>NC_065594.1:86427033-87177033 GCF_024542745.1 Macaca thibetana thibetana
CTCCTTTTGTCTTTCCTCCCCTTGTTTGTACCTAGAGCTCCACATGCTAGATTTCCCTGTTTAAAACTCTCTCACTGTTCTCTTCTATTAGCTAACATCAAACTACTCGATTGATTTTGGAGTTTATACTTTGGAAAAAAATTAAACAATTGTCTTAGGTACTGCTATTTGGCTCATGTGGGCTTTTTAAAACCTAGATATTATTTTCATTCATTTTTAGGTGCATCATGTCAATACCTAAATATTGTCATAGATGATCTTTGTGCAGATTTCCTCAGACACCCTGAATGCAGCTTCCTTCTCATTTGTAAAGGCCGATTTTGCACTTATCTGACAGGGCTAAGAAAGTTTCCTTTCCTGTTATTGCACTCGTTTTTGTCTTTATATGTTTTGTTGTTGTTGTTGTTTGTAAATAGAAGGTGGCGGTTTCATGCCAGGGTCTGAGAAGCCCGGCTGGTTGGGGACTGAGGCTGTTTTCCTGTGAACAACTGGAAGGTTTGCTCTGTGTCCTCCTGGAATGTGCTCTCCCGGGAAACTTTCTGGTGTTCAGATCACTCCTGGCTGTGTGAATCTTTGTCCTCATACTTCCAACCACAGTTCATGCACGTAACCAATGAAACATGAAACAGATTCCATGGTAAGCAAGAAATTCTGGAGGTTTTTTGAGTCTCATCCATAAAAGATTTTCTGTTGTCCTCTGCATCACAACTTAGGCCAACGTGGCAGCAGTCTCAATGTCATCATTCTCCGTATGTATACTTCATTGGTTTATCACCTTTTATTTTGGGAAAGAGAAAATGAGGCATCACTTACTACTCTTAGTTGCTTCCCCATGTTTCTTTTGCTTCAGAGCCAAAATCATTAATGAACAAGTTACAGAACATGGGGAAAAAAACCAAGTACCTGACTTGGTTGAGGCTCTGACAAGTATTCCTTATGGGAAATCTGTGAATGCACTGGGTGGATTCTCACAGGTATCAGTCTGGGCCAGTGCATCGTTGCCAAAAGACAGTGAATCAACACCCAAGATCTGAGATTGCTGCCAGTGCACAAGAAAATAGAAAAAAAAGAAGCCCAGTGATAAAAGACATGTGGAATTTTGTTCACCTGAATGTACTAAGTTAAACAAAGTCAACCGCAGTGATCACAGAGTGAAAAAACAACAAACAGAAAGCTACCCAAACTAATTAAAATCTTAACACTCTCCCCACCCCCACCCTCGACCCCAGCAGCTTTGATTGACACTGCATAGTTAAGCTCGTCCATTTGTTTTTAAGGCCAAAGTTCCCACAGCATAAAAATAACACAATAGCCCCTGCTTGGCAGTTTGTGGACAAGTGCAAGGAGCTTGGAGAAGCGCTGATGGTTCTATTGAAGAAGCAGCTGTTTGTGTCTTCACTTCTGACCCGTGGCCGCACTCCGGGCTGGCTGTGCTCAAATCTCTTTCACTCTCCCGCTCCAAGCGGCTTGCTATTCACAAAATAGAAGCCAGGCGTGTGTTGGTTTCAGCTACTTCCAGAAGCAGATGCAGCAATTACCTTCAGAGGCAAGCATGAGATGAACTTTGAGTGGTGGCCGGCTTTTAGGATGGTGGTCCGTCCAGGGAGACTTTTATTGCTGGTAATCCTTTTAGATCTTCAGCACCAATTGATGGTCTGTACTTCAAGCTATTGTCAACACAGATGGCGCTGGGTTTGGAATGCCAGAGGCAGACAAATCCTGCCTGTGTTTATCCAGTTTTAACTTTTGTGCTAAGCGATTGAACTATGAATGCTAGAAAAAAGAAAGAAAGAAAGAAAGAAAGAAAGAAAGAAAGAAAGAAAGAAAGAAAATATTTCCATCAGATGTTATCTGTTAATTGTGAAAACTAATTAGGACACCTACACAGACTCAGAGATAGGCTAATGTTAAATAATTACATATATCTATACATCCATATATATGCATATAGTATATCCATGAAATAAAAGTTTTAAAAATTAGATTTGTTTTGAAATCCATTACTCACCTCTTTATATAGTACTTACATTACCAATAGGGAGAGTTTGAAATAATTTATTTTTACAAATAAAAAATGTACATTATGGAACTTGTCCAATGGAGAAGGAAAAGAAGAAAGAAGGGAGGAAGGAAGGAAGAAAGGAAGGAAGGAAGGAAAAAGAAGAAAGGAAAGGAAAGGAAAGGAAAGGAAAGGAAAGGAAAGGAAAGAAAGAAAGAAAGAAAGAAAGAAAGAAAGAAAGAAAGAAAGAAAGAAAGAAAGAAAGAAAGAAAGAAAAAAAAAAGGAAGGAAGGAAGGAAAAAGAAAACAGAAAGAAAAAGAAAAAAGAAAGGAGAGAGAAGAAGGAAAGAGAAAGAAAGAAAAAGAGAGAAAGAAAGAGAGAAAGAAAATGTGCACGGTTCTATTATCTTAACAGGGTCTTGGGAGCAGTGGTTTTGGAACTTTGTACATAGGAGACTCACAGGACAGGTTTGTGAAAGATGTGAATTCTCTCAGACACAAGGACCTTGTGTCAGACCAGGAGCTCCACGTTTGGTCAGGTGCCTGTGACTGTGATGCCGGGCTGAGGACCACACTTGGAGAGAGTAGCCCTGCATGGGTGTTTCTAGGCTCAGCTCCAGTAGGGGGTGAGGGGTGGGGTAAGGGTGGGGGGTAAAAGTGGGGAGGGGCGTGAAGGTGGGTGGGGAAGGGAGAAGTTCTCAGCCAGTTCCTTCCTCACTGAGTCTTTAATGTACACATCCTTCCTGCTGCCCAGACCAACTGTCTTCCAAACTCCTCGCCCTTCCCCAGCCAGCTCTTCTCAACTGGGACGCAGTAGAGAGCCACTCTCCTCTCCCAGACCTTCAGTCTGCATCCCTTCCTTATGTTAGATGATGCTTCTTAGGATTTGTCTCCACCAAACACTTCGGGCCTTTTGAAAGTTTCTTTTTTGTCTGTCATTCTGTGAGCTACTTGAGGGCAGTGACTGTTTCTGTCCTCTCTGGCGTGCCTGAAGCCTCCCCTGGTCCCTGGCAGTAGCAGGTGCTGCATAAACGTGTGTTGAATGAAAGGTACGTATGAACGGGGATTCACCAAAGGACAGAGCCTCCTTCATAAAGGAGCCCCGTTGAAGAAGACTTGCAACTGTGGGCTGGAGGACACTGACAGTCACCCCTCAGGTCTCTCCTTTCAGGACCACAGCGCCTGCTCCAGCCTCTGGCGAGCGGCCTACAGGGCTCAGCACTCAGTGCTTCGCAGGACTTAGTTTCCTAGGGAAGTTGTAACATTTACATTAGAAAAATAAACCACAGAAATGTATTCTGTCGTCATTCTGGATGGCAGGGGTCCACGATCCAGGTGCGGCAGGGCAGTGCTCCCTCTGCAGGCTTCAGGAGAGGGTACTGCCTTCCCTCTTCCAGCTTGTGGTGGCTCCAAGCATATCTTGATTTGTGGCTGTCACTCCACTCTCTGCTTCTGCCTTCACAGCCTCTTTACTCCATGTTTCTCCTCCATGTGTCTCTCATAAGGACACTTCTTACTGGATTTAGTGCCCACCCAGATAATACAGGACAATCTCATCTCAAGATTGCTAATTACATCCATAGGACTCTTCTTTCAAATCAGGGCAGAGTTTCCAGGGTTGAGGATGTAGACATATCTTTTGGACCAGGATGTCATGAAGTTTGTGGCAGTTTCCTATGGTAGTTCTAGAAAATTATGCCCAGGTATTTCCCTGAGAAAGGGAGCTGCCTAGTGCAAGCTTATGCCCCATTCCTGTGTGCAGACCCTAGCCAGCGACTGTCTGATGGCAGGAGTGTATAGAGTCCAGCCCCTTTGCCTCAGTTGGTGACAACTCTGAAGGGTCATCTCACCCCAGAGCCCCATGGGAAAAGCTGAGAATCTACTGCACTCTGTTACTCAGCTCTGAGCCCCTGTGGCATAGGCTGAGAGTCCACTGTGCTTTACCACTCAGCTCAGAGCCCTCTGGGACACACTGAGGATCCACTGTGCTTTACCACTCAGCTCAAAGCCCTCGTGGGACAGTCTGAGGGTCCACTGTGCTCCATCACTCAGCTCAGAGACCCCGTGGGACAGTCTGAGGGTTCACTCTGCTCCATCACTCAGCTCAGAGACCCCGTGGGATAGGTTAAGGGTCCACTGTGCTCCATCACTCAGCTCAGAATACTCTGTGACAGGCTGAGGGTCCACCGTGCTCCATCACTCAGCTCAGAGGCCCCGTGGGACAGGATGAGGGTCCTCTGGGACTCCATCACTCAGCTGCCCTCTGTGCTGACTCTTGGGGAGCACTCCAGAGGAGACCCCCTCCATCCCTTTCACAGGATGTTTGCTGCTAACTCGACCTAAGGCATGTAGCAACTTATTAAGCCCAGAAATTTTTTGGAAATATCATTTATTCTTCTACATTATCTTGTTGAATTCAACCAAGAAGATATATGCTCTACGCAAATTGATGACAGTTATATCATTGTAAGTTAATATTGCAATTGTTTCTACTTCTTCAGAAAACCATACATACTCATTTACACATGAGAGTTTCAAAGACCCTCTATTTATCATCCTTTTATTTGTACATTTAGGAAGCTCCCCAAAGTAAATTTTTTTCTAAGGATGAAAAATCCAGATCTTGGGATCAGACTGACCTGGGTTCCAATCCTGGCTTGGTTTTCTGTAGCCTTTCTAGGCTTCTACCCCTTCTACCCCTTCTCTGTGATATAAAGATAATGCCACCTGACATGTAGTGTTGGGGTGAGAATTCAAAGGACCACACAGGTAAATCCTTAGCTCAGAGCCTGGCATGTAGGCAGTACTCAGAAAAGACTGATTATTGTTGTTCCTTTGCACCCCTGCCTCCAGTGGCCCCTGAGTGTCTGTGATGATGGACTGTTGGGGGAAGCTGAGCTGAGATGCAGGGCCCGTTCATGCAGCAGTCTCCAAATCCTAGTTAAGTTCTGCTGTAGGGTGTGGAGTGGGAGGCAATGAACTCACTTTTTTTCTCTTTTGATCTCCAAAAGGATTCTCTCTGGTTTCTGCCTGCAGGAGAGTTTCATCAGTGTGCCATCCTGGACACCCAGGGTATATGAACCTCCATGCAGGATGCTCATATCCCTCGGGGCCTGTTTTGAGACCAAGAGTTTTGTCTGTTTGGAAGTGTGATAACCTCTGGCACCAGGGTCTCCTCTGCGGCTAGGTGGTAGCCTGGCACCGGGGCTCCTCTGCAGCTAGGCAGTAACCTGGCACCGGGGCTCCTCTGCAGCTAGGCGGTAGCCTGGCACCGGGGCTCCTCTGCGGCTAGGCGGCTGCCGGGAAAGCTGGGGGCCAAGTTCTGTAGTCCTGAAGTAATGATGCCCCTGGGGGGAGCGTCAAGAAGCAGAAAGCCTGCCAGTTACTCTGCCCACCTGGGCGTGGGTGTGTCTCCAACACTAGGACTCGAGTCACCATGTTTAATCTACACGGGAACAGTCTTTCAAATTCTAGCCCCTCGCCGGCTCATATGTTAATTAATTTAAATGAATGATGGCCAAATTTCCTCTTTACTATATGTAAATGTGGTATAGTCTAAGTTTCTGATGGTCGGCTTGTCTATATTCAGTAGTAAGAAAACCGAAAATATTTATTTATTCAAAAACAGTATAAGGCCTGTGTGATCTTCTGAGATATTTTGTTTGCGTCTGTGAGCTCTGTTATTGAAGAATAGCGTTGATGTGGTAAAGAATGCAAGTTTTAAGCGTACACCTGGATGGATTTTTATAAATATACATATTTATGTGGCCAAACCGCAGATGGAGATAAACCCGGAGTCTAACGAGCCTCCATCTGTCCCTCCCTGCCAATATCTGCCCATCAACACACCCACAGTCCTGACTTCTATTATTTTTCCCATCATTTATTTTGATCCCTGAGAGCTTGTTATATGTTATTATTGAACTCTTTGATGTACATTATCTATGACAATTAATACTATATTTTTTAACACAAAGAGAAAAGAAGGCTTGGGAAAAGTCAGTTTCTTGCTGAAGTTCATGGAGCTGGTGAGTGACAGGCCTGAAATGGAATGTGGGTCAGCTGATTCTAGAGGCCAGTTGAGCTACCCTGCTTCTCCCAGTAATTCAGATATTAAACAAGAAAGATAGTAGAAGGCAAAAATTGTCAGTGAGTTATTCAAGGTGGTTAAAAGAATTATTTCCTAAGTATAATATTCCTTGTACTTATGAGACCTTGAACTCCAAGGTGAATTGGAAGGTGTTTAGCAGATCTATAATAAGAATATGATAATGATACTTAACCAGTACTGTTCTAGGTACCATCTCACATGTGTTATCTTCCTTAATCATCCTGACACAGCCTTCATAGGCAAGCACCAATATCCGCCCTGTTTCACAGGGGAAGTACAAAAGCACAGAGTCACTAAATAATTCACCCAAGGTCACGGAGCTAGGTAACTGGAGCATCCCAGGTTTTAACCTGCAGCTTGAACTCCTGAGCACTGTGCTATATATATTTTTTCTTTTCCATGTCACTTAAAAATAGATAAAAACCATATGACTCAAGAATGAGAATTACAGAATATTCAACGAAAGTTGAAATACAAATTATTTAGCTTTTTATCTTAGCATTAATATCTAGACATGCAGAAACTAGTATTTGCTGGCCAGGCACGGTGGCTCACGCCTGTAATTCCAGCACTTTGGGAGGCTGAGGCGGGTGGATCACAAGGTCAGCAGATGGAGACCACGGTGAAACCCCGTCTCTACTAAAAATACAAAAAAAAAAAAAAATAGCCAGGCGTGGTGGCAGGCACCTGTAGTCCCAGCTACTCAGGAGGCTGAGGCAGGAGAATGGCTTGAACCCGGGAGGCGGAGCTTGCAGTGAGCCAAGATAGCGCCACTGCACTCCAGCCTGGGTGACAGAGCAAGACTCCCTCTCAAAAAAAAAAAAACAAAAACAACTAGTTATTTGCTGAATCGTATGCGTACCCATTAATATTCCTGATAATGTCAAGTAGATAAGAGTTCTAGAACTAGAAGAATTGAGTTAATACCTAAGGATCCAGGCTGTATTTACCATCAGGAATACCCTTGGAAATTAGGCAATTGTGGTCAGAAATTGCCCAAAGAAAGCATCCCAGAAGTCTGGGAATGAGTGGATGTACCTGGCGAGCTGACAGAGCTATGTGTAGAGGCTTATGCGAGGCAGGGTTTCCAGTGGGTATGCTGGGTAGTGCCAAGACATGGTGCTAAGGCCATCTCTTTCTGATGTATCATCCAACCGTTATCACCCGTGTCCATTTTGCTTGTGAGCTTGTCTTCATTTCTCATGAAAGTCAGACTTACAGATCCTCACCTCTCCCCACCCCTCTGAACTGAACCTCTTCCTGGACCTGGAAATCTTTCCCATCTACACTGAAACACTACGGCTACGGGATAACCATGAAGGGATCTGTGTCCATTTTCATGATTAAATGTAAAAATTTCAAGTGCGTGCCTTGTCCCTTGAACAATTTTCTTCCAATGAAACATCTCTCAACATAAAATAATTTATGTGTGTTGAAGGTGAAGGTGGGGGCCCCAATCATTCCCCAAAGATGTCAAAGAAAATGTCAAAGAATAGGAAGCTAAGTCTGCACAAAACTTTCTGTGTATGCACGATACCCATTTCAACGAAATTTTCGAAATGTACATTAGCTAAGCCACTTCCTGAGGATCAATTACCCAACAAGCTGAGAATTAATTACTCCTGGGGCTCCTACTCATGTGGTAAAGATTCAGATTTTTAGATTTAAAGGGAGCATGCTAGAGTCAGAGAAGGAAACAGAGCTCCAGTTGATTTTTTTTTTCCTGATCAATTTATTACCACACACACACAGACACACACACAGACACTCTCTCTCTCTCTCTCTCTCTCTCTCTCTCTCAGTGAGCCCTAAGATGCACACCAGAAATGATATGGTTTGGCTGTGTCCCCACCCAAATCTCATCTTGAATTCCCACATGTTGTGGGAGGGACCTGGTAGGTAGTGACTGAATCATGGGGGCAGATCTTTTCCATGCTGTTCTTGTGATAGCAGGTAAGTCTCACGATATCTGATGGTTTCGAAAAGGGGAGTTTCCCTGCACAAGCCCTCTTCTCTTGCCTGCCGCCACGTGAGATGTGCCTTTCACCTTCCACCATGACTGTGAGGACTCCCCAGCCACATGGAGCTGTAAGTCCATTAAACCTCTTTCTTTTGTAAGTGTCCAGTCTTGGGTATATCTTTATCAGCAGCATGAAAACAAACTAATACAAGAACCACACATAGGAAGTGATGAAACACAGTGTATGTGCTAAAGTGTGATAAAGAAATTCAGCGAAGAGCAGGCTCAATGTGATCTGGAATACTCAGGGACACCTTATGGGGAATATAGAATTTGTGTTCGTCCTTGAAGAATAAGTAGGATTTGTGTGGAGGAAAAAAAAAAAAAAAAAAAAAAAAGCAGCAGTGAGGTATTTTGGTGAGAAACAGCATGAGCACAGATAGGAATATGGTTCTCGTTGGAAAGTATAAGACTAATTCAAAAATAGAAAGGTTTCACAGAGGGTTTATGTTGGACAATGTTGGGTTTATAAATCTGAAGCCAAGCTATATAGTTCCCAGGATTTTTAATGTCAGATGAGGAATGTAAACCTAATTGCAGGAACACAGAAATGTTTAAGTTGAGAATTAAGGAATGACTCGATGAAAGCAAACTTTCAGTATATTTTTCCTGGATCAGTCGCATAATAGACTTTAGGCAAAAAGATCACTTTGAAAGCTTTTGAAATAAAGGAGCAAATAGGAGTGGCACTGGAAATAGAAAAAACAGAGAATGTAAGAAATATTGTCCAATAATAAATGTTGGGGAAGGTATCAAACAGGATGGATGAATCTGATAAATCCCAAGATGTTAAGCCTCTCCATTGTTTGTGAATGCTACGTGCACACACACACACACACACACACACACACACGCACAATGGCAGGGCTGGAAGCTTCATTGGTTGAAAGGTGGCAAATTCAACTGTGTCCAAATTAATCTTGATATACCAGTTTTGATGTCCCGTATTCATGCCCTTAACAGCAGTAAATATTGGTAGCAAATTTAGAGATGTCATGGCATTTTTGAAGGAAAGGACAGTACCAGTTAGCTGCGGGCATATGGAAAGGTTCTGAGAGCTTTTGAGAACGCAAAGAAGAATCTTTCCTCATTCAGGGAACTTCCATTAGGTTCCAACAATGTGCTAATCATGGAACTGGGTATTAGCGAATACAAATTCCTTCTCTTAAATGGCTCATCATGAGAGAAAATGACATGAGTTGTACCAGTTGTAATCACGTGGCAAGCCCTTTTATAGCAAGTTCTGTAGAGAGAAGAAGTGCCTGTGTGTTTGTTAAGTAGGACATTTGAGGGAAGGTCTCACCATGGAGGCATCCAGAAATTGGGTTTTAGTATTTCTCTGGAAAGGTAAGAGAAAAAAGCACTTTTTAAGAGGGAAGAATGGCAGATGTAAAGACTAAAGCAAATAAACAACTTGTTGATTTTGTAATTATCAATTGCTTGTGGCGTTTGACAAACTAACAAATATAGTGGGTAGGTCATGGGATGCAAGGCTAAAAGTGAGCAGGAGTTTGTGTGCTGTACAATGAATTTTAGATTTTAGTTTATAAGTGATAAGGAGGCATGGAAAATAGGTTAGTTCAAGAGTGAGTTGACTTTTTCTGAGTTCCAGAAGGATCGATGTGGTGTTGGTATGAATGGTGACTTGGGTGGGGCCCCACGATGATACTGTTAGGAAACTAATGTTATATAACTCCTGGAAGGAAATGAGATGATTTGAACTGGAAAAGTGGCTATTAGGAAGGACAGGAGGTGTCAGACTTTCAGTGTATTTGTGAAGTAGAATGGACAGGTGTCTGCCTCTTGTGACGGTTATAGGAAAAGGCAGAATCTAGCCCTTTGGTCATTGGCTCGGCCCTTTCGTCATTGGCTATTCTGTGTGGTGAGACAAGGGACAGAGAAGGATCAGGCTTACCTGCCTAGGGCCAACATGGGGCAGTCATGAGTTCAGTGTGGGGCATGTCAAGTTTGATGGGTCAAGTTGGCGATGTCTGGAAGGCAACATTGTGTATTGGCCTGGAACTTAGAAGAGACATCTGGGTGGAGATGAAGCTTTAAAAGTCATCAGCAAATAGGTGATTGAAACAGGACCTGTGTGCATTCATATGTAGCTTAAGATAAGAGGGCTGTGTGCAGAGTCCTGGGGACACCAACATTCCAGGAGCTGGGAACCCAGCAGTCTTGGTGTTGGCCCTACAGATAATGTTGCTTTAACCGATATTCCTGAGTTATATTCCCTAGCTCAGACTGACCTCAGGTAACACATCTATTTAAAATTTAAACTTTATTTTTTCTTCACTTTTTTGTTTCTAATAATGTAATAAGTGGAACCAGGATATGGAAAAATTCATTCTCATATTGCTGATCTCAGCTTCTTACATTTTATTCTTTTGGGGTATGGATCAGCCTCACAGATTTATGAAAGCTGGCCTCACCACTTCTGGTGATCTGGCGGTGTCAACAGGTGGGGAGGTTTGCTTAGAATGAAGGAGAGGAGTTTAGGGAGTGAGAAAGAAGCAGCTGTTAGTTAAGTGCTCTTATTGTGCCAGATTCTTTATGTTCATTGACTCACTTAGCTCCTATAACTACTTGTAAAGTGGCTTTTTCCCCAGTTTTATAGATGAAAAAAATCAAGACTAAGTGTGTTGCTTGGGATCACATAGTTTGTAAGGACTGTAGCTGAGTTTCACTCCAGAATTGTCTCTTGCTCTTTCAGGGATAGATTTGGAATTTTTTTTCCTGCCTTTCCTTGAACCGTTACCCTATGAGTCTTAATTAAGCCAAGCTAATTTCTCATAACCTTCTCACTGGGTCGGTGAAAGGCTGTGAGATTGAACATAGCTAAGATAGGATTTGGAGACAAAGCTCAGACTGTGATTTCTATGCCACATTTTATGGCATAGAAGAGGACCTGGGGACCTCAGAACTATTACCCTCCAGGGGATCTGTTTTGTCTCCTGAGAAAGGATTGAGACATTTAGGAAAAGAAGGAGACTGAAATGAGCTAAAAGCCACAATCTCATCCCTCTAGTGTTCCTTTCTTCCTGATGTGGGGTTTAATTTTCAAGACATAGAATCATAACCTATAATATTAAATGTAGGCAGGAAGCACTTTTTTTAACTGTTTATTTTTTAAAAATAATACATGCACATGGAGCAATATCTAAATAGTACAAAAGGAACTATGGTGAAAAGTGAGTGCTGGCTTTGTCCCTGCTGGGTGAGGTTGCAGCTTTCTTCCAGGCTGAAAAGTCATTCACCACTCAGTCTGGCTGCATTTGTGGTTGCATCTCTTAATTTCTGTTGCCTCCTCTTTGGTTCTTTTTGCTTGTTTAGGGTGTGTGTGTGTGTGTGTGTGTGTGTAGGTGTGCACGTGCACATGCACATATGCATGTGTGTGAATTTCATTATAAATGTAGTGACATTCAGAGGAGAGGCAGAAATAAAGGCGCTAATATAAAACACAAGTTTAACTGAATTTTTATCTTTAGAAATCCTTTTCTTTGGCCTTTTCCCTCCTTTTCTAACTTCTTGAGTTCAGTTCTTATCTCATTTATTTTTATTCTTTCTTTGTGGCAAAGAAAGAAGAAAATACCGAAGGCAGGACTTTTTTCCTGAAAACCATTTTAGCAATACCATGTCTCCTTTATCACTATTTTCAAGAGCCCATACAATGTGACAACTTCTGTTATCGATAGCTGTTTAAGAAACACCTTTAAAATTTTAAGTGGATGGGTTTTTTTATTTTGTCCTTTTCAAAATACATTTTTTTCACATTATGGGTACAAAACATTTGCTTTCTCTGAGTAAGTCCACTAGTGAGGCACCTTAGGATTTCAGATATTTGAACATAACATGACTAACAACTGTTGGCTCTAGCGCTTGTCCCAGCTCCAGTTTTCCACTGGAGCGAGCTTGTATTTTTATCATCTATAGAGTAAAGGCCTAGGAAGTAGCCATCTCATAATTCTTTAATATTTTCTTGGTTCAGGATATGGCAAATTCTGAAACATTGGAAGTTTACTGTATTTGTGACAATGCAGACCCAAATATAGTTTTTCATTGATCTTACAATAATAATGTGATTCTCACATTTTGAAATTAAAAATTTTTATTTTGGCATTCAATCTCCTTCCTTTGTTGATTTTTGAAATCCAGTATTGTTATCAGGGTATGTCCTATTGATGACAGTTCTTCGTCTTTTTGCTTCTAAGACATAGTACATCACTTCTTAGACAAATTATAGAAAGTTTATGGAGCCTCTTCTTTTGGGACAAGGGTACCAATTATTTATGTGTTGGATTTTCTTTATCAGTCTTTCATTATCTATCATTACCTATTATTTCCTCTGTTGTCCTTTTCAGTTCTTTGTTCATTTCATTTTTATTACTTTTTAAATAGTATTTTCCATGGCCTTTATTAGGTATGTGTAAGTGTCTATTCTCTATTTTGCTACCTCTAATGTGGCCTTCATTTCTGAGACAGTGTTTTAAATTTTTCACTTATTTCCTGATCTCTGCTAGCTTAGGTTTCAGCTTTCCCTGTTTTCCTGACACATTTCCCTGTACTTTTTTTTATTAATTATGTGGACCTTTTTTATAAATAGAAGCAGTGTCATGGTAAGATTTCTTAATGTGTGTGTGGCTGTATATAGTCATTCTTTTATTTTTCTTTTAATTCGCTTGTATTGTTTTCCAGTGGGTGTTCGTTTGCTTCATTCTTTTTTCTTTTAATTGTATAGAGCAGTACCTCCTCCTTCTCCCCCTTTTCCTCCTCCTCCTCCTCCTCATTTTTCGTTTTTGAACCAGGTGAGTTCAGGCTAGGAGAAATTCTCCTTACAAGAGAGAATTGTATGTATAATTTAGTTATTAGCCTCTACATGTTCTCATTTGTCAGAGGCAGCAGCTAAAGGGCTGCCCACAATACAGAGAGTCTCTTCTCCCCTGGCACGCATCTCCAACTCCCCACTCAGCCTTCTGCCTCGCTCCTCATTTCTTGTTTTTCTCTTTTGAGATGGAGTCTTTCGCTGTTGCCCAGGCTGGAAAGCACTGGCAAGATCTTGGCTCATGCAACCTCCACCTCCTGGGTTCAAGCCATTCTCCTGCCTCGGCCTCCTGAGTAGCTGGGAGTACAGGAGTGTACCACCATGCTCGGCTAATTTTTGTATTTTTAGGAGAGACAGGGTTTCACCATGTTCGCCAAGCTGGTCTTGAACTCCTGAACTCAAATGATCCGTCTGCCTCAGCCTCCCAAAGTGCTGGTATTACAGGCGTGAGCCACCGCACACGGCCCTGCCTCGCTCTTCTTTATAGCCAACCAGAACTGAAACAACTCCTGCCATCAGCATCAGCCCTTTCCCGTGGCTATAAATGAGAGTGTGTGATGTGAGGGTTACTTTGAAAGAATAGTGTTCTCCTGTCTGAGTCTGAAATTTGCAGCTACAGGCATTCCCTATATATATCTTCCAACACTCCTATTTGACCTTCACTGTATTTGGCAGTCTTTTCTCAGGTATTATTGATTTTCCAGGTATTACTACTTTCTATAGGAATGGAATGTGCATTTTTAAAAAAAATCCTCCTAATTGCTTTTGGGTGATCATGCCAGGAGAAGAGGCATGTACTGTCCTGTCTTCTGTCTTATAAATTGGAGGTAAAAATGGAGCTTAAATCAAATAATTAACAAGGTGTATCGTTACATACTCAGAGGTAAGTAAGGATGAGCTAGACATTCTTTCTCTTCTTAGTAATCTTACAATTTATTAAAGTGGCCAAGAAATGCAAATATGAATGGAAAACTAACCCAATAATAGGCAACATATGAGTTCTACCTAAAGGGACAATAAGAGTTTGGGAATTTGGACCAGGTAAAAGTGGCTGAGGTCTGCCGTGGTCACGCATGAAAGTTACTCTCCATTTCCTGCTTCACTGCCCTGGAGGAGGCTGCCAGAAGTCAGAACAAGCCTGGCTCTTCCCACCTCCACCCCCTGCCTTTCTGTCCAAGGCAGCAGCCACTACAGATGGTGAAAGAGAATCCCCCTTTGAGAGAAAAAGGTAGAGCAACATGTTTTCATGAAGTGTTTCCCAAATAATGCTTGGCCCTGAGAATCACCTGGAAAGATGATCACGATGGACACAGGATCTCCAGAGAAGACCTGGGATTTGTATCATTCACAAGGGCCCAGAGTAATTTGGATAATCAGGCAATTTTGGAAATCCCTAGCCTAGGAGATAGAGCACTACGTTGGAAGGGAAGAGACCTGTATTTTGTTTCTGGCTTTGCTGCTAACTAGGTGTAGAATTTGGATAAGTTTCAACATATCTGAGCCTCAATTTTCTTGTCTATAAAAGGAGGGAGCTTGGCTTGGTGGTGTCTAAAAATCACTTCCAACTTTAATATTTCATGATTTTCTAAAACATACAGCATTTTTATAAAATTCTATAACTTCCTTATAAAAAGGAAAGGGAGAGAAGAAGGATTAGAGACAAGGGACTAAGGAAAGGAAATAGAGTTTTTCCTTATAGACAAAAGGAATGGAATGAAGCCCTTTCTCCCGCTATGTCTGAAAAAAGAACTTTTCAGAGCAGAGTTTCAGTAAAATTTCAGTTAAAAACAAAATTGCATCTCCTTACCGACCCAGAAACCAAAAGTGCACATATGTTAGACATGGTTTGTACTGATTATTCTGGAATGAGCTATGCGTTCATAGAACATTGATTTTCTCAATAGAAATCATAAAGCACCAATAGTATTATTTTCCCTCCCAGTGTTTGTATATGCCAAAGGTAAGGGAAAGTCTTCCCTTGGTTGTTTTTTTGTAAGAATGACCTTTTTCTTACTTTAGGAGTTTGATTGGCAGGTCCCTACTAAGGAGGAAAAATGAATTTCAAAGCAGACCTAAAAAAAAACACATTTTTTTTTCTCCTGCTCTCTCTTGGCTTTTGTTGCTCCAGGTGTTACAGAAAAAGCACATTCCTCAACTGGTCTTGTCCCCAATAATGGTATTAAGATCCCCAAGCACATCTGATATCTCTCTTCCAGGGTCTAGGGAGCACCATTCATTTATTGATGCACCAGTCACAAAGGGATCGCATTTTGCTTTGTTTGAAGGCCCTGAGTGTCCTTATTATTTTTGTTTGTAGAAACACTGGGGTACACCTGAAAGGGGGAACAGGCAGACATGAAGAAGAAAACAACCCTGGCGTCCGGGTGCTGATTGCCTTTTTTATTCGCTTGAAAAGCCTCTCAGTGGATTGATTTGTGATTTGGATACCACTTCTCCAGCTCGGGACTCTGAAGTCTGTGCTTGTCGTACACTTCAGACAGTCAGCAGCCTGCTCATAGGTGAGTGATTATGAGGGGGATACTAATTGGTTTGTTCCACCACCTTTTCCTTCGAAGTGTAGCAGGCTTGCAATTTTCAATGGCCATAGGGAACAGGAACAGCATGCATAAGTGGAATCCACAAAAAATAAAACGGCTTTACTGAATCGTCTCCAGATTCTCCTGGATCAAAAGTGGACTAATTCTAAAAGTGGGGACCAGCCAAAGTTGGGGTGAGAGGTGCAGTGGACAGAGGCGCAGGACCCTAGGGCTACTGTGCCACGTATTTATTGTCAGAACTGAAGGCGAGAGGCTGGGGAAGGCTGCGTTGCTCAGCCTGAGCTGTGTGATATCGATGTTTTGGACCAACTGGGAAAGGTCCTATTTGGGAGGAAATTACACATCTGGAAAACTCAACTTGCTGCAAAAGCTATGGGCCTTTCCTAATCGAGCCCTGAGGAGCATGAACAATCACTGTCACCAATCAATTGCACTTCATCACAAAGGAAAATTATCATGCAACCGTGGAGCATTTTTGTCAAAACAATAGATAACAAGCTTTGAGAGCAAAGCACAGCGGGGAGAAGAGATGGGTGGCATGAGACCACCATTCAGACACGGGTGTGGGTTACAGTAGGAGAAACAGTCATGAGTTATAAATGACCCACAGGAAGAGTGGATTACAGCACAGGCAGATAACTGGGGACACCGCACATACAGTTAGTATTGTCCAAATTGACTTTGTCAACTTCATAGCCCCTCTTCCACTCCCATGATAAAACGAAGCCCCATAAAAAAGGCCTGGTTCTGGGGATCAGGGCCTTTGGGATTTTTAATATGCCTCTTGTTCACAACACACCCCAACATTGGCTGGTTTCTCTGGTCCCAGACCCCCTTCCTCAGCATCTGTGAGTGTCTCGCGTTTCTGCCCAGCCCACTGTGCACTGAGTCTTTGTCTGAACTGTTTTGGGTTTCCTAATTCTTTCCTCTGCCTGTGTTCTCCAGTTCTGCCTTTGTCCTAAGCCCCATCCCCACAGGACAGCCCTGAGGTAGCACCTCGGAGCTTCTGCTTGCCAGAAAGTTTTGCCTTTGTCAGAAGGACAAGCAGACTCTACAACAGGCGGTAAAATGTGGAAAGACTTATATTAATGGCACTGCTTTGCACAAATGTTGTGAACTCCAGGCTTCAAGGAATCATATGGAACCAAGGCCGACTTCATTCACCCTCCTCCCGCCACGGTTGCATGTGGCCTCTGCTTGTTTATCAGAGGAAGTTTCACTGCAGGGAATAAATTCAGGGTCACATGGACCCAGGACTGAATCCTTACTAGCTGTCTCTTCTGGCAAATCCTTCACCATCCCTGCACCCAGCTTTCTTATGGGTTCGTGGTAAGGGAGGAGTGTAGGTGCTAATAGTCACACCACCTGGGGAGTATGTGATGATGAATGTTGTCAGCTCTCAAAAAAAAAAAAAGTCATTTTTTATTATTCAGCCAGAAAATATTCCAGTCACTGAGGATATAAGAAGGAGTGATATGATTCCTTTCCAGACAGCTTCCTGTTTTCTCAGGCACCTGCCCTTTGTACTTGGCTCACATGGAAGCAGTCATTGCCTATCTGTGAAAATCCCTGTTGCCCTTCAACTGTGGCCGAACCTGTTGTAGTAAGCCTGTGCTGAAGGATGACCTCTTCGACACACTCCAACAGCTCCTACTCAAATATTGCAGAGCACCGTCAGAGAAGCTCTGTCTCTGTCTTTCTCTCTCTCTGTAACACACACACGTGCTCACACCGCTTCCCCCAGTCTGCTCACAGCCTTCGTCGCCCCCAGTTAAATTCCTGTGTGCCTCCCCCACAGCTGTTACACATATTTTCCACAGCCAGTTCCTCAGCCTCACCCTGACTTTCTCCCACCAGCAGATGACCCTACTCTTCGGGTTTCTGATAAAATTTCTCACTAAATCCTCTAGGGTCTCAGTTTTCTCAGGACCATTTATAGACCCCATGTTTCTAACATCTGTGAATTAGACACATTCCATTTGTTGTCGCTTCAGAACCCCTTTCTGTTCTCCCCTGCACACCAGTGTTTCCTGGTGCCTCCATGCATTTCCTCCTCCCCGGCCCCTGGAGAGAAATAGGCTTCCTCTTTCCTATCGGGTGAATCTTCCTACCTGGAGCTCCGTGAGCCTTCCACTCCCACCCTCTGCATTCTCATTGAGATGGCATCTCACTCACGGCCTGCTTCCGTGCCTTGTTCCTTCAGCCCCTCTCCCTCCACACCTTGTCTACAGACATGCCCAAGCCTTGCCGGACAGAATTGAGCCACATCACACACACACACACACACACACACACACACACACACACACACACACACAGCAATTGCATCTCTTTACTGGCCCAGAAACCAAAAGTGCACGTATGTTAGACATAGTTTGTATTGATTATTCTGGAATGAGCTATGCATTCATAGAACATTGATTTTCTCAATAGAAATCATAAAGCACTAATAGTATTATTTTCCCTCACCTTTGGCTTTATTTTTACCCTGTGATGCTGTTATACTTCCATTCTAGCTTTTCCTTCAACTCCGTACACAAACTTATTGAAAAATATTTCCAAGCATATGCATTTTATCAACTCATATGTAGTTGGTAAATACATATTTGTGTATATATAAAAGGTATAATAAAACTAAAAATCTTAAGCAAATTGCAAAATATTTTGCTAATATCCATTTCCTTAGAATTTTCTTCTTAATATCTATTTTCTACTTTCACCATTTCAATAAAATATGTCTACCCAAAACTACCAAAGTCTAACTGTAAAATCTAATGGTATTTTGTGGGTTTCTCATTCACTGAAGTTCTCACCCTCACCTGTCTGCTGCTCAACTTTAAATTAAAACTTTATAATCTGTCTAGTACGATTTGCCACATTCTTGATCTAACCCAGGGATGGCCAAACTTTTTCTGCAAAGGGCCAGATAGTAAACATTTTCAGCTTTGAGGACCATATGGTTACTGTTACAACCACTCAACTCTTCCAGGTGGCAGGAAAGCAGCCATAAACAATATGCAAAAAAAAAAAAAAAAAAAAAAAAAAAAGGCTTGCTCCAATACAACTTTATTTACAAAAACAGACAGTGACTTGCAGGCTACAGATTGCAGACCCCTGGTCTGATTGAATTTTAGCTCCTCTTCTTCCACATCTACCATTTCCAACGGGCTGAAAAAATGGTGCCCTAGAGATATCCATGTTCTCATCTCTGAAATGTGTACATGTTAACTCATATGATTAAAGAAAACAGAAGTTCTTTGCAGGTGTGATTATGTTAAGGGTCTTGAGATGGGGAGATTATTCTGAATTATCCAGGTAGGTCCTAAATGCAGTCACTTTCATATCCTTTTAAGACAGAGGGAAAGGGGGTCGGGCGCGGTGGCTCAAGCCTGTAATCCCAGCACTTTGGGAGGCTGAGGCAGGCGGATCACAAGGTCAGGAGATCGAGACCATCCTGGCTAACACGGTGAAACCCCGTCTCTACTAAAAATACAAAAAATTAGCCGGGCCTGGTGGCGGGCGCCTGTAGTTCCAGCTACTCGGGAGGCTGAGGCAGGAGAATGGCGTGAACCCGGGAGGCGGAGCTTGCAGTGAGCCGAGATCGCACCACTGCTCTCCAGCCTGGGTGGCAGAGCGGGATCTGTCTCAAAAAAAAAAAAAAAAAAAGAGAGGGAAAGGGAGAGTTGTTGATGCCCACACAGGAGAGGAGAAGGCAATGGGGCCAAGGAGGAAGACGTTGGGATGACAAGTCTACAATGCAAGAAACGCCAGCATCACCAGGAATTGGAAGAGGTGAGCAAAGGAGTCTTTCGTAGGGCATCCAGATGAAGCCCAGCTCTGGTGTGGGCTTGATTTCAACTCCATAAGACTCATTTCAAATTTCTGGATTCCAGAACTGTAAGAGAGTAAATTGACATTGTTTTAAGTCATGAAATTTGTGGCTCTGGGAAACTTACCCCTTTGCTACTTATGACTATTGTCTCACTTTTAAAAAATTTTTTATAAAATTTATTTATTTCCTAGATGGACTTTATCTCTTATTGAAAAATGAACAAAATACATATAATCATGCATTTAAGACATGGAAAGACAAATCGACATCTTAAAGTATACCAAGACAAACTTCAGGAGACAAACATTAAATATATCCAAAAAGTAATCGGACCCGGACTTTGCTTACAAATTGTTTAAATGGCAATGGAATTCGTGTTTAAGAAATGTTTTCACTGATGGAAGAATAAATCTAACAAAACCATTATGTAAAAACATAGATTTACAAAGCCAATGTGTCTCTTAGTTTTAATTTTTATGTATATCCTACATGACGTTCATATTAAATGAAAATAAAGTTTTAAAAGTCTATCAGTGTATAAAAAAGAAATTCAGTTGCTCAAGTACTAGTTAGAACTTCATATTCATCTTTCTCCTTTGAGGTGCTGCTCGCAGGTTACACCCTCATGTACTTTTTCTTTGCATTGTCAACGACCAAACTCTTGGACATGCCCTCAAGTCACTGTGGACTTCAGCTTCTGAGTCATGTTTTTCCATCCTAAATCCAGTCATTGTCTTGTGATTTTAACACCAAAGAGGAAGTTCACCCAGTTAAGACCTTCTATCCAAGTTCCTTGATTAGAATCCAACAAACTTGGTCTTCGCTTGACTGTGTTTCAGAAATCCACTTCCGTGACTGCATTCTTGGCCTTGGTGCCACTCTTAAAATTATTACACATTTGGAATATTCAGCTGAAACACAAAAATCTCTGGTTTGCCCTGCCTGTTCCTCTACCTCCCACTGTCTTCCTCCCAGGACTCCAGAACTGTGGACTTCATTCATCAGTCCCTTGTCTCATTTCCTCCCTGTCCTCCCCTCCTGGCTTCAGTTCCTCCACAGATGAACCCCAGGGAGAAGCACTCCCACCTTTCTTCTGTGGGTCCTTCAATTCTCTTGCCCCCTTGTCCTTCCACAGCACTCGGGGTGAAAATTCCCAACCTTGGATCAGTTGTACCAGATTCTTCCTTCACAGAACCCAAAAGCCGTGGTCTCCAGCCTCAATCGGCTACTCAGCCACCCACCCATCGTTCGCTCTTAGGACTTCGTGTCCAGTCTTTTTGCCATCTTGGCTATTCTTCCCTGAATAGTAAGTTCTGTCTGAATTTTAACTCTTTCCTGGAGATCCTGCCACCACATCTACTGTTTGTGGTGAGCTGAAAAATAAGAGTTCCGTGCTTCCCCCACAGTGTCCTGCATCTAAATATTTTCTTCTTTAACGTAGGCATTGCGGGCTGTTGTTCCTGTTGGCTTGTTTGTTTTTTCCTAGCTACGACATACTGCAACCTTCATACATCCAGTTTACGGTCGCTAAACTTTTCTTCTTCTTTTGTGTGTGTTTCACTGTAAAGCCATATTTCTTTCATTTTCTTGTTTTAACTTTAATTTTGGATCCTAGCACAGGGCTTCACATTGAACCTTACTAACAGAGTAGATGGCGAAGCACAGACAGGCATCTATGGTTTTCAATCTGCCTTTTCACTTGCTCTCCTCCATGCACCTGTCAACCAAGTCCTCCTTTCTTGTGTGTAAACATGCCATGTGGTTTAGTTACGATCTGATTTCTTTCTTACTCTCTTCATTGTTCACTACAAAGATGTTCTCTAGCTCTCAGCCTGGCCAATTGAAATATCCAATGGCTCTGGCCTCCATGATTGTAGGACATGGCCCAAATCAGGTCAATCAACACCTTCCACAGGATTTTTGCTGGGACCATGAAGAGAAACACTCTTCCTTCTCTGGTACCATGGATGGTAAAGTAAATACAAGACTAAGATAGTCAGTGGCAGTCTGTCACTCTAAGCCTGTCAGAGAAAAAGCAAAGCTAAAAGATGGAGAGAAACGTAGAACCCCAATAATATAATTCAAACCCCATGAGCCAACCTTATGTATCTTCCAATTTACATAAGCCAATAAATTTCATTTCTTATTTAAGTTTTTGTATACTGAGTTTCTAAAATGTACAATTGAAAGAAATTTGACTAAACACCTTCTAAATTGCTTCTTTAAAATTCTATCATCCACCCAGTGTGGTGACTCTCGCCTGTAATCCTAGCACTTTGGGAGGCTGAGGAGGGAGAATCACTTGAGGTCAGGAGTTCAAGACCAGCCTGGCCAACATGGTGAAACCCTGTCTCTGGTAAAAGAACAAAAATTAGTTGGGCATGGTGGTATATGCCTGTAATTCCAGCTACTCAGGAGGCTGAGGCAGGAGAATCACTTGAACCTGGGAGGTGGAGGTTGCAGTGAGTGAAGGCTGAAACAAGAGAATCGCTTGAACCAGGGAGGTGGAGGTCGCAGTGAGTGGAGATTGCACCATTACACTCCAGCCTGAGAGACAGAGCGAGACTCTGTCTCAAAAAATAATAATAATACATATATATGTATATATATGAGTTAGTGTTTAGCACATGTATATACTTAGCACATATATATGTATATTATATCTATGAGTTAGAATAGTGATCAGCACATAGTTACTGATCAATTAAAAACTAATTACAGATGTTCCCCGACTTAACAATGGTTTGACTTATGAGTGGGAAAGCAATACACATTCAGTAGAAACCGTGCTTTGAGCTCCCATATGACCATTTCATCTTTCACTTTCAGCACAGTATTTAATAAATTACATGAGATATTCAACACTATCATAACATAGGCTTTGTATTAGAGAACTTTGCTGAACTGTAGGCTAATGTAAGTATTCTGAACACGTGTAAGGTAGGCTAGGCGAAATTGTGATGTTTGGAGCAATACCCTGTCTCAAAAAAAAATTATTTCATCCAATATATTTGTCAAAAGATCTTAACTTCTTTTCATTCGAAAAATAAAAATCAGCAACACACGAATGTGCCCATCAGACAGCGACAAAAAATGGCTTCAGCTTTTCAGTGCAAATATCACTTTAGATTGAGAGCAGTCAATTATTCCACATAGTTTAAGAATCGTCGTTCCATTAGCTGAGAACTTACCCCTCTTCTTTGTTTATAATGATACCATAGTAGATCTTTACAGAATTTTTGCAACAAAGTATTTATGTCATGTTTATCACATTCTGTTGATGGACTTTCCTCTAAGGAACATAAAGAAAATTATCTAACAAATCAACATTTTTTTTCTAACTCCTTATTTACAATTATTTTAATAATCTATTTTGAGATTTGATATATAGCTTACCTGTTTATAGTTTATGGAGTTCACATTCTCCCTCTTCTTCCTCCAGTGGCCATAGTTTCTCAAAGATTACAAAAATAATTCAGAGATTTAATTTTTAACTAATTGATAAAAAATACATATATTCATTTGGAGTATCTGGATACTACATTACAATGCCTTCATCTACTTGAGGTTTCCTCTCACTAACATTTGTTCTACCTTTTACATTGTGAATCTAGTCTCACCCAGAGAGTCAAAACAGAATTTGAGACCCTCATCCTTCACAGTTCATACTACTGATATATACACCAAGTCTAAAATCTATGCATTTCTTATTTCTACTTTTTTCAAACATAATAAATAGAGTTTTAACATATACATAATCTCCAGTTGCCTTTCTAAAACTTTCCTTCATTTATTCGTGTTTCAGTTGGTTAATAATTTAATTTTGTATCTTAGTGTTTCCCAAAGTATGAGACTGTAATTCAGCAATTGACTACTAAAGTATCAGGGGATAAGATGTTTCCTGCATTAGATTTCTTTTTTTCATGCAACCATGTTATATTTTTGACTCAAGTTGAGTTAAAATGAAATGTTTTCAAAAACCTAGCACTGTGTGAATTTAATCTATGTTTCACTTATCACTTTACATTGTATTAGTTATCTCCACATTTTATAAACTATATGAAGTATAATATCTCTCACTATGACATTGAAAATCACCTTTTTATATGCTTAAAACACATGTATAACCCATTCATATTTGAAATATTTTTGTATTGTTATATGTATAATTTTCCAGCAAGTACAATAACTTGAAATGAAGCAGCAAACCGTAAGCACTAGTTACAGGATTAAAATAATGTAATCCTTATTGCAGTTGCACACTTTTAATATCATGTGTGAGCTCAAAGACATTTAGTGATAAATCCCAAATGAAATTGCTGGGCAACTCTGAAGGTTCTGGTGGAAAATGCATTTAGTAAATGTTAAAAGTTAGAAAACCATCAAGAATTGAAATTTACCTTTGGTGCTGCTCCGCAGGGTGCTGGCAGTCAGGTAAAAGGCAAAGCAGAGCATGTGGTCGTCACATTCAGAGGGGTGCGTATCACAGAGCCATTACTGGACACTGACTCTGGTTTTTTTTTTTTCAATTAGATTTGCTTCAATAGAACAACAAGAAATGTTTCTCAAATAAACTGAACGCTTTTATAAATTAAAACCTCATGTATAAGTAGTTCAAGAAGCTCAACTGTATTTCTTTTATTTTTTTTTATTTTTTTGTTTTTGAGACAGGGTCTTGCTCTGTTGCCCAGGCTGGAGTACAGTAGTGTGATCACAGTTCACTTCAGCCTTGACCTCTTGGACTCAGGTGATCCTCCCACCTCAGCCTCCTGAGTAGTTAGGACTACAGGTAGGTGCAGTACGCCTGGCTAATGTTTCGTATGTTTTGTAGAGATGGGGTTTCACCATGTTGCTCAGGCTGATCTTGAACTCCTGACTTCAAGTGATTCACCTGCCTCGGCCTTCCGAGGTGATTACAGACGTGAGTCTCTGCACTGGTCTCAACTTCCTTTATTTAATTGAATGTTTAGAGGGAGCAACTTAACTCCCAGCAAATTAAGATGTGCCAAATGCGTATGTACACACATACACACATCATTTCACATACAATAGTCTGTTATATATGTTTCTGGTCCAAACTTCTTTGTGGATCCCTTTTGGGTGGTCAAGAAGTATTTTAAACCCTCAATTAAATTAAACAGTGTCTTTGTTTTAAATTAGCTTCTTCTTGGTCAATTCAGTCTCTTTTGTCTGAATGCTCAGGTTTGTCTTTTTAATTGAAAAAAATTATTTTAGTGTATATACACAATTATTCTTCTCAAGATAGCATTTCAGTACAAAGAAAAACTATTTGTCCTGTGTTAATGACTGAGTCTCAAGTCTAGGCTTGATTTTGTGCTGTTTCCTGCACCCTTGAGTCATCCATGCCGTGCCGGGACTATCCCTTGCCATGCCTGGTCTCTCATAAGCTGGTATCAGCTGATGGAGTCACTTCTGGTAAACTTGTTTCTCTCAACATTGGCCATGAGCAATGTTTTCAATCTCCCCAACCAACGAGTCTCACTTTGCTCTTGCTGGAGTATAACATCTACGGGGCCGGGCGCGGTGGCTCACACCTGTAATCCCAGCACTTTGGGAGGCTGAGGCGAGTGCATCACCTGAGGTCAGGAGTTTGAGACCAGCCTGATTGACACGGTGAAACCCTGTCTCCAGTAAACGTACAAAATTAGCTGGGCGTGGTGGTGCATGCCTGTAATCCCAACTACTTGGGAGACTGAGGCAGGAGAATCATTGGAACCAGGGAGGCAGAGTTTGCAGCGAGCCAAGATCGTGCCATTGCACTTCAGCCTGGGCAACAAGAGCGAAACTATGTTTCAAAAACAACAAAACAAAACAACAACAACAACAGCTATGGGCCTCCGTGGAACTCCGTACCTGAACCCCGGCTTGGGTATTCTACCCTTTGGCTTCTAGGGGGCAATGTCACCCCTCATAAAGGAATCTTCTTACAGCCCTTCTGGGTCACTTGTTACTTTTCACATCCCCCATTAAGAATGCTCAGTAACTTCTAGATGGCAGTAGGTTCCCTCCTCATGTCCCTTGTGCTGGTGCAGGGAAGGGACATTGTGCAAGACACTTCCTTTCAGAGACCAAAACAGGAAGCGGGACAGGAGACCTCTGTGTTCAGCATTAGTCTCAACATAGCTGGGATGTCTCTATCTTACTCCTTCAAGTTTTAGCTTTGTTTCACGCCCCTACTATTAATCGCCTTGCTTTCTTCTTTGATTTCCCTCACTGTTGCCTAACATGCTCTTTCCCTTTCCTGTCTGGTAGCAACAATCCTACATCATGTCCTCCTTCTCCTTGCCCTATATACTTTCTGGGTTTTAGATAGTAGCTCCTTTTTTCTTTGCAGGAGCACTAAAATTCAAGCTTAGTTTTGTTGTTGTTGTTATTGTTGTTGTTTTTGTTTTTGTTTGGTTTGGTTTGAGATGGAGACTTGCTCTGTCGCCCAGGCTGGAGTGCAGTAGTGCGATCTTGGCTCACTGCAACCTCCATCTCCCCAATTCAAGCATGCTCCTGCCTCAGCCTCCCTAGTAGTTGGGATTACAGGTGCCTGCCGCCACACCCAGCTAACTTTTTGTATTTTTAGTAGAGACGGGATTTCACTATGTTGGCCAAGCTGGTCTCGAACTCCTGACCTCAGACAATCCACGAACCTCAGCCTCCCAAAATGCTGGGATTACAGGCATGAGCCACCATGCCCAGCTAATTTATAAGAATTACAATACGGCCAGGCACGGTGGCTCACACCTGTTAGTTATCCCAGCACTTTGGGAGGCTAAGGCGGGCGGATCACCTGAGGTCTGGAGTTTGAAATCAGCCTGACACTTTCCGAGGCAAGGCCTTTCTGTTTTGGACATACAGCTGCCGTATGAATATGAAAGGTGAAATCACAGGCTGGGCCCTGGAAAAAGATCTCCTGGTGTCAAATTAGGTAAGAATTAGGTGTCAAATTACGTAAACATTATGGGAACTAAGACAAATCATTTAATGTCTCCGTGCTTCAGTTTTCTTAATTTTAGTCACGGATGTAATAACAGTTGTTGTGACAATTAAATGAGATAATGCATGTACAATGCTTAGAACAGGACCTGGCATGGGATTTGTGCCTTGTGCATTTTAGCTGTTGTTATGATAGAATCAAAGCATCTCAGGTGTGGAAAGATGGTAGGTACAACCTTGCAGTGTTTGAAACTGCCTTTAACATTCCTGTTAAATATTTACAAAACTTCTCCTTGAATGCCTCAAGCAAAAGGAGACTCGATATC
Source organism: Macaca thibetana thibetana (assembly GCF_024542745.1). Classification (NCBI taxonomy): domain Eukaryota; kingdom Metazoa; phylum Chordata; class Mammalia; order Primates; family Cercopithecidae; genus Macaca; species Macaca thibetana. Next base: position 86,453,650 of record NC_065594.1, read on the forward strand.
TTCTAAGGTAATTCGTTTTATCATTGGAGGGCTCTGGATATTGTAATGTTCTCCTTTACCTTAAGTAAATATCTGTCTCCCTGAAATATCCATTCATTATTCCTAGAAAGGTTTCTTGGGGCCATTTAAAATAAATCTAATTTTACTTTTATTTGAGAGTCCTTTTAATATTTGAGGATAGTCAGGTTGCCTGTTTCTTTTTCATATTGCATTTCCTCATGAGCTACACAGTCAGGTGTCTCTAATTGGTCCTCTTACAATATGGTTTAAGTCCCTTGACCGTCTGGGCATGGGAGGTCACGTAAACTATCATGATTCCAGCAAGATCCTGTTATCCTGACAACAAATGGGTGAGGAACAACTACATTTCTTAAAATCAGACTAGAAACATCCTTTGGCTCTTTGGAAATTACAGTCCACAGGCGAGAATGGTAATTCTCTTTTTATCCAACGTTATGTAGAAATCTGCTGCTCTACAGCTGAGAGAGTTTTCCAAATATTAACCGTTTAAGCACCAAAGGCTTTTTGGGTAGCTTTTCATTCATTTCACAAGTGTGAAACTTCCCCACTTCTACAGTCTTACGGTAGATTCTGTCAGTGCATACAAACTTATAGAATATATAGTAATGCCAAACTTGACAGTTTAAAAATCTGAAATTCAGAGGTAACGCTTGCCTACAAATCACTGCAGAGCTTGACAGTAGTGATCCATGTCAATTAGAATAACTCTGAGAATACACCACAAGTTTAGAGGCGGGGGAGACCACCTCCATCAGGTGCAGTCAGGAGTGGGGATCAGGTGCGGTCAGGAGTGGGGATCAGGTGCGGTCAGGAGTGGGGGTTGGGTGTGGTCAGGAATGAGGATCAGGTGTGGTCAGGAGTGAGGATCAGGTGTGGCCAGGAGTGGGGGTTGGGTACGGTCAGCAGTGGGGATCAGGTGTGGTCAGGAGTGAGGATCAGGTGTGGTCAGGAGTGAGTGGGAGGGCTTCATGGTCAAGCGGGAAGACAGAATGACCCTTCAGAATGGCTAGAGTTTTAAGAGGTGGAACTGTCACGTACAACATTACAGGAGGAGTTGCACTGAAATGCTGAGGGAGGTATGTACAAGAAGTGAGGGAGCACAAAGTGAAATCAGGAAGCGGTGGAACAGCAGGCTTCCATTCAGCAATAAAAATTAAAGTGCACCTGTGCAGTCCAGGTCTTGCAGTGATGAACCTGGGCAACTCACTTCAGGCCTGGGGGTGTTTATAGACTGTTGGGACAGAGAAATAGAAAGCAAATAACACAAATAAACGAAACAATTATAATTCTGATATTTCAGTAAAGAGAAGATGCAAAATGTGGCGAGAAGATATTACAATAAGTCCCTGTGAGTTCAGAGATGGCTTTCTGGGGTTGACATTTAAACTGAGAAGTAGTAGGAGTAGAAGTTCCCTGGGTGATATGGAAGCTGGAAATAAAACTTGACAAACACCAGGAATCGCATGGATGAAGCCCCTGAGGCAGGATGGGGTGTATATCATTGGAGGAACTTGGAGTGGTCAGAGTTCAGAGAGTGCGGAGGAGAAAAGCAAGAGACGTGGGAGGGAGGTCTGACGTTTCATGTTAATCCTGACAGCTATGGAATTGCCAGGCTTTGAGCACACGCTGACAGGGGCAGATTTGCATTTTTAAATGAAAGGCAGTGAATTGAAGGGACATGATGGATTTGCCATCCGCGTCGATGAGCTTGCCTAGAGAATGAGTGTGGCACCAAGGAAAGATCACCTAACACTGAACCATTAAAAATGCCAGCATTCGAACATCAGAGAGTAGGAGAGAAGCTAATTAAGAAGATTCTCAGAGACTGGGGATCGTAAGGACCACACACTTCAATCGACAAGTCAAGAAGTAATTTTGACCTCTTGGTCCAACTCAAAGACAACTTTCCTAACAAAAACTTTCCAAATTTGTGGAGCAAAGAGTCACTTCTTCATCCCCCAAAATGGCCATAATACTTATTTTTCTTTTCCTTCCGGAGGTCCTTGTCACTCTCTACCCTGAAACATAGTTTTTTATTTATTTACTTACTTATCTATTTATTTTTGAGACAGAGCCTCACTCTGTTGCCGGGGCTGGAGTGCAGTGGCACAATCTCAGCTCATCGCAACCTCCACCTCCCAAGTTCAAGCAATTCTCCTGCCTCAACCTTCTGAGTAGCTTGGATTACAAGTGCGTACTACCACACCTGGCTAATTTTTGTATTTTTAGTAGAGACAGGGGTTTTGCCTTGTTGGCCAGGCTGGTCTCGAACTCCTGACCTCAGACGATCCACCTGCCTCGGCCTCCCAAAGTGCTGGGATTACAGGCATGAGCCACCATGCCTGACCAGAAATATAGTTTTTTTTTTTTTTTTTTACAAACACATCCTTTCTATGGACTAAAAGCTTTCAATGTCAGAATCTAATTTTTGTTCATCTTTGAATCACCCAAAGAACTGAACAGAGAGATTTGTACATGAGTACTCAGTTTTTTATTGAATATAAAAAAAATAGTCTAATTTGTGGAAGAGGAACATGAATGGTAGGTATGGTTATGTACAGGAGGGATTGCTGAGGAGAGAAACAGCAGGCCTGGTATAAAAGTACTGCAGTAGATCCTTTAAGAAACAAAGATTAATGGCAGCAGGAATAAGAGGAATAAATAAATTTGAGGGAAAATGGAAGAGAAGTTGACAGAGTTCAGTGATCTCATCCTATTGTATGGTTTAAACACTTTTATACACTGATAACTCCCTTGTTTGTGTGTCTCATCCTTGCCTCTCCTTTGAGATCCAAACTCATATATTCCACTGTTGACTCATTATCTCATGATTCTCTCATCCTCAATTCCACTCTTTCCCTAGTCTTTCCCACGTTCTCCAATGGCATCACCAATCAGGAATTGCTCAGGAATCCTGTTAGATTCATAACTTTCTCTTATCTTCCCTCACCTGGCTTCACACTGAGCCCATAACCAAGCCCAACTCTACATTCCAACCATATTCTAAATGTGTCTCTTCTTCCACCCCAGCCATGCTAGCCTTATCATCTTTCCCCTGCAGTAATACAAACGCCTCCTGACTGACTGGCTGTCTTTCCTTTGTCTTTCTGCAGTCCGTTCTCCAAACGGCAGCCAGTGATCCTTCACAAACCTGTCAGAATGTGCCATTCCACAGTTTGAAACCTTCCGGTGCCTGCCACTGCACATAGAATCAAACCCCAAATCCTTATTGGCCCCTGCCTGCCTCTCTGACTTCATTGGAATCCCTTTCCAACCTGCCTCCCTGCAGTCAGCCCTTCTCAGCTGGGGTTCTTTTAGAGAATGAAACCAGAATGCCATAAAGCATGCGTTGCACATAGTGGCTTCTCTCTTGTTCCTCTAGAATCATAATTTCATTCAATCCCAGACTTGAGAGAATTTGGGAAATAGTCTTGCAGGTCCTTTCCTACAGAGTCTCGTTCTCTTGGGAACCCTGGTGGAGAGATACTGCTGCACACGTGGACATAGATATTCTTTCTTGTCACTTGAACATGAATCCCGGCCCCTAGACCTTTGCACTTGTGCTTTTCTTCATAAGGATTGCAATTTCCCCAGAACCTCACAGACCTGGCTCATTCCATCACTCAGGACTTAGCTCAAAAGTTTCATGAAAGTGTCTGTTCCCATAGAGGCTTTTCAAAACCCCCATTTCTAAGGTAGTTTCACCTCCCAAGCTGCCACTATCCCATAACCCTATTACTTTCTCCTTATCATCTCTTATAATCTATCTATCTATCTAGATCATAAGAGATGATAAGGATATATATATGTGTGTGTGTGTGTGTGTGTGTGTGTGTGTATTTGATGCCCTTATCTAGATTTTTAAAATTATAGGCACAAATTGGATGTATACATAGGTAGCTTTCTACATTTATCACTAACATGCTCCTGAGCATTCATTTGGCTTCTGTAGTAGACAACAGCAACAAAAAGTCTGATTGGAGATAATATAGTCAACCATAATTTCATTCCATCCATTGTGTTTTTGAGATGAATGCTCAGTCTTTCCTGCCATCTTCATTCTCTGTCCTGAGATGGCAACCGGGGCTCACCCCTTCATGGCATCAATGGAAAGGCCTCTCATTGATCTTTTGCCAAGCGGTTCTGTGCTACTTGGTTATTGAGCTTCACATGTACAGATTGGCTGCAGTTATCTGTTGTGCCTGCTATAACCTATGGTCATGACACCCACATTTTTAAAATTCTTTGAAAATAGTTTGCCTCTCAGTTTACTTATCTTCCCTGTTCTGCTGCTGCCCCTCCTTTCTTGGGAAGCCCAGCGTCTTAGTTCATTTTGTGTTGCTATAACAGAATACCTGAGATTTGGTAATTTATAAAGAAACGAGGTTTAGTTGGCATGTAATTTTGGTGGCTGAAAAACCCACGGCTGGGTAGCTGCATGTAGTGAGGCCCTCAAGTTGCCTCAATTCACAGTGGAAAATGGAAGGAGAGTGGGTGTGTGCAAAGAGATTGCATGGAGAGAGAGGAAGCCAGAGAGAAATCAAGGAAACCAGGCTCTTTCTAACAAGCCACTCCTGAGGGAACTAATCCATCCAAGAGAGAAAGAACTTACCCTCAGGAAGGTATTAATCTATTCATGAGGGATCCATGCCCATTCCCCAAACATTTCTCACTAGGCCCCACCCCTCAACAACACCACATAGATGAACAAATTTTAACGTAAGTTCTGGTGGGGATAAACCATATCCAAACAATAGCACCCAGGAATGATCTAATGCTACACTGATGATGAAAATTGTGTCTAGGATGTATGTAGCATCATCAACTATATTGGTTGTTATGGTCTGGGGGGCAGTGCACACTCCTCCTCCCTATTGTATTAGTCAGGATGGACTAGGTTACATTATGATAACAAGCAACTCCCAAAAATCAGTGGCTCAAAAAGCAATAGTTTATCTCATGCTTATGTTACGTCCTTCAACTTCATCTGGGGCTTTGCTCTACCTCACTCCAAGGTCCATCGGATGTGGCAGTTGTCATCTTGAACATGAAACATGCCATTTTCACTCACATTTTATTGGTCAAAGTAAATCACACAGCATGCCTAACTTTTAGATTAAGGCAATGTACTTCCACTGCAGGCCCAGGAACTATTTGGTAAAGAGTGCTAATTACTCATGATCCCTGCAGTCATCCTGCTTGACACCTTTTTTGGTCTTAAACTTGAGCGTGTGTGTGTATGTGTGTGTCAGAATCTCCAGGAGGGCTTTTCAAAACACAAATTGCTGAGCCTCACCCCGAAAAGGTGTGAGGTGGGTCCAGGAATCTGCATCTCACAGGTGAAGGCAATGCTGTTGGTGGAGAGAGCTGCTACTCTACAGCTCAGAAGCTGTGGGTTTGTGAGGCTTCTCTAAGAAGCTTGCTGCCTCTGGAGACTCACTCTGGGAAATAAAGCATGCATCCCTGCACTCCCTTAAAGAAATCTGGCATTTCTCTTGGAGCTTATATTATTTCAGTGCTGTTCCACCACAAGCTCATGCTTGTGGGGAAAGTGCTGGTCACTTTTGAAGCTCAGGCAGTAGATATTACCCATGTCCAGTCTTCTTTTTCAATAACTGTTTATTTAATAAATCAATGTTGACAGTTTCTATCATGCAAAGTACACAAGCAGTGGCTCCAGCCTCTTTGCTGGGAATCGTTGAAGAGGTTTAACTAGCTAGCAACTAACATAACGTTCAAGGCTTTGTATGGTCATCCTATGGGTCTAATGTGAAGGTTCTATGTAAATGAATGACTATGCAAAAAACCACTATATTTGAAAGGAAAAACACAATTGATTACTGCTAAGAACATACAATTAAGTTTAGTCAATAAAGTATTCCATAAGGAACTTGCTTCAATAAATATAAAAATGATGCTGTTTGAAGAGATTTTCATGAATTTTAAACATTAGCCCTGGCATTCATTTGTAATGTAGGGAAAATTTTTGCTAAGGTCAAAATTTGGCTCATTCCTGGTTCAAACTTTAAGAAATCCCATATTATTGGAGTCACACTAGTAAAGTTCAGCTCTATTTACAAATCGCATTGGATACATTTGAGTTTGAATGTATATGGACAATTTTCCTGAAAGCAGAGCTATTTCGTCAGAGTAAGTTCCCACCCAGCTGATTCATCATATCCTGAAATGCCAGGCTATTTCTGAAACATTTGGTTAAGCCAGCTGATATTTTTAAGTAGATGCTATCACCTCTCCTCTAAGGCTAAACAAACATCTGTCTCCACCTAGGCTAGAAGTTTAGGGGATGATATGTGTGCACATTAGACTCATAGATTTTACCAAATGAAATATTCTACTCTACGATAGCATTTCTTTTTCAAAATATTAATCTAGTCTTCACCATTAAGACACAATGTTCTTTACTTTCATAACAGGTTTTGTTTCTCACTATAAAAAAAGTACGTATTCATCATAGTAAGTTTAAGTAAGTGAAAGAAAAGTCACCTCTGTTTCCATGGTTCAGAGATATTGCTAATGTATTCGTTTATATTCTTCTAGTCCTTTATTTTTCTTGTGCTTATAAAAACATCTTTTATGAACCATAATGCAGGGCCAGGTGCGGTGGCTCGCGCCTGTAACCCCAGCACTTTGGGAGGCCAAGGCAGGCGGATCACCTGAGGTCAGGAGTTCAAGACCAGCCTGGCCAGTGTGGTGAAACCCTGTCTCTACTAAAAATACAAAAATTAGCTGGTCATGGTGGTGGGCGCCTGTTCTCCCAGCTACTCAGGAGGCTGAGACAGGAGAATTGCTTGAACCTGGGAGGCAGAGGCTGCGGTGGGTCAAAATCGTGTCACTGCACTCCAGCCTGGGCGACAGGTTGAGACTCTGTCTCAAAAGAAAGAAAGAGAGAGAGAGAGAGAGGGAGGGAGGGAGGGAGGAAGGAAGGAAGGAAGGAAGGAAGGAAGGGAGGGAGGGAGGGAGGGAGGGAGGAAAATGTACTTGCTAGTGGGTAACCTGCTTTTTAAAAAACCAATATATCATAAACTTTCCTCCAATCCATTAAATATTATTCTACATAATATTAATGGCTGCATTAAATTATATTTTAATAAACATTTTACATTAACAAAGGAAAACAAAGTGCACTAGCACTTTCTTGTTTAAATCATTGATTGGGAAAGCACTTTCTAGGTAATTCATGATTTATAGCACAAGGCATGCAATAAATTTAGAGGTCATAATAATTCACCAAATTATTTTATGATCGTGACTTCCTACAGAGAAAGGAGCTGTAATAATTGAACTTGAAATCAAGTTCCTAAGATTTGCAGAAGTTTAAAATAAGTCCATGTACCATATAACTTTCTTAATATTTGCATCTGTAGAATCAATGTAGTACTGAGAAATAAAAAGAGATCTCAACAGAGGACCTAGTTCACCCATTTCACCATAATCTTTTCACTTTAATTTGCATATCTTAATTTGAAACATCAGTATACAGAAATCTTCACAGATTTTTGTCTCTCATTTTTTTAACATCTATGAATAAAATTCTATAATTGCCTTTACTAGCACCTGCCTGTGTTTAATAACTTCTACTGTCCATGTGTCAGAGGCGTTTGACCCAGAGCAACTCCATCTTGAGTTGCTGGGTAATAGGGGCTGGGTAAAAGGAGGCTGAGACCTACAGGATTGCATTCCGAGGAGGTCAGGCATTCTAAGTCATAGAATGAGATAGGAGGTTGCTACCAGGTACTGGTCGTAAAGACCTTGCTGTTAAGACAGGTTGCAGTAAAGAAGCCAGCCAAAACCCACCACAACCTAGATGGTGAAGCGAGTGACCTACAGTCGTCCTCACAGCTTATTATATGCTAGTTATAAAGCATTAGCATGCTGAAAGACACTCCCACCTGCACCATGACAGTTTACAAATGCCACACCAATGTCAGGAAGTTATCCTATGTGGTCTAAAAAGAAGAGGAACCCTCAGTTCCTAGAATCGTCCACCCCTTTCCCAGAAAACTCATGAATAATCCACCCCTTGTGTAGTAAATAATCAAGAAGTAACAATAAGTATCATTGGTTGCCTAGCTGAAGCTGCTGCTCTGCCAATAGAGTGGCTGTTCTTTATTCCTTTACTTACCTAATAAACTTGCTTTCACTTTATGGACTCACCCCAAAATCTTTCTTGCAAGAGATTCAAGAACCATCTCTTGGGGTCTGAATCAGGACCCCTTTCTGGTAACACATGAATTCATTGTATCTCCCGTATAACTTAAATCTCTCCCACAGCGTTTTGGCTACCTCCCTGCTGCCTCCTCCTCTGTTCATTTTTCTGTAGAGGAAGAACATCTGGTCGCTAATTCTTTCTTTCAAAGATGCTTTCCAATGTGTTTATGAGTAACTTGCAGAGTAGAATAGACCTGCAGGTGGGCTGCCAGGCATTCCAGCTGAGATGACCGTCAACATGTCAGACACATGATACCTTACGGGGTGGTGTCATTTCCATGTAATATTTATTTTCACTCACGGGGTGTATGGCACTCTAAACAAAGTGTTTACCGTGAAAGCCGTCTTGAGGTTCAGTGAAACCAGTGTCACTGAACGTGCTACTTAAGTCTCCATTGTAGAATATTTGACACCATTGAAAGTGATAAAATGGAAAAACATTTAGAAGTAGCTACTTCCCCTCTGTGTTTGCTCAGCCAGTGAGAGCTAATGGTTGTGTTGACAACCCAGGGCTTCTACTTGGCTAATTCTGTGATCTTTTGAAATGTTAATTACAGTTTCCGTGATATCATTGTTTCTCCTTCCACAGTTTTAGGTGAAATGGGTTACCTTAACTTTATCTTTTTTTAATGACCTAACCTGACTGAAATGAATTGGTTTTTTACCTCTTAGCGGGGAATCTTCTGTCTGAGACACATGTGTGGGTTTCTCCCAATCCCTCACAATACCATTAGCTACCTTAATGGAGCAGATGCCGCTGAATTAATGGTTCCACTCTCGACGTCTCCCTGCACTTCTTCATTTCTATCATTCTGTTTTTAGATTTACAGTTACTTTTGTAAGTTTCCAAAATAATGATTTGTTACCTTAACTTGAAAATGCAGTGATTTTTTCCCGTCCTGTTGTTTTTTTCTCTCCCTGTCCATTTAAGCTGTTAATAAATTAATTAATAATAACTGTCACTGTCCGGGCGTGATGGCTTACGCCTGTAACCCCAGCACTTTGAGAGGCCAAGGCAGGTGGGTCACCTGAGGTCAGGAGTTCGAGACCAGCCTGGCCAACATGGTGAAATCACATCTCTACTAAAAAACACACACACACACACACACACACACACACACACACACACAATAGCCAGGTGTGGTGGTGGGTGCCTATAATCCCAGCCACCCAGGAGGCTGAGGCAGGAGAATCTGTTTGAACACAGGAGGCGCAGGTTGCAGTGAGCCGAGCTTGCACCACTGCATTCCAGCCTGGGCAACAGAGCGAGACTCCATCTCAAAATAACAACAATAATAATAATTTCCACTATAGAGACTCTGTATGTGCCAGGCACAGTTCTATGTGTTGATACAGGTCAACTCAGTTAATTTATACCCCCTCTACAGAAAAAAAAAAAAAAAATCCTGTGAGGTGGATACTGTTTTTAATTCTTCCTTACCGAAGAGGATAGTCTTTAATTAGAATAATTAACTTGTCCGAAGTTACTCAACCAGGTGTGTTTATTAGCTTAAAATATGACCTTGTGTTAAAAAACATCTTCAAAGGAACTTAGAAGATCTGAGGCTTAGACAAAACGATTGGGAGAATGATTGAGATAGAGTAAGATAGAGCTGTCCTCCCTCTCTGCTAGAAAAAGATTTCCCTGGGCGGGGCGGACTGCCGGAGAGCAAAGGGCTGGAATAAGAGCAGACGTGTCAAAGAGGCTCAGGCAGGGGACTCCACAGGGTGCCGCCCAGCGAGTTCTGGGCAGGTGGCAAAGCCCAAGAAAGGCTCTTTTGGTGAAAACCCAAGGCAGATGTCAAAAAAGAAATGGCCTCAGTGATTCCAGGACTCTTAATGGCATAGAAGTCACAGGAGGATTCTCGGGGTCTTCAGAAGTAGAGCTACAAGACCTGAGAGGCCGACGGACAGAAACTAGCATCATTTCACGGCACACAGGTCTATTGCCAGCCTAAAATCACAGAGGCCCATAGACATCCCGGCAGACACCTGCAAAGCCAGGTGACCTGAGAGAGCCACAAACCCTCTCTGGGGTCCCCTTTCCACGCTAAGACACAATTCCCAAGAAAAGGTGAAAGAAACACAAAATTGACTGAGATTAAGGTTCTCCTGTCCTCATGGAGTAATGGCTTAAAATAAGAAAGTGGATGCATTGTTGAGAAATACAGACGGTTACATTTCTTGTCCACAGCCTGATGCTATGCATGTCAGGAGGTTGACATGAATGTATCTTATGCATTCATTTAAAGTTTTACCACTTCCATAGAATGATTGCTGTATTGCGGTAAGGAAACTTTGCTTTCTTCTCTTTTGAAATAAGGGATTTTATGATAGATTATCTGACTTTTAAAACTATCTGCTGTTTATGTAGTAGATTGCTATTCAGGAATGTCAATGGTGAGACCCATTCAGGGAACCTGAGTGACTCCTAAAGTTTGGAAAGCCATCCTTAAAGATCACATTACAGCACAAAGACTCAATATGCATGATTTAAATAAACTTAAAAGAAAAGAAATGTATGCTATCAGAAGTCAGAAGCGGCTGCCCTTAGGGGTGGGGGTGTTTACTGGAAGGGAGGATGGGGGAGTATCTGGAATAGTCATTATTATGAATTGAATTGTGTTCCACCTCCTTTCCCCTGCCAAAAATATGTTGAAGTCTGATCCCCAGTACCTGAAAATGTGATCTCATTTGGACATGGGATCTTGGCAGATATCATCAAGTTTAATTCGATATGATCAGTGGAGAGGATACCCAGAGACGCAGACACACAGAAAGAAGGCCAAGTGAAGCTGGAGGCCGAGATGCGGATATGCATCAATGAGACAAGGAACAGCATGCACTGCCAGCCATCACCAGAGCTCGGAGAGAGGCACAGGACAGATTCTCCGCCATGTCCACCAGAAGGAACCAGTCCAGCCAACACCTTGACTTCAAACTTCTAGCCTCAGAACTGTGAGACAATAAATTCCTGTTTGTAGCCCCCCAGTTGGTGAGATTCTGTTTCAGCAGCCCTAGGAATCAAACGCAGAAGTCTCCTGGGCTGAATGTTGGTTACACGAGAGCTTGTGAAAATTCAGTGAGCTGTGGACTTACCAACTGTGCGTGTTTCTCTTGTATACAACACTTGAACAAAGGGGTCAGAAAATATATATCACAAAGCAGACGCTTGGAGGAAGTGTTGGAAAAAGCTGTTTCTTGTGCTCAGCTGGCAGGATGAATTCCACTCTTCTGTGGTCACTATTTTCCTGTGCTTTGGAAGGTACTTGGAGAGGAACCATGTGAAAACACGATGTTCAGAAACGGTCACAATAAAAGCCACACAGAGAAAGTGAGCGTAACTGAGAGGGCTCACGTCTCACGGAGAACGATGGCCCTCTCTTAGAGGACAAATAAAGGGAAACAATGGTTTGTAAATTTGAGGGAAACTTGATTTCTCTTTGCTTGTACTTATCTGTTCACCTGATCACCACTGCTGAATCGGCTGTAATTGGAGCTCGTTCTTTGCCAGGCCCTGCGGTTGGGGGGATTTGCTCACTTCTAGCAGCCCCCCGCTTTGTTTCCTAACAGATGCCCCCTGTTTGTCATGGACGCTTCCACAGATAAGAGAAAAGGAGAGTGGAAGGAAGCGCAAAGAAGTCTGAGCCGCAGGGAGTCTCTTTAGGCCCTGGAAACACTTGGTAACTTTTCTTACAACTGTCACTGGTGTTAACTTCTAACCCATTAAACTCGCTTACAGGATAGCTTTAGTCAATGAAGCAGGATATGGCCTTTTCTTGGCCTCTCCATTTCCAATTCCAGCAAAATGAATGAAACACAAAAAGTTCACAGGGGGATCGACTGGGGAGGCAGGGCTGGGAGTTGGTGTTGGAAAGAGCTTTTAACTGGCCTGACCATTACTGTCCTTTCCCATTTCAACTTTTATCTGCCCATTAACTCCTTAAGTTTGCTCATCCATCCATCAAAAATAAAAGAAAAAAAAATCCCAAATGATGTGTGAAAAGATCTTCAGGGTGTTGCTAGGTCTAGCGTGTCATCTCCTAAATTTGTCCAAACATGATTGGCTTCTCATCGGGACACAATGACTCTGTTTTATGAATGGTCATTTGTGATTTCTTAAAACTTTTCTCTTTAAGATGTCTTTGAAGTGTTTGAAATCATTTCTGTTTCTGACAAAATGAAGAGGTAACTTTCCCAAAATATTGCAGGGTCCATTTTTATAAATGAAGAGTGTTTATGATTAGTTTTCAGCGACTCTATAGTGATTACTTACACAATCTCACATGCTTTTCTTTGAAATATGTCAAGTTAATGATTCTGTTTATTGTGTAAGAACAAAATAATAAAATATTTAGTGCTTTGATTTATAAAATAAAAACAAGTTGTTTATAGGCATCCATATGTATTTGCTAAATTTACATGCGATAGGTCCTTGCTCAGATATTTGCTAACAAAATTCTGTTGAGGTCCAAAAAAAAAAAAAATTTTAATTCTTGACAGTAAAAGGGATCTAGCTGATAGGTTTTCTTAAATTTGGTGAATAGGATCAAAGTGAAGAAAATTGAGAATAGCTAAGAAATTCAAATAGAAGTAGCACTCAATCTGGATCAAAGGTATTCATTCACTGCATTAATTCATATAACATTCAATGAAGTTACTAATATAAGAGATGTAAAAGTTTAAGTCCCTGCACCAAAATCTCTACAGTCTTGGAAGGGATATGAATGTAAGATTAAAGTAACCTAAATACACTTCAAGACAGAATATGAAAATCTTGTAATCTGTACATAGTAATTGCTGAGATGATGAAGGTATACATAAACTATCCAAGAACTTGAGACAGATGCATTTCCTTCATGATAGTTGCACAGAGGCGACAACATCGATGTTTTACATCATCGGCCCTTCTAATTTATCCAGGCTCCGTGTTCCCACCCACAAAATAAGATTTAACTTCTAGATAATCTCTTTACAGTCATTATCTCCTTTTACTACTATTATCTCATAATTATTGTTTGGAGCATGAGAGCAATTTCTCATATAGAAAATAAAGAGGCCAGGCATGGTGGCTCAAGCCTGGAATCCCAACACTTTGGGAGGCTGAGGCAAGCAGATCACTTGAGGTCAGGAGTTCAAGACTAGCCTGGACAACATGATGAAACCCTATCTCTACTAAAAATACAAAAATTATCTGGGCATCATGGCAGCCGCCTGTAATCCCAACTACTCAGGAGGCTGAGGCAGGAGAATGGCACTCCAGCCTAGGTGACATAGTGAAAGAAAGAAAGAGAGAGAGAGAGAGAGGGAGGGAGGGAGAGAGGGAGGGAGGGAGGGAGGAAGGGAGGCAGGGAGAGAGGGAGGGAGGAGAAAGGAAAGGGAAAAGAAAAGAAAAGCTTGGTCACATGCCTTTAGTACAGTGTCATTTTTTAGGATAAAGTTCATTTTTTACACTAAATCATCTGTTTACAATGTTAATAAACTGACATATTAGGGCAAGGGCTGCCTAGTGTATGACGAGCAGGATGTGGATAAGAATCAGAATCCAAATTCAATTTTAGACACAACCACTATTTAACTTAGCTCAGCAAACAGAATTCAGTATGTGCCAAGCACTGTGCTATGTTTTGGGATTTGAGGATCAGTATCCTCTGCATGTATTTATGTGCCTGCTATGGCCTATATTTGCTGCCTGTGTCTAGTTCACTTTCTTACCTAGGCTCTCCCTTACAGCAGGAAAAATGACATCATTTGAATGAAAGAGTGAATATTAGAGGAAGGCCTGGCTTTGGAAGAGTCCAGTCTGATAAAGAAGATGAGTGTGGACACAACTATGACAGAACCAAACTGAGCACACTCATAGACACAGAAACACGTGCACACACAGTCTAGAGATGGTGAGATAATTCTGGCTCCAAAAGAGGGCTGGATGTGGGAGGGGAAGGGGATTCGGTTTAAGTGTGAGGTGGGGGGAGGGTAGAACCCTTTTATGTAGAAAAGTATGCTTTCCCAGCGAACTAATTACTCCAGAAACCCTCAAAACTGTATTTCCCACCCTCAGCACAGCTCTGCAAGTGTTAATTGCCACCTTTTAAGTAAAGAAAGTAACGTCACACTCATGATGGAACAATGTCTGTCCAGGATACTCTTCCGGAGCTAACAGAGGGCACAAATACGAGCAGCTTGCATAGCTAAGGCCAGGAGGTAGGTCAGGTGCATGGTGACACTCTAGAAAGGTGAAAGCACAGCAGACCTCCTTGCCTTAAAACTGTGTCTGCAGCAAAGCCTGAGCACAACCATAATGGAGTGTGAAGATCCTGACATAAAACTGTGTGAACTCAATTGACTCCAAGTCCAGCATGCTGTCTACACAGCTTCCTTGTATTTAAATTGTTCTAAGACTTCTTTTCCCCCTAATCTGCTAATTCCTCAATTCCTCTGGTATTAAGATTACCAGAGAAGTCCTCTCAGGAGAGCTGATAACACTGTCTACACTAAGGACAAGCAAGCACTTCCGTGTATGGGGAGTGGAGGCGGGGTAGGGGAGGCAGGCTTGAACTCTATTTTGTGTCTTCTTTTTCATGTATGGTTTTCCCTACTCAGGATTCCAGCAGGCAGCCATTGCTTTGGGAGCTTTTGCCTGAGGAAGTTGTTCAGAGCTAGAAAACAGAAGCTGCTTCGCCTCCAAGCTCTGGTTTTCATTTGCAGAAGTGTACGTATTTGCAGAATGAGACTGCCCTGATCACACCTGGTGGGCTTTGGAGAGCAGGCCTAGAGCCCAGCTGAAGGAAAGAGCTGTTCCCAGAGTTAGGAGTAGGAGGTCTTTGGTCCTTGACCTGCAGGAACCTGCGCCCTGGCTATGCGGAGGCGGCTGAGCCTCTAGACCTGCAAGGACCACATGGGGCCTGGAAAGATCTCCACAAGCCCTGGGGACAGAGGATAACACAGTAATATCTAACATTGCATTCCCCAAAATGCTGGTGCCCTGGGGTGGGGGTCAAAGCCAGGGAAGCCAGTTTACAGAGAATGAAGTAATATTTCTTCCCCACTTCCTTCTGTTGGCTGAAAGTAATTCCTTCTACAATAATTATGTTATATTTACTGTTTTACATAAAACACAATGAGTTCAATTGATCAGTTTTCAATTTACCAATTTATCAAAATAAACATGCTTATAAATGGATTTTAATTAAAGCCCAGTTATTGGGGGAAGTGGAAAAAATACGTATAGCTTTCATCAAATGTCTGTTCCTTCATTATTTAATATATTTCATATTTAATAATGTTAATTTACATTTCATAACAGAGCAACAAGGGAAAGAAACCAATTTTTTTAGTGCAAAATGCTGTAATTTTAAGATTGTAGGAGTTCCTTTTGAAAGTTATTTTGTAGTCTATTTTATATTTTGAGTTTTTTATGACAAGAACATGATACACAGAAAGGTCTCTTTAAGTATTTTTGTTGTATGGCTGATTTGATTACTGAAGGGAACTTGCAGTTTATTGGAGTATACAATGGCACCAATTTGGGAAGGTGATTTGCAACATTAACAAGCAGCTTAAAATTATTCATAGCTTTTGATCCTGAAGTCCCATTTCTAGGTATTTATGCTAAGGAAATAATTACAGATATATGCAACAATGAACAGAATGCTCAGCTGAGTGGGGTTTAGAAAAAAATTTAAAAATTATAAAGAACTCTAATATCTCGAAATGAGACCCTGGCCAAATAAGAATGGCCCATTATATAATGAAGTGCATGCAGCCATTATAAATTACATTTGTATAAACTATGTGTTTGTTGTATATTCTTAAGATAAACTCAGTATTCAAACAGATGAGATACCCTTTCTCTACTCAATCTATCTGACTTGTGTGTGTTTACGGGATTTTAATTTTCTCCTTTTTTACCTGTATATTCTTAATTTTCCTCAATGGTAAATCATTACTCTTAAAATAAGAAAAAAAATATGAATAAAATACGTAAGACTGTAAATATAAAAAAGAAAAATGTGAATATAAGTTGTCACATTTCTTTTTGCTCAACAAAAAGAAAAAATATATTGAAAAGGATAGTGATTATCACGTATCAGTCGAAGTTATCTTCATCTTGCTTAAGATTTAGTAACAGACTTTAATCTCAATAATACTTTTTTAAATTTGTAAAGAGTATTTTTCAGAGCACCTGTAGATATACCAAAAAATTGAGAAGATAGTATAGAGAGTTCCCATTCTGCCTCTCACATTTTTCCCTATTACTAACACTTTACATTAACATGGTACATTTGTTACAATTAATGAACCAATATTGATATATTGTTTTAATCAAAACTCCATAGTCTCTTTAGATTTCCTTAGCTGTCACCTAATGTCCTTTCTCTGTTTTGGAATCTCATCCAGGATCCTACATTACATTTGGCCATCACGTCTCCCTGGACTCTTCTTCACTGTGACAGTTTCTCAGACTTTCCTTGTTTCGATCCCCTTGACAGCTTGAGGAGGACTGGCTAAGTATTTTTTAGGATGTCTCTGTATTAACAATTGTCTAATGTTTTTCCCGCGATTGAACTGGAGTTTCAATAATATATTCAAAACAATCCTTCTCACATCCTGCCCTTCAAAAAAAAAAAAAAAAATCATACCCTCAAACGTAACAAAATCCCCCAGCCTCAACTCAGGATGATGTTATGTATCTTGTAATTCATTGACAAATTTGCAAAATGACACTGAATACTGCAGGCTGCAGGCCTTTCCATTAGTAACCTCACCCTAGGTACAAATAAACATCATTTAATGGAAGTTCCATCAATGGAGGAGGCTGATCTTTGGCCTCCTGGGTTACAGGACGCTCTTGTTAGTTCCCTCCAGCACCTCCTCCACATGTTGAATTTTAATGGGGCTGGGAAACCTGTGGGTTAGAAGTGTATTGGTGTTATTTCCTGTTTCCACTTCAGTTAGCCTCCCAACTTTCTGATTTGACATGAATTTCGGGAGGGAATGCAATGTACACAACGGGAAACAAACACCTAATTTTTTTCTTCTTTAATATGGCAACTTTTAAAAGACAGTGCAACTTTAAAAATAGCAAATATTATCACATTGTGAGGAAGGAAAGTTTTTATAATGTACTAAGAGGTCCAAGTCACATGATGCTCACTGCCTAGTTTTTGTAAGCACTTTATAAATGCTGAGTGCAGGTGTTCACATGCCTAATGCCTACCCTTTACCAGGCGATATCAAACTCCTGTTTCTACTCCACGTGTTTCTCATGTCCTTTGAATACTCCACATTTTATAACTGAAATCTAGGACAACCCTGTGAGTTGAGAAAGAAAAAATTAATTTTTTTTTGTTTAACATAAAATAAACATAGGTGATTTCTTTCTTTTGTCATTTCCCAGATAGGCTAGGTTCTGAGACCTCGTTGCATCTTAGCAGGAGGCCGGTGGGGAAGAATCTGGGGATGGATAGAAAACTGGCAGAGCTCATTCCCAAAGGAGAGTGTCAATCACATAACTTCTGCTGTCACCAAGAAAGTGGGACCAAGTCAGCCCTAATTCAGAGATGGTTCTAGGTGACCCACCAGATGTTTGTGTTGGACTGACCAGTTTATGCTGTTCTCTGCAGGTATGTGATAGGGTCCAGGCTGGGGAAGGAGCATTGTAAGAATTCCACTGGGTATAAAAACCAATACCAAGCAGTAGGGATTTGGGGGAAAAGTCTAAAACCAGTATTAGAACTTAAGCACACATCAGAACACTTCAGCATTAATCCAGACCCTGGAGTAAAGCAGTCAGTGGCGGGATTGGTTATAAACTGACCACACGCTGGGCTTCCCAGACGCCTCTGTGTGGTGTAGAGCAGCAAGACAGATTCCAGATTGCTGGCTTTTTCATATTTATTGTAAATATTTTCCTGGTTTGTTATTATCTTGATATTTTGATTCACACACATATCAATTTTGAGTTAATCTCATTGTATGATGTTCATTTTTTTTTTCTGAGCTTATTGGTTTGGAAAGATCTACTCCACCAATAAGTCAAATCATTCATTTATAGTTTACATTAGTTTTTTTCTACACTTAATTATTTTAGTCATCTGAAATTTAATTTTAATGTATGGCACAAGGTGAGAATCTAGATATATTCTCTATCCTTAAGTAATTAATCACTCCCCTGCACCAACCATTAAAGAAAGATTTTAGTTAAAAAGTAACTTGTCTTGCCTACCTTTGCATCATAAATGCCTACACCTAATATTGTGTCTGATCTATAGCAGTTGCTCAATTAAACATTTGTTGAGTAAATGTATGTTTATTGAACCTGTTGCCTACCCCTGGCATCTAACATGGTGGAAAATTCATCTGAAATGACAGAAAGCCTTGGGTAATGACAAATCCCCGAGGATTCCTGTGTCACAGCTGACTAACTGATACGTATGTGCAATTGTTTCTTTTGGAGACGGAGCTTTAAATCAAAAGAGCGTAATGATTATGCTTAGGAAAGAAAAAACTAACATTCGAAACAGTAGTCAGATGCTAGGAATTAATGCCTACCATCAAAGTCTCACAGGCTGCTTCCAAGTGAGACAAGCTTCTCAAAGTCATGACACCTGGGGTCTGTGGATCCCTGCCCTGCCACATTGCCGTCCTCCAGCATTGCTTCCACCTGTCCCTCCCTGGCCAGCTTGCCTTGGCGGTTGTACTGAGGGAGAAGTGTTTCTACCATTCCTTGCCTCTAATAACACTTACTGATTACCTATGGTTGTTCTCTGTTTCTGGAATAAAGAACATTTTTATACTTTATGTTTAAGGCAGTGTTGTAGATATAGCCTGTAAGAGTAAGATAAATTCTCCATTCACCACCTGTGACTTGGTTTCCCTAAGCCACAGTTTACTTATCAGCAAAATGGAAGGTAATACCAGCTAACATTTCTGTACCATCTATTCTGTGCCTGGCACTGCTCAAAGTGCCACATACCTATTAAATTATTTAGTACGCATTAACTCTTTGAAGTAAGCACCATTTTTAGACCCATTTACAGACAGCAAAATGGAGGCATGATGAAGTAATTGCCTTGCCTAAGGGTTACAATCCAGGCCCTCTGGCTCTGAAGTCCCTGCTCCTAACCACGGTATTAAGGTGTCTCTGAGGCATCATAACTAGCAGCTGCCTCAGAGAGTTGATGTGACATTGAGACACCATATGCAGGATACCCGGTGAGCATTTGATGCATGTTTGCTCTGTAACAGGAAACAGCCCCCGGCTCACTGATCTTACCTTCCATAGGGAATACAGATGCTCAGACAGTCACTTCCAGCAAAGAGACAAAGGTGATAGGAGAAGAGACAAAGGTGATAGGAGAAGAGACAAAGGTGATAGGAGAGGAAGAAGTCCAGGAGGCTGGAGACCACGTGACAGGGTCCCCAATCAGAACTGAGGGAAAAGGAAAGGCTTCTCAGAGGGAATATTAGTTGTATTAAAGCCAAATTAAAGCATGTTCCTTTTCCTGTGAAAATCTCAGGGGTTTATTTCCCTCCACAGGACCTGTTTGTTTTGCTTCCCCTTCCCCCATTCCCTTCACCTACTCTCTGCCCTTCACCTTTTCCAGAATTCTTGGGGAAACAGGATGTGCCCAAGCAATCCAATCATGTATATGCATTCCACAAACACTGGTGGGTGGAGAAGGCATTCCACAAACACTGGTGGGTGGGGAAGCACCACAACAGATATTAGTTGAGTTACACCCACGTGCTGTAAGCTGAGGAAGAGATGATTGAAGGGAAAAGGGATTAAACGTTTTCAGGGACATTCAGAATGTCACATTTTACAAGATGATGTTTACTTAGTTACCTCTAGTATTAGCCTGGATGGGTCTCACGATTTTTTTTCCAAAAGCAGCTGAATCTGAGCATGGTTCCTCAAGTTACATGAATTCTGAGTAAATGTGTGTATACACATCTGAAATGATACCCCTTTGGCTTACTCATAATGTTTGTTGAATGTAATATACTGAGAGACCTTTGGGGTCATTTAGTTCAACTTCCAACTCATAAAGACTTTCCTTTTAGCAGAAAGACAATTTATCTAGTTTATCCATTTTCTCTTAAATAATTGCAGTGATGTGAAGCTCACCATGCCTCAACACAGCCATTTTGATGGTTGTATAGCTATAATTCTGAAAGTCTTGACTTACATTGACCTAAGTCTGTTGACCTTTGTTCTGTCCTCTGCAGGGAGACAGACACAAAAACAAGCAAACATGTTTTTCTTGTAAATTCAGACAACTTCCTGGTTTCTCTTTGCTCTTTGGATGAAATAATGTCAGTTGTTGAGGGTCTTATTCATATTCCAGTGGGCAAGCTCTTCTAAGTACGTTATCTAAACATTTATTTTTACATATTAATCCATTTGTTTATTTTAAGAATGTTGTTGCCAAGAAACTTTTGAATAATCTGAGAAAATTGAGCATATGATACTACAAATTACTTTTAAAAACAGAACCACCCAATAACAGCTAAGCATAAAACAAAACATATCTATGAGAAATGTATTTTTAACTATTGCTTTATAAATTGTGTTTATTTCAACTTACTTGGTATAAAGATGACACCCTAGAACATGACAATAATTTAAATAATAAGATCAAATATGACTTCACTAATAGGATTCAAGAGGAATCTCTTATAAACATATTTCCTTTCCAAATGCACCTGTTTGCTTTCAAACTCGTTTTTTAAACAATAGGAATAACAATGATAGATACAAAATAACACTTAAGGTTTATTATAATTTTTATGTTACCTTTTTAGATTAAGATACGCTTTTTTAACTGGCAGATACATTTAATAATCTTTTGTAAGAAGGTTGTTTTCATATTCCATATAATACATTTTCATATTAACATTTCAAATTAGAAAAGGAAAATTAAAAAGTTGCCATTAGAAATAAAATCTGTCTTTTAGAAATATGAAAAATCACATAAAAACACTTTGCTGTGTTTAAGACAATTCTGGTTTAACATTTTGGCAGTAACATTCTCTCCCCTTTCATACCTACCTATTCACCAAAAGGCTGTGATATTACTTTTATTTGGTCTTAGTTATTTTGTTTTGGGATTTTTCCATTCATTCAGATGTAATGCATGGCATAATTTATGATTTATGTGATAGAGGCTCAGATTTAATCCATGGGGATTTTCATATAAGGGTGTGCTCAGTGATGTGTTTGAAGTTATGCTATTGAATTCAAATAACATGGTTAGTTCTCAGAAATATTAATTTGATTTTAATATCCTGCCTCCCCACCCCAGGTTATGTTTGGTTTCTTACCTTAGGAAAATCCTAAGTGAATTTAATTAACTCATATTTTGAAAGTTTGTACATTTAGCTTTGCAAGGCAGAGATTTTGCAAATATGCGAAGCAAAGCCGTACACTTACATTTAATCATTTTCCTATAACCTCATTGATCTGACTTTATATTTCAGTTATAATAATGAAGAATATACAATTTTAAAACAAATTAATATTTCCAAGCACTATATTTACCTGTGATGATGAATCCACTGTGTTGTTTTCATCTTTTAACTTTTGGGATATTAAAATAAAATAGCATTTCTTCTCTGCTTCATAAGGTAATTATTGTAGCATCTGTTGAAAATACATTTTGGCTCTCAGGGACTTTTCAGTCTTAGGACAAATTCTGTGCTTTCTTAAGTATCTGTATTGTTATGCTCCTTTTGTTTTGTTGTTTGAGAGGAAAATGAAGATCTGTGACATCATTTATTCTGGAAACAAGCACAAGTGTGTTTAACAAGAAAAATCAAGGATGTAACTTTTGTCCCACTGGTTTGAAAATCCAAAATCTTCTTTGCAAATAGAGCCATTCATTGGGTACAACTGGATCAAAAGTAACAAGTTTTTGTCTGAGTCTTTAGCCTAAAACCTCCCCTACCCTCTTCCAGATTAACTCTGTTGTGCCTGGATTAACCTCTAAGAATCCTGGTATTGTTTCTCTTCATTACACTTATCCCCATGTCTCCTATTGTCTTTGCTTTTCATTAGGGGGAATAAACAGTAGACGGTTTAAGCCATGATAAGCTTCTCCAGCTTGGAGTATTTATTTGAGCTTCATATTTGACACTTGTTTCCCCTTTCAATGTAAACATTCATTTTGAATCCAATAACCTTGTCAATGGAAATTGTGAATGCTAAGGGCTGGGCAGGCCGTGTGAGCAAATACCAGTGAAGTCTCATTAGTTGTACGGAACCTAGGACCAGATATGACAGTTCTGGACCTGAATTAATGGTCCTTTGACCCATTTTGCTGTAAACATATAAGAAAGAGTCTAGCATTTGGGACCCATATCCATTTTAATAGAATTAAAACAAGAACAGTACGTCCCTAGAGCTTGTCAACAACAGAGTTATTCATAATACACTATTCTTTCACTTTATATCAAATCTTTTTAACAGATTGGAATATTACATGCATTTAACATAAATTTGTTGGCAGGGAAATGGACTAAAAGAGACAAACAGAACTGAATGCTGACTGTGGATAGAAAAACATTTTATTCTGATCTCCAGTTATTGTTTCAATTAAGACAGCTTTTTTAACCTTGTCCCAGTGGAAATTTGACATTGATTAGAAAGGCCATGACCATAAACCTCTGAACTAAATTCTGGGGAAGGATGAGTGATATTATTTTTCTCTGAAATGGCATGAAGAAAATCGATGGTGGTAGCATTCGACGGTGTCACAATTTGATTTACTAGCTGACCTCTTGGCCAATCAATGACTGTTTAAAATCCAAGAACGCTTCATTGGCTTCATCAGACAAGCTTTGCTCTCCTATTTACAATGTGAATTTAATCCTGGCATGAGTTTAGAACCCCCAAACACTCGTCACTCTGTCTAAGTAAAAATATTTACAAAACTGGAATCTTGAGATCATGGATTATCAACAATTTTTCATTTTTTAGGAACTTCTATTCCATTCTTTCGATAACAGTGCAGACCAGTTAGAGCTTTTACTTCACCTCTCTGAAAATGATTCTCAAATGCAAATCTATAGTCAGGTTCAAAAGGTAAGGACTCAGGTGGTTTTCTAGGAAGGAAAGAGAGTTGTTCTTCTCACTATTATTTGTACTACTTGGTAATCCAAAAAGAAAGGAATGTTCCTATGTTCTTTTCCCCGATATGTAAATTTTGACTTTGTCACTTTTATTTTAAAGAAATTCAGTGTTTGGGGCGAGGGTTAGAACCAGCTACATAATTTGTGGGGCCCAGTGCCATTTGCTCAAAAAATTTTAAGGATTTCAAGATAGCAACAGCAGAACCAAGCCCAGAGCCCTTCTAAAGGTGGAAACTCTTTGTGACAACCCAGATCAAGGGCTCATGAAGCCAGCCCTGGCAGGGGCAAAATCCTAGTGTTATTCAGTGGTATTTGCTTAGGGGGTTGATGAATGCCTGGTCCTACCTCAAATCCTCATGACTTCTCCTTAGGGGACTCCTGAGGGAGTTACAGACATAAGGAGACAATGGGAGAGAAATAAACTGGGTATACCATTCGATTATTAGCTGTACTTGTACGCAAAATCTGCAGAGCACTTTAGCAAGCATGGCTGGAGAATGGTGCCTGACCTAAAGCCACAAATATCCTCTTCACTACACTGAGCCCAAACTCAGTTTTGGGGTCTCCTGGCTCTGTTTCAGGCTGACCTACCATGAGGGTGGAGAGGATGAAAGGGTCCAGGCAGCAGAAACAGCATAGGGAGCGCGCAGGGAGACCTGAGGCTTGGGAAGCATCCCTGGTCGAACAGAAGCAAGAAGAAGGAAAAAGGACACGTATTTATAAGCGTGATGTCTGCACACACAGCAGCCTCACTCGTGACGTGACGGGTCACGAAATGTGAGTGACCACGTGAACTCGCTAATCCTTCTGCACAGGGTGGGGCTGGGGGAGATAATGGGGCAGAAAATCAATAATTTCTGTGAAACATTTTTCCAATTAAAGGATATCTTGACTCTGTAAAAATAACTTGTGTTCTCTGAAGAAACTATTTTAGAATTTTTTAAACAGAAAAGTTATATCTCCTGTTGCCTCACGAGTCAGATATAAGTGATGTTGACATTTTGGGGTGTTTCTTTTCTGACCCTTTTCCCATGCATTTACAATCCTATATTTAAGTTAATAAAAGTTGAGATTATGTTATGTTTAGCCTGTTCCTTTGGCTGAACAACATAGTATAGATGTCTTTCCACGCCAGCTAATATTTATCTGTCTTTATTTTACATTAACTTTTATGTATGTATTTATGTATTTATTTATTTATTTTTGAGATGGAGTTTGGCTCCATCGCCCTGGTGGGAGTGCAGTGGCATGATATTGGCTGCCTGCAACCTCTGCCTTCTGGGTTCAAGCAATTCACCAGTCTCAGCCTCAGCCTCCTGAGTAGCTGGAACACAGGCATGCACAACCATGCCTGGCTAATTTTTTTTTTTTCATATTTTCAGTAGAAATGGGCTTTCACCATGTTGGCTAGTCTGGTCTTGAACTGCTGACCTGAAGTGATTCACCTGCCTTGGCCTCCCAAAGTGCTGGGATTACAGGGGGGTGAGCCACACTGCACCAGGTCTACATCTTTATTTTAAATGGCTACCTAGTATTTCTTCATAGACATTTCTTTAAATCTTTATTTCTGGGAGGGAAATATCACACACTGGGGCCTGCCGGGGTGGGGGGTGAGGGGAGGGAGAGCATCAGGACAGATAGCTAATGCATGCAGGACTTAATACCTAGGAAATGTGTTAATAAGCATGGCAAAGTCCCGTGCTACTTGGGAGGCTGAGATGAGAGACTCGCTTGAGCCTGGGAAGTTGAGGTTACAGTAAGCTATGATCGTGCCACTGCACTCCAGCCTGGGCAACAGAGCAAGACCCTGTCTCAAAAGAAAAAAGGAAGCAAGCCATGTGGACTAACACGCATTTAATGTAAGGGTCTACCTCTAAAACAATGGTCAATGACCATCATTATTTAAACTCATTATAGAACATGAGTACTATTCAACAAATACTACTTTCAACAGCACAGTTCTATGAAGGGAATTGGCTACCTAGGATCAAAGGAGAAGAAAACATATTTTTGGCATTAAAATAGGAGAAAAAAAATATTTTAAATAATATGCCTTGGAAAGATACGTTGTAATGGGCGTGTGTGTGTGTGTGTGTGTGTGTGTGTGTCCATAAGTGTATTTCGTGTATTATGTTGAATTGGCAGAAATAGATTATATTGGGCCAAGCGTGGTGGCTCATGCCTGTAAGCCCAGCACTTTGGGAAGCCAAGGCAGGCAAATCACTTGAGACCAGGAGTTTGAGACCAGTCTGGCCAACATGGTAAACTCTGTCTCTACTAAAAATACAAAAATTAGCCGGGCATGGTAGTGGGTGTCTGTAATTCCAGCTACTTGGGAGGCTGAGGCATGAGGATTGCCTGAGCCCAGAAGGTGGAAGTTGCAGTGAGCTGAGATCATGCCACTGCACTCCAGCCTGGGTGATAAAACAAGACTCCGTCAGAAAGAAAAGAAAAAAGAAAAGAAAAGAAAAGAAAAGAAAAAAGAAAAGAAAGGAAGGAAGGAAGGAAGGAAGGAAGGAAGGAAGGAAGGAAGGAAGGAAGGGGAAGAAGAGAGAGCGGGAGGGAGGGAGGGAGGAAGGAAAGAAGGGGAAGAAAGAAAGAAAGAGAGGGAGGGAGGGAGGGAAAGAGAGAGGAAGGAAGGGAAAGAGAGAGGAAGGAAGGATGGAAAGAAAAAGAGAAAGGAAGGAAGGAAGGAAAGAGGAAGGAAGGAAGGAAGGAAAGAAGAAAAAGAGAGAGAGAAAGGAGAGAGAGAGAAAGCAAACAAGCAAGCAGAAGAAAGGAAGGAAGAAAGGAGCAGAATATGTTGAAGGACTGAAATTAGAAAGACACTTGGAAGGGCCAGGAGGATTCAGGCACGAAAGGAAGAGTCTGCCCAGTTCTGACTCCTCTGTGACCACAGAAGGATCTAGGATGAAATAGGGCAGGTTTATGCTTAGTGCAGAGGCTGAAGTCGTGTTGCAGAGGAGAGGAGAGGAAACACATGGAGGCCCCATTCCTGAGAGCATGTTGGTTTTGTGCTAGCCTGCCATTTCTTTCCTTGGTGGGATGATTAGACTGAATTTAAAGAAAATATTTGTGAATACATATTGCTGTCCTTTCTTTCAACTCACCATTGCTTTATAGGAGAAAATTTCATAGGAATCGGGGAAGGATAAACAATATAATCAAGGAAGGGGAAAGAATATAATCAACATCTACTTTTAGGTTAATTATCCCAAATTCTTCTTCAAACTCTGGTATATTTTCCACTTCTCTTTGGAAATGTTAATATCTCTGACTAGCATGTCAAAAAGTGGTAAAAAGAACAGTTTGACCTAATCGGTCTCATTTTGCACAGTAAAGAAATCTCAAAGGAGAATGTTTAATTTATTACCTTTGTGAAAAACAAAGCTCTGAATTATAGATTATAATTATTTTTATGTGATTCTTTTCCAAAGGTTTTAAAGATGTATTTGCTTTGTGTCTCTATTCAGAAAATTTTTGAAGATAAAATTGAGCTATTTTTGTTAAATTATTGAATATAGAACTTTATGGCTTAGATGGTTACACGATGCTATAGCACAGATTGTTTTGAAATCTGTTTATTTATTTAGTACATAGAAATGTGTCATAGACAGCATATGAAGCTTTTAAGTTGGAATCAAGAGGAATTCTAGCCCAGTTTTCATAATGCAAGGGTGGTAGTCAGAAGGATCCTTGGTGGTGGATATAAAGATCATAGAGGTTGAAATATGAGTCATGGCTCTCACTTGGGAAATGATCAGAACAAGGTGGCTGAGCAGAGGTCACACAGCTTGTGACCATCAAAGATGGTCTTTTAAGTTTAAATTTATGGGGAGGGGACATCATACCAGCAGCAGCCATCCACCAGCCACTGGCATCTACTCAGTGGTGAACAATTGGCCGCCTACATGGTGAGAGTCACTGGCCTGACCACACCACAGTACGGTGACTTGGGTTCCTGCAGAGACATCCTCCATTCCCAGCTTTCCCCCAAACGTTTGCAACTTGCTTAGTGGAGAGGGGGTCTGTAGCCTCCTGCTTGGAGGTCATTGAGCTCTTACCCCACCTGGCAGTGTAGATGGACCAGGTGGAGGTACTGAAGTGAGGGTGGGGACTAAGGAGCTATTACTGCTATGTGGAAATACTTGCCTCTCCCAGATCCAGCTTTAACAATTTTCTCCTGGTGATGTTAATAGCAGCTCCTACACAAAGAAGATGTCAGAGTTTATCTTTTGAGGAGACAAAATAATAAGAATAGTTTTACCAAAGAATGAAATATCACATAATGTCTGCATTTTACCATTAATTTGAGTGCATTTTTGGAAAACTGGATGTAACAAAAACTGAGGACATTTTTGGAAATTGTATGTTTTCTAGTCACTTTGTGTGAATTTTTATATAAGCATTGTTTTATGAGTTATATAAAATGTTATAAAATAAAATAATGGGTCAATAAATGTTAGCCATTACTGAGTATAGGATTTAAAAATATATTTTTTCTTTTTTCCTCTAAATTCAATATTAAACTATTACTATGAAATTATAGACCTATGAAGTATTTATTAACAACCTGAAGTTATATTGGTAAGTTATAATTGGCATCCTGGGTACTTTGGAGTACTGTATCTTTATTTGTGTTACATTTTCTTATGACAGTATTTTGTTATTTTTTTCATGGTATCTTTGTGTTATGGCTGGGCAGAAAGTTCTGTTAGAGCAGAGCCTTTCTCTTCGTTTTCACACTCCACCTTGAAATGTCTCTGATGGAAGACGCTTCAAGGTTAAGGCTGTATCTGTGCCTCCTGCAACTTCCCAGAGAGTTTAGCTGGCGCCCTGCAGCCTGCAAAATAAAAATAAAAATAAAAATAAAGCTTTATTTTATTTACTGACTGAATTAGATAATTAGGTTGTATATTTGAATGGGCCACACAAAATGGTTTACTATCCCAGCAGTGCAGAGGTGATGTTAAATTCCAGAGAAACATATATTTTAAGTGTTTAGTTAACTGGAGTCACTACAATGTATTATGACCCACACCAGGAAATCTTTGATTACTTAGACAACTCTTAGGAGATATATAACACTTTATAGATTGATTATTCCTACCTTCTATATTTCTGTTGCTTTTACATACAGATCATTAGGCAGAAACAGCTCTTGCTTCAGACCTACGTAAATCTTTCAATGGCACACTGAGGCAGTCTGGTTTAAAATGTTACACCACAATATTAAATGGAATTACCTTCTAGGGTATGAAGTGAGAAATAAATTATTTGGGGAAATCTAATCAATGATGCTATAAAAATTAATTGCAAAACACTGGGCTCATTTAACTTTTATTCTATAAAAATAGTCAATGAAGAAAGATATGGTTAATGCTAGTGTAGGATAAATACGTCAATAATTGTCAGGCAATATGTAATACTGAGTCTCAAAGATCTAAAAGAAAGAGGCTCGGGTTTACTTTTATGGACAATTGTAAATGTGGAATCATTTTACATGATGATAACCTAAATTAATATTTTTGCTACACTCCTTTTGTATTTTTCCCAATTTTTATTATGAAAATTTTCAGATACAGCAAAGTTAAAGGAATTTTTAGGTGAGAATCCATATACTCACCACTTCCATGCTACCATTAACATTTAACTAAACTTTTTCATGTCTATCCATTCTTCCAACCTTCTATCCAGCAATTAATTATCATTTGTTTTCAGTGCATTTGAAAGTAAATTGCAGACATCATTAAAATTCCTACTAAATATTGAAGTATGCCTATCACAAATTAAAATTTTGCATTTACTTGTATTCTTTTCCTGTAAAACTTATGTGAAATGAATTGCACAAATTGAAAGTGTACACTCTCTAAATTTCAGCACAATCTCACTTTTCTAACCCAATGCTCTACCAGGATACAGAAACTTAACACCACCCTAGAAAGTTCCTCAAGCCTTTCCCAGTGAGTCTTCAATCCACTTTCTAAGGGGCAAGCACTCCTCTGATTTTCTTCCCCTCCCATGATTATTTTTTTCTCCTCCAGAATCTTCTATCAATACACTGTTTGCTTTTGTGCGGTGCTGCTTTCACTGGGCATGAGGTCTTTGAGATTCATCCTTGTCGTTGCCTGTATCAATAGTTCATTCCTTTTTATTGCTCAGTAGTATTCCATTGTATGACTATACTACAGATTTTTATTTTTATTATTATTTTAAAAATTTAATTTAATTTAATTTTAAGTTCCAGGATACATGTGCAGAATGTGCAGGTTTGTTACATAGGTAAACATGTGCCATGGTGGTTTGCTGCACCTATCAACCCATCACCTAGGTATTAAGCCCAGCATGCATTAGCTATTTATCGTGATGCTCTCCCTCCCTCCAACCCTGAACAGACCCCAGTGTGTGTTGTTCCCCTCCCTGTGTCCACGTGTTCTCATTGTTCAGCTCCCACTTATAAGTGAGAACATGTGTTGTTTGGTTTTCTGTTCTTGTGTTAGTTTGCTGAGGACAATGGCTTCCAGCTTCATCCATGTCCCTGCAAGAAACATGATCTCATTGCTTTCTATGGGTGCACAGTATTCCATGGTGTATATGTACTACATTTTAGTACATTATTTATTTAGTACTTTATCTATTCTATCATTGATGGGCATTTGGGCTGATTCAATGTCTCGGCTATTGTGAACAGTGCCACAATGAAAATACGCATGCATGTATCTCTATGATAGGAAGATTTATATCCCTTTGGATATATAGCCAGTAATGGGATTGCTGGGTCAAATGGTATTCTGCCTCTAGGTCTTTGAGGAATCGCCACACTGTCTTGCACAATAGTTGAACTAATTTACATTCCTAGCAACAGTGTAGAAGCGTTCCTGTTTCTCCACAGCCTTGCCAGCATCACTACAGATTTTTAAATCTGTTCTCCCATTCATGGACATGTGGGCTCTTTCCAATTTGGGGGCTATCATGGATAAAGCTGCTATGAAAATGTGTCCAAGTCTCTTCGTAAACTGATATTTTCATTTCTCTTTGGTAAATCCCTAGGAATTGACCTGCTAGATCACTGTCTAGGTATGTATTTAGTAGGTTTTTTTTTTCCTTAAGTACTTTACATATTTTAACACACTTGTTTCTCAAAACACAAATTGCAAGATGGATACTATTATCATCCTCATTTTACCGCTGAGAAAACAAAACTGCAGAAATTTTATAAACACACAGGTAATAAGTGATGAGGACAATGCTTGAACCTAATAAATTAAGTTCCAAAATCCATGCTTTTAACACGTGATAATTAAATAGTGGGAAATCAATCTGGAGATACACCCAAAAGGCAGATCATTAAAAATTCATTAAAAGTCTTGCAAATTAGGTTAAGGAATTTAGACTCTGTCTTCCTAGGGGAGCCTCCTAAGTTACTCATGTCCCTGTTTGCTTTTGACATTACCAGTGCAGGGGATTGAGAAACCTGATCTTAACTGTGCTTTAGAAAGATGACCACATTCCTAGTTTGTGGAGGAGGATAGAAAACATGAAGTTTAGTGGAGTTTTAATTACATTAGAATTAAATACTTTATTCAATTATTCAGCACAGAATTACTGAGAATCTGCCAGGTGGAAGAAAGTGCCCAGGAACTGGAAATCCAGCACTGAACGGAAGGACATCCCTCATGGAGCTTGCATTTTAGGAGGTAAGAACAATAGCAAACAAGCAAACAAAAATATATATAGCCTGTCAAGTGGTAACACATATTTGGAGAATAGTAAAATAAGTAAAGAGAAAGAGGAAGTGTCGCAAGGGGCAGGAGCGGGTATGATTTTACTGAGTGACTGGGGAAAGCCTCTAGTAGGAGAGATTTGTACAGCACCTGAGGAACTGAAGGAGGGAGTTTCGCAGATGCCTGGAGAGTGCTCGTGTGCAAGAGGAAACAGCATGTGCACTGGTCCTGGGGGTGATGGGCTTGGCATTCAAGGATCAGAGTGAGGAAGGGAGGGGAGGAGATGAAGTCACTCTCAATGTGACCATTAAAACAAAAACATGTTCCATTGTAGAATAGTTGTTGTTAACAACCATGGATGGTTTTAACAGTTTTATCTATCGTGGGGCTACTGTGTGGGGAGAGTAAGAAAAGATGCCTGGATATTTATGTTGGTGTGAATTTGGCTTCCGCCTCTCCCTCTGGTGTTGTTAAGATGAAATGACGAGTGGTGAAAGTAACAGAGAGTGTATGACTTGCAAAATACAGTCATGCATCACTTAATGACAGGGACCCATTCTGAGAAATGCATCATTAGGTGATTTAGTCATTTTGTGAACATGACAGAGGACTTAACGCAAACCTGGTGATATAGCCTACTGCACACATTGGCTGTACGGTACGGCCTATGGCTCCTAGGTTACAAACCTGGACGGCATGTTACCGTAAGAAATGCTGTAGGCAACTGTAACACAATGGTAAGTATTTGTATATCTAAACACAGAAAAGATACGTTTTTGTAATCTGGTTGAAACATTGCTGTCTTATACACGGTTCAGCATTGACTGAAGCATCCTTACACAGTACATGACCGTATCTATGTATTTATGAATTTCCTATCATTTACTAGCAATCTATCATAGTCCAGGTATAGCCTCAGTTCTTTGCTCTTTTTGAGGGCAGTCTGTGCTTGCAGGACTAATCTACTGAAATCAAGCCCCTCATGCTGCCCATCTTGGCATATTTTTCCAGTGCGGTACTTACAATTGCAGACACACATTTGTGGGCTCACAGGTTGATTGGGTGCTTCACCGTCTTCATTTCTGGCTACAAACATAACTACACGTGCTTCTTGAATAAATGGAGAAAAAGTCCTCAGCAGGAACTGGTCTTTTCAGGTCCTCTGCCATCATCTGATCAAATCTCTCTTCGGTATTTGCATCGACTTTGTCTTGTGCCGCTGTATCCTGGAAAGAACTTTCTGGGAGCAATCATCTGGTTGATATTTACAAGGGTTTTTATTTTGGAGATTAACTACGCTCTTCACTTTGATATACGGCCACTCGTCCTGTGATCTAACTTCAGGAGCACATTTCAGGGGAAGATAGCACACCGAGAAGGGTGGTCCTTTCACAGGAAACATACCCTAGCACCAGAATAGCACTAACCATGCCCTTATCCATTTCAAAGCCTCAGACTAAGTCACAGCAAATATTTGGTTATGTCATAAGATACTGTAATTTTTACAGGAAATATATTTAAGTCATTTCATTTCCCCCCTTTTTCTTCACATTCTGCCTTTTTTCTTTTTTCTCTGATTTTATGGAGGTATAATTGCTATTAAAAACTGCACATAATGTATACAATTTGGTGAGTTTGGACATATGTGTACACTGGTGCTAACATATAATCCAGCAATTCCATGTTCTGCTTTTTCTATTGAAGTAAACTTTAAGCATGATTTCTATTCTGTAAGTTATTAGATTTTTACAATCTAATAAATTAAAAAATACTCTCATCTCCATAGCTAAGGTATAGGGGATGCCTCCTGAAGGTCGGTTTATCAATGTAATTGTAGGTTTAATGTTTTCATGTGCTCTGTACTGTGCAGCTAGATGGTGAAAAGAATTTCGGGGGAAAACTCAAGTCCAGATTAAATAGTTGAATCCTGAGAGTCTATGTTTGAGTGAGGTGATCCCGATATGTAGTAGCTTTCAGTGTGACACGTTTCAGAAAGGAAACAGTATTGTTGTTCTCTTTTTTTTTTTTTGCACTGAAAATATTTGCAATACATCTTCTATAATTATTGCTTCTTCATACTAACTGATCTGCAGAACATTTCCAGTGTGAACCTGTTTTCACTCATATTTCACTTTGAGCGCAAATGGCTCCTCTCACTCCTGCAGTTTTCTCCAGGCTCTTTTTCTCATCTGCGTTCACATCTACCTTTCCGCTGGAGGTGATGGCTTGAAACACCGCCATCTGTTTTTGTCAGTGGAAGAACGCACATCGCAGGTGTATGAGGCAAGGATGCTGAGGCTCAGAGGCTCTTGTAGCCTAGACGCCCGGATCCATTCCCAGATGCAGGACCGTGGAGTGTGGCCGACTGTTGTCCTCAAAAAATGTCACTCTAGCAGCAGGTTGGGGTGGAGCACAGGTGGCTCAGTGGCTGTTAGATGTTTTCTCTTCCATTCTCTTCTGGAAAGTGGTGATTACCCCCAAAGAAGTTAGCTAACTGCTGCACTGGCTCCCAGGGTGCCTCTTGCCTTCACACAGAATATCCAGGGTGTGAGCGTCATGATTTAGTGAGCACAATAACTCAGCATCTTTCTGTGCTGCCCGAGGAAACTACTGAGATGGAGCACAAAATGTTGACGTAATCCACAGAGAAACAGCTCTATCAAAGAGAAGTAAACAGTCCCCCAGGATGGAGAAGGGGAAGCCGTCGGCAGCTTCCAAGGCAAGTGTGCCCTTTGTCTCCTTTTCCCCTCGCTGGGAAGTCCTGTAAGGGAAGAAAAAGGGATCCTATATTTTTATCTTGTTTTGTTTGTTGGTTTGTTTTTGAGATGGAGTCTCGCTCTGTTGCCCAGGCTGGAGTGCAGTGGTGCGATCTCGGCTCACTGCAACCTCTGCCCCCCAGGTTCAAGTGATTCTCCTGCCTCAGCCTCCCGAGTAGCTGGGATTACAAACACCTGCCACCGCGCCAGGCTAATTTTTATATTTTTAGTAGCGACGGGGTTTCACCATGTTGGCCAGGCTGATCTCGAACTCCTGACCCCAGGTAATCCATCCGCCTCAGCCTCTCAAAGTGCTGGATTACAGGCATGAGCCACCGCGCCGGGCCGTATCTTATGTTCTTAAAGTCCCCTCTCTTTCAGTAATCAACACAGAGCAGAGGTCAGGAAATAAGATATGTTTAATTTTCTTGCTAATTTTCTTGCTGTTTTCAGGGAGAAATATGTGTCTGTGCAGACGTAGCTCACCCAGATTACCGCAGGGCACTAGTTACATGAGAAGCAAGGCGAACACCATCTAGTTTCTTGTTCACTATTTTTCTTTCCATAGAAGTCTTACATTTATGTGAAAAAACACAAAAAAATCCATCTTATGAAATGAAAGAAATTAACTTCAAAATCTGAATTTTAATTTTTCTAGAGATTTAAAAGTTTGAATTTCACCCATTGCAAAGTCTTATTTCTCTGATGTCAACACAGTGGACTTGAACGTGATGTAGCAGATGCAGAGAAGATATTTTTTTCCTGACATTGTAAACACCACATGAATGATTTGTATATAATTTCAATTTAAAAACTAATGACAATGTTTAGAAATAAGAATAATTTATGTCCCTTCCTTTTTTATTCCTAGATTTTGTGTTTTATTTATCACTACATTTTGACCAGAGTGCATTAAAACAGTCATTGAAAAAATAAATGGGCAATTCTCCCATTTATCATCTCATTTGTAATCACTGTACAGTAGGCTGTATCATATCCTGTGTTTAGTTACATTCTTTAAACTCATCTTTTTTTTTTTTTCCCCTCATGTTTTAGATTTTTTTTGCCTGTGAAACTGTAGCCTGCTTTGCAGGCTGGTCTGATTCTTACCTTTTCATTCATCTGCTTATTTTAGCTGCATTGCTCTTTTCCTCAGCATGCATGGGGTATAACGTCCCACTCCTCCGCCATTAATCATTAAACAAATACCTTGGGGAAAAACTAGAAAAAATGGTGGGAAAATGAGTTTAATTCTGGAGTTTTCTCCTTCATGTTTTAAGTGAACTTCAGTAAAACTTCAGTTAGTTTCTCTGTTGTGTATATGAAGATATTTTGCTTTGCATTATAGAGAGCTGTATATACTGCCGCCTTCTCCGTGAGAGGTCAGAGCTTTGAAAACAACACTGAATGACTGAATCTAATACCAACGTATTGAATTGAAATAGGTATCATTTATTAAATGTATATGCGTATTGCTCAATTTTTCTGTTTTCCAATGTTCACGTTTATTGAGAATATTTCATAGAATGTTAATCAGCTCTAACTTTGCTTCTGACTCATGCAAACAAGTACCTACCAAAATATCCAATTATTCAGTAATCCACAATGACTGTCTCAAAAGAAATACTGCACAGTCACATAGAAATGCATGTGAAAGTGCTTTGGAAATTGTAAAGCACAATGTTTAAACTAGTTGGTATTACAGAGAATTTTAAGTATTGACCTCAGAAACCATACCCACCTCACCCACTTCTCCAGCCATGGAAATCACTTTATTTCATGCATTTTTACTGGCCATTTCCCTTCTTTGATGGATAAGCATACTTTCTTAGTGCTTGTGAGACCAGGACACTGGCCACGTAAACAAGCACTCAACTTTTCCTGGATACCTGCCCCAGTTGGTCAACTGGTGAAAGTGTTGTTGAAGTACAAAGTGTACCCAAGGAACTGTCAGATCTAGCTAATAACATTTCCAGACAGACTGCTGAAGGCATCACATAGCTTTTACTTGTTGTTTATAGTAAGATGGAAAAGAAGAGATACAAACTAAAAGGTCTATGAAGCATAAGAGAGATGAAAATTGCTACTTTTAAAAATACTAGACTTCCTAGATAGTAAAATGATGCTAAAGTTAAAAATGGCTCCAGGACAAATATCAAATCTAGACTGCTGTCAACAAAACATGGTAAGAAGAAGCAGTTGAGGGTGTAGCTGTAAACCTTTTGTTAAGAGCTTGGAAATATCTAATGTGTACCTCAGACAATCATTCAAACAGTGACACCTCTGAGAAGCTTAAAAAGTATTGTTCCTCACCACATGCAGTAGAAGCCCAAGACAGAGAAGGGCTAATTCCACATTTGTGTGTGTGGCTTTTTCTAACAGAGTGAATACCAACAGGAATCACAGGAGACTCACAAAGTTTTTAAGATAATTTTATTAACAAAAACATTGTTTGCTTGAACTGCAAGGTGCAGGAACTGTACAATTTAAAAAGAAGACTTTGAAATTCAAAGTTTCTACAGGTAAGGAGCAGGCTAAGAATACCATTCTGCTAAAAACACAAGCTATATTCCATGGAAAAGAAAAAATGACTCAGGTGAAGAACTTAGAGGACAGAGCGAAGAGTTACGAAGAGTTATTGTCAGGCCTTGACTCCTGATCAAAGAAATGCTAATATGTGTCCTGCTAGATTTCACAATTGCTATGGACCAGTGATTCCTGTGTGTCTCCTTGCTCTACCCATTTTTGAAAGTATTTACACAGGTTATCTCAGGCTTGTCTCACCATTATATATAGGTGTATGATACAGACAATTTCTCTCTAGCTGACAAGTCTTCAGTTAGGAAGGAGCTGTACTCAAGAAACCACATTGAAGAACTTTCACTTAAAGCAGGATTTGATTTAGATACCCAAATCCTTGAACTTGAGTCTGAGCTGTAATAAGTAAGATTTGGGGGGAATTTTGAAGGGAATATATATATTTGGCATGCAAGAGGAAGGTTAATAATTTGTAGCCAGAGGGTGAACTCTGGTGGTCTTATAGTATGTACAAAAATTCTTTGATATTCTTCTTTTCAAAAGGTAGAATCTAAATCCCCTCACCTAAAATATGTCTCAGAAACTTACTTTTAATGAATAGAATGTCATAGAAATAACAATGTGCATCTTTTGACCCTAGGTTATTGTATTAGGCTTCTCCAGAAAAACAGGATCAATAGGAGATATATATGTGCATGTGTTTATATAGGTGCCTATACATAGAATTATATCACATATATAATTATATTTTATATATATATACATATACATACATATATGTGTGTGTGTGTGTATGTGTGTGTGTGTATAGTCTCTTCTGGAAACACTCTCACAGATAGACCCAAAAATAATATTTTGCCAGCTACCTGAGCATCCCTTAACCCAGTCAAGTTGACACATAAAATTAACCATCACATATCCACCCCTTGCCAACTTTGCACTCAAACACATCTCCTTAGTTTATCATATAATAAAACCGCATTTAATCTCCAAATAAAGACAATAACATCATAATTCTAGCTAACATGATGCAATTATCCTGTGTATGATTGAAAATAAACAATTATCCCTCCCTCAAAAGAGAAAGTAAAGTCCTTGAGAGATGTGTACTCTTCTCTTGATATTCTGTAACTTAAATACTATGATGTAGAACTAACAATGCTTGAATATTGTTGTAAAATCAATACATCTAACATTATATAAGGGCATAAGAGATTAAAAAAAACAGATATTTGCTTAATATATGCATATATATACACAGGCATATTTATAACAATAAAGGAAGAAATTCTCATGAAAATTACAGTTCTTAATTCTGTAACTGGTCATGTGATTATAGTTCATGTTGCTAACTACCTTCTTCTATTTAATACTACCCATTCTATATTCTCTTTGCTTTCAGCAAGCACCTCAGTTGGTTTTTACCTGATGGGGTGACTCCAGTTGTTATTCCTAGGGCGTCTGGTCTATTAGTTGGTATGCCTGATTGGGTTGTTGTAATTTTCCATCGACCTTAATCAGGACATGGCAGTACTAAGAGATTTCCTAAGGAATCTCCTGTATCCCAGACACACTCTTCCTTACCTCCGTTGTGGAACAGCAGTCACCTTTCCCTTTGGCAGTCTGGATCAATCACCCCAACCAGCATTGTAACTTCCTCCTTGGCCTGTTGACTCAGAAGCATAAGGAGCCCAGAGTGGCCTGGTGGCCATCTTCACTTTTAATCCAATAGCATCATTGTTTGTCTCCTGGTGGAAACATTTCTCCCCCTGGAATTTAGATGTCTGGCCAGGTGCCAGTGGCTCATGCCTATAATCCCAGCACTTTGGGAGGCTGAGGCAGGTGGATCACCTGAGGTCAGGAGTTTGAGACCATTCTGGCCAACATAGTAAAACCCCATCTCTACTAAAGATACAAAAATTAGCCGGACATGGTGATATGTGCCTGTAATCCCAGCTACTTGGGAGGCTGAGGCATGAGAATCGCTTGAGCCTGAGAGGCAAAGGTTGCAATGAGCAGAGATTGCACCACTACACCCCAGGCTGGGTGACAGAGTGAGACTCCATCTCAGGAAAAAAAAAAAAAAAAGATGTCTAGGCCAACAAGGCATAAATTCACAGGAAATGGGGCAAAAATTTGCTAGTGGGTCTCTAGTGGGGAATAGTGAGTGGAGTCACACCCATTTCCATCCCTTGATTCCTGGACCCATGAATCCTAGCTATCAGAGAAATGGCACCACATATTAAACACTGACTCAGAGTATATATAGCCTCTGGAGAACATTGTCCCAGCCCTGAAAGATATTGCCACCTGGCTGGCACTGTAACTGATTCCTCAGAAGGCCATTCTGCCATTCTACCACGCCAGCAACTTCATGATAGTGAGGAGCGTACTATAACCAGTGAATAATTCCATGAGCATGGGCCCATTGCTGCACTTCTCTGCAAGTGAGTTCCTTGATCAGAAGCCACATTGTGTGTAATACCATAATGCTGAATAATAAGCCTTTCTGTAAATTCATGGATGGTAGTTTTAGCAGAAGCATTGCATACAGTACAGGCAAATTTATATCTAGAGTGAGCATCTTTTCTAGTAAGGACAAAGTACTGCTTTTTCCATGATGGAAGTGGTCCAATGTAATCAGCCTGCCACCAGGTAGTTGGCTGATTACCCTGAGGAAAGGTGCTGTTTGGGGCCTCAGTGTTGGTCTCTTCTGCTAGCAAAGACCACCCAGCAGTGGCCATAGTTGGGTCAGCCTTGGAGAGTGGAAGTACGTAGTGCTGAGCCCTGGCATAGCTCATCTCCGCTGCCATGGCCATTTTCCTCATGAACCTATCAGGCAATAACAGAGGTGGGAAAGGGGCTGACTGACATACACAGAAAGGTCATCCTATCCACTTTATTAAAATTCTTCTCTCGTGAGGTTACCGTTTGATGAGCATTCACATGGGACACAAATAGCTTCACATTTTTTGCCTTTTAAGAGAAATCTCTCCATACACTTCTTCCCCATATTTACTTGACATCAGTTTTCCAATCATCTTTCTTTCAAGTTTCTGACCATTCTGTCAAACACCAGCCACAGCCCATTAATACCCAATTCAGAGGTTGTAGCCATTGCATCTAGGATCCACTGGTCATTTTTCACATTTTGCCATTTCTCCTTCCAAGCAAAGTTCACAACCAAGCACACTTGCCAAAGTTGTGCCTGCTGGGAGGATTTTCCTCACTGCTGTTTTTGAGGGATGTCCTGGAGAGTGGCTGAGTGCTACAGTTACCCACTTCTGGGTGGTGCCTGCATGTTGACCGTCTCTCAATCAGGTCTGAATTTGTCTTCCTCTTTCAACTAATTGTAGGGAACTCCCTATGAGGCCATATATGCAGACTGGGAGAGAAAGGGCAGTGTAGCAAGAGTGGGACCATGGGCATTCCAACTACTTATTCACGTAAATTGCTTGTGCCTTCAAGGTATGCTTGGCTCGCGATCATGTGTATACCACTTCCATCTGAAGATATAGTGTTGCTATGCATGTCCAACTTTATGGTTTGATGGGTCAGATAACATTCAGTTCATGGAAAGCAGCTCATGTTACAGGT
The DNA here is from genome assembly GCF_024542745.1 of Macaca thibetana thibetana. Taxonomy (NCBI): domain Eukaryota; kingdom Metazoa; phylum Chordata; class Mammalia; order Primates; family Cercopithecidae; genus Macaca; species Macaca thibetana. Next base: position 86,493,650 of record NC_065594.1, read on the forward strand.
TAACTTGATGGACTGTGGTCAAGTGTTCCAATTCTACTATGGTCAAGTAGCAGGCCAAAAGCTCTCTCTGGAAAAGAAAGTAGTTATCTGCTGATGATGGCAAGGCCTTCCTCCAAAATGCTAAAGGCCTGCACTGCTCCAAAGAGCATCCCTTCCTGCCACTGACATTTCAAGCACCATTGGATCTGCTGGATAATAGAATCCAAATGGCAGAGCAGCTTGCACAGCAGCCTGGGCCCGTCACAGAGCCTTCTTTTGTTCTGGGCTCCGCTCAAAACTAGCAGCTTTTTGGGTCACTTGGTAAACGGATGAGAGAGACACCCAAATGAGTAATGCGTCACCTCCAAGATCCAAATAAGCCGACTAGACATTGTGCTTCTTTCTGAGTTATAGGAGGGGCCAGATTCAACAACTTTTCCTTCACTTTAGAAGGGATATTTTGACATGCTGTACATCACAAGACCCCTAAAAATTTTACTGAGCTGGAACACTCCTGAATTATCACTGGATTTTTCCCCACTTTCTGATGCTCAAATGTCTTACCTATAAGTCTAAAGTAGTTACTACTTCTCACGCACAAGGTGCAATAGGCATAATATTATCAATGTAATAGACCAGCGTGGTAACTTGCAGAAGGGATAGGCAGTCAAGATCTCTGTGGATTCAATTATGACCTAGGGTTGGAAAGGTGATGCATTCCTGAGGCAGGATGGTGAAGGAGTATTGCTGCCCTTGCCAGCTGAAAGCAAACTGTTCTGGTGGACCTCATGGACAAAGATGGGAAAAGAGGGCATTTTCCAAATCAATAGCTACATACCAGGCACCAGAGGATATGTTAATTTGCTCGTGCAATACAATCACGTCTGATACAACAACTCCTATAGGAGTCACCACTTGGGTGAGCACGTAGAAATTCACTGTCTTCTGCATAGGACAAATAGGACAGCTAGATGGAGACGTGATGGGAATCACCACACTTGCATTTTTCAAGTCCTTGATGGTGGCACTAATCTCTGCAATCCCTCCAGGGTACTGTTTTTTATTTACTCTTTTTGCAGGTGGAGGCAGTCATAATGACTTTCACTTGGCCATTCCCACCATAATACCCCTAAGTCAACAGGTCAGAGGACCAGTGTGGGGATTCTGCCAGCTTCGGAGTATGTCTATTCCAATGATCAATTCTGGAACTGGGGAAATAATGACTGGATGGGCTCAGGGATCCACTGGACCCACCGTGAAATGAACCTGAGCTAAAAGTAACTGATCACCACTAACCCCTACTGTGACTGGAGGGCCACAGCGATGTTTTGGGCTCTTCTGAAATCAGTTAACAGTTCAGAGCCAGTGTCCAGAAGTCCCCCAAAGTTCTGACATTTTCCTTTTTCCCACACACAGTTACCTTTTTAAAAGGCTGGAGGTTTCTGTGGGGAAGGCTGGGAGGAAGATGTACAGTCCCAGGGCTCTTCCTCAAGGGACCTAGCCTTTGCTTTATTAAAGAGGTTCTGGGTCTGCAAACTGGCTTGATTCTGAGACTTGATGCAGGGGCTGTGATTCTCTGTTTTTATGATTTGAGTTAGGCTTTTGTTCAGTTCATCTAGAATTTTTCTCCTTATACAGATCAAGTAAAATTTGGGTATGATTTCCATCTATTTCCTCTCTAGCATCACCATGATGAACTAGCCAACACCACATATCTGCACAGATCTGACTGCTCTGTTTGCTGCTTTAACTTTGCTGTCCATTATGGTAGCCACTGCCCACCTTGGCACTGGCAACTGAGTCTTCCCCTTAGCCTCTGCCCTCCTAGGTTCCAATTACTCCCATTGCATTTACATTTTCTAATCAAGGTCTGTAGTTCCCACTGTCAGGTCTCGCCTATAGAGAACTTACTGGGGCTCCCCTCACAAATTTATTTCTCAAAGAATTGGTGAAAGTAGTGTCCTCTGGACCCTCCCTGGGGGTCTAAGTCTCAAATGACAAATCCGCTCTACATTCCAATATCCCTAAATCTTTGAATCCCTTTCCTATATTAAACCAAGAGAGGTTGCATGTTTGCAATGTGTTCACTGTGGGTTGTCTTTTGTTCCATGTTCCAACCAACCAACCAGCCAAACTCTAAGAGCTGTTTCTAACTCCTTGAGTTGCAACATTTAATGTAAAATGTCTTCTTATTGAGTACATATTAATAAGTTTGACCTGATCCAAATGTATGTTCCTCCCAATATTATTCTACTGTATTAATATCCATTTTCACACGCGTCCCATAAATTTCTACATATAAAAATTAGAAAATTCAAGTAAGTTCTTTTGGAGTGTAGTACACCTCCCCATGAATTACACTTTTCGCCTCACCTTTAGGGATCTTCTGGGACTTGAGCCTGGTTATGTGTCTAGAAGCAACGAGGGGTGATGAGCGTAGGTCATGAAGAGTATCAGTACTGTCTTGCAGGGCAACTGCCTCAGGGGAGGACATTACCGTTTCCTCAGGCAATACAAAATTACTATCCTCAAAGGGAAGTAGAAAGGCCAAGCCCTTGTGAATGGAGAAGCCTCTACCACTGTGAGTAGGGAGACTTCGTCCACTGGCAGAGAAGACTTATCAGAATTTAGGGGCTCAGGCAGGGCACCATAGCTCACGCCTGTAATTCCAGCACTTTGGGAGACCAAGGCAGGCAGATTACTTGAGGTCAGGAGTTCAAGACCAGCCTGGCCAACATGGCAAAATCCCATCTCTACTGAAAATACAGAAATTAGCCTGGTGTGGTGGTGCGCACCTGTAGTTCCAGCTACTTGGGAGGCTGAGGTGGGATAATCGCTTGAACCCAAGAGGCAGAGGCTGCAGTGAGCTGAGACTGTGCCACTTCACTCCAGCCTGGGTGACAGAGAGAGACGCTACCAAAAAAAAAAAAGAATTTAGGGGCTCAATGTTCCCAGTTTCATTATGTTCTCCTTATACATCTTCATCTCAACTTACGGGATCTCATTCTTTCATTCTTTCCCAGTCAATGTTCTCACTTTAACAGTAGACACCCTACTTTAAGGCTAGGAGTTCAACTTGTGTTGTAATCCAGCCAATCACAGGATAAGATTCTGAGTTTGATTTTCAGTAATTTCAACCCTGTAGTAACAGAAGATAAGGATCTCCTTCAAGAAACATCTGGAAGTTCTTAGGTCATTTATGTGGTGCTTGAGGTGGAAATTAGAATTCCTGAGCTCATACTTTTTTTTTTCCCCCATTTGCTCAGTGATGTTAGGAATAAGCAAACAATGCCATTGAATTGTGTCGTTTTCAAAAAATGTGCAAAATTGTTATATTAAGTCACTTCACTCTGCCTTTTCTAAGTGGTTGATTAGTGATATCCACTGCAGATATTTTGGATATCTTTATAAAGTTTACACCATGAACTATCATGCTCTCTTTACTACTTTAAAGAGTCCTTAGCAACTTGAAATCAGGTCAGATTACAAGAGCCAATTAGACACCACAAAACCAATTCATAAAACTCATCCTTAAAACTGTTTCCCTAGAACTACCTTCAGTAACAAAATCTGTATAAGTCAAGGATCTCTAGAGAAACAGAACAAATAATGTGTTACATATATTATATATATGTATATATATATTTTATGTATATGTGTCTATATAACATACATGTATATACAAACACTCAGATACATATATTTGGAGAGACAGATCTATACATATATCTATCTGTATCTTTCTATCTATCTCTTTCTATCTATCTGGAGAGAGAGGGAAAATCATTATGAAAACCAGCTCATGTGATTATGGAAGCAAAGGAGTTCCACGACTTGCAGTATTCTGGCTGAAGAATCAGGAAATCCAATGGTAATTGAGGCCAGGTCCAAAGGTCTGAGGACCAGGATTGCTGATGTTTGAAGGCAGAACATGCATGTCCCAGTTCAAATAGAACAAATTCACCCTTTCTGCTGTTGTTTTTCCTATTTGGGCCACAAATGGATTAGTTGATGCCTGGCCACCACGTTGGTGAGGATGGGTCTTTCTTATTTAGTCTACTAATTTAAATGCTAATCTTTTCTGCAAGCACCCTCACACACCCATCCAGAAATCATGTCTTTCCAGTTATCTAGGCATTCTTTAGCCCAGTCAAGTTGCCACAAAATTAACCTCCACAGTCCTAAAAGGCTGTACTAATTCCTCCTTGATCTCTTTCTCAGCTCAGTTACCCTGGGAGAAGCCAGCCTGCACATTGTGAAGGCACCAAAGCTGACTGCACAGAGATGACAGGAAGAGAAACTGAGGCTTCCCATCAACAGCCAACACCAACTTGCCAGCCATATAAGTGAGACATAGTAAAAACAGATCCATCAGATGGTTAGGTCTTCAAAAAACTGCAGCTTTGCCAACCTTGCAAAAAACCCTGGATCAGAACCATTCAGATAAGCCACTCCCAAATATGCAGGCTACTGTAGTAGTTACTCATTGATGCATACCCAATTATTCCAAAATGTAGTGGCGGGCGCCTGTAGTCCCGGCTACTCGGGAGGCTGAGGCAGGAGAATGGCGTAAAAACCCGGGAGGCAGAGCTTGCAGTGAGCTGAGATCCGGCCACTGCACTCCAGCCTGGGCGACACAGCGAGACTCCGTCTCAAAAAAAAAAAAAAAAAAAAAAAAAAGAAATAAACACTTTCCCCCCAGTGTCTGTGAAACAGGAATTTATGAGGGGGTTAACTGGGTGTTACTGGCTAAGGTGTCTGATATCGCAGTTAAGATATTGGTTGGGGCTGTGGTCACCTGAGGGCTTGACTGGAACTGGGTGATCTGCTTCCAAGATGGCTCCCTCATGTGGATGTTAAGGAGACCTCAGTTCCTCACTGACTATTGGCAGGAAAACTTGATTTCTCCCTACGGATCCCTCTTCAGGCTGCTGGAGTGTCTCACAATATGGTAGCCAGCTTCTCCCAGGAGAAGGAATCCAAGAGAGGGGAAAACATGGAAACAATGACGTCTTTTATGACCTAACATTGGGAGTCACGTGTTGTCTTTTCCATATGATCTAACTGGCTGCACGTGTCAGTCATAGTCAACGTAAGCGTGGACTGCAGAAGGGTGTGAAAACTAGGAAGTGGGAATCTCTGTAAGCCATCCTGGAAGCTGGATATCACAGTAGGGTAATGAATGGTTGTTACTGATTTATGCCACTAAGTTTTGTGGTAATTTATTATGCAGTGACAGATAGCTAATATACAAACAGACCAATATGGAATATTTGGTTATTCTTAATGATTCGAAGTGAAGAATGTTAGTGCTGCCGCCTCCTCTATCCATGAAGCCTCAGGAGATGTTGTGGACCAGAAGGGTGCACACTCGATCCTGTTTCCATACAGCTCTCTAATTGAAGTAGTGTCCTGAGAACCCCAGCATCTCTGGAACTGGTTTGGAATCCCAGCAGCTGGTACTGGGACATAAATCTTGGCAATTTATTAGCTATTTTTATTCACTATTTTCTAATTTTTTATAATTCAGGTTTTACGGTTTTGCCTACGTTCCAATCTTGAGACGTAAACTTTTGTGTTCCTTCTGGTAAACAAATACCTTGTGTCCTTAGAAAAAGCTTTTTACACCCTGCCTTTTCATATATAAAAAATACTGGGTTTGTTTCCTACTCAGACTTTATTTGGAACACTATAATTTAAATCAGTCTCCCCAGATAGAAGCATAGAAAAAGAAGATTGGGGAAGTACAGCGTGTTGTTTCCAACAAGGTGGAAAATTCATCTGAAATGACAGAAATCCTGGGTAATGACGAATCTCTGAGGATTCCTGTGTCACAGCAAACTAGCTGATTGGTCTGTGCAATTGAGCTATAGCATAATATCAATACTTACACTCCCTTTTGAATTGAAAATGAGGCAATTAAAAGTTACTAAATCCCTTGTTTTGAATTGCTTCTGGTCCCTTTGGGTTTACCATAGCCCAGTTTTGTGCCTTTCATTTTGAGAAGTCCTGTCTTGCAAATTTGAAAGTCTGTAGACTCTATTTTGAAATGGGCTTTATTCCAAAAATAGGTTTTACTTTATTATTTTCCACTGCCTCTGGGGATATTTTGACAAAAATGGCAAAACCCAAAGACTTCCTGAAGGCTAATCTTTTTTCTGGGTCATATGATTCTTTTCAGTTTTCATCTGGAGAGGGTTTTATGATAACAATAGGTTTGACTGTTGGTGAACTGGAGAAAATCCTGTTGCTTTAGAGTTAACAATGAGTGGAATTTCAGTGCAGTATGGTTATTTGCTTAATACAATAGAAGTTGGTGCAGACTGGACTTGCAAATGTCAAACAGACTGTGTGGGAAAATCTATATCACTGCAACTGAGTCAACAAACAGTTCTGAATGCAGAAATGCTGACAGGACTGTAGCAAGCAATTTGGTCAACTTCAATTCATGTCCAAAGTTAAGCTGGATTAAAAAGATGCCTGTGAAGAAATGGTTAAATATTAAAAACAGCAGGGATCTTAAAACCAAGAGGGGAAGAGAAACAGGAATCAGTGAAATGAAACATTAGAAACACAAAACAATATGCAATTAATAATACCTGTCTCAGAGGCAGGCTTATTATAAGGTGGAAGCCACAAAAGAACAAATGATCAAAGCAGCAGCTGAAGTCCTCCAGCTCATTACTCACATGCATCATGAAGTGCAAAACAGTGATTAGATGACAGAAGGATACTCTATCTTCCAATATTTTTAAACTTCTAGCTCTGTTGGGTAAACAGTTTCCAAATGGACATGAATTCACTTGAGCCTGATGCATCTTAGTTTATTGGCCAGACATAGGATTTCAGATAGGAATTGAATAAATCACTGCCTTACATCACGTAGTTTTCCAGCCCAGCAATACTCAAGAGCATCTGGGTCAAGGGCAAGTTCTGGAGTAGGAGTTGGAAAGCAGAGGTTCTGGGTTGCCTGAGCAATCTGGGACAGGTCAATTTAATTCCATGAGCCCCAGTTTCCTTATTGACACAATACAAGTATCAGTTCTTTACCTACCTGATTCACAAGGTTGTTGGGAAGGTGTCAAATGTAATTACACACACACACACACACACGAAAGCATGTTAGCATCCTTAAAGAGCAGGATTCAGCATATTGTCTATGAGCAAAATGAAAATAAATATAAAAAATTCTAATGTTTACAGTAAGTAGTATTGCTGTCCTTATGAGTCAAATGATGTCATTATGTCAAATGATGTCATTTGTCAAAGGACAAGCAGGTAGAAAGGAGTGGATCCGAGTCGAATTAGATTTTGGGACTCCAAAGTGCAAGCTGTTAATCACCATTCTAAAACATGGGATGGAGGAAGGGAGTGAGGGTAGACGTATGAGGCATAAGGATCTGTTTAATACCTGAGCATGCATATAATATGATTTTCCTTAGAATTCCTAGGAGACACTTGGGAGAGAAGGAAAATCTTGCCTACTCTACATACCAGGTGTTCTGGTCATTTAAAAATAATGATTAGTTTATGTCCTGTGCATTTGCATTTTGATTTTGGATAAAAAACCAGCTAAACTCATGGTGGAAATAAAGCTTAAGTGTTAGGTGCAGTCATTCGGAGCAGTTCGTACTTTGATTCAAGCTAGTGATTCAACAGTGGATATCACTGGTCATAAGAGGAATGAGAGGAAGGCGGGAGGAGTGAAAATGCTTCAGTACAGATCTAAGATAGGATTTCTCACCCTCAGAGCTCTTGACATTCCGGGTCATGCAGCTCTTCGTGGTGGGGTTGTCTTGCACAGTGTAAAATGTTGAACAGCATCCCTGGCCTCTACACACTACGTGGCCCTAGCACACACCTTTCCCCCACAGGTTGTGAAACCAAAAAATGTGTTTAGACATTACTGAATGTCTCCTGGGGTATGAAATTGCTCCCATTTGAGAACCATCATTCTAAAAACATCTCACAAAAGCATGGGTTATTAGTAACTTCCAGTGTACATGTATAGCAATTGGCACAGCCCATATTTCATACGCAAATTCTATATTAGTAAATGATCGGTAGCACATTGAACTTTTGTTGTTGTTGTTGTTTTGAGGAGGAGTCTTGCTCTGTCGACCAGGCTAGAGTGCAGTGGTGCAATCTCGGCTCACTGTCAGCTCCGCCTCCCGAGCTCACTCCATTCTCCTGTCTCAGCCTCCTGAGTAGCTGGAACTACAGGCGCCCAACACCACGCCCGGCTAATTTTTTGTATTTTTAGTAGAGACGGGGTTTCACCGGGTGAGCCAGGATGGTCTCGATCTCCAGACCTTGTGATCTGCCCGCCTCGGTCTCCCAAAGTGCTGGGATTACAGGCGTGAGCCACCGCGCCCAGCACATTGAACTATTTTTAAAGCAATTTTCAAATTTGTGTATGCTTCAAGTAGTAAAAAGTGTTATTCAGATTGATGAGTGTTATCTTATTAAGACTATGTTAGAATTTAGTCAATGAGGCCGGGCGCGGTGGCTCAAGCCTGTAATCCCAGCACTTTGGGAGGCCGAGACGGGCGGATCACGAGGTCAGGAGATCGAGACCATCCTGGCTAACACGGTGAAACCCCGTCTCTACTAAAAAAATACAAAAAACTAGCCGGCCGAGGTGGCGGGCGCCTGTAGTCCCAGCTACTCGGGAGGCGGAGGCAGGAGAATGGCGTGAACCCGGGAGGCGGAGCTTGCAGTGAGCTGAGATCCGGCCACTGCACTCCAGCCTGGGTGACAGCGCGAGACTCCGTCTCAAAAAAAAAAAAAATAAAATAAAAATAAAGAATTTAGTCAATGAGCAGAGCCATCCATTTATTCTTTACCCTTTTTTAGTTTAATTTGTTTTATTCCAAATAAGATTCTGAAAATAGTGTAGCAAGAAATAAAGTAACACTACATAAAATCAAATACATTAAAATGTAATCGCTAAAATTTTTTCTTGAATTTTATGTATGTGAGAAGTTTTCTTTTGCCATGCTAGCAGGGTCCCTTAAAAAAGCAACAAAGGACAAAAATAGGATTTTTATTCTTTACATGTCTATGATCACAGGAATATATAATGTATATGTATGCACTTATGCCGTTGGTTCAATAGTGTCCCCCAAAATTTATGTCCACTTGGAACCCTAGAATGTGACCTGTATGAAAATAAGGACATTTCAGATGTAATTAAATTATAGATCTAGAGATGAGATCATCCTGGATTTAGGCTGTGTCCTAAATCCAATTACTGGTGTCCTTTTAAAAAGAAGAGAGGGGCCTGCCATAGTGGCTCATGACTGTAATCCCAGCACTTTGGGAGTCTGAAGTGGGTGGATTACCTGAGGTCAGGAGTTTGAAACCAGCCTGACCAAAATGGCGAAATCCTGTCTCTACTAAAAATATAAAAATTAGCTCAGCATGCTGGCGGCGCCTGTAATCCCAGCTACTCGGTAGGCTGAGGCAGCAGAATCACTTGAACTTGGGAGGCGGAGGTTGCAGTGAGATAACGCCACTGCACTCCAGCCTCGGAGACAGAGCAAAATTCCGTCTCAAACAAAAACAAAAACAAAAACGACGAGAGGTTACAGAGAAGCATATGAAGAAGGCCACTGCAGATGGAGGCGGAGATTGAAGTGATGCATCTATAAGCCAAGAAATGCCACCTGTTGCCTGCAACCACCAGAAGCTCATGGCGCAAATTCTCTCCTCTAGCCTCCAGGAGAAACCAGCCCTGCCTTATTCCAGACTTCTGGCCCCTTCACTGTGAAGGAATAAGTTTCTATTATTTTAAACCACTCAGTTTGTGGCCATTTGTTACAGCAGCCCTAGGAATCTAATATAGTAGCTATGTATCTATTAGTAGAAATCATATTCCCAAGATGTTGATTTCTTACGTTCTTGATCAGGCTAGTGTAAGAGTATTTTGGCAAATCCATCTGCAGGACCAGCGTACAGTGCAGTCTCCTGCAGAAGGGAGGGACGGACTTCTTTTTTCAAGCATGAAGAAATATGGAAACATCTTCTAAACATGTAGGATGTCCTGGTTATTTTTGGAGACCGTGCTAACATCTGCCAACTGTCATTGTAGGGCAAATATGTTTGCATCGTAGGTATGATCGGGAACATGACGTTGGGAAGTCATCATCTCTGACCTCTCTAGTTCAGTGGATTCCACTAACACAGGTGAGGAGCAGATAATCACCAAGCCCTGTGAGATATGCTCTGGTCCAGCAAAGCATAAGAACTGGAAATCTAATTCACTGAGTTCTAACACCTTGGGACATTTTGTCTCGAAAGCAAAAAGATGATCATTTGAAGTCATGAGATTGTGGAATAGACAGAAGGCTGACCAAACAAAGTTAGCCAGCGTACAATGGAGAAGACCCAAAAATAAAGAATGAAGGATTGTAGAAGAACACAGCAATGTCAGACTCAGCATTGAGGAAGAGGCAGCAGCCGCCCATGGGCTTTGGAGCACAGAACTCATGGGATTTGGAGGCAGACAGAGCTGGATTCAAATCTTCTTTCTACATCTTCTTCACTTTTGGCAGATGACGTGAAATCGTTACGCTTTGGTTTCACATCAACGGAAAAGCGTGCTTTATTGGCTTCCTGTTTGACCTGGCACGTGATGGGCACTCACAGGGGAAGTGGCAAGGATGTCAGAGCTACCGCCCCCTGTGCAAGCCCCCATTTTGTGAGTAAGGAAAATAAATCAGGAAAAACAATTGTTATAAAATCGGGTGGCAATCTGTTCAAAAACTGGTTTTAAGTTGATTGCTTGAAAGGCACAAGTGTGTGATGTGTGATAAGCCTTCCTCTAGCAATGCCACACTGACTTTGCATCAGAAACAACATTTATGAAAATCCCAGCTAGATGTTTGTCTTTGAGGGACTCAATTTTGGTTAAGAGATTTGGAGGAAAATAACACAAATTTTCTATTTATAAAGTAACACTCTCTCTTTTAAAGCGTTTGTGATCTTTATAAAATGGAATTTGATGTTTATGTGTTTATCCTTTCAACAGCCAGCAGTAAAGACTAGTTAAAATAATGAAATTTGCAGTTATGGTTTATTGCCATATTCTAACATCCAGAAATTGAAAGAAAATTTTAGAAGGATAAATTAAGATCTTTTATTGCCCTGTTCCCTATTGATATTGAGGAGATCTCAGCTATAAAGCAGAATCAACTTAGATATTTTTGGGGCATATATGTATTTATCTTTAAAACGCAGACTTATTTAAAAAGCAAATTGGCCAGGTGCGGTGGCTCACGCCTGTAATCCCAGCAGGTTGGGAGGCCAAGGTGGGTGGATCACGAGGTCAGGAGATTGAGACCATCCTTGCTAACACAGTGAAACCCTGTCTTTACTTTAAAAAAAGAAATTAGCCGGGCGTGGTGGCGGGCGCCTGTAGTCCCAGCTACTCAGGAGGTTGAGGCAGGAAAATGGTGTGAACCCGGGAGGCAGAGCTTGCAGCGAGCCAAGATCTCACCACTGCACTCCAGCCTGGGAGACAGAGCGAGACTCCATCTCAAAAAAATAAAAATAAATACATAAATAAAAACCTTAGACTTAAATGGATCTACAGAAAACCTCGCTAACATTTTAAAACATGACAGCTGTAGTGAAAACATCAGAATACATTGGGTCAAATTAGATTAAGTTGCATTACGTGACTTGTCAGTAAAATGCATTCCAAAATCTATGCTATCTAGTAAAAATAAGATCAAGGAATTCCAATGTTGTAATGACAACAAAGTTTTCAAATAAAAGCCTTCATGTATCTTTGAAAAGAGATTTTAAAAAGCAAATTGCCCATTTTTAGTGGGGAGTTGATTTTTGATGAGGAAACGTCTCCCAAATACTAAAGGAAGGCCAACAAGGAAGCAGAAATGCTGTTCAACTTTACAAGGGGAAAAATGTAAGCCATTTCTTTGCTCTCTCCTGATATATATATATATGTATTTTTAAATAACATTTTCTCAACTAGCTTATTTTTTTGGCACACAAAGAAGACTCTCAGTTTCTTTTCATTCTGTTCGTTAGTTGACAGGACCTCCAGGTAAAAGAAATGTTTTTAATATATTCCCTCACAGTGTGGAGGAGAAGGTAGCTAAGCAAGAATAAAGGTGTTATCACTGGCTCCTCTGGGACATATATGATGTTCACTTTAATCTATTTGATCGTCCCTGAATTGCTGATTGCTGCTCTTTTCTCTCCAAGGCACAAAAGGGAAGCTGAATATATTTATATATGTACATATGCAGGATATACAGGCTGCAGTAGGCATGCTCATTGGCTTTCTTTTTTACCTCTCTCTGTTTCTGCCTTTCTTCTCACTGTGAGCTGAAAAATGGAAGCAATTTGCTGGAGCCATTCCTAAAGCTCTCCCACCCGGCACCTTGACTTTTATAATTGCTGTGATATTTCACCCGAGGCAGCCGAAATGAGCGGAAACGGTGAGTGGGCTAGAGTGAGGGTGCTCATATGCTGATGTGTCATGGCAGCATCCCATAAATATTTGTGTCCCATTTCTCCTCGGACACGGAGGAACCGCTCCAGCCGCCAGGCAGGGATGTGTAGGAGAGGTCACGTGGTCCCCCATTTCCTCTGAGACCTGAGACTTTAATGGGCATTGTTTAAATTACCCTTGAGACAAAGCTAGCATCTTCAGCAACAACCCTTCATCCCGTCTCCTACTCTGCAGAAATTCACGCTCTATGTAACCATATCTTGGCCCTTGTTTTAAAAATTAAGCATCCAAATGAACAATGAACCATCGATTTTAGGATAACAAGTTCTATCCCTATTTGTTTTTTGTTTTTGTTTTTAGAGGGAGTCTCGCTGCGATGCCCAGGCTGAAATGCAATGATGGGTTCTCGGCTCACTGTGATGTCCGCCTCCTGGGTTCAAGGGATTCTCCTTCCCCAGCCTCCCAACTAGCCGGGGCTATAGGTGCCTGCCACCACGCCCGGCTAATTTTTGTATTTTTAGTAGAGACGAGATTTCACCATATTGGCCAGGCTGGTCTCGAAACCCTGACCTCAGGTGATCCACCTGCCTCAGCCTCCCAAAGTGCTGGGATTTTTTAATGTTCTCGTTAAAGCCCCATCTTTCTTTGCGCATTATCTGAATTGGTGGTTAGATCCAAATTTCACAGTGCTTCTCACTCGCGTCCAGGCTTGTGGCCACTCAACAGCCCTCCCTGACATGCCTTCCCCCAAGACAGATTTATTTACTTCTAACTTCCAGAAGGATGGTTCCCTTCACTGTTTAATTAATACATTGACAACTTCCTCCAATTGCATTTTACCTCATAGATCAATCACTGCCCCATTGTCACTCTGTTATATGTAAATATATTTAATCAAAAAGATTGAATTACCTCTCCATCATTTATAGTGTTGTTCACACGAAAGCTGGAATCAAAGGCATCAGAGCGATGAAAAGTGCTTTTATCAGCCTCCAACCTAAGTCATTGCCCAAATCACCCTTCTAGCTCCTGGCATCTTGCTGTATTTCCTATTTCTAGGACTCAGGAAAGTTCTGGATGCATTTGTCCACTATTTTCATGTCTCATGTGCTTTGGTTGGATAATGATGAACCGACAATAATTATAACAACTTTGAGGTCCTATCTTCACCTCACTTTCAAGTCATTTGCCCTAATTTGATGTCAGTCCCATTCATTCATTCCATTATTGACAGGCACTTCGCTGGGCACAGAGGATTAAGCAGAAATGAGAAAGAGGAGCCTCTTGCTTTCAGGGAGCTCAGAGTCCGAAAGAGGAAACAGCCACATAAACAAGTAAATACAACCCCTGCCTTGCTGGCTTGTTAGCTAACAAGCTGCTCAGTTACCGCTAGGTTAGGTACAAGAGCACAGTCAAGTCTTCCCAGCATTTGCATTTTCTCGAGTTCCTTTCAGGCTCTCTGATCTGCAGACTGGATGTTCAGGGTGCACGTGTTAGTGGAAGCCCTGACTAAACTGACCTTCACAAAATGAGGACATTTACTTCTGCCTCCAAATGTGTGGGGGTCTCCACCTGAGGGTATGGTCATCATTGCAACAAACATAAAAGCAAAAGGCACAGCTGACACCGGCAAGTGCCCTGTAGGAGAACCTATGCATTACTCCAAACTCTGCTCAGGTGTGTAACAAACTTACACTATTAACAAACTCTGCTCCAAACCCCACTCAGATATGTAACAAACTTACATTTTAACAAGAAATTTAAGAGAAGTTATATTTGATCTTTACAACATTGAAATGTCAGTTCTTTGACATTTTATATTCTGATTGGAACAGAAAGGATATCATTTAAAAATATTGTTTCTTCTACAATTTATTATTATAGACAGGACAAGCTTCATATACTTAAACAAAGATATTTATAATGCATAGCGTGTAGTATTTCATGTACTAAGGTTCACTCTTTACAATGTCTTATGCTATGTTTTATTCACGTCAGGTGTTTACAATCATATTTTCTATTTGTTTTTAATTTTTGTTCTACAGATGATGTTTTGCTTTAGCATGAACTTCTAAGACCTGCCCTCACGTTCCTCCATTTCCAGTTAATAAAGCGGTGAGCATTTCCAAAACAAAGCAAAGAGACCACGTGACTTATGTAATGTAGTGGGACACATTTATTATGTAGATTATATTGAGGGATTTCAGTATGTAATAGAAAGTGCATAGACTTGGAAATAAAAAAAAATTTGATTTCAGGCTTGTCTTGTTCATTTCCTGGCTGTGTGGTCTGAGGTGTTTACTAACCCCTCTGATTTTCAGTTTCTTCATTTCTAAGGAAGAATGGCAATGGCTACTTTTTAGATTTATTATGAGGATTAAATGACATATTATATATAAAATGCATGGAGTGCAGTAGAAACATAGTGAATGGCACATATCTCTTGAAGAGAGGAAACTCAGACAGCATATTAAATCCAGTATAGAGACATGACAAATACCATTTTCAAAGCTTTTGTGAGGAATAGCTTAAAAAGTTAGATCTTTCTAGGACTATATCCTAAAAGGGTACTGAAAACACATTGGTTGATTTGCGGGCACTGCTTCTAATCTAGCAAATTCGCAACTTGATTATTTTTCACTGGAGGCATTAAAAGCAATTTATTTTCCAGCAAAAGGTCTATTTACCAAAAGAGGAGAAGAATAAAAAGGAGGAAAATGAAAGAATAATAACAATGATACTCTCAATGAGATAAATCACATAGAAGGTATCTATATCGGCTGATGCATTGAGAGAGACAGAAATGGCAAGTGAAAATCTTTTAATGAGGAGGCTCTTTAGCAAATGTATTTTTATAGCTTTTATTTTTATCTCAAGATTTTCCTTCCAGCAACATCTATATGAAAAGAGAATTGCCACCAATTTCTTTAATTTGATTCAATTTTAGGATAAAAAAATCTACAAATAAAATATCATTCTGAGAGTGAGAGGTGACTCATTCAGAGAAGAAATATTAATGACATTATTTTGATACTGACCAGTGTTTCTCAGGATAGTGCTTTATTACTATTTTTAAGGTGTTTGTTCTACCAAAATGGAAATATCTTAAAGAATTTTGTTGATTTTGTAAGTAATATATTCTCATTTTAAAAACTATCAACAAGAGCTGAGGCCAAGTATAATGGCTCACGCCTGTAATTCCAGCACTTTGGGAGGCTGAAGTGTGTGGATCCCATGAGCTCAGGAGTTTGAGACCAGCCTGGGCAACATGGTGAAACCCCATCTCTGAAAAAAAAAAAAAAAATTAGCCTGGTGTGTTACATGCCTGTAGTTTCAGCTACCTGGGAGGCTGAAGTGGGATGATTATTCGAGCCCAGGAGGTCTGAGACTGCAGTGAGCCAAGATCGTCCCACTGTGTTCCAGTCTGGATGACAGAGCAAGACCCTATCTCAAAAAAAAGAAAAAAAAAAAAAGAAAAGAAAAAGAAAAGAAAAGAAAAATAAATAAGAGCTGAGTGTGGTGGCATGCATCTCTAGTCTCAGCTACTGAGGAGGCAAAGGTGGGAGGCTCACCATGAGACCAGTAGTTCAAGTTCAGCCTGGGCAAGATAGTCAGACTCTGCCTCTAAAAAAAAAAAAAAAAAAAAAAAAAAAACTATATAAACAATACAGAAGCCTATCAAATAGAAAATATAAGGCATGGCTAACAACTCGAGTTATATCTTTTTCTTCTTTTTTCACATGCAACTTTATTGTTGTAATAAAATCACATATATGTTGCTATAGAACCAGGCATTTTCCCCTGACACATTGCAGCGGCTTTCTATATCCATCCACACAGATATATCTCATTGTTTCTACTGGGTTCATAGGGTCCCGCTATGCAGAATTTTTATCATTATTTAATCAATTCGCATCGGTGGTCATTTGGGTAATTTCTTGATGTTAGTCTTGCACCAGTTGCCTAGAGCTGTGATAACAAAGTATCAAAACTGGGAAGTTAAAACAGAAATTTATTCTATCTGGAGGCCAGAAGACCAAAATCAAGGTGTTGGCAGGATCACGCTCCCTCTAAAAGTGCTAAGGGGGGACCCTTCTTTGCTTATTCCTTCCTAGAAGTTGCCAGCAGTTCTTGGCATTCCTTTTAGATGCATCACTCCAATCTGTCTTTCCATGACCTTTGCCCATATGTCTGTGTCTTTGTGTCTCTTCTCTTCTTGTAGGAACACCCATAATGTTGGATTAAGGTCCCACACTGCTCCAATAAAACTCATTTTAACTAAATGACCCTATTTCCAGATAAATTCACCTTCTGAGATTCTGGGAAGGACATGAATGGGGTCAGGAAGTTGAGGGGAGGGTATCCAACTGACTGAAATTACCAAAAATAAAGCTCCAAAGAACAGATAATCTGCACAGTTGGTTGATTGTTACCTAAAAAGGAAAATATTTTTTTCTTTTTCTTTTGAGACAGTCTCCCTCTGTGGCCCGGGCTGGAGTGCAGTGGTGCAATCTCAGCTCACTGCAACCTCCTGAGTAGCTGGGATTACAGGCGCCCATCACCACACCTGGCTAATTTTTGTATTTTTAGTAAGGACGGGGTTTCACCATGTTGGCCAGGCTGGTCTTGCACTCCTGACCTCAAGTGATCCACCCGCCTCGGCCTTCCAAAGTGCTGGGATTACAGGCATGAGCCACTGCGCCTGGCCCTAAAAAAGAAATTGATAGATTAAAATTTGTCACATTTCCAAGCCTTGTAATACGGATTTCCAGGTTTTCCTCCTAAAAGCTGGCGCTCCCGCAGGAGTAGCGTTCCACATTCGTCAGCACTGGGTAGCGCCAGTTTGTTAAACTGCTCGGTTTAAAAACAGAGTTTATTGTTTTCCTTTCTTTCGATTGTTTATAAGTTGAGCATTAAAATAAAACAAAACACATTTATGCTTACTTGTATTCTTTTACAACTTACCATTTTGGTTATTGGCCATTATTCTATTGTGGTATTTGTATTTTTCTTAATGTTTCTTAAAACACTTTTTATATAATAAAAGTATTAAGCCTTTGTCTCTGTGTTGCAGAAATATTTTCCATTTGCTGTTCTTGTTTGTATTTGTAGTTGTCAATGACTTCATTTTTGCCTCACAAAAGTTTTTACTTTTTATAAAGTCCATGTTGATCCTTTCCCTAAGATTGTAAGACCTCTCTCACTACCGATTTTTGGGACATTTTGGGGGGTTTTGTTGGCAAAGACATCCAGTGCCCCTTCAGGCCCAGCTTGCCCTGGCTTGTCTTGACTCCTGGGATTTTTTTCACTCATTAGTCCTCCTTTTTAATCCCAGGTGCCTCGCATCTCTTAGAAACTCCCCAAAGTTCCTTGTCCATTGATGGGCCTAACCTGTGATTTCCAGGGGGTCATAGACTTTTCCCCCTTATTTTTATATGTCTTCTGTCATTGCCATGGAATTTGGGGTGAGGTTTGGGGCTTACCATGGGCTCAGTTTGCCATCTGGCAAACAGAAGCCAGTGCTCATTAAATAATAGATACTAGAAAATCCGTTGATGAGGAAAATCAACCCATATGGGAGTGGTAGACTTTATATGTTCCAAAGGAATTAAATACATTCATCTCCTTCTATTTGTAGTTTTGGAATGCTTAGTGAGGCCTTATAAATCTAGACTCTTCTTTAAAAACAAAACATAAACTTAAAAAGCAAACACTTAAGAATTCTGATTACAACAATAATACAGGTTTTCAGTTGGGAAATATGAGCTCCCAGTTAGAACTTAAAATAATAGTTGGTTTTGCACAAAGTATGCTAGCTCCCTGTCTACCCCCTCACTTCTACTAAAAGTAGTTAACTGCTTAGCAGAATGCTGGTGTCACCTGCTTTCAATATGAACTAACTGAACCACTCTGGAGTTCATAGTTGAAGGGTTTATAGCCTAACCTAAGCAAGTTCTGCTTTTACTTTAATTGCAGCTTTGATTACGTCATACTCTGCTTCACTCTTTAATGGTCTCCTCTGCTGTTAGGGCAAAGTACAAATACCAGAACATGACCTGCAAGAGCCTTTATGAGGGGGTCCTGCTTGTGCTTTCGGCTTTCAAAGCTCCCAACCCAATGACCTTTCAGTTCTTGACTCCTTCTGCCTCAAAACCTTTGAGCATGGGGTTCCCTATACCTGGTGTACCTTTCTGCCCAGTGTTGGGCTTCATGTAGATAAATCCTAAGCATACTTTGCTTCTTAGGGATCTTTCTCTGGAAACTCCTTCAGGGAAACCTTGCCAGATGCCTCCAGGCTAGGTTAGATTGCTCATTACTCAAAGTCACTGATGTGGTTTGGCTGTGTTTCCCACCCCCACCCAAAATCTCATTTTAAATTGTAATCCTTATAATCCCCACCTGTCAAGGGAGCGAGCAGGTGGAGGTATTTGAATCAGGGAGCGAGCAGGTGGAGGTATTTGAATCAGGGAGCGAGCAGGTAGAGGTATTTGAATCATGGGGGCAGTTTCCCCCATACTGTTCTCAGGATAGTGAGTGAGTTCTCACGAGATCTGATGGTTTTATAAGTGTTTGGTAGTTCCACCTGCATTCGTTCTCCTTCCTGCTGCCTTGAGAAGAAGGTGTCTTGCCTCTCCTGCACCATCCGCCATAACTGTAAGTTTCCTGAGGTCTCCCCAGCCAGGCTGAACTGTGAGTCAATTATACCTCTTTCCTTTGTAAATTACCCAGTCTTGGGCAGTTCTTTACAGCAGCACAAAAATGGAATACAGTCATGTATCTTCCTTTAATTCCATAACATTTATCAAAAATGTAAAAAAAAAAAAATTACTTTTTGAATACCAGCTCTGTGAGAGCAGAAAACATTCAATATTCTGTCTTCGGTCTAGAAAAAATGCCTAGCAGGTAGTAGAAAATCATTAAATTTGTGGTTTTTAATGAATGAGAGTAATCTAGGTCATCAAAGTGGTTGTGTGTATGTTGCGAAGGAGAGTGAAGGAGTTGAGTGTGGGATAATTCAGTGTGCCACCAGGCATTCTATCTGGTTCAGAAGTCACCAAGAAATCCTTTTTTCTCCATGGCCACTCACTCACTTTCCTGTCAAAAAGATTTGCATTGGAATACACAAACACACAAAAATAAAAATAAATAATGTGAGGTTGTTATTTCTCCCAACAACAGCTTTGCTTCTGTGTTTTCCATGGATATATTTTTCAGTATGAGTTACATATTTATACACTTTATTTTTAAATTTGTGACTTCTTTAAAAAACCTTCAAATCCTAGTCACTGTGTCTGGGAGGTGCTTCTGATTGGGATCCTCCTGTCTGTGCCCTGAGACACTGTAGCATGAGCAGAGAGCTTGCTGTGTAAATGTGAACAGGTCACAAGGTAAGCAAGAAAAAAATCAAATTTCAAAACTATTGTAAATGACTTAGTCTTACAGAAACAATTGACTCATAACACGGATCAGCCCCACAGAAACAGAGCTGCTTTTATGTTCTTGATGTTTGCACAAGAATGAGATGTATTAATGGAAGGCATATTTTGCATTTTTCCACCTACTTTTCATTCTCTCTGTATTTTTTTAAAATAAACAAGATGCCATGGTCTTTGTAATGTTAATTAAATAATATGCTAGAGCCTGCTCAAAAGCTAACTAAAGTTTTTTATGAATTTTGAGGCCGATGTCAATCAATCATATTGGTTGCTTGAAATTGGCCAAGGTGGGAACATTTCACCAAGAGAACAGGCAAATGCTGCAGGACCCTACCCACCTTCTGCAGAGAGCCAGTGGTCAAGTTTTCACCAGCACCATTGACTGGCATAGGAAAAACTTCCCCTCTTCAGCAATGCACAGGTTATTCTGTACCAGAGGCTGAAGAAGCCACATCAGTACATGCAGAGTTTCTTTGCCCACATTTATGCTATTCTAGGTAAGCTTTCATTTCAACCGTATCTTTCCATTTCTGGCTATGTGGGAACCTAAATTATTTCTTGAACATGCACCTGAAGGGATTACAATTAACTTGATTCTTATTAAAAGTCAGAAAAGAAACCTGGAGGAAGTCAGATGACCTTCAGATCTAGATGGCTTGGGTCCCAATCCTGGCTCTGGCCGTTCCTAATCTCTTCACTGGAGCAAGCTACCTAATCTCTTCGTGCCACAGTTTCTGCATTTCTGAAATGCGGGTAATACTATTCCCTATCTTTTCAGACTTTCCGAAGAGTAACTGAAAGCATATATATGAGATTACATATATGTGAGTTAGAATAGTGTTTGGCACATGGTCATCAATAAAAATTAATTATGAATGGTCTCCAACTTAATAGATTGACTTATGATGGTGGGAAAGCAATATACATCCAGTGGAAACCATACTTTGAATTACCACATGACCATTTCATCTTTCACTTTAAGCATAGCATTTAATATATTACATAAGATATTCAACACTCTAACAGGCTTTGTGTTAGATAATTTTGCTGAACTGTAGGTTAAGGCAAGTGTTCTGAGCACATTTAAGGTAGATTAGGCTAAACTGTGACGTTTGGTCAGTGAGGTGTATTAAATGCATCTTGGATTGGTCATATTTTCAACTTAGGATGGGTTTATTGGGATATAACACTATTGTAAGTCAAGGAGCATTTATATTCTAATTTTTTCTTTTGAAATAATTCTAGACCTACAGAAAAGTTGTAAAAATAGTACAGAGTCCCTGCGTATCTCGCTCAGTTTCTTCTAGTGCTAACAACACTGCTCCATTGTTATTAAGTAACCGACAGGCTTTACTCAGACTTTGGCAGCTTCCTCTGAACGGGTCTCTTTGCACTCTACAATCCCTCTTTGCACTTAGTTGTAACACATTGTGCGCCTCTGGTCAAGTAGGGTTCCTTAGTCTGCCTTTCTTTTATGACCTGGACACTTTAAAGTCAGTTATATCTGTAGAAAGTCTCTCGATTTGAGTTTGTGAGTTTTCATGATTAGATTGAGGTTGTCCATTTTTGGAAAGACAGCCACAGAAGCATGAGGATGTCCTTCTGAATGCATCATGTCATGGAGCCCATAGGGTGCTGATTGTGTCATCACTGGGGATGTAACCTTAATACGGGGTTACAATCTGATCGAGTTTGGATGTTTGTCCCACCCAAGTTTCATTGTGAACTCGAATCCCCGGCGCTGGAGGTAGGGGCTGGTGGGGGCCTGGTTTGGATCTTGGGAGAGGATCCCTCGTGGTTTGGTGCTGTCTTCATGATAGTTTTTGCAAGATCTGGTCATTTACAAGTGTCACACCTCCCACCCCACACTCACTCTTGCTCCTGCTTTTGCCATGTGATGTGCCCACTCCCGCTTCACCTATCATGATTGGAAGCTTCCTGAGGCCTCCCCAGAAGCGGATGCCACTTTGCTTCCTGTACAACCTGCAGAACCATGAACCAATTAAATCTTTTTTCTTATATAAATTACCAGCCTAGGCCGGGCACAGTGGCTCATGACTAGAATCCCAGCACTTTGGGAGGCTGCGACAGGTGGATCACGAGGTCAGGAGTTCGAGACCATCCTGGCCAACATAATGAAACCTGTCTCTACTAAAAACACAAAAATTAGCTGGAGGTGGTTGTGCGCACCTGTAATCCCAGCTACTCGGGAGGCTGAGGCAGGAGAATCACTTGAACCTGGGAGGCGGAGGTTGCATTGAGCCAAGATCACGCCATTGCATTCCAACCTGGGCAATAGAGTGAGACTGTGTCTCAAAAAATAAAGTAAAATAAAAATACCAGCCTCAGGCATTTCTTCATAACAGTGCTAGAATGGCCTGATACGAAACCCATCTGCCATCTTTCTCCACCCTAGTAGTGCCATTTTTTCCTTCTGAAAGTATCTCATGTGGAGGTACTTGGAGAGAATGCATACATTCTGCTTTCCATAATTTTTTCACAAACTAATTTTACTATTAGTAACTGTTTATTCTTTGTTTCCTCATTTTCTGAAACATGTATTTCACAATTGACTATGCCAATTGACGCTTATGTGTATCATAGTAATTTTAAACATGACTTTAAAAAATCCCTCTCTCAAACAAGTAATTATACCCCAGAGAGAGGAGTCTAACTATGCTTAGACTCCAAGGGTTAGAGAAGCTCCAACTATCTGATTCTACCAAGAGGCAGAGTGTGAACTGAGTTAGACACAAGGCAGGGAAGGGCAGAGGACCTCTCCTGGGAGAGGAAAGGTGAATGTCTTCTGGCCTGTGAACATGTGTTCACAGATGTCTGACTATGATTGTGCTGAGCAGCTGATCAGAGCTGGGATTAGGGACATTGGTGCCTGGAAAGCATAGTTGAGCTGCACTATGCTTCAGAAGTAGTCAAGGGAAGAGCACTTTGCTGGCCACAGTTGTCAGCAAAAGATTCTTTAATCAGATGTCAGCATCTGGGAGTGAAGGAAAGGGTTTTTATCCTGCCTTCCTTGCAGAAGTGCATTTGATTCATGGCTGCCATATCAGCAGATGACTCAGCCCTCCTGGGCATTCCATGGCTGTGCAGACCTGCTTATTAACTAAACCCATTGATGCTCCAGGCACAAATGGCAGAGTTAAAGTCACCAATAAAATGTGAAGGGAGTGTTTTTAAAAATTATTTGTCTCCATCGGATCATGGTGTGAGCATTTGGGGCAATAGAGTGTGTAACAAATTATTGGAGAAAAAATATCTATACATCTATTTATAAATTTCTTTTCAACATAACCCATATCCATGCAGTCTACTTCAGCTTCCTAGTTCACATGAACATAAACTGATATGGCATCAATGCAGTTGGTGGGCTTGTGGTTCCCTTTTCTAATGGTATGGTGATTTCCATTGTCTTTCCCTTGTCATTAGAGAAAGACCACTCCTATTTAAATGCTGGTGGACAGATTCATACATATTAGCTTCTGGACACCACAGTAATTAAGACACCATCTGTCTGTTTAAATACGGTGCAGTTTGTACACAGAAAACCCTGGAATTATCTGTTCTTCTTTGAACAAAGAGAGTGGGTAACACACATTCATGCCAAAACGAACAAGCATTTTGGTCAAATATGAGCCGTCCTATATCCACTTCAATTTGAACTCATACCCATTATATATTTTGAGGTAGGGGAAAGGAGTCTATTTAATGTTGGATATCTTTTTTTTTAATCCATGCATAATAGATGCACATAGTTATGGGGTACATGTGATATTTTAATACATTCATATAATTTGTAAAGATCAAATCGGTGTACTTCAGATATTCATCGTAAACGTTTTTCTTTATGCTAGAACCATTAGAATTCTTGCTATTTTGAGGCATACAAAACAGATTATTGTAAGCTATAGTTACTCTACTAATGTTGGAATATCTTTAACTTAGGGTCCTGGC
Organism: Macaca thibetana thibetana; assembly: GCF_024542745.1. Classification (NCBI taxonomy): domain Eukaryota; kingdom Metazoa; phylum Chordata; class Mammalia; order Primates; family Cercopithecidae; genus Macaca; species Macaca thibetana. The sequence continues at coordinate 86,517,515 of NC_065594.1, forward strand.
TGAAGGGAAACAGTGAAGTGCTAGCAGAAGAACAGAGGTGTTAGGAGAAAGGTTTCTACCTCTCATCGTGTTTCTAGCCTTGGCTCTTAAGCCAGTACTAAGATAAAAAAAAATTCAGTATATGTTACATCAAGCACAATTTTCAACATAAAGGGAATTTCAGGGATAATTGTCATTCTCTTTACCACAGATGCAAGCAGACATTGACACACGCACAGACATGTGTACATTTCACAGGAACTTTGGAACACAAAGACCAGGACTGAAGAGATAAAATGAGAATTTCCTAGATTCAGCACATTCTTACGTATAGGATTTCTAACCAAATTCTGCAGCTCCGAAAGGGTCAGAATGTTTGGAGAAGATCCCAATAAACATGTCAACCTGAGGTCCTTTATTCTGTTCATTACCTCCAAACGCTCACAGGTCCCCTCCATCACTAATCAGAACAAGGATTGCTTTTTGTCCTACAATCTTCCCATTACAAGCTAACCAATTAAAAGTGAAAAATTGTGCTTCAGCTGTGAAAAGGTTCCAGCTCCTAAAGAAGATGAACTGGAACGAAAGGGCTCCTTTGTTCATTTTTCTTTTCTCTGGGAAAGCTACCTTTAAGGGCTGCAAGAATATAGCACGCAATTATTCTAAAAGGATATGCTTTGAGACTTTTAATTCATTTGAATCTTCTTGTATTATGAAAGCGATACTTCTAAGGCTTTCAGACAACAAGCTTAATTTTCATATTGATTCATTCAGGGACAAAACAAAACTTTGTATAAACTGAATGGAAAATGACTCTTTTGTGGTGAAGAATCTGTGCTTGCATTTAATTATAATGCATGGAAGTGTTTCTTACTAATTAAACATTTAAATGAAGAGGGGGTATAAATAGAAATTTAAAAAGAAGAGTGAGCAAGACATAGTTCATCCATCCCAAGATGAAGGTCCTCAACAGTTCTTGTTTTTTAACATACCCAAAGCTGATGTGATTGCCTGGGGTTTTAAAAGTGTCTCTGAACATTTTAGGGGAAATTTTTCACTGTATATGATTATTACTAAATTAGCAATATTATTCACTTACAGACTTATCAAGGAGGGGTCTTCAAGTGCTTTATTATCTAATTAAACCTCACAACATGCTGCAATTTTATTAATACATAAAATGAGATACAGTACAGTTAGTGTCTGGCTTTATTGTATACAATGAGAAAAGGGATGAGAATATAAATTTGAGATTGAACACACTTCAGTCACTGAACCATCCAGACTGCTGCCGCCGAACACAGATTTCTGTTCATTAGAAAATTTTGGCAAAGCAGGAGAGTCTCTTCATATAGACACTCAGTTTTCAACTTTAAAAAATAAAGTAGCTCTATCTTATGGAGTCATCGTGTTGATAACTATGAGACCTTATTTGTCCATGTCTTTCTCTTGTCCTACATTTATTTCCAACCACACCTTGAGCAGGATGGAGTGATCATCTGCCTCTGGTGAAACGAGGGATCTATGCTTTGTTCTAGGAGAGAATGACATAAATTATTTTTACTTTCTTCAGCACACAGTTATTCAGCACCTAAGTGCGGTGACATCTTGTGCAATCCGGCATACTATTTCATGCTCGTCCTCTTACCTCGTAGAGAACTTAGCATGACACCATGAACATAGAAGGTGTCGAATAGACATTTACAAAAGGAAACAGCGAATCCTTGCCAGAAGTACTTAGGGGATGTGGGACAGTCTGTCACATGCCAAGCAGAGGACTGTCACTCACTACACCTCTTGCTGCACACACCTAAGGACTGGGCAGAAAACGCCCAACAGAATGGCAATAGGGACATGCATGCTGCAGGAACATGCCTAGAACTGATAGAGCAGAACAACGTCTGGAAAGAGTGTACGTATCAAACTTTGGCGTATCTATGTGAGGCTTTGATGTTTAATAAGACCTCAGTGGTTTAAAATAAGCATTTGCTATTTTTCATGAATGTACAAGCCAGTGGGGCAGTTCTGGTATTGGCTGGGTGGGCTCTCTCATGTTTGAGGGTGGTCCAGCTGTAAACTGTTCTAGGCTGGGGAATGCAGGCTCCCTTCAGATGGCCTCTCATCCTCCACCAGGCTGGAGTAGGCTTGTCGGGAAAGAGCAACAGTCGTGGCCTTTTGAGACTGGCACATTATCACTTCTGCTGCATTCTTGCGGCCAAAGTAGCGAGGCTAGCCCAAATTAAAGGTGGGGAAGTGAAGGTCAGCTCCTGATGGACTCAGGAGACCGTGAATTGCGGCAACAGCAGAATGACGCTGCCACAGCACTGACACTCAAACGGGGGTTTAAAATCAGCATAGAGGGAAGTGTGCACGCAGTGGAGGAAAACAACTGAATGTCTAAACCCCAATTAATAAAACCACAAGTATAATAGAAAAATGAGATATTCTCTATAAACTTGAAGCTGAAAAGTCTTGCTTTATTTTTTGAGATAGAATCTTGCTCTGTTGCCCAGGCTGGAGTGCAGGGGCATGATTCTGGCCTGCTGCAACCTCCACCTCCCAGGTTCAAGAGATTCTCCTGCCTCAGCCTTGCAAGTAGCTGGGAGTACAGGTACACACCACCACACCCAGCTAATTTTTGTACTTTTAGTAGAGAGGGGGCTTTACCGTGTTGGCCAGACTGGTCTCGAACTTCTCACCTCGTGATCCACCCACCTTAGCCTCCTAAAGTGTTAGGATTATAGGCGTGAGCCACTGTGCCTGGCCAAGAAGACTTTCTTTAGAAAGATATCTATCTTAGAATTTATACTAAAGAGGATCGACTGTATTGCTACATAGAAAATTTAAAGCATCTATGTGACGTGTATGACAGCATCAAAAGTAAAAGACAAATTTCGAATTTGACAATATATGCAACTATATCCATAAGATCAGTATCTTTGATAGTCTTAACTCATACAAATCTGTTTTTTTTTAAGACATATCAACACTATAGAAAAAAATTTAAGGGAAATGCAGAGGCAGTATGATGGAGGAGAAACATAAATTGGCTATTAACATGGGAAGAGAGAAATAGTAATTAAAATGATAGACTAGGACGGGCCCAGTGGCTCACATCTGTAATCCCAGCACTTTGGGAGGCCAAGGCAGGCGGATCACCTGAGATCAAGAGTTTGAGACCAGCCTGACTAATATGGTAAAACCCCGTCTCTACTAAAAATACAAAAAATAGCTGGGCGTGGTGGCGGGTACCTGTAGTCCCAGCTACTTGGGAGGCTGAGGCAGGAGAATGGCTTGAACCTAGGAGGAGGAAGTTGCAGTTAGCAGAGACAGTGCCACTGCACTCCAGCCTGGGTGACAGAGCAAGACTGTCTCAAAAAAAAAAAAGACTACAAAGTTTTATTCATTGCATTGTTAAAATGTCAGTATTGCCAAAGGTTGATACTTTGGCCCCCTCATACTTTGTTGGTAGAAGTGTAAATTGAAATGAAACTGAGTTTTCATCTGTAAGTCATATAGATACAGGAATATTACTTTAGTAATTATTGGAATTAAATATAAAAACTTCAGCCATATTACATTTAAAGGCATTTAATGTAGCAATGAACAATTCGAGAATTGGTCAGCCCCCAGAATCATAGCAGATTCACAGAAACTCCAGGGGTGCCTCATGGTTAGAATAAATTTATAGACAAAAAGGTAAAATGACATACAGGAATCAGAAGTATGGTACAGAAGCAGTGAGACTGGTTACAGTTTGGCATTTGCCTTGTTGGAACACAGTTTGAACACTCAGCAGTCTATGAGTGGTTGAAGTATGGCCACTGGGATTGGCCAACTCTCAGCCATTGTTGCAGGTGCATTCTATTAGGTTTTCAATTTTGTCTGACTATTAAGCTAGGTTACAGTTCATCCACAAGGACTCAAATATAGAAGTATGGAGTCCTTCTCAGGCCATATTTAGTTTGCTTGAACAAGCATCATTCTTACATGTCGTTTTTGCTTGTTCTCATAACCATTACATTATCCCTACATGCTAGTTTCCAGATGGCAAAACAAAAGTAAATTAAACGTTTTCCAAAACGGGGATTGTAAGTTGTGCCTGTATGTTATAGACCTGATCTTAAATAGCCTTGTGGCATTGTAAAAGGTTCACAAACTTTTCAACATCACTGTTTTCGTCTGTAAAATTAGAAAAAAAAAAAATCTTGCCATATTTCTCCTTTAAAAGTTAAAGATGAGTTAATATGCCCAAATTAGTGAAATCTGATTATCTTCTGGGCTAAGTTGCTTATTAGTACTGGATGGCCCTGTAAATTCATCCAAAAGGAGATGAATGGAAATTAGTATATCTTTCTAATAATAACTACTGTTATTTTTTGAGACTTATGTTTCAGACATGGTCTTTGGTAATTGGTAAATACTCAACAGCATTTGATTGACTGATTATCCTATTGAATGATTACCTCATTTAATTCTTGAGTGAGGCTTTATCAATCCAGCTCTGTATAGGAAAGAACTAAGCAGAAGCTAAACACTATGCCCAAGGTGACATGCGTAGAAAATGGCAGAGCTGGATTCACACCAAGGTCCCTCTTTCTCCATGGTTTGTGCTAGTAGCCATGTTCAAAGCAAACTCAAACACTGAGTTCATGTATTTGCGTGTTCACCTTGTGATGTGCATAGGCACTGTGATCTGAGATCCTAAAATAGACACCCCTTTATCCACTGAGATGGACCCAAAGATAAAGAAAACAAAGTCACCTACGGGTGGAGGGTTCAGGGCCCAGCTGGCTTGGGTAATTTCTAAATTCCTAGGGCTAAACTCCCTAACAATGGGATCTGTCCGCTCTGATTTCAAACCTAGACCAGTGTAACTCTGATTGGACAGAGGCCCGGCCTTATCTGAACACCCTCTTCTGATAAACTGTTACAGACCTCAGGTTTCAGCAGCTCACAGAGGCTGCGCACAAACCATCTTTGTGTCCCATAGTTCACCTGTTGGTATAAAAAGCCAAATTCCACCTCATTTTAATGCTAAAAGCCAAAGTGAATATGGATGTATGTTACACCTATGTCTATCCATTACACATGCACCCAGCTCCCTTCATAAATATGTATAGCTTTCCCCCAAAACCTGTTGAATACGATACAGGCCCTGTGACACAAAAACTCAACCTGTCCCTTCCCCTCTTGCAAGAGAGCACCTTTATTCCGTGCTAGAGACTTTCATGTTCCAGCTTGCAAATAAAGCTTCCCTTTCTACTCTTTAGCCATTTTGGTGATCTGTTGGATGACAGAACTCCGAACCATCTTTTCCAAACCAAAATATAACATTTATAATAAATTTGAATGTAATGCAATTTCTGTGCTACCCTTTAAAAATGTAGCGCAGGTTGGTGGCAGTGGCTCACGCCTGTGTAATCTTAGCATTTTGGGAAGCTGAGGTGGGAGGATCACCTGAGCCCAGGAGTTCGAGACCAGTCTAGGCAACAGAGTGAGATCCTGCCTCTCCAAAAAAAAAAAAAAAAAAAAAAAAAAAAAAAAAAAAAAGCCAGGCAACGTCTTGTGTACATGTGGTCCCAGCTACCTGGAAGGCTGAGGCAGGAGGATTGCTTGAGCCCAGGAGGTTGAAGATGCAGTGAGCCAAGATGGCACCACTACACTCCAGCCTGGGTCACAGAGCAACACCCAGCCTCAAAAAAAAGTGCTAAGGTGAAATTTTTTACAAAGCCAACATGAACTTAGAAAGTGCAAAAGCCTTGGGGGCATTTTCAGATTGTTAAGTAAAAGAAATCAGAGTTTGAAAATCAAGCAAACCAGGTTTACCTGGAGCAACAATAAAAAGACAGAAGTAAAATTCTTTTTACCATCATTCATATCTATTTAAATGATTATTTCATCAGTGAGTGAAACGGCATGAAACAACTTGATTCCTAGGTGATAAATTCATATGATTCTGACACTTTATCAAATTAGAAATCATTATTTCTGGCACGGTTGAGAATAAGCCAGAACTCATTATAATTTTTATTGTTTCTTCGCTGGTTTTGTAGTACATATGAAAATGGTTTTCTCTGTGTTGGATGGGACGGGTGCTTCCAATATCATCCCTACCCAACTGGTATCAGGAACCTTTGACAATCTGAGATCCATCCCGGAGGCCACAACCTTTCCTCTGAGCAGAAACTTTACCAGGCCTTTCTCTGCTAACATTTCAAGCAAAAGACAACTGTATACACCTTTTATTTGTTTTTTTATTTTCCTTTGAGATGTCTCTCCTTATGTTGGAGATATATATGGAAGAGACACTGAAGACTTTTAATTTTTATATCCACTGAGTAGTATGAGGTTCATACAATGATTTTTTTTTTTTTTTTTTTTTTTTTTTTTTTTTTTGAGGCGGAGTTTCATTCTTGTTGCCCAGGCTGGAGTGCAATGGCAACCTCCGCCTCCCAGGTTCGAGGGATTCTCCTGCCTCAGCCTACCTAGTAGCTGGGATTACAGGCATGCACCACCACGCCTGGCTAATTTTGTATTTTTAGTAGAGACGGGGTTTCTCCATGTTGGTCAGGCTGGTCTTGAACTCCTGACCTCAGGTGATCTGCCCACCTCGGCCTCCCAAAGTGCTGGGATTACAGGGGTGAGCCACCACGCCCGGTCTACAGTGATTTTTAAAATACTAGATGAAACTTTGCTTCTTTATATGAAAACGTGATTCCTCTGAAGGCTCAGTTCTTCTACAGTCACAAATATTTATTTTCCAAAACTCAGTGTAGTAGGATATCAAAGTAGTTATAATCAACCCAACAAATATTCTCTTTTTTTTTTTTTGAGATGGAGTCTCATTCTGTCGCCCAGGCTGGAGTGCAGTGCTGCGACCTCGGCTCAGCGTAAGCTCCGCCTCCCGGGTTCACGCCATTCTGCTGCCTCAGCCTCCCGAGTAGCTTGGACTAGAGGCGCCCGCCACCACGCCTGGCTCATTTTTTTGTATTCTTTTAGTAGAGACGGGGTTTCACCGTGTTAGCCAGGATGATCTCGATCTCTTGACCTCATGATCCTCCCGCCTCGGCCTCCCAAAGTGCTGGGATTACAGGCGTGAGCCACTGCGCCCGGCCCAACCCAACAAATATTATTTTGGAGACTTCCCGGCTAGAAGGGCTGAAATGTTTTCTTTAGGAGGAGGAGATTCATTCATCAGTGAATCTGTTTCTAGGTAGTGAAAAATCTGTGCGTTTGCATAAATAACCGCTAAAGAAATGTAAATGACTAAAGGAGGGTTTCATTATCATAAACCTCTCAGACTACCTGTAGGGCTTGGAATGCAGGCGGATCTGGTTTCAAGTATCTTCTTACCTTTAAAAGACAATTATCTTAGGCATTTCTAGAGAGAGAAAGAATACTACAATGTTTCTTGGCAACGATCCTCACGTATTAACTAGTTGGATCCTCAAAATAAAATGCATTTGAACAGCTCCTTTGGACTATTTGTATATTAAATATCTACCTGCAGAATCCTCCCGTGTTTCATTGTGCATGTGGGAATTAGATACATGAACATTTCCTGAATTACTCTTGCAAAACCAATGATTATAACAGGAGTAGGACAGTCAGAAAGCTTCTCTGTGGCATGGTACGTTTTGCAACCACTAGCACGCAGGTTTCAATTTGCTCACATCATGGAAAAGGGAAACTCATGGATTTAAAAGGAAGAATGTGGGATCCATGATGACAGCCCTGACTGATGCAGAACATTAGCCCCAGAATGTTGAAAATGAGAGGGTATTCCCTTTTGGAGCTGTATATACAGGAACAAGGTGTTTAGCAAACACAGAATTTGCTAAGGGTGAGGTTGTGCAGCTGATAAGCATGCTAGGATTTCATCCTTGGGCTCTGCCACTAGGCCTGCTCAGGTTTCAAGGGTTGGGGATCTGTGCTTCAGCCCAACTGCTTCAGGAGACTACCTCATTTTATAAAGGGCCCTGGAAATCCTCAGCCTAACCACGTGCGTGTATGAGAAAGCCGAGTACTGTACACGCACTCTTGTATTTACCTCCTGAGGCAAGCGTCCCCCTCTTATCAAATTTCCAAGAATGTTTCTCCCCTCCCATCTCTTCCACTGCTTTGCTCAATACTTGAAATAGTTTCCTGAAGCTCAGCTGCTGATTTGATTGCCTTCTCATTTCATCTCCTGCCCTGTTTTTCTCTCCCTCACTTCTGTCTAAGCAACAGCACCATGACATCTATGGAGAAAAAAAAAAAGTCATTTCCATTCTGGTTAAAGCAAACAAAGCAAACCTCCACATTGTCCTCATTAAAAGAAGTTAAAACGTAAGTTAAAATGCTCAAAAAGTCAGGTGTTTTTAAGCCACAAATTACTCAGCTCAGTTTTTCAGCAGAATTCTCATGCAATCACGTTGTTTCTGGTATGTCACAGATATCGGTCAGTCTTGTTTTCCACTGAGATAGCCAGTGTGGGCCAGTTTTAGACGTGTACATTTATCTGAGAAAATGTGTTAAGGTGGATGGTCACAATAGTACTGTCTCATCAATCCTTTATTACATTTTCTTTCTTTAAAACTCTTCAAAATAAGTTTTTCATGTCAATCTATCCTTTAAAAAAAGTTATGAATACAAATATTGAAAGAAATTATGAAATTATATCCATTATTTGACTCAGAATAACAACATTAATAGATAATGTCTCTTGGATCTATGTAACTGACATTGTATTAAGCGTTTTACATATATTATCTCATTAAATTCTTCAATAAAGTTTATAGGTTTGATTTTTGTCCATAGCTTACAAACAAAAACTAAGCCCTAAGAACTTAAATAATTTCCTCCAAATCTCACAGCTTTGTGACCTGTGATGATGGAGGTGGTCTATTTGATGCCTGTCCATCATTTGATGCTACCATATTGTCCAGTAGTTGCAGAAGTAAAACGGTAGTAGAAGCAAGGATTATACACCTAGCAAATTGTCCAGTGATAAAGTTCAGGACATGCCACCTCAAAATATGGCACCTTGGCATTTGAGAAAACAGCAGTAGCAGAAGGGCCTGTCTCACCTTTCCCTCACCCTTCTTACCTGAAGCTGAAGCAAACTATAAAACTTGGGAAAGTCATTCTGACTTTTCTCCCGCCCTTCACCCCTGAAGCAAGTCATAAGATCTTCATGCTAGAGGTGACCATCTACACCTGGAGGAAAGAAAAGAAATGTCTTTCTCTCTCTCTCTCTCTCTCTCTCTCTCTCTCTCTCTCTCTCTCTCTCTCTTTTTTGAGACACAGTCTCATTTTGTCACCCAGGCTGGAGTCAGTGGTGCGATCTCAGCTCACTGCAACCTCTGTCTCCCAGATTCAAGTGATCCTCCTGCCTCAGCCTCCCGAGTAGCTGGGAGTACAGGCATGCGACACCACTCCTGGCTCAGTTTTGTATTTTTGGTAGAGACGGGGTTTCACCATATTTGCCAGGCTGGTCTCGCACTTCTGACCTCGTGATCCACCTGTCTTGACCTCCCAAAGTGCTGGGATTACAGGCGTAAGCCACCGCGCCTGGCGCCTTTATCTCTGAAAACACAATGACATAGAGAAAAATCTGAACAAACAGGTCTCACTAACTTTCTCCCAGTTTATTACCATTAGGTCACACACTTTTGGTCCAATCATATTTCTCCACAACTGTCTACTCTTTATCCAACATAAGCACCAAAATGCATGTTTACCTGTTTATTTTGGGTCTTCCTTTCCTTATGCAGACTCCCATGTCGTGTAGTACTTAAATCAATCTGTATGCTTTTTTCTTGTTAATCTGCCTTTTGTTATAGGGGCCTCAACCATGAACCTAGGGTTGAAAAAAAAAAAAAAAAAAAAAAAAAAAAAAAAAAAAAAGATACTCACTTTTAACTCTTACACCAGCCATCTGTAACTCTTTAATATTAGTGTGGGGCAACTTGGGAGAAGATAGGATGATGTCAGGGGGCAGGTATATAAAAATAGAAGAGATTATATTAGCAAATGTAGCAGAGAAAAAGATTTCTCACCCATTACAAGAGTCATGGCTGAGATTCCTGATAACAAAAGAAAGATTAAAAGAGAAGTGTACAACTTTATCGATTGTTTTAATCACACAGACTTCCTTAAAGAGGAAGACCCAAAGGAAAGAGGAGAAGTGTATTTTTATGGACAGTAATGCAGAAGTATGATGGGAGGACAAAAGGCGTGGTCTACTGGTAATAAACTGGGGAGGACTTAGCCGTGTTTGTTCAGATTCGTCTGGGTGTCATTGTGTCTTTGAGAATAAGAACATCCTTTCCCTGTGGGTATAGGGAGGAAAATGACCTACTTCAAGGAAAGGTCAACGAGTTTTATGACCTGCTTCAGGACAGTAGGGGCAGGATAAGATCAGAGAACTCTTCCGGCTTCTGCAGTTTTCTCAGCTTTCTTCAGCTTAAGATACTCAGTATGCCAGGGTCCCATACACTGGGGTAGTGTGTCCAGAACCCATCACATACATTACTGAAAAGCTATGTACTAGGCAGCATGATAGAAGTCACTGGGTTTTTCTCTGATTCTACCTTGGAGTAATTCAAGGTCTAATTGGAGAGACAGAGACTTCATGAGAAATATACCACAATGGTGTAAATGCTACAATGCGGTTGGTTGAACACAGTATATCCTGGGGTTGGTTCAGCAACAGTCTTGGACATAAAAGAATGGACAATTCGTAATTGCAAAAATGTGGAATCAATCCAAATGCCCATCTATCAATGAGTGGATAAAGAAACTGTGGTATATCTATCCAGTGGAATACTACTCAGCCATAAAGGAATGAATTAATGGCATTTGCAGCAACTTGGATGAGATTGGAGACTATTATTCTAAGTGAAGTAACTCAAATGAAAAACCAAACATTGTATGTTCTCACTTATAAGTGGGAGCTAAGCTGTGAGGATGTGAAGGCATAAGAATGAGACAATGGACTTTGGGAACTCAAGGGGAAAGGGCAGGAAGGGGATAAGGGATAAAAGACTACAAATTGGGTGCAGTGTATACTACTTGGGTGATGGATGCACCAAAATCTTGCAAATCACCACTAAAGAACCTACTCATGTAACCAACTACCACCTGTTCCTCAATAACCTGTGGAAATAATTTTTTTAAAAAAGAGGGAAGGCTGATTTTAAGACTTCTCACATTCTCCTGCAGTAGCCAGGCCACCATGCTATACTCTAGTGGGAAAAAGTGGCTTAAGTCGACCTGGGTAGGTCAGGTTTCTATGTGTATTTTTATTAGTTATATTTGTTATCTGTACCTTAGATGAGATCAAATACTAGTTCAACCCCTTAATGGTTGTATGGTTTTGAGAAAAGTATTTAAATCTCTTTGAGTATCTGAGTCACCAACTAATAAATATAGTTACTGTGAGGCTTCATTAAATAATGTCTAGATTATGAAGCCTCAGATTACTTTAATCCCTTTGAGCCTCTCCTAAACTAATAAATGGGGCCAAGTTATTGTGAGGACTCAATTAGATAATATACATAAATTGTGAAAACCCACTTAGGTAATTCAGGTAAACTGATACAATGCCTGGCATATCATTGGTACTCAATAAATACTAGCCATTATTCTTTCAGAGTCCCTACTCCATGTCATTATTGCCATTGCTTATTTTGTTTCATCAGGAAAAATAAAGACTTGGAAATGGGCAGAGGAGCTTACTGGGTATCCTTTTAACGGAATATGGGCTATTGTTTTATGTAGTGCCCTTCAGTAGAACTTTCTGTAATCTCAGAAAGGTACAGTAGCCACTAGCCACAAGTGGCTTTTGAGCATTTGAAATGTGGCTACTGTCACTGAGGAACTGATTTTCTTTTTTGACAAATTGTTATTTAGTTTTTATTTCATAATTATAAACTTAACTCTGCAATCCAGCTAGTCATGGAAGGGAATAAGGAAAACATGGAACCTAAAGGGAAGTGCAGTGAAAGTACGAAGATTCTAGGATACTGCAAGCAAATGGGGTGGAGGGGTGCCATCTGGAGCTCCAGAAGGAATGGTCTGCTGGTTAAGATAAACACAAATCAAACATATTAGCGTTGCCCACAGTCAGCAACAGCGATCTTCTTACTGGTCTTCCCTTTCCTGGACCCAAAGCGCTCCACGGCCTCTACAATAATCACGCCTTCTTTCACCTCGCCAAACCACTCAGTCACGGCAGTGCAGGTGAAAAACTGGGAACCATTTGTATTGGGTCCAGCATTTGCCCTGGACAAGATGCCAGGACCTATCCGCTTCAGGATGAAGTTCTCGTCATCAAATTTCTCCCGGTAGATGGACTTGCCACCAGTGCTATTATGGCATGTGAAGTCACCACCCCGACACATAAACCCTGGAATAATTCTATGACAGCGGGAGCTTCTATAACCAAATCCTTTCTCTCTAGTGCTCAGAAGACGAAAGTTTTCTTCTGTTTTTGGAAACTTGTCTGCAAGCAGCTCAAAGGAGACACGGCTCAAGGGCTCACCTTGGACGGTGATGTCGAAGAACACAGTGGGGTTGACCATGGCTGGCAGGATGAGGTGCCCAGTTGCGGCAGCATCTGCAGAGCCTAATGTTTTCATTTTATTTGATTTTAATTAATTTAACTTTATTTTATTTTACTTTATTTACTTTTTTTGAGACAGTCTTACTCTGTCACCCAGGCTGGAGAACAATGGCATGATCTCGGCTCACTGAGACCTCCGCCTCTCAGGTTCAATGATTCTCCTGCCTCAGCCTCCTGAGTAGCTGGGATTACAGGCACATGCCACCACACCCGGCTAATTTTTCTTTTTTTTTTTTTTTTAGTAGAGACAGGGTTTCACTATGTTGGCCAGGCTGGTCTGGAACTCCTGAGCTCAGGTGATCCGCCTACCTCAACCTTCCAAAGTATCAGGATTACAGGTGTGAGCCACCGTGCCCGGCCTAATTAATTTAACTTTAAATGGCCATATGTAACTAGTGGCTATAGTATTGAACAGTGTAGGTCTAGCTAACCCTCTGGGCACTGACTTTATAGGACTTTGAACATTTCCTTGCCTTTCTACGGACTAGGCCATTTTAAAACTCTTCAGAGGTGGAAGTTAAGATATTAGTGCAAATGATTCTTGCTGGTAGCAAAGCAAGTGAACTTTGATCGGCAGAAATGTAGCTGATTCCTACCTTATAGATAAAATGATCCAAATTGCATTTCATTTCTCTGTTGTACATTAATTCATCCTGTGTCTATTAGTAAATTCATGTTGGCATTACTGGTTGCCTACATATATATCTATTTAAATTCTTTTTGAACTGGTTTTAACATCTTACTGTTTCCCTCCTCTATTATTGAGTTAAATAAAATCCTTACTGTGTTCATTTCACGCTTATATGAAAGTGATGATTTTACTTTGAAAAATCAAGTAGGCAGGGCGTGGTGGCTCACACCTGTAATCCCAGCACTTTGGGAGGTGAAGGTGGGCAGATCACTTTGAGCTCAGGAGTAACATGATGAAACCCTGTCTCTACTAAAAATACAAAAATTAGTAACATGGCAAAACTGTGTCTCTGCTAAAAATACAAAAATTAGCCAGGTGTGGTGATACACGCCTGGAATCTCAGCTACTCAGGAGGCTGAGGCTAGAGAATCCTTTGAATCAAGGAGGCAGAGGTTGCAGTGAGCTGAGATCATGCCATTGCACCCCAGCCTAGGCGACAAAGCAAGACTCCATCTCATAAAAAAAAGAAAGAAAAATCAAATAGTATCACACTCTTATTTTCTAATGCTTTCGTTTTGGAACAGTTAAATGGGGCGATGGGAAACTTTTTCAATGCAACTTGTGTTTCTGGTTCTTTATATTACTGTATCTACTTTTCACTTGAGGGTAGGGGTTGTGGGAAATTACATAATGTGTTTATTACAGGGTTGAGGGTTAGTCCTGGGAAATAAAACAAAATACAATAAGAAATAAATTATATGCCTGGTGTATGAGTTGGCCATTTTTCCCCTCTAGAAACCTGTCTTCATGGATTAGAGATTGCAGAGCTTCAACTACAATGTCACTGCTCATTTTGTTGACTTATATTTCATTGCCATAAGAATAGAACAACTTGTGTCTTGGGTTTACTCACAATATCAGGCGAAACGTGAGAGCATTATTAGATAGCATTGCATGGCACACAGAAACACAGGAAATACTGGTTCATGATGAGAGGAGGAGATAAAATGCTTATCACAAGGTCCAGTTTATTCTTGTTTGGCCTTCTGTTTCCAGGCAAGTCATACAAATAAATATACAGTTTCATTTAACGAAGAAAATTATTCAAGAATTGAAACCAGAAGCATTTCCACAGATTAAGAAAAACTAGAGTTGAATTATGTCATGAGCATCCTCAAAGCAGAGGGAAAGTTTGAGAAATGGCAAAAGCTTTTAAAATAACTGACATAACACATACACAGCCCACATTTTCTATATCTGACCAGACGATATGAACCATAGCCCTTATCAGCCTCTGCCTTGTATCATTTTGTGGGCAAAAAATAGGAACTGTCGGTGAGCAGCCAAAGTGTTTAAGGTGAAGATTGTCATGGTTTTATGTTTGCCACATTACATACCACGGATACTTTTCAAAATGCCCCCCAATAGCTTGTGAATAGAAATAGGTGTACTTCATTCAGGGGTAGTTAAAATCAGCTTTCAAACACAGCTAGAGCAAAGTTACACTAGAATTTTCCACCACCTGCCAGCAGGGCAAATGGAACATGCAGCAGAGTTTCGAGCATGTAAAAAGGAAGGGGACAAGAAAAGGTAAGAGGCGTGTGAATGCAATAGATATGACATAATTATTAATACAATAAGAGAATCATGTTAAAGGAAAGGAAAAGTGTTCACGAAAGAACACTGAGTGTGAAAGCGGATCACAAGTTTATCGACACTTTATAGGTACTACGACCACTGATATATTTCTATGGATTAAGAATGAGAAGAAAGCATAAAAGGGTCATTTCTTTTAACTTTTTAAAAATTGTTCTTTAAACTTCTTTTTAACAATACATTGTGTTAAAAAAAAAAGTGAAAAATGTGAAAGAAAAAAAAGAGACAAAGGGGGACGCTAAAGGAAGGAGGGAGCCAGAGTGAAAAGAAGAAAGCTTAAATTAGAAATAAAAGAGAATCAAACAGAAAGGGGGACCCGGAGTCCCTGGAGCCGCTGCCAGGGACTGGGGCTGGCAATTCTTCTGTTTTTTATTTTCTCCCTCCTGGCAGAGGGACACAAACTCCTTTTGCTTCATGCAGTGAAAGAGAGTTGGTGTTCCTCAGGTAACCTTCATTTTAGTAAATTAAATTGAGCAGACGCATGCAGAAACGTACCTGCTGGCCTGCTGCGAACAGGCAGTCATCAAAGGTGATGAGGAAGCCCGGAGGAGCTGCAAAGGCAAGGGTTGCGTTCTTTTATATTGAAGAAGTTTCAGCAAAACTGTAACTCTGCGTGGGAGAGCAAAGATCTCCCTTGTGAGGTTTCTAAACACAACCAGAAAAAAATGTTAGACTAACATAAGTCAAAGAAGGTGTTTATTGCATTTTTAATTTAGGAGGCTCCACGCAGACAGATCCGTGGATGTGGAGGTGATAGTATTTTACCTCCTCCATTCCCAACACTTGGCACAACTACAGATGATTGACATGACAATTCTAATATTTAGAATTCTTAAACACAGCTCTTATTTTTATTTGGATTGCATCTTGGCAGAGCTAATCTTTTTATGATCATTCAGGACCGCAGTCTGAACTCTTACCTGCGTAACCCTTGCCGTTTTCGTGAAAGATAACGCCTTGCAAGTTTTAGATGCTCAGTTAGGAAACCATGTCATAGGAAGATGTCTTTGGGGCCAGAAAAAAGTTAAGATTTCAGCTCAGCTTCTTAGCAGTTTATGACCTTGCATGAGTCACCTAACCTCTCTAATACTTGGTTTCTTTCTATAAATAGAATGTACCTCCCTTACAGTGATATGATGAGGATTTAGTGGTATGACCCACCAAGCAGGGTGTCCAACACACAGCAACAGTTTCCTAATTAGGCATTGTTTTGGTGAGGACATTGAGCTGGGCTTTTCCTAAATATTCTGTAGTCCAGGTTTTCATGGTCTTGTATCGGACACATATATGTATAATCGTGTATCAACAAATAGAATATGACTAGGTACTATTAAAAGTAATATGAAGGCAGGGCACATTGGCTCACGCCTGTCATCCCAGCACTTTGGGAGGCCCAGGCGGGCAGATCACAAGGTCAGGAGTTCAAGATCAGCCTGGCCAACATGATGAAACCCTGTCTCTACTAAAAATACAAAAAAATTAGCTAGGATAGTGGCACGCACCTGTAACCCCAGCTACTTGGGAGACTGAGGCAGCAGAATCAAGAGAATCGCTTGAACCTGGGAGGCAGAGGTTGCAGTGAGCTGAGATTGTGACACTGCACTCCAGCCTGGGTGACAGAGCCAGACTCAATCTCAAAAAAAATATGAATTCCTTTTTCACCTATAATAAAATAAGAATATTGAGAAACTACATGTAAAAGGGAGTAAATTTTATATAAAAAGTTTAACATTAATAGAACTTGTGATAAATTAACATAAATCTTCCCAATAATCCTCATATTAAATCATTTTGCCAAAGATACTGAGTTAATCAGATGGTTTACCCAACATGACACACCAGTGGGAAAGTGGAGGAACTCTAGAGTTAGAACTTCAATTTTCTAGGCCGGGCAAGGTGGCTAACGCCTGTAATCCCAGCACTGTGGGAGACTGAGGTGGGCAGATCACCTGAGGTCAGGAGTTTGAGACCAGTCTGGCCAACATAGTGAAACCCCATCTCTACTAAAAATACAAACATTAGCCCGGCGTGGTGGCATGAGCCTGTAATCCCAGCTACTCAAGAGGCCGAGGCAGGAGAATAGCTTGAACCCAGGAGGCCGAGGTTGCAGTGAGCCGAGATCCATTCCATTCAATGTAATGTGAAATGAGGAAGGTGGAATTAGGGGGTACAAAACTCGGTGCCGAGGAGCAGCTGGGATGCTAATGGAGGATCAATGGGATGAGGATACAAAGGAGAGGTTGAATTAGAAAAATACTTCGGAAGTAAGTTACAGAAGTTGAGGGAGAAAAGTCAAGGATCCTGAGGTCTAGGTTTATTACTCGGGATGATGAACAGATAGTTGTACTACAAAATGAGATGGAGAATAAAGGTTTGGGAGGAAGTTCAATGATTAATACATTTAAATACTTTGCAGAATTGAGGTCATAGGTATTAATTATGTTAAGTTCTAAGCAATGATGTAGCAGACATTTTGTTTCTAGGACAGAATGCTGGCTTCTACAGTGCTTTGTTCTCCTGTGTAATTATAGATCACTTTAAAAGTATATTTAAAATGAGTTTTTATTTAAATCTTCTCAGTAACATGTTCAAAGAATACCAGTTTCATTAAGGAAATATGGTTTTCTTATCATGTTCTTTCATACAAATACTGGATTGTGAGTGCCTTAAATTCACTCTCAAATGCAACTATTCAAGATTTATTTTTGCTTTGCTCTACTTATTACTTACGATTTTGTCAGTTAATAAGATTAAATTTGCAAGGCATGCCTTGTAGAAGGTGTTTCGTTTTTGGCACTATGTTGATAATTCAATAGCTGCCACATTAGTTGTATGTATTAAAATAACTCAGAAGTTTCAGTTAAGGTGAATTGCCAGCCATGGATGATTTAGAACAATTATTAGCTGATTATTTTAATGTTACTTTAAAAAATATTTAAAAATGCTTACTAATTGTACCATTTGTGAAGAATCAGTTTTTTAACAGTGTGATGTTTCACTATACAAAGGTAAATGTTTAAAAGTAAAAAATTACCCAGACAGATATAAGGACTTTCTTGCTCTAGACTCAGCCATTACTGGAACAGATTTCTCTATTGCTGTTTCTTTAACCTTTGTAAGATTACAATCCACTGTTTTCTGGGACCGTGTTTTGGATTCATGTCCTGCTTTGGTGATACATTGAGACAGAGAAAAAGTGCTCCCTTACCTCCGGCAAGAAATGCTTTAATTGGATGTTTACCCTAATTACTCTATAGAACATAACATATTTTGGCTAGTTTTAGGGACCTTTAAGCACTTCCTCGGACCTGGCAAAATCCTTCCTGTCCTGTCTTTTCTTGTCACTGGGGAGAACACTGCAGGGATTATTGATAGAGTCATGTGCACGCCGTGATCCTCCAAAACAGATTCCCCACCACCCCGACCCCAATTAGCAAAACTGGACAGAATCACTCTAAGATTCCATCTTGCGTATTTTGATTCAGGTGGTTGAAGAGTAGCACTTTTGCTGAATAGCTCTAGTGTATGGCCACCAGAAAAAAAAAAAAAAAAAAAAAAGGTTTCAACACCTTGAATTATTCACATCCAATACAGACATTATTCTGGCAAATAATTTAGTACATGGAAAAGTATAGAAAATTATAATCTCCTCATCACATGATTCAGAGGACAGCCTAGTCGATGGAAACATATTCCTGGCCAGTTTTTTGTTTGTTTGTTTGTTTTTTGTCTGAAAAGATAGAGCTATTTTCTTTTTCATGAGGCTGCAGTTTATGATTACCAGTGAAGTGGAAACTAAGGAGTTTTGGCTTCCAGACAACCCTGTCTTTTGTATGGAGGAGTGACCTACAAAGGTACAATTAAGTCTACTTTCAGAGAGCCCTATTAGTAAAACAAAAACAACAAACAAGAAAGCTCCGATTGAAATTTAGCTGCAAGGTTTGACCGGGGCAGTGGCTCTTGCCTGTAATCCCAGCACTTTGGGAGGCTGAGGCGGGTGGATCATCTGAGGTCAGGAGTTCGAGACCAGCCTGGCCAACATGGTGAAACCCCGTCTCTACTAAAAATACAAAAATTAGCCTGGCGTGGTGGCATGCACCTGTAGTCCATGCTACTTGGAAGACTGAGAAACAAGAATCGCTTGAACCAAGGAGGCGGAGGTTACAGTGAGCCAAGGTCATGCCACTGCACTCCAGCCTGGGTAAGAGAGCACGACTCTATCTCAAAAAAGAATAAAAGAAAGAAATTTAGCTGCAAGGTTTAGGCACTTGTCTTTAAGGTTCATGAGGAACCAAAATTAGGAGGCTTGTTGACATACAACCTGAAGTGCTGTCTTCATGGACATGGGTCCATTTAGCCATGTTTTTAAACTAATATTTAATTTCAAAAGGATTTAGGCAAACTAATTATGTGGTTTCTCAGTTTTATCAAATTGAAAAGAGATGTAAGAACTTCAGAATTTCAGGGTGATTAAGCTGGACCTGATGCCTTATGTGGAGCTGAGACCCATCCCTTTGCAACCTCCTTCAGTTATGATGTAAGCTGAATAAGCATAAAGCAACTGCAATAAGAGAAAATTTAAAAATGCATGTTTTTATGAAATGCTTAGATGGTTTGAGGTGCAGTGAGACAATATGACTATACCATCTCAGTTGACGTCTTTGGCAATGACTTCATTGTCATTTGGGTTTGAAGAAAGTGGCTAAGTAGAGAAAAGAAAGCGAAATTTGATATGTACATCTTCTGAATTGCTCAAGTCAACTGATTTTTACAGAAATAAGTTTCTTAGCATTTTGATTTTATTGTCAAGTAATCTAAACAGGAAAGGGAAGATGAGCTGGGCGTGGTGGCTCACGCCTGTAATCTCAGCACTTTGGGAGGCTGAGGTGGGCTGATCACCTGAGGTTAGGAGTTCGAGACCAGCCTGGTCAACATGGTGAAAGCCCATCTCTACTAAAAATATGAAATTCGCTGGGTGTGATGGCACGTGCCTGTAATCCCAGTTACCCCGGAGGCTGAGGCAGGAGAATCACTGGAACCCGGGAGGCGGAGGCTGCAGTGAGCCGAGATGGTGCCACTGCATTCCACACTCCAGCCTAGATGACAGAGTAAGACTTTGTCTCAAAAGATAAAATAAAATAAAATGGAAAAAAGAAAGGAACGATGGAAAGAAAGGAGTCTTTGAATTAAGGTAACCCTGCTGAGCCCTCCAGATCCCACAGGGCTGCCTACTCCAGGACACTGTCTCCAGAATTCCCCATGTGGACACCCAGCGCTCCAAGAAGAGTCCCAGGAAGGTACTGCTCATTGGCTGAATTTTCTGCATCTGCTTCCCCTCCCTGCTTTATGCCCTGTCCTTACCCACACCAGCTCCAAATAAGAACAAACTAGCCGGTAGACCTTCCATTCAACAGAAGCCAAAATTCCTTATCAAAGTCTTCATTGAACTGCTTTGTTTCAGGCCCTGTAATTTCATGCCCAACTTTGTTGATGTCTCTCTTAAAAGCACCAGAGAACTGAAGAATGATTTGGGCTTGAGCCTGCTGGTGAAGGGCAGTTCTTGGAAGGAAGGAGCTCCTCTTGGTGAGGACTTGGGTGAAGAAGGGTGATTGTTTTGCTCTATTTACAAGATCATCTCTCTACTGTCTTTAAAAGCTTATTAAAAACAACCTGAGGAGGTTTCCCAGCATGCTGCTTTAATTTAGGCTGTTTTTAATTTTAGAAGAATGAAAATTCCCTATTTGGTAATTTCCTTTCTTGCTCAAGGTTTGTTCCTTTACAAGGTTTTCTCTTCTTATCAGCTTGGCCCCTGTTGCAGCTATTGTAACTGAAATGTGGACAAAGGGGGAAAAAATACCACTCTCCAAAACAAAACCACAAAAACAAATTAAACAAGATTTTTTTTTGGCAAGTTGCCTTGAAAAGGGTGTAGTTCCGGGTAACAGAGAGTGCAGCAAGTCTCTGGAGTCTAAACGGAGACTGAAATCAAGGAGCTGACTTTAATCTTTCTTGGAAAATAAACAATTTGAACATAACCCAAAATGTTTTCCAAGGAACCACTCTACCCTGAGGTCCTTATGCCCTGCAAGAGTGGGTTATTTACTCACAGCGTCACTATTTAAAACTTTTAAACATTTTTAAATATCTTTCTTGCCATCTACCCATAAGTTACAAAGTGGCATTGGCAAGCATGGCCTCACACCCTATACAATATATGTGGACCGTGTGTTGTAGTCTTTGTTGTAGATAGAGGCATATTGAGTAGAATCGGAAGTAGAGTCTAGGAAAAGCTTAGTGAGATATCCAGCAGCTTTTCTTATGAAACATGCTGCATTTTGGAAACTCATTAACTTTGATTAATATTAATTTAGTCTTTTATCACATGTCAGGGGCCACGCTGAGCTCTGACAATACAAAAGCGAATAAGACACCACCCCCACCTCTGGAGTTTATGGAGGAAAGACAGGCAAACCAGGGAGGGGCAGGGAGACCTGTGTTGATGGACAGGAAACACACCGTGCTCTCTGCCAACACGGAGGGATGCATCTCTCAACTAAGATGAGGGCGAGGGGTGGGCCAGGGTCCTGTCTGTCAAGCTGGCCAGAGAAGAGGACATGAAACATGTGATATGGCTGGGATTGATGTTTTCCCCTGAAATAAGCTTAATGGCAGTGAGAAGTGAACACAAAACCCTAAAGTTTTTCAATCACTGCCCACAGCAACCTTTGGTACGCAAAAAGGATATGTGAGGTCTTATATTTTAGCTTGAAAATTAGTGGGACATTTGTATCCTAGTCCATCATGTTAGATTGCTCCTTACAGAATTGCTGATTTTGAAGGCCTAAACGTTAAAACAATGGTAATCGCACAGGGTGCAGACATCTGAAAAGAATGCAGCCGGGTGCGGTGGCTCAAGCCTGTAATCCCAGCACTTTGGGAGGCCGAGGCGGGCAGATCACGAGGTCAGGAGTTCAAGACCAGCCTGGCTAACCCGGTGAAACCCCGTCTCTACTAAAAAATACAAAAAAACTAGCTGGGCGAGGTGGGGGGCGCCTGTAGTCCCAGCTACTCGGGAGGCTGAGGCGGGAGAATGGCATGAACCCGGGAGGTGGAGCTTGCAGTGAGCTGAGATCCGGCCACTGCACTCCAGCCTGGTCGACAGAGCGAGACTCCGTCTCAAAAAAAAAAAAAAAAAAAAAAATGCCTTGCAGGAGTTGCCAGTTGTATTTCACTCTATCCTTCCATGTGCCCACTGCTGGGGACAGGCATGTGACAAAACACAGAAGACCTTTGGGACAAATGGGGAGTTGTGACTGTTTGGAATGGCTCAGTTGGAGAGGTTGGCTGTCAGGTGGACTGGTGTCGGTGCAAACGTCTCCTGAACTGTTCCCTTGGTGCAAGTGAGAGGAAGCCTGTGGAGGGTTGGGAGCAGGAAGTGGCGTGACTGTGCTTCCTGAGCTCATCCTAGTGGGGAGCTGAGGATGCCCTGGAAAGCCAAAGTCTGGGATAAAGATCACTTGAGGTCAGGAGTTTGAGACCAGCCTGGACAACCTGGTGAAACCCCATCTCTACTAAAAATACAAAAGTTGGCAAGGTGTGGTGGCGCACATCTGTAGTCCCAGTTACTCAGGAGGTGGAGGCAGGAGAATCACTTGAACCCAGGAGTGGTTGCAGTGAGCTGAGATTGCACCACTGCACTCCAGCCTGGGCGACAGAGTGAGACTCCATCTCAAAGAAAAAAAAAAAAAAGACACCGTTAGGATATGAAAGGCGCTAAATGGTGAGAGACATGGTAAGGAAGAGAGGGGAGATTTGGGAGTTTTTAAGGGCTACAGCAACAAGACTTGGAAAGTAATGAGTGCTGAGAGCTGAGGAGGAGGAAGAACAATGGTCCTGATGGTGATTGCTGATCTTTGCTGAGCGTTCCCTACACGCCAGACATCAGATTTGGGTGGGGACACAGATCCAAACCATATTATCCCCCATCTTACGGATGAAGAAACCTAGGCACAGAGAGAGTAGGTCATTTGTCACACAGCTCATAATGTGGAAAAGTTGGGATTTGAACCCAGACACTCTGACTCTAGAGCCCATACCTTTGAAGACTTTATTATATTACAATTTTTGAAACATAATTTAAGGTACCTGCCCATATCCTAAGGAAATGTCTTTCAGAGAGTCAGATTTATTGGCTAAAACTCAGAAGAGATCTTGTCTAAGGATGAAGATGTGGGTGTCATTGTCTAATTGGTAAAATTTGAATCTTGAATGTGCATGGGATCACCTACATATATCACAGTGATCAGATGACCATATCCACTTTTTGGGGTTTGGTCAAACCCCCAAAAGGGTTTGTGGGGTCCTTTAATCTCCTCTAGATGGGACAGCGCTATTTAGATACCTGTTCCACAGCATAAAGCACAGCTAGCCACTCGGTCCATTCCAAACACTTGCACCATCATCACTGATGTATTCATTTCACATACATGAATACTTGTTTACTTGCAGAAATATCATAATTGAGGACCCTGGCAATGCATTTATTTTGTCATAGGTTTTTTTTTTTGTCTACCGCCCAGATTTTTGGTGGATATAAAAATCATAGTATTTTTCTTCTCTGAGGCTGGGATGTTTATAATCAGAAAGAAATGAAGAACGGAGGCAATTAATTACATAATTAGGAGAAAAGTATCATTTGAGATAGTGGAAGGGAAGAGTAATTATTTTTAATATTGAATTATCTCTCAAGTTGTCTCAGTTCTCCAGCCTGTGTGAATACGCCTGTAGCAGCAGTGTAATCCCTAAGACCAAAATCCAACCACTCAATAAAATGTGCACGCTACAATGGAAATGAAATCCACAGAAATTATTCCCCAAAGTGAGACTTTTTCTCAGAAAGGAAAGGTTTAAGAGTATGCTGAAAATACGAATATTGTCAGAGGACATTTCTGACATTTAAAGGCAAATATGTTATTTTGTATTTTTATTTATTTTGAGATAGGATCTCCTCTGTTGCACAGGCTGGAATGCAGTGGCACGATCTTGGCTCACTGAAACCTCTGCCTCCTGGGTTCAAGCAATTCTCCCACCTCAGCCTCCCAAATAGCTGTGTCTACAGGCACATGCCACCATGCCTGGCTAATTTTTATATTTTTAGTAGAGATGGGGTTTCACCATGTTGCCGAGGCTGGTCTTGAACTCCTGGACTCAAGCAATCTGCCCATCTTGGCCTCCCAAAGTGTTGGGATTATAGGTGTGAGCACCGGGCCTTGCATCTGTTATTTTTTAGATCCTTCAGGATTGTGCCTAAACAATGCAGAAATAATTAACTAGGAAGTCATGTAACCAATGAACTGGTTATTTCGTTTGTGGAAAATTGAACCTGGTGAAGCGACTGAATCCCATTGATAGGGTTTGGCTCTGTGTCCCCACCCAAATCTCATCTCAAATTGTAATCCCCACAATCCCCACCATCTCCATGTGTGGAGGGAGGGACCTGTAATCCCCACGTGTCGAGGGAGGGAGGTGACTGGATGTGGGTGGTTTCCTCCATGCTGTTCTCATGATAGTGAGTTCTCACAAGATCTGAGGGTTTTTTAAGTGTTTGGAAGTTCCTCCTTCATTCTTCTCTCTTAGTGCGAGAAAGAAGGTCTGTACCTCCATGTGGAGAAGGTCCTTGCTTCCCCTTCCCCTTCCACCATGATTGTAAGTTTCCTGAGGCCTCCCCAGACATGAGGAACTGTGAGTCAATTAAACCTCTTTCCTTCATAGATTACTCAGTCTCAGGTATTTACAGTAGTGTGAAAACAGACTAATACACCCATTCTATTTTCTTTCTCTTGTGGAATCATTCAAATATTTTTGGAGTTTAGGCACATTCTTTTTTTTTTTTTTTTTTTTTGAGACAGAGTCTCGCTCTGTCGCCCAGGCTGGAGTGCAGTGGCGCGATCTCGGCTCACTACAAGCTCCGCCTCCCGGGTTCCCGCCATTCTCTGGAGTTTAGGCACATTCTAAATGAAAGTGAGAATCTCAGAATTTGAGAGGTTCCCATGATATTTTAACATAGCCCCATGGGCCTTTATTTTACTCATGTTTTAGCTCATGTAATGTTTGTCACCACTGGGTGGAATAGATGTTATTATTCGCACTATGAGGAAGACAGACCAGGTTTCCAAACGTTGAGGTGACTCTCTCCAGGTTATGTAGCCCTCAGGGATACAGACAAGATTTTGAACAAAGTTTTCAAGGAGAAATCTAACTTTCTTTACTCTATCAGATTCATCTAGCTCTAAACACTTTCTTTGTTTTTTTTGTTTGTTTGTTTTTGTTTTTTTGAGACTGAGTCTTGCTGTGTCACCCAGGCTGGAGTGCAGTGGTGTGATCTCTGCTCACTGCAAGCTCCGCCTCCCAGGTTCAAGCCATTCTCCCGTGTCAGCCTCCCAAGTAGATGGGACTACAGGTGCCTGCCACCACACCCAGTTAATTTTTTGTAGTTTTAGTAGAGACCGGGTTTCACCGTGTGTTAACCAGGATGCTCTCGATCTCCTGACCTTGTGATTCGCCCACCTCAGCCTCCCAAAGTGCTGGGATTACAGGCGTGAGCCACCATGCCCAGCTTAGGTAAACACTTTCTAAATCACAGTCCAATTCTGGTATTATCTTGTTAGTTTTAGTTGTTGGTGACTTCATAGCATAATAGGCAAATTGTTACCATGATGGCAACTGGTTAGCTACTAGGAAAAATGCCTTGTGTTTATACTCAAGGAGCATAAAGTGCCTCTAAAAATATGCAGTGCTGTAACTGATAAGGATATGCTCAGCCTGTGGTGGGAAGTCTGCAACAGAAGAGGAAAGACCTTTTTTTTTTGAGGCGGAGTTTTGCTCTTGTTGTCTAGGCTGGCGTGCAGTGGCATGATCTGGGTTCACTGCCACTTCCGCTTCCTGGGTTCAGGTGATTCTCCTGCCTCAGCCTCCCGAGAAGCTGGGAATGCAGATGCCTGCCACCACACCCGGCTAAGTTTTTGTATTTTTAGTAGAGATGGGGTTTCACCATGTTGGCCGGGCTGGTCTCAAACTTCTGACCTCGGGTGATCCACCCACCTTGGCCTCCCGAAGTGCTGGGATTACAGGTGTGAGCCACCGTGCACAGCTGGAAAGACCTTTTATTGGTCTGTCGTTTATGTCAGAGAATCCACCGACCCCCTTCTGAAATTGGCTACTGTCACTTAAAGAGAAAATGGAGGTCCTAGGATGGAAACAGGCCTTAGGAGACACAACTCTGTGATGGAGCTGGGATCAACCTTCAGAGCTTCTGACAAGCTTCTTTTTATGTGAGACTCTGGGAGGACCTCATTTTCTAAGCTGGTTCAGCTTATCATATGCAACAGATGTCCACACTATTTAAACCTGTGCTAACACTTCCTCTTGATTTTTTTTCTTCCTCCCACTGAAAAAAATATTGAAAAGGACAAAAATAAATGAATCTTAGCTAAGCAAATTCCACCTTAAACCAAATCCAGGTGAAGTTTATAATTGGCATTATGAGATACCACCAATATGTCATATATTCATAATATATAAAGAAATTTTCCTATAAATAAACTCACTGTTAAGCAAGTAGAAATCAATTTATGGCATATGATGATTACAATATCATTTTCCCCACACAATGCTGTGGTTTGAAAAATCACAGAAGGAAAAATATGAATGTGTCTAGTGATAACATCTGTGTTATGGTTGAAGACTTTTTTTCCAATTGAGAAAAGCAGGGTGGCCTTCTGTGATTTTCAGTGACCTAATTGAACATGATTTCTTCTGCTGAAGAGGGTCCTCATTGCCTGAATTGTGACTTTGTTATTACATTCGAACTCCTTTCACCACCGGTTCTGGTCTCTAGGATAGCTTGGTCGGCTACTCTATCACAGAGTTGTGTACATGTAGTCACAGTGGTTCAGAAACAGAAATTTGTTTATGTCTCTGCTTTGATGGGTAAATGTATCATAAATCAGCATTCAATAAAGTTATTTTTTTAAAAAGCCCGATTTTCCTGATTTTGTGATAATGACATTTACGCATAACAGATTTGGAACAGATAATGTGGATTTTATTGCAGACAAGGTCAGAAAAATGACGGTGAACAGAGTCCAAGTCTCCTCCAAGACTCACGCTCTGACTTGTCTGAAGTGCCAGGAGTTCAAGGGCCTCTTAATATGAAATACAACGTGGATGGAAACAGATGCAAAGGTTCCTTGTCATTTTCTTTTTGTCAGGGGTTAGAGATCATACGTATCTCTATATCTATATGTCTGTCTCTGTTTCTACATTTGTCTCTATCATCTCTATAACCACGCCTGAGGTACTCAATCTACATCTGCTTGGATGTGGGCAGACAGGTCAGTTACACATTAGTTATTGTTTTTCCCTGCTTAAGTAGTGTTATAAAACATGCCAGAAAAAATATTTGATTGTTATGTTGGTTCTCAAATCAAAACTGTTTAGACTTTGCCATATCTCAGGACTGCTGAGAGTATTTTAAGATCATACAAATAATCCCAAGGTTTCCAAGAATAAGTCCTGGGAACCACTCAGCAAACCCAGCTATTTCGGGTCTCATCCATCTACACTTTTCTATTTCTATTTCTTTTTCCAAAACCATGCTGGTGTTTTACCCTCTCTTGCTTAAAGATGGCTTGCACGACTTCTTAATAGGCTCACTAAGATAAAACACTGTATTTAAAAAAAAATTATCACTTTGTAAGTGCAGAGAAGAATGTGATTGTTGTTAGCATATACTAATTTTGGCTAAATTGAGGTTTTAACTAAAGCTCTGGCCCAAATCCTGAAGACCATTAGCAAACACGAACAAGTGGTGGCTTATGTGTATTTGTGTTAAATCCAAAGCTGGCTGTCTGTTTACAAAATAGACTTGGTTCCTGAAGGCGACTTCCTGGAGTCTCCACTTTGGTGTAGGGTTTCTTAGCCAGCACATACAATGCCCTGGAATTTTAAAAGTCCTGGATTAGCCAGTCAGCCAAGCAAAAGGGTGTGGGTTAAAACAAAGTAGAAAGAAAAAGGATTTCAATGAGGATGGTTTTGGTTTTCTGTGCCTCGGCCTTCCCTGAAGGACTGCTAGATGGACTTCATTATTGGGAGAGGCCAGAGGTCACATTCCTGGTTTTTAAGGCAATACCGATAGCAGTTGGTTACTGAGGCCATTACCTTCCCTCCAGTTTCAAAACCGACTTTGATTTCCAACTGGTTTGCGGCCGATGGTGCTGCATACACGTGTGACAGGGCATGACTTGGACCCGACTTGACGTCTGCAACAGCCTCCTTGGGCTTTCCTGATCCTCCAAAATGTTTGTTTTTGTTTTTTAATGTGCTAAACCTCACCCATATTCAGGTGGAAATCAATCAATTAGGCTTAAATCTGATTATTCAAGGCAGCAATATTGGTATATTATTTAGTGACATAAAGATAACCAAGAGAAAAATCAAAGAGATCAAATATTCACAAGCCATTGCCTGCAGGAAGCCGCGCTGGGGAGGGCTGGAGTGGCGGTATCAGAGAAAGATGGTTTTTCTTCGTAAGTCTTTAAATACCTGCTTTCTGTTTGTTTGTTTTTGTTATTACAAACATTTTGTGTATTACTTTCACTAAAAACCAACCCATTTAAGTTAAAACATTGTTTTCTGTTCTTAAAAAATTTTTCCACATGACTCATTCTATTCTTTAAATATAACATAAATTTTACCCATAATTTAAATGTCCAAATTAAGGTATTTTCTCCATTAGCAAATGTTTAGTATCTGGACCCCGGGGGAAAAGAAAGACATGTCAAAAGCACTTTGTTATAATACATTTTGCAGCAAAGCAGTATTTGAAGGAAGGAGAACCGAGAGTGTGTGATAGGAGAGAATGGGAGGTACTGAGCTTTTGGCTTAAGGGTTTTTTTTCCTTTTTACTTCTATACGGGGAATTCAGAATACAGTGTAATAGAATTGTTGGAATATGTTTTTCCAACTTTTACTGTCTATTTAAAGCACTGTAATAATCTTTAGCTGTAGTTAGATCATAAACGTAGTTAAACGTACCCACTTTGAAGACAAATAAACTTGGGTTTAAACACTGACTCCCTTGGCTCTGTAATTTCACTCTCGCTTTGCATAAAATGCATCTAACAATAGCATCTACCTACAGGGTTGTCATAAGAATTAAATGGAGGATCAATGTAAAGGAATTAGCACATAATATGCTTGCAATACATTTTTAAGTTATTTGATGAGAAAATATAAATCAACAAACGCAATACACATATACACATACAGGGTATGAGACAGGCATAGAACAAGTACGTACAACACAGGTGATGATTACTATAATGTAAGTTGGATACATTTTCATCTTTGTCCTGGTATCATAGAGGATAACATTTTCTCACTTCTGAATGTAGGCAGTACTCGCAAATTCCATGTTCATATCAATGCTTGAAGCTGCCAGAGCAAAGTGATTTAGTAAGAGATATTAGTTTCTGCTAACGTAACATCACGAAAGAATTTCTCCTGCTTTATACTTTTCCAGCGGTGGTTTCATTTTCTCAGAAAATGGAGTATACTTGGTTCTTGTCCAAATCAATGCCCCATAAATCATTCAGAGATTATGTCCCTAAGGAAAAAAATTCCAAAAGTTAGGACCCAGGGGTAGATCATTTTCTCTCTGAGGTACTTTTATCATTCCAGTTTCACAGGAAAGAGCCAGATGTTCCCTGTAGCCAGGTAGACAGCCGGGAAAGGAAAACATTGGCGTTGTTAGTCTTTCTATTTGAATTGGTTCATAACTTGGCCTGCCCTTTTCTCCCAGCTAAGCAATACTTTCAAATGTGCTCTCTAACAAATTTCAGAGGATTAGGTTCAGGATGTGGTCTACAACTGCAAGGACCATCTCTACGTTAAACACACCCACATTCACACACACACACACGCACACACCACACACGTCTCTATAAAATAAAGCATATGCATGTTGGTGACTTAACATTGAAATGGGAAGGTTAATTTTGGCATCTTCTGATTTGCTTATAGGTTTCCAAATCGTAAAAGGTTTTTTTTTTTTTTTTTTTTTTAAATAAATAATCATTATTAAAGCAAAAGCAAATTTAAAAATTAGAGAAAACAATAGTGGGTTCTCATTAGAGACACTGGGGAGCGTCCATGCATTTCTTAGGTCTTCTTTGACTAGGTGAATATTGACTGTTGGAAGTTGGTGGTGAAAATAGTCTGAAAGAGCAATCGCAACTTTACCTATCTGTGGTGCTTTAAATACTCTGAGTATCTAATCAATAATAGCAATAGTGACTCACGTCTAAAAAGGGTATGGGTTAAAACAAAATAGAAAGAAAAAGGATTTCAATGAGGATGGTTTTGGTTTTCTGTGCCTCGGCCTTCCCTGAAGGACTGCTAGATGGACTTCATTATTGGGAGAGGCCAGAGGTCACATTCCTGGTTTTTAAGGCAATACCTATAGCAGTTGGTTACTGAGGACATTACCTTCCCTCCAGTTTCAAAACCGACTTTGATTTCCAACTGGTTTGCGGCCGATGGTGCTGCATACACGTGTGACAGGGCATGACTTGGACCCGACTTGATGTCTGCAACAGCCTCCTTGGGCTTTCCTGATCCTCCAAAATGTTTGTTTTTGTTTTTTAATGTGCTAAACCTCACCCATATTCAGGTGGAAATCAATCAATTAGGCTTAAATCTGATTATTCAAGGCAGCAATATTGGTATATTATTTAGTGACATAAAGATAACCAAGAGAAAAATCAAAGAGATCAAATATTCACAAGCCATTGCCTGCAGGAAGCCGCGCTGGGGAGGGCTGGAGTGGCGGTATCAGTAACAGAATATATTACTCTTATTACCCAAAAGTTGATTTCACATAGAATGCATTCGAGAGGATTTCTGCAGCACTGGGAGCCTGTCCGCCCTCTTCACTGACCCTCCCATCACCACCCTTTCTATGGCCTCCTCCACCCTGGGTATCCTGAGCTCCTCCTACTCCAATCCCTAAGCCGACTTCACTCTCACTACCCATTTCATTATTTTGGGAAGTAAACAGTGAATAAAACAGGCTTTAACTCTACTGTGAACAGGACCGGCTGTATCTTTACTGGGCCCGGTGGAATTTGGAGCTCAACCTACTCTTCTCATCATGTTTAGGGCCCCCAGGGGTGAAGCCAGTTCCCCTTCCTGTGGCTTACCACAATCCATGCTGACAATCTACCCCAGGACACTCTCAGCACCTGGATCAGGGTGGGACCCCCTGAGCCACCTGCTGAATGTGCTGTGGACAGCCAGTCCTCTGCCCACCTGAGGCTCTCTGGGAATCCTGCCTGATCCCAGCTTCCCCACACCACGCCCAGAGTCCTGGCCAGAGCAGAGAGTGATGGGGAAACTTAAGCCTCTGCACATCAACGTGACACAGTTGCTATCCAGGCAGGAATGGCAGCGGTCTCAGAATACAGGTGGGGAGGGAGAAGCTGGGCAGGGATGAGGCACCAGGGAGCACCAGGCAGACCCATCCAGGAACACTGGGAGGTGGCAGGGAGGGGTGGGAGGTGGTGAGAGGTGGAAGGCTCCACACCCCAGTGCGTGCTCCACTGTCCCCATGGACTTCATTTCAACACAATTCCAAAGCTAAAGTGATGAAGAATTTTGAGAGAGTGACTGCAGAACATTGCGAAACGGGGCAACTTCATTCCTGCAGCCTGTCTGTAGACAGGATTTTATTTTCTTCTTCTTCTTTGACTACTTCAAATCTAAACTGAAGTCCTTCCCTTTGACTAACTAGCCTCTCCCTGACTCTTGCTGTCCGCCTCACTTTGCCCCAGAGGAAACTGTGTTGCTTGACAGCTGGTTTTGTCCTGTGTCTTCAGGTGTCCCCCTCTTCCCGCATGTACTCCTTCTGGCCCTTGAGATTCGGGAGCACTCCAGTCAGAACCCTGTCATCCGGCCTTGGTTCAACCCCGCGCCACACCACCATCCATTCTCTCGTGTGTGCCAGTCCTGCATTCTAAGTTTGAAACCAAGAAATACATATATTTTTCCCTAAATCTCCCTCACACTTTAATAAGATACTGTGAGATTCTGTGTTCAATAAATACTGGCCAATATCTTGATTAGTAATGAAGTTACATGTATGGCTTTGTGCTGTGTCCCCAACATGAGGAATAAAAAAGAAAAGGAAAGCCAGGGTGACTCTGGAGATTCTCATGCTGTAGAGAACTGAGTGATTCCTCAGGAATGTTCTGGAATTGTATTTGCACATGCTCCTTGTCAGAGGGGTTGGGGTCACTGGGAAGAAACAGAAGAGCTAAGGGTACAGAAGAGAAAAAGGATGATGTGACACTGTCAAACGCCCAGTTCCCCTGTTTCTGAAGGATTAAAATTCTCGAAGGCCCCATATTAGTTTCCCATGCTGCCATGAGATAGTGCCATAAACTCATTGGCTTAAAATAAAAAATAGTTTATTCTCACAATTCTGGAGGCCAGAAGTCAGAAATCAAGATTTCCGCAGGGCCATGCTCCTGCTGAGGCTCTGGGGACACTCCTCGGCCTTGTCTTAGCTCCTGGTGGTGGCCACCAATTCCCGGCATTCCCCAGCATCCAGCTGTAGCACTCCCATCTCTGTTGCTCTTATCCTGTGGGGTTTTCCTCTTTTTCTCTAATAGGGACACTAATTATATTGGATTAGGATCCACTTAACGATTCCTCTTAACTTGATCACATCTGCAAAGTTCCTATTTCCAAATAAATTCACATTCACAGATAATGGGGCGTAGGACTTCAACATCTCATTTTTGGTGGGGGACACAGTTCAACTCATGACAGATTTTTGTTTTGAGACGGAGTCTCACTCTGTCACCTAGCCTGGAGTGCAATGGCACGATCTCAGCTCACTGCAACCTCTGCCTCTTGGGTTCAAGCGATTCTCCTGCCTCAGCCTCCTGAGTAGCTGGAATTACAGGCACCCACCACCATGCCCAGCTAATTTTTTGTATTTTTCTTTAGTAGAGACGGGGTTTCACCATGTTGGCCAGACTGGTCTCAAAACCCTGACCTCAGGTGATCCGCCTGCCTCAGCCTCCCAAAGCGCTGGGATTACAGGCATGAGCCACCACACCCAACCCATGACAGAAATCTTGAAAGTGATGCATGCTGTGCCAGTTGTGTTTCTATGTGGCAGACATGAGGCAAAAAAACCACAAAAAAACAAGAAACACCCAAATTCCCTAATGAAGTACTGAGAAGAAACCTCAACCCTGTCAGGGGCCATCTGTATTAAGAGATGAGGTCACCTTTGGGCACAAACTCTGGGAGAACATCTTGAACAAGATATGGTAGAGACAAGGCGTCCATGACACCAGTGAGAGTCAAAGTCAGAACCAGTTACCCCGAGAAGGTAGGTATAGATTCCGGGGATAAGAGAGGTCAGATCTCAAACAAAACCACTGCAGCCTTGACTGCTAGTTAGACATGAGACTTGACTCCAGAGGGCAGAGATGGCAAAGGACACCAGTCCCGATGACCCTGATTCTTCACCAAAAGTTCATACACACTCCAACCTTTTTCCTGTCCACGCAAATGCCACTGAGAAAATTTAGGGGTTTCGAAGCACATAAAAGGACCGTTTCAATGATTGCATTGGATTGGACTCAATCCAATTTTCCACTGCAAAGGAATCTGCATAGACACAGTCCCATGGCCAACCTGCACTAACCCTATATACGAGTGTTGAGGACTCTTGCAGGCTATTGAGGCTTCATCTCTGCACCACCTGTGGGTGTGAGTTTACTCTCCCCGCGTTCAGTGTGCATGAGTTGAAAGGCTGGAAAGCACTGTTGGTCTCTCTTCACGGATCCTCATCTTGAGACCAAGACTAATGAGGAAGCCTTCTAGAGCCTTGGTATAGTCAAGATTGATGTTATTATAAGAATTCCAGCCAGGCGCGGTGGCTCACGCCTGTAATCCCAGCACTTTGGGAGGCCTTGAGAGGCTGAGGCAGGCGGATCACGAGGTCAGGAGATCGAGACCATCCTGGCTAACACGGTGAAACCCCGTCTCTACTAAAAATATAAAAAATTAGCCAGGCGTGGCGGTGGGCGCCTGTAGTCCCAGCTACTTGGGAGGCTGAGGCAGGAGAATGGCGGGAACCCGGGAGGCAGAGCTTGCAGTGAGCTGAGATCCAGCCACCGCACTCCAGCCTGGGCGACAGAGCGAGACTCCATCTCCAAATAATAATAATAATAATAATTCCTTCTGAATATGCAGGCAGAAGTAGAACAGAGCCAAGAGGGAAAGCAAAGGATGGCGCCAGGGAAGATTGATCTGTGGGGTGTTGAAGGAGAAAGGCAGAGCCAAAATGCTAGGCAGGCAGCAGGTGTGGGGGGCAACCAAGTTGAAAAAAGGGCCAGCAAGCATATTTTCACATGGCTGGAAGCTCTTGTACAGACCCTGTGCCTGGGGAGGGTTGTTTCCTTAGAAGAGCTGGACTGGAAAAGATTCCAGAATGAACCACTTTCTGTGCAGTGAGAACCAAGAAATTAAAATGTCCCAAGGGAATTGGAGTGGAAACATCAATAACTCAGATTGGCTACAAATGGGGAAACTCAATACAATTGGCTGAATCAAAATTCATAATATGCTTTAAATGTACCATGTTAGGAATTTTTTCAAATTTATCATTAATGTACTGAGACTTATAGGCTGAATTTGAAAGTTTTAGACTTGACGTTGCAACTCCTTTCTCCTTTTTAGTTTGTGAATACATAATGCTACACACATTACCCATAATCTAGTAAGAAACTGGTAAAGAGCCATCTCCTGGTGATGTCTCTCTCTGACATTCATGAACTTTTATCCACAAAGAAAATGTGTGACAACCCCACAATGTCTTAAAATTGAGACTTGAAGCAGAGAGTTTTGTACACTTAAATATGGCATTTGCTGTCATAGGGGCCTCCTGGGTAGAGTCAGTCTCTATGCATTGTTATGGAAATATTTCTCTTCCCTCACATCTTATTCTTAGTTTTGTTCTTTTTGTTCAAATATTTAAATTTGGGCTAGATTGGAGAAGAAGAGGATTATTATTTCTGACACATGTTACTTGAAAATAATGATTTCTTTTTCCCTAAGTGTAAAAAGTAAATTTATTTTTAAAAATGGGACAAACACATCCCTAGGCTTAGCAAATAAGAATATTTAAGTATTTAAACAGCTATTTATAGTTTACTACTTAAATTTACTTATTCCTCTTGATATCTTAGAGTCCCCAATCTTTTACACCAGGGAGCAATTTCATGGAAAACAATTTTTCCACTGACTAGGGTAGTTGAGGGGGGATTGTTTCAGGATGATTCAAGAGCATTACATCTGTTGTGCACTTTTATTATTACTACATTGTAATATATAATGAAATAATTATACAACTTACCATAAGGCAGTTGGTATGGAATCAGGGGGAGTCCTGAGCTTGTTTTCTGGTAAGTAGGTGGTCCTCTCTGGGGCTGATAGGAAACAGTGACAGATCATCAGGCATTAGACTCTCATAAGGAGCATGCAACCCAGATCCCTCGTATGCGCCGTTCACAGCAGAGTTTCGCTCCTGTGAGAATCTAATGCCACAGCTGATCTGACAGGAGGTGGAGCTCAGGTGGTAATGGCGTCACCCACCACTCACCTCCCGCTGTGCGGCTGGGTTCCTAAAAGGCCGTGGACTGGTACCAGTCTGTGGCCCAGGGTTGCGGACCACTGTCTTAGATAAGGAATATTTATTTACCATGAAGAAAATATCTGTAGGTGAAATGCACACATAAGTATGTATAAATATGTATTATATATATGCATAATTATACACACGTAATCACATTATATTTTAAAATGTTTTTCATAGAGCAATGCCAGGAACTATTGCTACAATATCTATCACCTGGGATGCTTACTGAAGATGCAGACTATTGGACTTCTACACTGATCTACAAAATCAGAACCTCTGGGTAGAACCAGGGAATATGCCTTTTTAAACAAATTCCCACCTCTCACCCTATGCACACACATTCTAATGCAGAGATTGTCAATCATCTTCTGTAAAGAACAAGATAGTAAATGTCTTAGGCCTTGTGGCCCATACTCTCTCGGTGCAATTATTCAGTTCTGTCATTGTAGCACAAAAGCAGTTATAGATACTATAGAAATGATTGTGCATGGTTACATTTCTATAAAACTTTATTCAGGCACACTGGAATTTCAATATCATAAATATTCACATTATTAAATATTATTATCTTTTTACAATTAAAAAATAGTTTTAAAATGTTAAACTATTCTTATCTTCGGTGGCAGGACAGATTTGGTCTCCAAGCTACAGTTTGCCGATCCTGAAAATTTGAGGGTAATTTAGCTAGATTGATGGCAAACAATATAAATGATAGGCATTTATAAATATTTGTCCAGAGCGAAAGATTGTTATGGTTTAATGTTACTTCAACAAGAAAAGCACACTAGTCCTTTCTATGTAGTCATGCTATATGTTTGCCAAAAGATTAACAACTTCAGCTAAGAATTTGTACATGTCTAATTCTTGCTGCTATTATGAATGAATACCAATATTTTCTCAACCTATACATCAAACAAATCAAAATAAGTAGCTACAAACTTATGCTGTAAACCTTTTGCTGGCAGAGAAGAAAAGAAAGTGATAATATATGATAAGATGATTTGTGGACAGATGACCTGGATCAATCCATCCATTGTATAGTCCAAGGAACAGTAGTGAGAAAACATCAGTTCAGGTCAACAACTTTCTCTCCTCAATTTGTTTTCAAATCCTTCCTGCTATTTATTTTTGAGACAGATTCTCATGCTCTCACTCAGGCTGGGGGGTACTGGTGTGATCTCAGCTAACTGCAACCTCTGCCTCTTGGGTTCAAGCAATTCTCCTGCCTCAGACTCCTGAGTAGCTGCAATTACAGGCATGCGCCACCATGCCCAGTTAATTTTTGTATTTTTAGTAGAGACAGGGTTTCACCATGTTGGCCAGGCTGGTCTCGACCTCCTGACCTCAGGTGATCCACCTGCCTCGGTCTGCCGAAGTACTGGGATTACAGGTGTGAGCCACCACACCCGGTTGGAAGAGAATGGATCTCAAGAGAATGACTCTACCACTGAACCTTGAACAAAATCCCAGAATCCAACCTGGGTCCCACCACAGCAGTCATGAATTCTGCTTCACTGGACAGGGAGCCCATCACCAGTGACCTAAGCAGATGACCGGAGGACCTGCTCCTCTGTTTGGCTGGCACAGGCCCTTGAATCTGCATATGAACTGGGGATTAGCATGCACGGATACTGCTGGAGCATCTTCACCTTGGTGAGTAAGATTAGAGGTTAGATTTAACAAACTCAGAATAAAATTGATTCCTGCTAAACAAATATTTGTTTATCAGCTGAGTATAATGTGGATTTTGTTTACCAATTTTCTTGTAACAATTATTTCTACATCAATTATACCCATATCATTAATTCCACATCAACAATCGCACAAATTTCAAGAATTAGTAATCAATTGTGAGTACAGTGATTTACTTCAATTACTGAAGGAAACTTAATTTATGGAACAAGAAATAATAATTTTTGGAGAAAGCTTAATAATATGAAAGTCTCAGAATAAGCAAGAGTCTTACCTGATTCTTATATTTCGGCTACACTGAGTGCTACTATGACAAAAGGTGACAGTTTAGTAGGAAAGGTGATGTCTCCGCAATAAAGATACTATGTAAGATTCCTGTATAATTTAAGCACCAATGAAGTTGAATGGTAAGTTGTTTAAAAAGCAATTAGATCACAGGAATTTCTTTCATTGTGTTTTATCACATTGGCAACATCTCACCACATTTGCTAAGGCTTGAGTTTGGGTTAATGAATTTGACTCACAGGATTTGGTAAGGGCAGGGTTAAGGTAGATTCGTGTAATAGATAAACGATGCTGATTTAATTATTCCTCCGTTTTCCATACAGAGCGTACTTTCAAAATCTCCTTTACCGCCTTCTGAATTATAAGGCCATAAATAATTCAGTGGTGCCTTTACATGAATTCCTATTTTGTTAATCGTGACAACATGTGAACAGGTTTACAGATATGGGCAGAGCAGGTTATTACCCGGTCCATAGGCAAAGCATGAGAGGTGTGAGGGAGAGTGCCTGGAGGTCCTCAGGCCCTGCACAGCATAGCCAGGCTCCCCAGCTTCCAGCCTTGGCTTCTCTCTTGCTATCTGTGGGATCGTTACCACATATACAAGCCATTTAATTTCTTCCGACGTCAGATATTTTTTCAGCTGTACATACAGGAATTAATTACATTGACGGCTTCCAAACCTGGCTTATCAGAGTCACTTAGCAAGCTTTTAGGCAACATGGATTCTCTGATTCTCTGAGATTCTTACTCAAGGTGTAGTGAAGAACTAACCCTACCTAAAGGAGGTCTGACCTTGATCATCAGCTACTGGGAGGTGACACGTTGGCCACTAGGATGTCCTGCATGATAGAAGTGTCTTTGGAGCATTGGCAAAGTGACTTCTGATAGGGGCTTTCAGGCACACAATATTATTTTCAACTTTTGGAGAAACTGGTGACAAAAGGTCTTTAGCCCAGACCTCCCGAAGGGGAGGAAGAATGAAAGTCAGCCACGCAGGCAGTGTGTGAGGGAGCAGGTCACAGGGACAGAAGCGCAATTCCTTGGCTGGCCATACCCTGTGGTGCCTCCTCACAGATGCTGGGAGGGTATGCGCCTCTGCCTGCGGCTGGCTCTAATTCTCATTTACATCCATTGCCTGTAGCAGACCTTACTGTGAGTACAATAGCTTTCACAGAGTTCTGTGAGTCCAGTGAATTATCAAACTTGAGAGCAGATGTGGAGACCCTCGAATTTGTAGTCAACTGGTCTTGAGCGAGGGTGGTCCCCAGACTTCTGGCCCATGTGTGCAGGGAGGGCAATCTTAAAGGGATTGTTTCCTTAGATTTTTGTTTGCTTAACCTGTTGTATCCCATGTGCTTAAAAGAAGCTGGAGATTGTTAACAAAAGTTTGCCAGGCACAGTGGCTCTCAACTGTAATCCCAGCACATTGAGGCAGAGGCAGAAAAATCACTTAAGCCCAGGAGTTTGAAACCAGCCTATTGCCTGGGCAACATAGCAAGACCCTGTCTCTACTAAATAAATAAATTAAAAAAAAATTAAAAACCCAAAAGTTTGAAAGGTATTGCAGGCCATATGACATCAAAAGTTTCTTTCCATGTCTAAACTTTATTTTTTTTTATTTTTTATTTTTTATTTTTGAGATGGAGTCTTGCTCTGTCACCCGGGCTGGAGTGCAGTGGCGTGATCTCGGCTCACTGCAAGCTCCCCCTCCCGGGTTTACGACATTCTCCTGCCTCAGCCTCCAGAGTAGCTGGGACTACAGGCGCCCGCCACCGCGCCCGGCTAGTTTTTTGTATTTTTAGTAGAGACGGGATTTCACCGTGTTAGCCAGGATGGTCTCGATCTCCTGACCTCGTGATCCACCCGTCTCGGCCTCCCAAAGTGCTGGGATTACAGGCTTGAGCCACCGCGCCCGGCCTAAACTTTATTTTTTTATCTATTTTATCTATTTGCTTATGCATTTGTTTTGTATTTAAACCTGAAGTGCAGAAAGCTGGGTGATCCATATTCCTTAATTCATGGAATATTATCATTTTTGGTCCCTGCAAAAACTTGTGCCTTTATCTTGTTTTGTTTTGTTACTCTTTATCCCAGGTTGACCTTCTCATTTCAGCGTGATGTGTGTTCTTGTGTGCACATGTATTGTTGGACATATATATCACATAGCATCGATTGTGGTTCATGAATTTTTCTTTCACAGAAACAATATGGCGCACTATAGAACCTTGTTTATGACGAGTTCATTCAGCACTATGTATTCAGATGGGTTCTGGTTCTTGTGTTATATGTAATTCACTTTTGGCATGCCTGCAAAGCCTTCCACGAAGGCATCCATCACATTTGCTCTAGTGTTGAACATGTGAGTTGTCTCAAATTCTCCACCATATCATCTGACATCAGGATGAGCATTGCTGTCAGTGCCTTTTCATGGGCCTGGGTGAGGGTTACTTTGAGACCCACAACCAGGAGTGGGCTCTGGGACACAGTGGCTATGCATACTTAATTTCACCAAGGACTTTGCAGGAGTTGTAACAATTTACACTTCCACCAACGGTGCATGAAGATTCTTAGACTGCCACACTCTTGCTAACATTTGGTACTATCCTACTTTTTAATTTTCACTTAACTGATTAATTTCCCCTCTGAATAACCACTTCATATCCTTAGCCCAATTTTCCGTTGAAGCTTTTTTTAAAAATCTTTTTGTTATTGAGTTGTAGGAGTTCCTTGTATTATAAACAGGTTTCACTATTGCAAATATCTTGTCTGAATCTGCCTCTAGTCTATTAAGTTTGTATACAGCATCTTTCATTTAATAGCCATTCTCGATTTTGTATCGTTAAATCCATCAGTGTCTTTCCTTACGATTTATCTTCCTGGGGTCATGCGTAAGAAATCATTTCCAACTCAAAGTCACTGAGGTATTCTCTATTGTCTTTATAGGTTTATCTTTTACTGTTAAGTCTTTAAATAGTGGTGGTAAATATTTAACTTTATTTTTGAGTCAGTTTTCCTGCATCATTTATTATTAAACAATCTGATCTCAACCACTGACTATGATGCTCTTTGATAATATACATCAGGTTCCCTCAATGAGTCATGTAAAGACTTGAGGCTTTTAGTGATTTTTCTGTTTTCTTCATGCTTTTTGTTTCTGTGCCATATTTGTTTTAATATGACTTTCAGTAATTCTTAATATGTAATATGGTGAAAATCCACACTTTGCTTCTCTTTCTGTCTTTTAGTTTTTATTTTATTTTATTTTATTTTTTTAAAAACAGAGCCTCAGTCTATCTCCCAGGCTGAAGTGCTGGAGTGCAGTGGGGAGCTCACTGCTCATTGCAGCCTCGACCTCTTGGGCTCAAGGGATCCTCCCACTCGGTGTCCCAAGTGGCTGGGACTACAGGCATGCACGAGGTCTCACAATATTGCTCAGGGTGGTCTTGAACTCCTGGCCTCAAGTGATCCTTCTGCCTCAGCCTCTGAAAGTGCTGAGATTATAGCCATGAGCCACCATATCTGGCCTTCATTTAAATTTCA
Organism: Macaca thibetana thibetana; assembly: GCF_024542745.1. Taxonomy (NCBI): domain Eukaryota; kingdom Metazoa; phylum Chordata; class Mammalia; order Primates; family Cercopithecidae; genus Macaca; species Macaca thibetana. The sequence goes on from NC_065594.1 coordinate 86,558,681, forward strand.
AAATAAGCTTGCACTATTTTGTTTAAAATTCTCTTATAATTTAGATTGGATTTACAACAAAGATTGTACCATTTGATTTTTATTTGTTTATAGCTTTTTTCTGTAGAAAATCCTATTCCAGTCTTGAACTCAAGTAAACCTCCCGCTTCAGCCTCCCAAAGTGCTAGGATTACAAGTGTGAGCTACCATGTGCAGCCAAATCATATTCTGAAGTTAATAATTTTGTCTCTTCCCTTTCTATCGATATGCTTCTTAGTTCTCGGGCTCGTCTTATTTCTTTGGCTGCATCTTCCCTCCGTTACCTTCCATACTGGAGGTGACAAGTAACCACTCTTACTCTCTGTATTCTTAAGTGGAATTAATAGGTCTCCACTGAGGACTATGTCTGCTGTTGGTTTTGGGATACAGTCTTTATCAAGTTGTAATATTTCTTTCTTTTCCTGGTCCCCTATGATTTGGTTTTCTATTACTAACATTTTATTTGGGATTTCTGTTTACTTCAGTAATCACAAGTGAAAAAGGCCTATCATGCTTTTTTGTTTGTTTTTCCATTGTTTTTATAAATACAGTCTGTAATCAATGTTACATTAACTAAGAAAATGAGCTGGGTAACCCTACTTCTATTTAATTTTGAGAAAAAGTATTTTTAAGATAGGAACAATGTGTTCTTTTAATGTTTAGTAGAATTCACCTAAAAAATTGAGTGTGAGCCTGTGTGTTGTCTTTCCTTTCCATGTTTTATTAATATTTGATATATTTGCATTTTTTATCTTCCCAGCACAAATATTGGCATCATACATTTTCCCAGAAATGTAATTATTTTACCTAGATTTTCAAATTTATTGGCATATAGATATTCCTAATATTAATTTGCCATTTTTTCAAATGTTCATTCTGTCTGTTTCTCCTTTTACATTCTGTGTTTTATTTATTTATAACCTCTCTCTCTTTCTCTTTCATTAGTTTTGCCAGAGATTTGTCCATTTTTAGTCTATAGTGAACTAGCCTTTAGATTTTTTTTTTTTTGAGATGGAGTCTTGCTCTTGTTGCCTAGGCTGGAGTGCAATGGCATGATCTCTGCTCACTGCAACCTTCTCCTCCCAGGTTCAAGTGATTCTCCTGCCTCATCCTCTTGAGTAGCTGGGATTACAGGCGCCCACACCACACCTGGCTAATTTTTGTATTTTGGGTAGAGACAGGGTTTCACCATGTTGACCAGGCTGGTCTCGAATTCCTGACCTCAGGTGATCCGCCTGCCTCAGCCTCCCAAAGTCCTGGGATTACAGGCATGAGCTACCACGCCTGACCTTAGCCTTTAGTTTTTCTATAGTTCTATATAAATCTCTATTTATTTCATTTACTCCCATATCTGTATTATTTCTTTCCTTCTTGTTCCCTTGTTCCTTTATGTTTATTTTCTTGCTCTTTTTCAACTGTTTTTTTTTTTTTTGAGGTGGAGTCTCGCTCTGTTGCCCAGGCTGGTGTGTAGTGGTGCGATCTTGGTTCACTGCAACCTCTGCCTCCCGGGTTCAAGCAATTCTCCTGCCTCAGCCTCTTGAGTAGCTGGGACTACGGGGATGCACCACTATGGCCAGCTAATTTTTGTATTTTTAGTAGAGATGGGGTTTCACCGTGTTAGCCAGAATGGTCTCGATCTCTTGACCTCGTGATCCGCCCGTCTTGGCCTCCCAAAGTGCTGGAATTACAGGCGTGAGCTACCGTGCCTGGCCTCTTTTTCAACTTCTTAAGTCAAATACTTACCTCACTGTTTTCCAGCTTTCTCCTTCACCAAATAATTCATTAGAAGCCGCATGCTGTTTTAGCTAATTTATACATGTGCTGATGTGGAGTATTTTATTTAGTTTAAATATTTCATGATCCCCATATAATTTGTTCTTTAACCAAAATTCATTTAGTAGTAATCTTCTCAGGTTTCAGATATTTGAAATTCTCTTTAGCTCTTCTTTGTTACTGATTTATAATATTACTAAACTTAGCTTGGGTCATTGTGACCTAAATTTATTATTTCACTGGAAATGGCAAAATGGTAACTTGATTTGAGTTATTGCTTCTGTATTTATTAGCTGGAATTCTTCTATAAAGAAGAAATATCTCTTACCAACCATTTTCTTGAGTTAGAATTGGTAAAAGGAATTCAGGATGAATTTTTGATTTCTTGCCTTCACAAATCTTCAGAATCATGGGCTGCTGTATTAGCAACCTCTGGTGGTGGCCACTGCGCGTGCTTTGATATCACCAAGGCACCACAAGCTTTCAGTTTCTTGAAGCGTTGCTATTCATTGTCATCATTATTACTTTTCATGCTAAAATATCCCCCTATTAGGCCAACAGAAGCACCTTTAGATGAGTTCCTGTGTCCCTTTGATAAGACTCTGTTAGTCTTTAATGACTGCCTTACTTTCTAGTATAACAAAAAGTTAATGCCAGGAAGATTTAATTTATAAATTTGCTGCCCTAGACATAGCATTGGAAATAGCTCCAAGGTGTTCAGGGTACATTTAGTGGAAGTTGTTATTTAGAGGCCACAGTTCGGGTGCTAGTGGTCCTTCTGTTTCTAAGCTCAATGTTTCTAGTCTGGAAAATACATATATATATTTAAAGCAACATATAGAATTGTACTGATGTTTCTAATTAAGATTTAATATTATAATATTTTTACATTACCTATTTTGTTTCATTTGCTCAGAAAAGCTACTTCTGTCCTGGCATAGGTCACCCTTTTATTGTTGACCCTTATGTTGTTTCTTTTTTAAAAAAGTTGCCCTTCCCCTTAGTTACTTTGGAGTTGATATACAGCAAACACTATTCTATTATACTATTATAGTATATATATAACATATATATACACACACATATATATAATATACTATTATACTATTCTCCACTTTCCTTCTTTTATTTTATAATACAGTCTAGAAAGCCGTATTACTATATAGAGTTCCTCTCTATTGCTTTTTATAGTTAATTACGTATATTCCATCTTGTGGGTGCGCCAAAGTTTTTCAACCAGACTTCTGTTGATGGTCATTTGGGTTATTTCCAGTCTTTGCTAGCAGAAATAAAGGCTTAAAAAATATGCAAATATCATTTTATGTTTTTGTCTTTGAGGTAGATATAAAAGCCTCAATGAGTTAATTCATATGCAACTTTTCTGTCTCCAGCTGAATTCCTCTCCTCAAGTGTTGCATGATTTTGCATTCTTACCGACAATGAGCACACATAATTCCCCCGTGGTCTCGCCAATAGAATATGTTGTCAAATATTTGGATTTTTACTGAGCTCATAAATACTACATGGTATCTCAATGAAGTTAATACGCTTTCTTTTTCCCATGAGCAAGACTAACTTTTTTGAACGATCCCTTTTTCCTTGTAGTTTTGCTGGTTGTTTCCTGATAGACTGTGAGGCAATATTATTGGTCAGTAAGTGTTTATAATCACAAAATCCTAATATCTACCGTTATTTTATTACATAATGTCAGCTGTGAAATTTTTGCCTTGAATGTTTGTTTTGTGTTTGGGTCTCTTGGCCTTCTTTTGGCTTACATGTGTCTAGTGTATCTTGCTCAATCTTTTCATTTACAAATGTCCTGGATCTTTTGGTTTTAAGTGTGTCTCTTGTAAACAACATATTGCTCATTCCATTTGATTTGTAGATTACAAATCTGGGAATGTCTCGATCACTAAGTGCAACGATTTACGTATTTCAATGAGTCTTTTAGATTTATTCTTCCATCTATTATATGCTTTCAAAAAAATATGTCAGTATTTTTCACTGTTTCCCACAGTGCTGGTTTTGCCTTTTCCTGAAAAACCAATAGTAAGTTATTTATTCATGTGTAATTCATGAAATACAGCTCATGAAACCTAAATATAGTTTTCTTAATTCTTAGTTCTTTTTTTTTCTTTTGAGACAGGGTCACCCAGGCTGGAGGGCAGTGGTGCCAATCATGGCTCAGTGCAGCATTGACTTCCCAGGCTCAAGCTATCCTCCCACCTTAGCCTCCTGAGTAGCTGAGGCTACAGGCGCATGATACCACACCTGGCTAATTTTTAAATTTTTGGTAGGGGCAGGGTCTCACTATGTTGCTCAGGCTGGCATTGAACTCCTGGGGTCAAGTGATCCTCCCACCTTGGCCTCCCATAATGTTGGGATTACAGGCGTGGGCCACAGTGCCTGGCCTGTTATATCTTACAGAGGGTTTTGTCTTGTAAAACTTCCTAGGATATATATGATGGAGACTATTAAGTAGAAAAATTCTAGTTTCAATGTTATAACAATACTGAAAATAACTCCATCATCTTCTGGCTTATTTTGTTGCTGATGAGAAGTCTGATGTTTATCTGATTCTTCTTCCATTGTAGGCGATCTATTTTATCTTTCTAAACATTTTTAACTTGATGGCAGCAATAATCTGCCTTGGATTATCACTAAGGAAAAAAAATCACAAACAAAATGCTCTCCTCCACCTGTCCCCCATGCATGCTCCCGGCTCACTTTTTTTTGGGTCTGCCATCTTTCCGCATCCTCCAGGAAACAGCCACCTTCTCTCTTCCTGGAGCTGTCAAATAGCTTTAATGTCATTTTCTCACATCCTTCAAATTCTCACTTCCACGGAATCTCCAGAGCTGGGGACTGGGGAAGGAGCTGGCAGTGCCTATGAGTTTGTCATCCTGACAGGAGCTGGAACAGCACCAATTTCACTCAAACCTTAGGCAAACAGTCCAGTGTGTATATGTGACTTTAAACCAAAGTTACATAACTTCTGAGTTACTTTTTGTTGTTTTAACACTATTATTTGATTCTTTCAATATTCTAACCTACATCCATTTCCTTGATACAGGATAATTACATATTTGTAACACCGATGTCATTATTATTAAAATATTTTTCTTCAGTTTAGCTGTTTTATCATTTTTGCTAAATAACAAGGTATGTTCAATATGTTTGATGGAATTGTGAAAAAAATGATACCTTTTTTCATCTAATCTGGATGTATACGCTTGTCATCAACAAGCAGAGGAAAGCCTTTCATTGGTTTTGGTGAAAGAAAAATTTATTTCTTCTTCAGCCAGATCAGAACGATTCTCCTTGAAGCTATGCATGTACTCCCAGATATTTTCTCCTGGCAAACCAATGGCTGGAAATGTGCTTCGTGATCTTTTTTTCTAAGTGGTGACAGGGCTAAATGTTTCCTAAAACTGAGGCCTGAAGAGAGAATCTGGTCTGACATCCAGAATAGAGTAGAAGATATCTACCACCAGTGGGTCTTCTACCCTCGTTCCAAGGGAACACAGGTGTGAGAGAAAAACAGAGGAGACTATTTTATGTATAAATTATTGGGGGTAGTTGCTAGCTTTTGAAATTTGGATTTAAGTATTCTTTATTTTGAACTCTCTTACACTTGCTGTCTGTCCATCTGGCCATCTCAAATTAGAAAGAGGATTCTGACAGAAGAGAACTTAAGAGGAAAGACGTACCCTGACCAGAGGCACCCATAGTACCCAAAAGAGAAACACAGAGGGAAGACTACTGATACCAAAACATCTGTTTTTGAACATATGGAAAATCCAATTATAAGAACAGGGGTGCCTGTGAAGCACACAGACTAAAATGGTGAATTTAAACTGGTTCTGTGCATAAATTAGGCAAAATTCTTTTATCTCTTATACCATCGCCCTTTTTACATTTGTGTGTGTGTGTGTGTGTGTGTGCGCGCGCGCGCTTTATTGAGATTTGTTGCCCAGGCTGAAGTGCAGTGATGTGATCGTGGCTCACTGCAACCTCCGCCTCCCAGGTTCAAATGATTCTTGTGTCTAAGCCTCCCGAGCAGCTGATGTTACAGGCACCCGCCACCACGCCCAGCTAAGTTTTTGCATTTTTAGTAGAGACAGGGTTTCACCACGTTGGTCAGGCTGGTCTTGAACTCCTGACCTCAAGTGATCGGCCCACCTCAGCATCCCAAAGTGCTGGGATTACAGGCATGTGCCACCACCCGGCCTAATATCGTCTTGACTTTTTAAAACTCAGTCATTTGATATTGATCAAGCTGATCACGCGAAGACTGAGGGCATAGACAGGCAATCCAGAAGCATCCTGTGTGACCAAGCACGGTCTAGAGTCAAGCACCTGCTAGGATGAGTCAAAACAGGCACCAGGCATGGTTTATTTACAGAATACACGTAGTTCCCACCTCAAAGGAAATGTATTTCTCCAGGATGAGTTTTTTACTATTTGTATATCAAACATTGTCTGTATTTAATAGACAAGGAATAATTAAAGCAATCAATATCTTTTTCTATAAATAATTTTAAGTACACAAATAATTTAGAATAACTATAGAAATCTAGGAAAACATTCTCTATAACGCCACAATCCCCAAATAAATATTATTTAGAACTTGTGTGGCCAGGTGCAGTGGCTCACGCCTATAATCCCAGCACTTTGGGAGGCTGAGGTGGGCAGATCACCTGAGGTCAGGAGCTCAAGACTAGCCTGACGACCAACATGGCAAAACCTCATCTCTACTAGAAATACAAAAATTTGCTGGGCATGGTGGCACACACTTGTAGTCCCAGCTACTCAGGAGGCTGAGGCAAGAGAATCACTTGAACCCAGGAGTTGGAGGTTGCAGTGAGCTGAGATTATGCCGCTGAACTGTAGCCTGGGAGACAGAGCAAGACTCTGTCTTAAAAAAAAAATATTGTGACCATTTATCTCAATATTTTACTATCTGATTTCTAAATCACACACACACACACACACACACACACACACAGAACTATTCTGAGTTTATCAATCATATATAATTTTTTCCTGTCCCCTAGCTACTTCACATTTTTTAACGGCTGTGTAATATTCCATGTTGTGAATGTCTTATAATTTAGTTTTCACAATGCTTTTAAATTTTGAGACATTATTAAGAATTTTTAATGAGGAAGGGAATTACAAGGTATGATTAATTTAACTGATTTCTGATATATGGCTTAAAATATTTTGGTTTCTCACTTAAAGGAGGCAGTAAACACGCATATGACATCTGCTAAGACACAAAAAGCTGCTCATTAAAGGTGGAGAAGATAATTATTATGACCAGGTGAAATTCCTTCAATTATTTTGTTTGTTTAACATTGAATTAAATTATAGTTTTTGTTAAGCTTTCAATATTCCTGAGACTCACTGACAGATGGCCGCGTTCTTACATTTTGCTTCCCTCTGCTAGGGTTGTATTTATGTGTATGTGCTCATGTAATTTTCGTGAACTGCACGGAGGAAGTAAGGCATTCAGAATAGAAGGTGTCGGGAACCCGTTTTTATCCACACCAAATGTCCTTGGCTGTTTCCAAAAATTTGCTTTAAGTCAAAGTATTTAAGTCTTCATTTTTAGGGCCCACTGATTCATTGTGTTTATAATTTTCATTTGAAATCCAGTTAAAAATCTTTGAAAAGCTCATTGGTCTTGAGTTGTTCTATCCTTTTAAATCAATGATGGATTATGTTACTTAAGATAGGAGTGAAATTAAACAGCGGCTTTTCTTTAATGTGTGAGGAGTGCAAAACAAAACTCTATTTTTTAGAATATTTATGCTTCTACCCATGAAAAAATCTAACTACCCACATATATGTTTCTTGAAAACTATGGTGTATCAATCAGGGTTCAACCAGAAAAGCAGAACCAGTAGAAGGCCAGTAGATAGGTAGGTAGATGGTTAAATGATAGATATATAGACAGACAGGTTAATATTTACGTTTATTACAAAGAATTGGCTTACATAACGTGACAAGGTGTGTATGCAAGTCTGAAGTATATACAACAGGCAGGAAGGGAAGGATCACAGGCAAGTTGCGACTCTGGGAGCTAAAACCTCGAGTCTTTGGGCTCCATGAAGTAGGCCTAAGCCCTCTTTTAAGGGGTTCATCTGATAAGGTCAGGACCGTCTAGAATACTCTCTTTTGATTCCTTAAAGTCAACAGATTGGAGACTCTACTTACGTCAACAGAATCTCTTCACAGCCACATACAGATTCACATTTGATGGAACACCTGAGTTTGACGGAAAACCATAGTTTAGTACAGCCAAGCTGCCACATTAAAAAAATTCATCACGTGGTAATTAAGTAAATTGAGTTTCAAGTCCTATTTTCAATGCTGATTGAAAAAAGTCTGACACTCTTGGTTTTTTTTTTTTTTTTTTTTTCTAGCTGAAAAAATTAAAATGGACAGCATGACTTTTAGCAACTTATTCGTTTTCAGTTTGTTGGGTTTGTCTGGTATGCATGGTTGGGAATATACAAATTTTATATACCTTTACTCCATTGTTACTGACTGTTACAGTTTATAAGATCTTCTTTAAGCTCTTAGCCACCATTTGCATTAATATTAATATTTAATACAATTATGGCTAATATTATCCTCTGAATGCTTTTACATAATAATAGCTTTGCACTTACACAATACTTCTCTTCCAAAGAGCTGTGAGTGCTTTGTCGACATGAGCAAGATTTCTCCCCCTTTGTAAGCTGTTCTCTAGCCACCCCCAGAGGAAGATTAACACTTTAGAACACAACCTCTATGTGTGCTTGTAGCAGAAATGATCAGTGTTCTTATAGCATAAGATACTTCTCTAGTAGGTCCTAGGGGGATTATTTCATGTTTTAGGCACGACACAAAATCTTACATGGAATAAGTTATTCTTTACAGTTGTGAAACTGAACACAGAACAATGCACACTGAGAAAGTCTGTATTTTTGCATGCTGCATAAGCTGTGCCAAAACAATATACTGTTCAGTTCAATAGCCTTTTCACATTGGTTTTTGGAAAGCAATGGGTGAAGTGTGGTTGGTGTAGCAGTCTTCCTACTACATACACAGGGGAAGGTTTTCATAGCCAGGAAGAGGAATGTTCTCAGTTTTAAAGGGATGCTAAAAACCCAAATGCTTTCTCTTTGGCTGGAAAAATCAGAACCAGTCTACTTGTTCGGATGAAGGTCAGATCATATGCTCCCCTGGAACATATACCATCACTAAGCAATAAGTAAAGCTGATAATCCAGTTCAGATGACAATGGACTAGGGGGTCATGAAACTTCTTGCTGGTTTTGCCCTAAATAGTGCTATGATTTAAGCAATATGTCAACTTCTCTGAGTCTCTGTTACTTCATGTATATGGATAGATAATTTGTCTAAATGGCATTTCTGAAGTTCCATTTTGGGTCTAAAACTTGAGAATAGTTTAGAAGACAGCAGTAGAAATTACTTAGAGAAAGGGTATGGCTATTCCCATTTGATTTTGGAAATGTTTCCTTTTTGTTTTCCCCTTGATGCCAAATATTTTTTATACCTTATGGGCTAAAGACGTCAAAGATACTACAATAAAAATGGATAAATTCAATAATTATTTCAGAAAATACAGTGATTTTAGCTGGTTTTAAATATTTGAATGGTATTTACAAACTTGGTAAAATTTAACTTTCAACCTAAAATTACAAATCTAAGCCAATTCCTCATTTATACGTTTAAAATTGTAATCCCAAGGCAAATCTTTTAGATTCTCTAGGATGCAAAATCCTTTTAAACATTATAATTATCTAAAATACCAAATAAGGCCGGGCGAGGTGGCTCACACCTGTAATCTCAGCACTTTGGGAGGTTGAGGCGGGCAGATCACTTGAGGTCAGGAGTTCGAGGCTGGCCTTGTCAACATGGCAAAATCTTGTCTCTACTAAAAATACAAAGAATTAGCCAGGCGTGGTGGTTCATGCCTGTAGTCCCAGCTATTTAGGAGGCTGTGACTCAAGAATTGCTTAAACTCAGGAAGTGTAGGTTGCAGTGAACTGACATCGCACCACTGCACACTAGTCGTCTGGGTGACAGAATGAGACTCCTTCTTCAAAAAAAAAAAAAAAAAAAAAAAATTAAAAATAACAACAAAAACAAATATACAGATTATTATTCTCAAACTTAACATGGAAGTCTTCATACTATTTATCCCATCAATATACCTAATTTTAAACCTCCTGGGTTATTTATAGTCACCTATATATCCTTTATGGAAACAAATTTTTTATCCCAAGTAATTCAGGTTGCATCATTGATGAGCTGAGTTTGTGCATTCAAAAATTTTGGCTGGGGTATGAGAACTGGAGTGGAAATCCAGGGCAATTTTTCTCAAAACCATGAAAGACAGACTCAACTTTCGTTGATTGTGTCTAGGTCAAACCGGGCCTCACGTCCAAACACTACAAGTGGGTTGGATTGCATTTTGATTTGTCTTCAGCTCCCCTGATTCAGAGCTCTAATTGAGCCTGCAACTTCCACTTGGGCTATTTTACCCCTCGTTTAGAATCAATGAAGGCATTTGCTGTTTAGTTTCATTCTGATTTTTTTTTGCATACTCATCTTACAGCTATTAAGAAGTTATTGAATTGGATTCTGCCCAGCTCTTGTGTCTCTATCTGACTGTATCACAACCATGGCTACTTATTTCACTCTGAGGACATTGTGCATTTTTCCTTCAAATATACTATTTCATTTGAGCCCTACCCTTTCTGATGGGGAGGACAAATGTATTAATGTTATGACTATTGTTGTCACGATTGTCCCTAACTTATTTGTTGAGTAAGGATATCCCTAGAAACTAATATAGTAGCTACGTGGTACATAACAGGTCTGTGTCAACTTGCTAAATGAGTATCAGCTCTGAATTGTTATTATGAAATATCAGAGTTGTGTAGTTTAAAAAGTCCTATCATTCATTTCTCCAATTCAGATAAATCTTCAAGATCCCCTCAACTCATAGAATATTGAATCCTAAAATCACAATTAAGTGGGCACGGACCTTGAGGCAGTGCATTCTGTTGCCCCAGTGACCAGCTGGGCAAGCACCCACGGCTGTAATTCTCAGACTTGGGTTCTTGCAGCCTCCAGCCCACAGGCTGGGCCTCTTCCTTACAGGGTGGGCAGCAGCGGACCAGCACTGCAGCTCCTAGACAATCCCAGACAGACGTGGGAGGAATTGCTTCTCCACATTGACCCCTCTAAGCACAACTCCCTTCTTCCTGAATCTGGGCACCTGACTTCAAAGGCTCCACAACATAATTCTATCTTCCTCCTCCCCTATGGGTTGAGCCTTTTCCAAATAGCCTGGATGGGAGAGGCTTCTGAATTCCTGGAAACTTCTGTTTTGTGCCATGCGCAAGGGTGTGTGCTTGTGCCCACACACACACACACACAGCAAGGAGACACAAGTCCTTACTGATTTGTTGCAGTGGAGAGGAAATGGCAATAGGTTAAAGAAAGAAACAGGAGTTGATAAGTCAACACATTATCTTTCAATATGTATTTTGAATTAGTAATTATAATAATAAAATACTTATTTAGTGATATATGCTTTACAAAATGCTTTCATATATACATATTTAAATGACGGCCATGCTCAGGACTCATCTTCGATGAATTGAATCAGTCTCTAGAGGTGGCCCAGGGCTATTTCTTTTTAGGGTTTTCTAAAGGATTTTAACATGCAAGCAGGAGTGAGTAACAGAACTGAAAACACTGCTTTTCTGATTTCCTGTGCCATGCTTTTAACATGGTATCGCAGTAATCACTGGCATGTGGTTAATACGGACATTAATTCTTGCTGCTCTGTGAGGTAGACAGGAAATGGTTTCTCTAGGCCTTTCTGTGGGTCCTCCGCCATCCAGGGAAGGGATTCTCCGAAAGCAGCGTGGCAGCAGGGAGCAGGCAGCAGACTACAGAATGCAGGTGCTCCTCTAGGTCCTGCAGATGCAGTTTCTCTTGACTCGGTGCAGATACTGCAGTCAGAAGTGTTCCTAAATGGATGACATCATGAGCTGCAGGGAATTTACAGTCCCTCGGCATAAACTCTACTCAGCAGATCCCACAGTGTTTGAAATGCGGCCTGGGTAGCAGGTAAAGGGCGCAGCAATTATGCTTTTGTGTAGGGAGTTGGCAAGCGTGTGCCCCAGGCATGATGAATCTCAGCAAGATTTGGGGTTTCTTTCTCCAGTGGGCCTCTTTGTCACTATCAGTCATTATTTACATCACCTTTTTCCCTCTTGATCTATTTTGTGTGTGGGGACAGACACAGAAAAGCTGTGACTTCTTGCTGTGCTCTTGCTGCTCAGTTTATAATACAGTTTTTTAGGGAGGACTAAGGTGAGCAGGCAGCCTTCTGGAAAGGACAGTCTTCCTACTGAGGGCTCTAGGAGCTTTATTTGGGTGATACTGATTCCCCTCTATCAGTCGGTTGGAAAATATATTTGAAAACGCAGTTGAAGTCATTTTAAATGCACCTGCTTTATTGGGTGGAGGGTGGAAATCGTATTTACACAAGAACTAAGTCAAATGATTAGGGGAGAAAATCATTAAAATATGTACGTTAAATTCTTTTCAGCTTTGGTTTTAAAAACTTATGTTTTGTGTAAGCTGATAGCACTACTGTCACTGAGGATGGAAAAACCTGAAGATTAAGGGGGTTAATAAGAAAAGCCATTGTTTGTAAAATAAAGATTTGATCAGGAAAGAGAGTGAAACTTGGAAGGAGTTGTCTCAAAAAGAAAAAAAAGAAAAAAAACAGCAAGTGAAGAAAATGCCTTGAGGCAGCAAGGGTGGAGGGTCTTCTAGACTGGGAGATAAAAGACAGGCTGGTTTCTTATTACTGTAATTGCTTCCTGCGTGTTTGGGTCCCTGGTAGAGAGTGGAAGCCAAGAGATCAGAGAGAAGAGAAAAAGCATTCTAGAATGATAAGGAGAGGAACACTGCAAGGTCTACCATTTAATTAGTGCAACTGGCCTCAATAGCTGAGTTGACCTAGGGTGGCTGATATGGAGGAGAAAACCTTGACAGATTTGAGACACTAGAAGGCCTATGGTGACAAGGTGGCCTACTGTCCCATGGCTGAAGGTCCTGAGATGCAGTGATCCCTGGAAGGGATGGAACCTTTAAATCCGACTTCACAACATGTTAGGAAGTTGCTTTCTAGGAAAGGATAGAGAAAATGGTGATAATTTCATTAAGCTATATGCTAGAGTTATACTCTAGTTATATGCCAACGCTGAAAAAAGCATTTAAACAATTATAATAGTCTTTAAATGAACTTTTATGGGGGCTTCTTTTATTTATATCCTATTTATTATATTATGTACAAAAGATTAGTGACTAAAGAGCTGTGCTTGTTTATTTATTTCTCACCCACTAGTTAAAACTTGGTAATGCAGGTTACTCAAATGAAGCATCTACCTGCGATCCTCCCGGGAAAGTCTGTTCTTTGGTGAGGACATGCTAATTCTTGAGAGTTACAACCATGACTTTAGCTGTAATATGGACATTCCAAATGTCCTCTTGCAGGGTTACAAAGCCTTTTATTCACTGAACCAATAACTGAGTCTCCTATGTGCCAGGCACTTGCAAAGAATGGAAGTTTAAGAGATACAGAACATTCTGCCCTTTGGAAGCTCCAGTCTAGGAGAGAAATCTAAACGAGAAGTGCTGTAGAAAGGGTCAACTCGAGATACTATTTTAGAAAAAAATGGTTTGTGGTCTGGCCTGAGACAAAGATGGAAGTTATGGGAAGAGACATAGGCTGCTGTCCTCACCAAAGTAAATTTAGGTACAGATTTTCAGATTAATTTACAGTTTTATAGGTTTTCAGGAAAAAAATCCTCTCAAGCCCATGTGGGTGTAAAGGAGGTGAGTTTTAGAGTCATAAAAACTCAGGTTTCAGGCCATGCTCAGGACGAAGACCCACCTGGACCTGGCAAGTTGTTTACCTTCTGAGCTGTGGACAGAAGTTCACCTCTGTTACACGGACACGATGGTATCCAACTTACCTGATGTTATGAGGAAGCAATGAGATGACCTGGGTAAAGCAGTTGGCATCTAGAAAGGGGTTAATAATTTGTAGCTCTTCTTATTATAATGTCAAGAGTGGAACTCCAGCAATGTCTTTTACTTCAGAGCCCAAACATCTCCATCTGGAGAGAGAGAGCCTCCCGTGTGTCTTGCTAACTTCAGAGATGCGTTTCCTCCCGGCCTCCCCTGTGTATTGCCACCAGCATGATCCAGCTGAAACCCAGAGCTGAAATGCTTCCCTCTTTCAACCCTTCAATGAGCCTACTGCCTAAAAATGAAGTTCCTCTTTCCTGCTTGATATACAAGATCGCCCAAGATTGATGGGATCTGTTTCCCCCATCTTGTCTTCTCCCTCCCTCCTACCTCTTAGGACTTTCTACTTCACCAACCAAACAAGGCTGGGACGCTGAACAACAGCGCAGCCCTCTTCCTCTGTGCTTTGTCTTCTGTTGGCATGCCGCTTCACCTCGACTTTCTGTAAACATCTTTTAATACATCAGGCATTTATGGAAAAGTTCCCTGGCTGTAACTTTCCATGATAACATGACTGCTCTGTACCTACTGCACACAATTGCTTGTAAGTTGTTTCACAATTAGATATTTTCACAATCCCTCTTCCTGACTACATGCATGCTTCTCAGGGTCTCCCGTGTGCCTCTGTAACCCTAATTCCCAGCCCAGTTCCTGGGACCTAGTTGGCATTTGGTACAATTTATTGAAGTCAGTGTAACGCGGTTGCTCTTTTTTATTCTGACTTGGTTTAATGTATATTTGTAAATTCTTGTTTCCCTTAGGACAAAGCCCTGACAATTGCTACAGTTTGTTGTTAGCATTGCTGATAATTATAAATCTTGTTTCAGGCACTTTATCTCCATTATTGCATAACTCGGAATTGATTTGCTATGCATCATAATTTGTCTGGTTCCTCTCTGTGTCCTTGCATTGTCTGCAGTGACCTACGCACATCTCTAAAGCAATGTTGTCATTCCTTTCTTCCCCTAGCCCTGGTGAACCCCTCTGTGCCCTCTGGCACCTTTGGCCATTCACTTTAATTATCCTTCATCTTCCTTAGGACTTGTTCACTATTGTTTTGAGGCCCATGTCTCCAATGTCATCTGGTGTCCCCTGATGATATATTCTGGAACCAACTCTGCGTGTCTGGAATGTGCGTCTCTTCGTCAGAATAACCTGTGCTCATCACCTACGCTGTCATACTAATAGCACTTGGGGATATTTATGGGTCTTTGTAAATACCACAATGGCTTCTGCTGCATCGCCTGATTGTTTTTCTGATACTAATGTTTGGATGTTGGCTAATTTTCTTAAGCATAATGCTGATAAAATAGGGCTATTATAGAAAAGTCCTCTCCACAGAGATATCTATTGACTCCTTCATCCTGCATGGTTTCTTGAGTCTGCTTTTTTTTTCAGACTTCCTAATCTTCGAATCACTTTTGACTTTGAGTTTCCTTGTGAGACATATTTGAAACAAATCATCATTTTCATGATTATCTTTATGTCACTGTCTTAAATTTAAATCTCTGATTCCATTGGATGAGACTTCCAATGAAACAAAAATACCACGTGCATTTATTACCATCCCTCACATCTCGACATCAAAAGGTAGACTGTTCTGTTGATCATTGCCTTTGACTTTCCCGTTAGTTTGCTGTCATCATTTAAAATACATAACATACTTTCTGCTCTTCATCATTTTAATAGACAGTTCCTGACTTCTCCCGAACACAGTTGTTTTGATACAATTCCTTTCCTTTTACTTGGACAATCCGAATCACTGATTTCTTCAGCTGACTTTCTATTTCTCCATGTGAGGCTTTTCCAAATCCTTTCTCCCCCTCGCCATTATTATTTTATTTACCTTGGAATAAAATAAAATCTCATCACATAACACTCCACAAATTTGGGAGTTGTATTAATTCAGTGCATTATAGATGGAATGAATTAATTTGTTCTCACACTGCCATAAAGATACTACCTGAGACTGGGTACTTTATAAACAAAATAAGTTTAATCGACTAGCAGTTCCACATGGCTGCGGAGGCCTCAGGAAACTTACTTAATCATAGCAGAAGGCAAAGAGGAAGCCAGGCACATCTTACATGGTACCAGAAGAGAGAGAGAATGCAGAAGAAACTGCCACTTTTAAACCGTCAGCTCTCGTGAGAACTTGCTCACTATCCTGAGAACAACACGAAGGAAACTGCCTCCATGATTCAATTACCTCCCACTAGGTCCCTCCCTTGACATGTGGGGATTACAATTCGAGGTGAGATTTGGATGGGGACACAGAGCCAAGCCATGTCATGGAAGCATGCCTTTGCTCTGCAACTAAAAGACATACCCAACTCAAGAATCCACTCCAGTCAAAGTAGGTTGAAAGCGAAACCGACTGCACATCATTTCCCTGTCTTCATCACTCAGTACCTACAGTGAAGCCCTGGCCATCTACTCACGGCTGTGCCTCTTTCATTAGTCAACATCACTTCCGTGGTCTCCAGCCCTCCACCTCTACCCATCATCAAAAGCATTCTCTATCGCAAATGCCCTCGTGCCGTCAATCTCTTCTCCTAGTGTTCCCTCCAGTTTCTTGCATCGTTACCTGGCTCTCTGCTGGGACCATAACTTTCCCAGATGCCCATCAATAGCTGCTGTATATTTTCTTGCACTTCATGTATTTCAGGGACAGAGAATGGCATTGGTTTCTTCCTGGATCCTCATTGCTGCTTCAGAACATAACCCCTTCACTTCTCCTTTTGTAAAAAGAAAATTGAACAACAAAACCCCTAGTCTTCTGATGCTCAAGACATTTCACACTAATAACCATCTCTCCCTCCGTTGCTATCGTCTACCTTCTGACCATCAAAATATGAATTTTGCACACAACTTAACAGTCTTTTTCTTTTCCCCAAGTCCTCTCATCAGTGCAGGTGACTTCTCACCCCTGTGGGTAGGTCTATCCCTGGCCCTCCCTCTGTGGACTTCTACTTTGCTTTAGCTTGTCACTCCTGCAGTCATGCTGACAAGCTTGTTATGAGTCATAACTAGAAACACCTCCAAAGTCATGATTAGAGCAGTGACTTTCAACCATGAATTTTCTCTATCTCCTGCTAACTTGTGAAATTATTTCCACCATGACAGTTCTTCCATCTTGCCAAGCCTTCTACCCACATCTATTTTTTTTTTTCTCTATCAGCCTTCTCCTTTCTTCACTTCCCTACTCATGGAGCTAGAACGTAATGATTCATCTTTTTATCAAATCTTGTCAATACCCAAAGCCCTCTTGCCCCTTAGTTTGTGTGTGGTTTCTTTTCCCCAAACTGGTCTGACAAAAATCCACCTTAGAAGGACCCAACTATCGTTCTTCTTTGACTGCCCCTAATTAGCTGAGTTCTTCTGGAGGATACTACATATCAGGAGAGAAAGGATCTACCTTAAATTCATCACTAAATGGCCAGGTACAGTGGCTCACGCCTGTAATCCCAGCACTTTGGGAGGCCGAGGGGGGCAGATAATGAGGTCAGGAGTTTGAGACCAACCTGGCCAACATGGTGAAACCCCATCTCTACTAAAAATACAAAAATGAGCCCGATGTGGTGGTGGGCTTCTGTAGTCCCAGCTGCTCCGGAGGCTGAGGCAGGAGAATCGCGGGAACCCAGGAGGCGGATGTTGCAGTGAGCCGAGACTGCGCCACTGCACTCAAGCCTGGGAGACAGAGTGAGACTCCACTAAAAACAAAACAAAACAAAACAGTCACTAAAAGCAGTGCTACTTCAATCCTACTAGAGATTTCTTTAGTTAACGATTACTCCACTCTACACAAGAATGATTTCAAACAATTTCCAGTTTCCATAAATCTCTGAGCACTTTCCTGGGCACAGTTAGGGACACTTGGTTGCTGTCCTCATTTCCCATTTTACAAAAAAAGAGGTAGGCATTGGATAGGAGTTCTGTCATCTTCTGAAAAACACAGAACTTTCAGTACTGTTCACTCTTTGTGCTTCCCCCTTACATAATTAGGGAAACTCCTCTGTTTATTCTCTGGACTCTACCTTCTGCCATCCTATTCTTTTTCTGTGGAATGCATTTAATTCCTTTTTCTCCAGGATCATTTAAAATAGCTTCTAAATATATTCCCATTCCACAGAAATCATTATGAATAGAAGCAGAGTTCACTATAGAAGGGGAACAGAACACAGTGCTTCAGAGCACAGACTCAAGAGCCATATTGCCTGGGGTCAAGTCCCAGCTTAATCATTCTTTAGCTTTGTGACTTTGGCAAGTCTCTCTTGATCTGAGGACAAATGACATTTTTCAGGTTTGGGAAATTATTTTTCCATTGTGTTTTTGGAATCTCTTCTCTTTTCTTCCTTTTCCTGGTTTATGACACTCCTCTTATTGGAATATTAGACCTCCTGCACTTGTCTATCCTTCATATTTTCTGTTTTCTCTTTCTGTTATTTTATTCCATGTCCTTGAAGATGTCCTGGACTTCTTTCCCTTTTCATTGATGTATTTTTTTTTTCAATTTCATTAATCATATATAACGCCTCAGTTATTTTATGATTATGATTTTTTTCATTGCATTCTATTTTATAAATATAGCATTTCCTCAAATCTCTCTATCAATGAGAAGATTTCTTTTTCAAAGTCTCTTTATTCTCTAAATGCCTGTTTCTTTCTGGGCTCATTTTTCTTTTCTTTCTTTTTCCTTGATCTTGATGTTTCACCTTGACAAGGCCCTTCATTGAAATTGGCTCTTTTAAAGGACTGAAGGATGGGGAAGCTGGTTGGGACCGTCTCTCTGGAGTGTGAGAGAGCACCACCCACTGCCTACCCCTCACCACACGCGATCATTTCCTGCTTCTCTTTTTCCTGGGGTAGACTCATGGAGCCTCTTAAATGTGGGCATAGCCTATTTCCTAGCTGGCTTCTGGTCAGGGTGAATGGGCAGAGTGCCTACTATCAGCTGCAAGCTCCTCTCCCCCATCCAAGAGAAAAGGTGAGAACAAGAAGAGCTTGACCCTGGACTGCCAGCACCCCCATTGTTTTTCCTATTTTGTTGTTCCACTGGAAATAAATCCCCAGTTGTCTATGCACTAAAGACCTTCAGGGAAATGAATGTTCGTGGACTTGCCCTATTGCTGGCCCTCTTGTTTTCTCTCATTCTCTCCTGGATCTGGTTTTCTCTGCTGTCCCACAGCCTCTCGGTGGAGACGCACAGGACTGCTGCCCCCTTCCTGAAGCCCCTTTCCAGAGCTGTGCGCTCTGGACTGTGTTCCTTGTATGTGCTTCACAAGCCTATAGGCTTCCTTTGCTTTCCCTTTCCCAACAATTCACTGAAAACTCCTATCTGTCAATGGCCTCTTCTTCAGAGCTACGGACTTACTTCTTTTTATAAAAGTATTTGCTATTTGTATAAAAAGTCTGATGGACTTCAAGAGAGGTGAGAAGCAATCCATGCACTCATTTCTACCAATTTAAATTTGAGACTCTCATACCTAGTTAACCAATTCATGAATGAAGAATTATTTTTTTTGGTATGGAATGATTAATCACTAAGCATAAGGCTTGAGACTTTCATCTGTGTCATGTCATCAACTTCTCATAATGACCCTAAGTATCCCCAGTTCACAAGTGAGGAAACTGAAGTTTGGAGAAGTCTATTAATTTGCTTGAGGTTGCAGAGCTCATAAATGGCTGAACCAGTATTTGAACCCAGGTCCTCCAATTCTAAGCTGTTTGCTTTATTTATTTTACATCTGAAAACAAAGTAGCTATCATAGACTTTGAGGAAGGCTGAATATAATGAAGAAAGACAGAAATTGTGTATATGATCACCTGTGTGAGATATAGCAATCTCTTTGTACAATGGGCGAACAAACATCAACAATGAGCTTGTTCTTGGGAATTTACATTAACAGGATAACTTGACAGTCAGAAATAGGAGCAGTATTTGAGTCCTAAAAATATCTGAGGACAGAATTAGGATCTAAAATGGTCATAACAGGCATGACTGGCCAGGTGCAGTGGCTCATGCCTGAAATTCCAGCACTTTGGGAGGCCGAGGGGGGCTGATTGCTTGAGTCCAGAGGTTAGAGACCAGCCTGGGCAACATGGCAGAAACCCTGTCTCTACAAAACCACAAAGAATTAGCCAGGCGTGGTGGTGCACACCTGTTGTCCCATCTGCTCAGGAGGCTGAGGTGGGAGGATAGCTTGAGCTTGGGAGGTCGAGGTTGCAGCAAACCGTGATTGCATCACTGCACTCCAGCCTGGGTGACAGAGCGAGACCCTGTCTGGAAAACAAACAAACAACCAGGTATGACTGGAAAAATTAAATCTAATCGAAGTGATTTAGTAGGGACAGGATTATCAGATTTAACAAATAACATTAAGGAACACTTAATTATATGTGAATTTCAGATAGATAATGATTAATGTTTTGGTACAAATATGTCCCACTAAAAATTGTTTGTCTGAAATTTAAATGTAACTGGGCTTACTGTACTTTGTCAATGCTACACAGAGGTAAATGCATTCTTTTGCATTCCAGCCTTAAAACTCAATTATGCAACTGTAGAGTCAGGAAGGGACTCCTAGGAGTTCATGTGACAAGGCTTATTTGTTTGTTTAGGTTGACTGCAGTATCAATATAAGTCTTATAATGTGGAGGGAAAAAGGCGAGTGACAGCTGAGGCCACATTAAAACAAATAGAGCCCCTAAGGAAATGTTTCTCAAAATACGGGTCGAGGAATACTTGTTCAAGTACTTGGGCTATTTTGTAAAATGCAGCTTTCTGGGCTCTGGAAATGGGCACTGTTGGGGCCAGGCTACACCCAGTAGGTCGGGGTCAGGTTCCAGCGCTGTTAGAAACACGTCCTGAGCGAGGAGACCAGGATGGTGGGGCATCTGCTACGCTGTGACAGGCGAAATAACAGAAAGAGCCCCCCCGCGCTGTTTAGCCTAGAGAATTTTCAAGACAGCGCTTTCTTCAAAATACAATTGTGGAAGAAAGTTTGAATTTTTTTTTTTTCATTTTGTGCGCAGAAGTTAGAATCACAACCGATGAAAACAAATTATGAACGAAGTTCGGTTTAATATAACCTGTATTCTATCTAAAAATAGAATGAAACTCCTCCGGAGATGGTGACTTTGCCATCAATGGGGAGTGTTTCAGAAATGAAGGGGGAAGGCTTGCCAGAGATTCTGTTGCTATGAATCTCTGGGAGGCTGGCTTCAGGTCAATTTTGTGCACCAGTACCAGACACTTCCTAAGGCCTTTGCCCACAAAAATCTTCATTTCAATATTGAGAACCAGCATGTTTTCAGAGATCAATGAAAATAATTTCAGTGTTGAAATTTTTAAAAACTAAAATAAAATAACCAGGCCTCTGGATTTTGACTGGCATAGAAAATGCTGAGAGTGACCTGATGGTTTTCAAAATCACGTTGGATACAGTTGAGAAGGAACTTAAGCTCCTCATTTTGAGGATGAAGAGAAGAAATGCATTGTCAACAGATGATTCCCCCTGCCCCCCCAACCCCTAACAAAAGGCAGGGTTGTTCAGGGGGCAAACTGTGGAATCTGCTTTTCCAGACGAAATCTTTCTGCAATGGCTGAGTCAAGTTCAGCCGAATGGGAGAGTGGGCCGTGGGGAAATGTGTTACTTGTGTGTTACTCTTAGCAATCGTATGATCCTTATTTAACTTAAAAATATTTCCTTTAAAATTACACAGGCATAACCCGAGCAGCAATACCATCACTTCTTTTCAAAATGTGCATTCTTAATTTCATTCTTTTCTAATTTTAAATATTTGAAAGTGCCAACTCTAGTTCGACTCTAGTTCAACTCTAGTTCGTCTTTCAGCACAAACCAACATGCCATGCAGCAAACTCACATTCCTTATTGAAAGGGAAAAGCGCTGTGTTTTTTGAGAGGGAAGGGAACGCTTTTAAGTGAAGCACTTACAGTTCATGTCGTTTTCAGTGGGAGATGAAGCTGCTGAGAAACGGAATGTTTGTTTGTTTGTTTTTTCCACAATACAATGAATTTTTAAAAGTGAGCTCACTCATGACCCAAACTACCCAAGTCTGACCCAAGTGAAGTGCCCCTGGAGTTCTGGAAAATGCAGGAGGCCTCCGTGGGCTGGGTGCTCCCCAGCACAGCCATCCCTTTTCTAGTAATTACTTAATAGCCTGTACCTTTGTCTTTTGCTTTGTTTTCTTAAGGAAATGATTAAAAAAAAAAAAAAAAAGAAAGAAACCGGTGGACAATAAGAAATGACACTATTCAGCAAGCGGGCGGGAGGCAGCTCTGAAAGAGGCGGCGGCCGTGGATGCCACGGCGCTGGGTTCGAGTCCCGGTCCAGGGAGTTTGAGGGGAACGGGATGCGGTGGCCGCAGCGGCCATGGGGGTCCCGCAGACCTGGCCCAGGGTGCGGGAGGAGTTGCCTGAGCCACTGTTTTAATTCCAGTGAACTCATTAAAAGACGAGAGGGCCCCAGGGACCTCCCTGAGGACGTTTGGATTGGGGGAGGGGGGGGTTCAGGGCTTTCCTACCCTCCCCATTTCCATCCCTCAGAATGTTCTAGGAATCCCAGCACACAGAAAGACGCAGTGGCCGAGGCCAGTAGAAGGAAGCCGGCGAAGGGCGGAGGAGGACACGCGGGGCCGGGGTCGGGGGTGCGGGGCAGGTCCTGAGGCGCGGACACCCGGGCAGGTTCGGGGCGCAGCCCGGGAGGACCTTGGACGTTGGGAGAGGCCTAGCGGGGGGAGGACGGGGAAGGGAACGGGGACAGGGCGCAGGGCAGAGGAAGGGGACGGGAACAGGGACGGAAACGGGAACAAGGGGCAGGGCACAGAGCGCAGGGGCGCAGAGAAGGGGATGAAGACGGGGCCGGGGGGCCCCCGAGGGGTCTCCGTGCGGGAATCAGGGTCGCCACCCAGCCGAGAGCAGCCCCTGACGTTTCTGCCGCGCGCTGGGACCGAACCTACAGGAAGCAAAACCCTAGAGGAAGAAGTCGGTGGCTTTTTGGCTCGAAGACAAAATGGAGCCCCGCCGGTGCAGCCTGGGCTCCCTCAGGCACATCCCCAGCCACTGCAGGTGTCCCCGGAGGCCTTGAAGTCCTCCCGCGCGTCCCGATGCCACCAGTTTTTGTTTCTTTGGTGAGGAATCGGTTCACGGTGAAACTTCCTTCCTCTGCCGGTGGGGAGCCGAGGCTGGGCCGGCAGGCGAGGGTTGCGCTGGGACGCACTGCCCCCTACTGGCCGCTGCGCCGCGTTCGCAGCTGCTTGAGCGGGTGGTTCTGTGAACTTGGATTAATTTAAACACAGCCTTATATTTGGCTTTTTTTCCCTCTCGGGCGAATCTTATTTAAAAAAAAAAAAAAAAAAGGTAGGGAGAGTACCAAACTTAAAATAATAAACAGACTGAAGGGGGATATTATTTCTTAACCTTTATATAGTCTCCTAAAAGAGTGAAAATTTTATTGTGAGAGTAAAACCAGAGTTTGGCTCTCTGGTATCCCTTCTGCTTTAATGTGCTTTGAGACTATCCTTATGAGACTAGAAATTCTTTGGTTAATGCATATTTTTTAAAGACTAAATCATACTACTTTCCAAAATATTAGGCTCTATCAGCAATCCTTGATATGTAAAGCAACCATCTTAGTTCTAACTCCAAGAGCAAAACAAATAATGCAGTGAAGTATCTTTAAAGTCCAAACAAAATGTTACCAGACATACTTGAGATATAGCGTCCAAATTACTAGGTTACATAAATTGCTCACAAGCAACCATCACCTGATCATTTAATGCTTTCTAATAACTTAATGTCCCTAAATTGTAGAGTAGATTAATGCGTAATCGTCAAAGGAACTGTGCTCAAGTGAAAGTCACTTGCAAATCCTGGATTGGAATTAATTGTCTCAAAATCCTTAGCCTATTGCTTCAACTACAGAACAATGCTCTGCCTTTATTAGTAAGCAGGAGAAAGAAGTTGCTGTGTCGAACACTTTATTGCAAATCCGAGGTTCAGCAGTGAATTCTAATTAATTGTATCATTTAAAAACTCCAAACTTGAAAACGTTTTTTCAAAGGGCGGTAACTGTGGCATGGAAATGGATGGATCATTGTTTATTTAAGGGATGTCTGTGGTAGAGTTAGTTGTGTTCTGTTGCGTATAATTATTTTGGGGTTTGGAGGAACCTGAGGTGGCTTTTCCTTGGGTTCTTCAAATTAAATAGCTGGGTTGCACACATCTTCATTGGGTTCTGGTTGAGTAAACCTCAGTGTATTGGAGTGTCACATCACTTCCTGGATGAACAGTTGGTTGCCGAGAGCAGGTTTATTTAAAGCCAGAAACTCGTTTAAATAAGTCTTTGGTCACGCTGTTGAGGGAGCTGTTAATGCAGTATGAGCAGCGACCATCCATGCATGGGGAAGCTGATAAAAGAATCTCTGGTTTTCTGACGATGTAGGTCTTAACGGAGCCTTTTTGGTAAATCTAAGACTTTATGTTCATTTTATTATACACAGTCTTAATTTGAGTCTGAAAAGGGGAGCTCCAGGGCAGACATAAAATTAACTTCTCTTTCAGCCTCCTAACCTTTGGGTTTTAATTTATTCACTTGTCAATCTTATGAATGCCTCATGAACCCCAGCGATTGATTTCCGTGGCCAATGCTATTTTTCCTGTTTATTATAAGATATTGTCCCATTGTTGCCGGCCGTTTGCACTCAGTCAGATTTCCCACACAGCGGACAGGAAACCGTTCCATGGCATCAGACTTCCTTAGATTGATTTTCACAGAGGCAGGGAGGGACCTGCCCACTTCTGGGCCCTTTGTGCTGAGACTACACAAGGGCCCCAGCAACCCGCCTGTGTGGACGCTTCCTTCCAGGCCCCAGTGCAGACAGCAGTCTCCCCAGGCCCTCCCACCGCAGTCCCACGCAGCCCCTGGGAAAAGCTCCCCTTATCACCGCTGAATGTTATGTCATTTCTTTTTACTCACGATGTTTATTGTCTTTAGAGCCTGCTCTGTGGGAATGTTCTTTTCAAGGGCGACAATGGGGAACCGAGGAACAACACTGGTGAAATCACACAGCCCTGGAGCGCCAGGCCTTCCAGTCGCTTCTTAATTAGAAAACAAAACACTCAGCTACAATACAAATGATGTTTTTACACTCTCTGGCTACTGAATTATTTATTAATACAAAGCTTTATCACCACTGTATTACCTACCACCCTAAAAGTAGGTTACAGGAAAAACTGAGAACCCATTCGGGATGAACCAGAAGAATGAAAGGGCTCTTTCTAAAAAGTAGTCCATGTTTATGTTACTATTTTGAGTTTTGCTGAACACCCATAAGCTTTTTGGCAAACGTCAGCATGTGCCCAGTGAGCTGGGATTTAAGAGACACCTGTCCTACCTATACCCAACACTCAGCTTGAAATAATTTAAACTCAGCAAACTGACTGAGACAGCACATGTGGGTGTTTTACATTTTTAAAAAGTAGGCCGCTGCAATTATTGATTTGTTTAGATATGTACCATCAGACTCCAAATTATTTTTTTCTTATTGTAAATTTGTCTTGCTAGGACTAGTTTATTGCAAAATATAACACAAAATGTACTGGATAACATTATTAAAAATCAGGCACCATCGTTTGAAAATGATTATTAATTTACACTCTGAAATCATGTTCCCCCGAGGAGCTCATTATCAATTAGAAAACCTCCTGCAGTAAATAGTTGACAGATGAAGCCAGTTCCACAACCACAGCTACAACCCCACGGAGAAATCTATATGTAAAAGACGCTTTAGATTTTTTTTGGAGGGGTTCTTCTTCTTCTTTTTTTATTTATTTTTTATTATTTTTTTATTTTCCCAAAGATTTCAGAGGTCATACGGAGAATGATGTAAATTTTATGGAGACTTTATCAAGGGAACTCGATGTCAAAACAGAGGAATCTACAGAGAAGAAACTCAATTTCTACTGCAGAGCTGTACATGTCAGCATGAATCATTTCCACCTGTGGAAATTGATGACCAATACATAGATCTGAGTGAATGAATGATTTTGATCATTTAGAAACCCAGTCTTCTTCATTTGCATCTGCAGTGGGCAGTCCTCTTAGAGTTTGAACTTCATTAAATCATTTCCATAGTTTAGAATTAATTGAATTAATTAATTACTTAAAACAAGGCTTTCAGATAGAGGAAGCTACAGACATATGCACTTCTGTTTTACTAATTTGGAAACAGAAGGCCGCAGGTACTGCGTATGCAACTGTGTCTTCCCAGCGAGCAGCCTGGATGGGAGGCAGCCTTCAGTTCCACTGTTCTCCTTTTTGTGTGTGTGTGTTGGTGGGGGGCGGGGGGAACTTATCTTCTAGTGAATACATATCAGGAATTAAAATGGATGAGCTGATCATTTAATTCGACATGAATAGATACTGGGACATGTCCCAGATAGGTTCCGCTTCAGGATGAATATGGGGAAATGCGATGCATCCTGGGAGACGTTTATTCCCCCTCACCCACTTGACGAAGTGATTGATACTGCAGCTTACAGATTTGATCAGATTATTAATAGAGGCAGGTGGGCCATGCGGAAGGTATGTTACTATGTTAATTATGAATTTCAGTATTTATTCTCTAATGGATATTCATGGTGTCATATTTCTCACTTACTTTGTTCTTAGGTCATAGTTTCAATCTTTTATAAACCTTGGCCAATATCAACAGATTATAAGAACTGGATCCAAGGATTTTTGTTCACAACTTTCTTTACATAGTAATTCCAGACGAAAGGCTACAAAAACGTTGTCTTGAATATATATATATATATATATATATTTTTTTTTTTTTTTTTTTTTTTTTTTTTTTTTTTTTGAGACGGAGTCTCACGCTGTTGCCCAGGCTGGAGTGCAGTGGCGCGATCTCGGCTCACTGCAAGCTCCGCCTCCCGGGTTCCCGCCATTCTCCTGCCTCAGCCTCCTGAGTAGCTGGGACTACAGGCGCCTGCCACCGCGCCCGGCTAATTTTTTTTTTGTATTTTTAGTAGAGACGGGGTTTCACTGTGGTCTCTATCTCCTGACCTTGTGATCCGCCCGCCTCGGCCTCCCAAAGTGCTGGGATTACAGGCTTGAGCCACCGCGCCCGGCGTCTTGAATATTTTTGAGAACATGGTTCTTGTTCTCCTCGGAGAGTGCATAGGATAAGGATCTTAGGTGCCTTTCCTGGCACCTGGTTTTTTATAGGAAAACTTCATCTAGTGTTGATACACTTTTGCTAGGGGATTGTAGGCTTGTGAGGTTCAATCCATTACATTTTGAGTAGATTATATGTATAAATTGCACAGTGAGAAGCTGCAAACATAGGCATGTTCGTCACCTTACCTATTGCTTTGGGTCTTGAGAATGTTTTACATGCTTGTTTCTGCATAATATTTTTCCTAAAGTACAGCATAGAAGAAACTCACTTCTTAGAGCCCCAGAGAACATAAAAGTGGTTATCACACCATACTGTCATTATGAGTCATCTCAAAAATGAAGGAGGGAGGCCAGTCACCTCATGAGGCAAGAGCATTTATCCGCCAGGGCCACGGCACCTGATGGTGGATGAATTCCTTTTCTCAGGTAGTTTTTTTCTCTGCCTAAATTATGAAATAGTTCAAGGAAAGGAACACCACCACCAAAGGACAGAGAAAACTGTGTTTTATCTTTACCAGGAAATACATGGGTTTATTTCCATTGTTTGTTAAAAACAAACAAGGTAACTCTTCTGATTGAGGGCTGTCTTTGGGGCTTTAGAATCTACCTGTCATTGCCTTAAAAAAACAGGCTAATTAATACACTCATACTTTGGAAAGGAGAAGGGACTGTCCCTTGATATTTGGCCATGCAGTGTTCTAAAATACTGAGTGATGAGAGGGGTCCAGGAAGATAAAGGCTGAGCAGCGTTTACAAGCTCTGATGATGAAGACGTATTTGGTGCTTTTTGTCAGAGTCTTTCTGGGAGTCCTGGGGGCAGAAAGCAGATGGCAGCCCGTAGGAAGAATGCATGGGAGGGGAGGAGGGGAGGAAGGGGATGGAGATATCACTTCTATCACTTGGAAGCAGCTTGGCAGAGAAGGGAAAGAAAGCTAGAAAGGTGAAGGCTAGAAAGGGATACGGAGTCAGAGTAATTTTTGTTTCTTTGTTTCACTTTGGGAAATAACTGAGATTGTTTAGAAGCGGTGGATAATTGTGTTCGAGACAGAAATAAGAGGAGAGACCTCAGTCTGCTCAGGCTGCTATCCCAAAAATGTCATAGCCTGGATGGGTCGTAAGCAACAGAAATTGATCTCTCACAGTTTTGGAGGCTCTAAGGTCAAGGTGCCAGCTGACTCTAGGTTCCTAGACGCGCTGTCTTCTCCCTGTGTTCTCACCTGGCACAGAGGATGAGGCAGCTCTTGGGCTGTCTTTCATGAGCCGTTTTAGAATTCTATTTTTTAAGGGATTTTACAGTCGCTTTTTGAAGGTGGAGTCCTCCTGACCTAATCACCTAGCAGAGGTCCCGCCTTCACATACCATCACACTGGGGGTTAGAATTTTAATACATGAATTTGTTGGGGGTGGTACAGACATTCAGTGTATACCATTCTACCCCTGCCCCCACCACAAATTAACATCCTTCGCATATGCAGATATATTCATTACATACTGAGAGCCCTCAAAGTCTTAACATATTCTAGCACCAACACTAAAGTCTAAAATCCAAAGTCTTATCTAAATATCTTCTCAAACAAATCTGGCTGAGGCTCAAGGTGCAGTTCATCCTCAGGTAAATTTCTCTCCAGTTGTGAATCTGAAACCACACGTTACGTGCTTCCAAAATATAACAATGGGGCTGGTGTAGGACAGACATTTCCATTCCAAAAGGGAGAACGAGGAAGGAAGAAGTGGGTGACAGGCCCACATAAGTTTCAGCTACCGGCACACTCCATGAGATCCTAAGGCTGAAGAATAATCCTCTTTGGCTCAATGTTCTGCCCTCCAGGTCCACTGAAGTGGCAGTGCCACCCCATGGCATGGTGGAATGGCCCTGGGGCAGCTCACTGCCTGGGTCCTACCCCTGAGGTTTAGGGAATCTCCATCGCTTGACACCTAGGTGTAGTCAGCACATCCCCGGGACCCGTGTACTCTGAAAGTCAGTGAAGATGGCACCATGTGGGTGCCATCAAGTTTTTGCAACTTGGGCCCTCCAGAAGGGTGGCTGTTGTGGCCTTTGTTTCACTGAGGCCTGCTGGAGCCATACCTAAGGTGGCCAAGGACTACAGCACCAGAGTGTGGGGAGCAGAGCCCATGATGTGAGGAGGCACCGGGTAGGTTGTTAAGGCCCTGTAGGCACCAGAAACTGCTCTCTCCTTCTTTTAAAACTGCTTTCCAAACCACCTTCCCACCCCTCAGGCCCCATACTCTGGACCTATGATGGGAATGACAGCTGTAAGCATCTGAGGATCTCTGAATCACTTTCCAGGCAATTCTTCCATTGTTTTAGAGAATAACACCTAATGGCTGATCCATACTCATCTCTTTATTGGAGATTTAGTTCTCATATTTTACAGAATGTTCTCATATTTTACATTTAATGTTCTCATATTTTACAGAATGGATAGGCTGAGAAATTTCCAAATCTTTAAATTTTGTTCTTTTTCTCCTTACCAATTCTGTCTTCAGGTCATTTCTCTTTTGTTGCATTTTACTGTAAGCAGTCAGGCGGAGCTAAGCTGCACCTTTAGCACTTTGCTTAGAAATCACTTCAGCTAAATGTCCAATTTCTTTGCTTTCAAGTTCTACCTTCCACAAAACACTAGAACATGAACAGAATTTGACCGAGTTCTTTGCCTATATCTGAAAGGTCACCTTTCTCCATTGTCCTGTATGTTCCTCATTTCTGTCTGAGACCTCATCAGAATGAACTTCACCATCCCTATTTCTACCAACATTCTGTTCAGGATTATTTCAGGCATTCTCTAAGAAGACTGAAGCTTTCTCTACAGCTCTCTTCTTTTCTTTCTGAGCCCTTATCAGAATTACCGTTAATGGTTTGTTCATGGCAACGTAACTTTTTCTAGCAGGCACCTCAAAAATCTCCCAGCCTCTACTCATTACCCAGCTCCAAATACATTTGGAACATTTTTAGATATTTATTAGAGCACACCCCCACTTCTTAGCACCAATTTCTGTCTTAGTCTGTTCAGGCGCATAACAAAAATACAATAGACTGGGTGGCTTATAAACAATAGAAATTTATTTCTCACATTTCTGGAGGCTGGAAAATGCAAGATCAAGGCAGTGGAAGACTTGGCATCTGGTGAAGGTCTACTTCCTGGTTTGTAGATGGTACGTGGGAGGGGTAAGAGAGCACTCCAGAGTCTCTGTTAAAGTCACTGATCCCATTCCTAACCACCTAATCGCCTACCAATGGGTCCATCTCCAAATACCATCACAATGGAGGTTAGGATTTCAACATACTAA
Organism: Macaca thibetana thibetana; assembly: GCF_024542745.1. Lineage (NCBI taxonomy): Eukaryota > Metazoa > Chordata > Mammalia > Primates > Cercopithecidae > Macaca > Macaca thibetana. The sequence continues at coordinate 86,589,121 of NC_065594.1, forward strand.
TTTGGGGGGCAGGACACAAATATTCAGTCTATAGCAAAAGCATAAAAATATTTGAGCAGGGGAATGAGAGCAAGGATGAGTGTTTTTTCTTTTTTTTTTTTTTTGAGACGGAGTCTCGCTTTGTCGCCCAGGCTGGAGTGCAGTGGCCGGATCTCAGCTCACTGCAAGCTCCGCCTCCCGGGTTTATGCCATTCTCCTGCCTCAGCCTCCCGAGTAGCTGGGACTACAGGCGCCCACCACCTCGCCTGGCTAGTTTTTTGTATTTTTAGTAGAGACGGGGTTTCACCATATTAGCCAGGATGGTCTCGATCTCCTGACCTCGTGATCCGCCCGTCTCGGCCTCCCAAAGTGCTGGATGAGTGTTTTTCCTTATCACTCCTAAGTGATCTTAATAAGCACAAGCACTAACCCCCACGACTGTCAGATCTCCAGTCCGGGTTTCTCATCTGGGCTGATTCACAGTCACCAGGATGTTCCCTCTTAAAACTGTCTCCCAAGTCCGCATTAACAACACAGAGAGAACACATTAGTTTGAATTCTGGGAGATTGCATTAGACTTATGACTTCTTGACTTCTCCATACCAATTGCCTTCTAATTTCTCACCCCCTTTTGATCTAAAGATTTATGTACGTTGCTGAGGTTGGGCAAGGTGGCTCACGCCTGTAATCCCAGCACTTTGGGAGGCTGAGGCAGGCAGATCATGAGGTCAGGAGTTTGATACCAGCCTGGACAACAAGGTAAAACCCTGTCTCTACTAAAAATACAAAAATTAGCTGGGTGTAGTGGCCTTGGCATGCATCTGTAGTCCCAGCTACTTGGGAGGCTGAGGAAGGAAAATCGCTTGAACCTGGGAGGCAGAGGTTGCAGTGAGCCGAGATCTGGCCACTGCACTCCAGCCTGGGAGAAAAGAAAAGATTTATGTATGTTGCTGGGCCAGTTTTCCTAAATCACATTTGATTCTCTTGATTTAAAATTGCTTGGTGGTTCTCTATCAAGTATGTTTGGATAAATCTCAACCTCCTTGTCTTGAAAGATAAGACAAGATATATCATACAAGTCTGTCTGTCAATCTGGTTGTGCCCTTTCTTCATACACATTGAATTTGTGGTTATGCCGAACGTCACACTTGTAGCTCATTAAACACATTGTGTGGGCCTTGGAGAGTGTCAGCTGGTGTCACATTTCTCATCTACCACCTATGCGTCTTGTCAACTTGGGCAGGTTACTTAACATTTGTCCACGTTGTCTTATGTGTAAAGTGAGGTAAACAGCACCTACCTCGCTGTATTGTCGGGAATATTTAATATGGCAATATTTTAAAGTCCTTGGAACAGAGTCTAGTTCAGAATAATAGTTCGAGTTTTATCTATCATTATTATCAATGCTGTTATTATGATTACATGTCTTCAATTCATTCTCTTAATATTAGCTCTTGTCTCTTGGGCTATTCTCCCACATTTCTTCAAGTTGGTCAAATTCCTGTCTTAGGATTCAGTCAAAATGCGAACTCTTCTATCTCTCCTGAATGTCCTCAGGCCGTTAGCCTCATCCACACTGGTTTCCTCCCTTTTCAAGGGGTATTTCTGTGTGTACAGATTTCCCTGGCAGTCCTTTGGCATCAGTGGAAAGTAGTTGCTGATATGTCTGTCTCTTCCAGTGTATTATAAAACCTTCAACAGCAAAGGCCATGCCGTGTTCACATTTGTACTTCTAGCACTTCATAAAAATGTTACCATCTCAGTAAACTACAAATATTATACTTCAACAGTTAATGTGTCTGTGTTTCATAAAGTATTACTTAGACAAATCAGATATATGACTATATAAAAGAGATATAAAATTAACAAAAAGTCCTGTTTCCATGTGGCCTTTATAGCAATGTTTTTTGTTTGTTTGTTCATTTTTTGAGATGGGGTTTTACTCTGTCAACCAGATTGGAGTGCAGTGGCAAGATCTCAGCTCACCGCAACCACTGCCTCCCAGAACCAAACAATCCTCCCACCTTAGCCTCCCAAGCAGCTGGGACCACAGGCATGTGCCACCACGCCTGGCTAATTTTTGTACTTTTTGTAGAGATGGGGTTTCGCCATGTTGCCCAGGCTAGTCTCCAACTCCTGAGCTCAGGACATCCACCCACCTTGGCCTCCCAAACTGCTGGGATTACAGGCATGAGCCACCATGCCTGGCCAGCAATGTTTAAAGTGGAATTGTAGGCCCACTGATGGAACCACCACAAAACAAAAACCATGGAGAATCCTAAAGACCAATAGCATACTTGCCAAGGGAAAAAAAATTAGAATCAGAAGCTTAAGTTTCAGTCTTTACTTCTATAAAGTGAAAATTTCTCATCTGGTATGTTTAGAATATTTAAAACATGAGATTATAATTAGGAGTTTCTGTCACTAACTGTCTAACTTAGATTGTCACAGGCAGTCCCTTATACTGACTTATAATAATTTATACTGTACTTATTTCATTAACCTCTCACCTTTTTAACAAGCTGATCTGACTCTGTCAGTTTTATTCAAATATTCAGACATTACTGACTCATTTTTCTCACTCCCAAATATTCAGATTTTACCTTCACTGTTTGATGTTCAAAAGTGATAATTTGAGCGGGCATGATAATGAACAGCAAACCTCTGAGGAAGGTGTCAAGCATAGCAGGATATTTGTGCCTTTAGTGGTATTTTTCACAAAGTAGAGTTTGTGAAGTCACAAAGCATCCATATTGTGCCTTAAACTAATACACAGAAACATGATAGCTCCCACTTGAGAATAATAAGAAACTAAAGGTAGACCAAAGTATAATTTTGAAGAACTTAAAACTTTAAAGACATTTACATAAAACTTTCAATGGTTATGATGTATTTGATGTTAGGGTGTGATGCCAATGAGTTATCTCAGGCTGTGATAAGATCCTCTTTCCAGGAGCAGTGCAAACTTCTCTCAATTTGTTGCTAAGGTTCTCATCAGTTTTATCAGAACCCAAAATCTTTGTCTCCTTTTCCACCTGGAGACATAGCTAACCTCCCCTGTGGTCACTGGGCCAACTGTTGTCATCTCCTGGCTAGACAGCTCTCTGAGACTGGTCCAATGTAGATTTCTAGACAGCTTTCTTTCTATGTCCAATTCTGTTCCCATGAAAATTGTGCAACATTTTAAATCAATAAACTCTTATGATTTTTATTTGGTTATCACTGGTGGTACTGTAAGTGATCTTTGTTATTATTAATACTATTACTATTAGTAATTTTCTTTGAAAAAATACAGGTAACTTCAATGTGAATAAAAAATCTGAGTTTGTTAGCCTGTCTTTGTGGTTAACTGGGTTATCTCTCAAAGTGTTACCAGCAATGTATTAATATTTCCTCTCTCAAATATAAGTAAGTATATTTGAGACCAATTTTGAGACAGAATCCAAAATACTCTAACTTTTGAAATGTGCTATCACTGTGTGCCTCTGAGGACTGGTTCTACCTAAAGACCTGGCTCTGCCAAGGAAAATAGTCACAGTATCAATTGCATAGTTATAGCATGAAAATGTCAAGGCTGTGATAAAACTGAATTTATCCAATGACAGATGCTCTGCAATGGTCTGCCAACAGATCTATGCAGTACCTGTGGAAACCACTGCTCATAATAATATTCGTACCACAATGGGATACCATCTTACACCAGTCAGAATGGCTACGATTAAACAGTCAAAAAATAACAGTTACTGACAAGGTTGTGGAGAAAAGGGAACACTTATACACTGTTGGTGGGAGTGTAAATTAGTTCAATCATTGTGGAAAGCAGTATGGTGATTCCTCAAAAAACTATAAGCAGAGCTATCATTCGACCCAGCAATCTCATTACTGGGGATGATGTACCAGAGGACTATAAATCATTCTACCATAAAGACACATGCATGTGAATGTTCATTGCAGCACTGCTCCCAATAGCAAACACATGGAATCTACCTAAATGCCCATCAGTGACAGACTGGATAAAGAAAACGTGGTAGATATACTCCATGAAATACTATGAAACCTTAAAAAAGAACGAGATCATGTCTTTTGTTGGAACATGGATGGAACTAGAGGCCATTATCCTTAGCAAACTAATGCAGAAACAAACAATAAAAACAAATGTCTCATGTTCTCACTTATAATTGGAAGCTGAATGATGAGACCTCAGGAATGCAAAGAAGGGAACAACAGACACTCGGGCCTACTTGAGGTGGGGAGGGTGGGAGGAGGGAGAGGAGCAGAAAAGGCAACTATGGGGTTACTGGGCTTCATACCTGGGTGATGAAATAATCTCTACACCACATCCCTGTGACATGAGTTTACCTATTTAACAAACCTTCACATGTACCCCCGAACCTAAAAGTTAAAAAAAACTTTGTTAATTTGACAGATGAGAAAAATAATATTCTTCATTAGTATAGATAAATCTGTGAAGATAGTAACAAGCTTTATTTACTTTCACTCTTTCTCTTCCTTCTTTTACCTTGATCACATCCAGTCTGTGTGTGTTCAAAAGCCTTCCTCTAGGGTATCTTCTGATTTTTGCACATGAAGGCAAGACAAATTTCTTTATGGAAAAGAGATGTAAATCTATCATTCCTCTCCAGTTACCAGCAACTAGTTCCTTCATTCATGACGTATGTCCCATAAATGTGTCTTCGAAATAGGCCTAATCATAAATGTGATCGCTTATGTATTAACTGTATATTTACATTTAAATATATTAAAATATGAATTCCTGTAAGTGCGTATTTTACCTACTAAGATGATCTATCTTTGCTCTCGTCCGTCTGTCTGTCTGTCCATGCATTTGTTCCTTTCTCTACCTCTGTTTGTCGTCTTTGTTTGCCCAGGTCTCAGTACACATAATAGGAAGACTGTGAGTCTTAACTGTCTCCCATTCTGAAACCAGGAATATATTTTGGCCCTTGTCCTTTCAGGCTTTTGCTCTTACATATTTCTCCCAAATGATTTTACTGTGGAGATATCACATTTACTCTGCCATCTGGGGTCTCAGTGTAACTTGTTTTACTCTCAGATATTCCAGACACAGAAAGGGAGTACACTACATTTTTTCCCCTATCCTTCTTCCTCCTCCTCATCCTCCTCCTTCTCACATATTGTTGGTAAGGGAGGAAAGATTTACTCCAACATTTTTTATATTAAAGCATATATTATCAGCATATCAAATGGTTAACATGGCCACTCCAATGCTTGTTGCACATGTAGAATCCATATCCAAGGACAGGATCTAGCCATCTAAGGGATCCTGTAGCTCGTTGTCTGTGTGGGAGCAATCCATATGTCCACCCTTCTCTGGTCTCCTGTAGAATTTTATGATAACTTTGCCCTACTCTTTCTTGGTCCATGAGTCTAGGATTCTAAACTTCCACAGTTCTAGGATATGTCATTTTCAGAGTTTCTTCTGTGTTTCTTTCATGAAGCCGTTGGAATCAGCAAGCACCTAGGACTTGGGCAGCTTTTTAACAGGTGGTTTCACACCAGGAGCCTTTGTGCCCCAGCACCTTTGCCTGCCCTGACTGCACAACTGGGTGTCACGGTCTATGATCACAGGATATCCTCATGCAATTATCTCCTCTCTGATTCTGCTCAGGGTTAAAAAGTAGTTATTTGAAATAATAGACTGAATCAGTTTCTCCCTATAGTGGCTTTTAATCTTTCTGGCTCATTGAGAATCGGATACAACTTTTAGTAGAAAATTCTATGTGGATAGAGGAATTTACCTTCCATTTAGTGGTTTCAAAGATCCTGAAATCCATGGCTCCAGGTTTCCGCTTTAGAGATGTTATTTACTTAAATGCCTTGTCTGCTATTAGTGGAGAACGAAAGAAAACAAAATCTTTCTCCAATTTATCTTCTGGATTCATTCAGAATTTTTTCACAGTGAACTTTATCTTTGTAGCCAAATAGTTAAGTACTTATATTCCATTTTGTCTTTGGTAAAGAGAAGCATGTTTACCTAAAATAAACAAGTGATAAATAAAAATTTTCTTTTTTTTTCCTGCCTTTTTTGAGGAACATTGGTAGGGTGGAATAGTGGAAATAAATAACTGCAGTTTGAAGAAAAACAAGAAGAAAGCATTCATATGATATAGTAATAATAACGTAGATTGTTCCAAATCACAGACAGTAAATAAGATATTGCATCTTATAAAGGAAGAGTTTAACAGCATTATAAAAATATAAATATACCTTTGAAGGGACAGGTAACAAGTCTGAGAAAATGAATGACATCAGATAACGTGTTTTCTCTCTATAGAATTGCAATGGTGATGGCTACTCTGAATTCTTGGTATGTATTCTTGTAGTACCTGTTCAGAATAGGCCATTGTATCAGAAGAGGAATTGTAGAGGCATCATAATAGAAAGCAGAGAGAAATAAAGGGTAAAGGATGCATGCACTGTACAACCAAAGCTATAATTACAACTGAGAAAGCATCAAGGAAGAAAGATGGAATAGCAAAGGTCAATGAGGTAGTGACTACTTTCTAGAAAAAGAAATAAGTTCAATAAATTTTACATTTATAATGGGGCTAATTTGCCTCATGAGCGGTACTTTCTTCGTGAGACAGTACCTAATTTAATTCAAAAGAATATCACCAGCTTCAGTATCGAAGCTTCACTTTTTACCAAAAGGTTTAGGCTTCTCATATAGAAAAATAAGTTTCTTATGCACAGTTCACAAAATCATCTGACCGAAAAGTATTTCCTATTTGTGCCATAAAGCTAAAGAGTGGAAGTTGGAATCCTGTGCTGGCTTTGTTTCATGTTGTATAACCAGGAAGGCTTGGAAAGGAGGCTTTGTCAAGATGCTATTCTTCAATTCCATCACAAGATCATTGATTTTCCATTGCACACTATAAGAAATATCTCTGCACTTAACTATTTAACCAGCCAAGGCTAAAGCAATTAGGCTCATCTTTTTTTGATGTCCTAGAAGAAATGGTTGGATGAATCTCAGCTGCCCTGTGGTGATGGAAATGTAGTTCCAGCTGACTGCAGGTATTTTTACTGTTGTCTCCCCTTAGTTTGAAATTTTTCAAATAAATAAAGATTGGCCTTGCTGCTTTTTCTTAAAATTTATCCCCAGACTAGAAGTTATGTTGGTTGGTTGTGTTTCATGCACTCTTCTGATTAATGCATTCCCTTAACTTGATTTTAGCACCTTAAAATATTGCAGATGCAATACCTATTTTTAAAGATTTCTTCTTCAGTACTTTCTAAGTCCTCAGATTTACTTTTAAATATCTTCACTGTCTGATTAGTTTCCTTAAAGAATACTCTCCTTTTATCATAATTTTCTTTTCTTCCTGGAAGTGATTGAGGTAGTGAAGGGTCCTTGAAATACTGTAAGGATATTAGCCACATAAAATGAGAAAATGGGAACTGAGCTATGCATTTAGAAAGAGAATTTGTAGTATGTGGATATATGCCAAAAAGAGACCATCAGAGGAAGTCAGGGAATTGCAACGCTAGGTTATATTTTCCCCTTTGCTCTGAGTTTAAGAGAACTTTTCCTCTTATGAAGGAAAATTGCTCCCAATTGCTATTTATTAGCTGTGTAGTAATTTCTTTTCTTGCTTCAGGTCAAAGACTGGGTCATCTATTCACTCGGAAACATGAGGAAGGTGGGGTAGGGGAGAGAGACAGAGAGGAAGAGAAAATGAATACGTTGTGTTGCTCTAATCATTAGTGGGTAAGGATCTATTGAAGTTTGCAGAAATTATCTCTTCCACATGTCTTATTACCTTTTGCCAGCAGGGCTGGATGTAACTTTTGATGCAATAGATAGAAATTCATTTCCTTCAGTTGGACAATTTAAAAATAAATGAAGATAAAGATGATGTAGCTCTTCATGTCAGCCACGAAAGTAGCCACAGAATAAATGCGAAGGGAACTATGACTAGCCTTGGCTGCGTGAACCAAGTGATGGAGAAATACCCATGGCATTCTTCCAAACACAGCCCCATCTCTGTCCTCTGCATATGCACAGCGCAGGAGGAGGGAAGGGCACCAAGCTAGCAAAAGATGCGTTATCATTCATGTTCATTCATCTCTTTAACTTCTTTACCTGAGGAACATGTAATATTAGTTCCATAATTACCACGGGGTCATGTGTCAAGAATTTTGATAATTCTATCTAATTTTTGTGAATTTAGCAAAAATATTCTTAATATCAGTAATTTACATATAATTCCACTTAAAGAATTCTAGCTAAAGAATGAGAAGAGGTGAAAGATAGGAAAATGTACGTAGCTTAAAGTCCCCTAATCCTTTCTTTTAATTAAAATTCCAGGGTTTTGATGACAATGTCTTGGCATTTTTTTGCAATAGATAAATTCATTCACATTCTCTTTTTTTTTTTTTTTTTTTTTTTTTTTTTGCTATAAATACACGTGTTTGGTGAGTGAGGGGCAACAGAAGGCAGAGAGATGGCGCTGTACACAGCTGGTATAGGCTTGGAGGTGGAACGCCAGAGAGACAGACACACAGACAGTCCGCCTAGCAGGGCAGGCCGGGCAGCATTCTGGGGCTTGTAACACTTGGTTGGTGGGCGAGAGCCGGGAGGAGGTCTGGCCCAGGGCTAGAGGGGCCGAGGCACCCTGCAGGCTCCAAGGTCCGAGGTCCTGGGTGGCATCCGCGGTGGCACCTGGGCTCAGCTCACGTCATTCAGGGCCTTGCGGGCAAACTCGGGCAGCACGAAGGCGGCGCGGTGCACGTCGGAGTTGTAGTACTTCAGCTGCATCTGTGCCACCTGGTGCTGCGTCAGCGGCTGCACCGGCTCCTGGAAGTTGGTGCTCGGGTTCTTGCTGCACAGCATGAAGCCGATCTGGCCGCTGGGGTAGGTGGGGATGGTGCAGTAGGCGTAGGCCACCACGGGGAACAGGGACTGGCAGAACTGCCGCATCTCCTTGATGAGGTCCAGGTGCAGCCACTGGCACTCGCCCTGGCAGCAGAGGACACCATCTTCCTTGAGGGCCGTCTTCATAAGCTGGTAATAGGACTCCTTGAAGAGACTTTCGGCGGGGCCCATAGGGTCTGAGGAGTCAGTGATGATCACATCGAAGGCATCCTGATTCTGTTTCATGAACTCAAAACCGTCACCCACATGTAGGGTCAGCTTCGAGCTAGAGTAGCCAATGGCCATGCCTGGCAGGAACTTCTTGGAGACTTGGATGACATCCTCGTCTATCTCACACTGGACCACAGACTCCACGGAGGGGTGCTTCACCACCTCACGCAGGACACCTCCATCTCCGCCCCCGATGATCAGCACCTTTCGCGGGTTGGGGTGGCTGCAGAGAGGCAGGTTGGCGATCATCTCCTGGTAGGAGAACTCGTCCCTCTCCGTGCACTGGATGACACCGTCCAACACCAGCACGTTGCCATAGGTCTTACTGCGGAAGACTAGGATGTCCTGGTAGCGCGAGCGCCGGTGGTGGAGCAGCTGCTCCACCTGCAGCGACAGGGCCTGGCCGGGCCACAGACTGCAGGTCTCGCGGAACCAGCCCTCGCGGATGGCGGCGGGGCCGGATGCAGCGGGGCCATCGGGGCCGGGCTCCATGGCGGGCAGGCGGGCGGGCGGCGCGGGGCGCGGGCCCGGGACTGCAGGCCGCGCGGAGCCGCAGCACAACGGGACCAGCTCCCACATTCTCTTTTAACACTGCGTTTCAGGAAACTATGAGGGTAGAGATCAGCATGGACTCAGCTATTAACTCACCTTTTTCATATTTTTAAAAGGTGTCTATTTTTTGTTTTAATCATTCAAAAACTTTTTCTCATCCTCAAGGAATCTTGAAAATGATTATATTGAATAAGAATGATATTTTTTCTTCTAAAGTCTCAAGTGGAAATTGGCAGAATGCCCTTTCTCATCAGTTAGGAAAGATGTTATTTAAGTAATTGAATCTGTCTCGTTCTTCATCTGTGGAAGAGTTATCTATATTCTCCCAGGCTCTTTTTTCTTAGGTCATTGTGAAAACCTCTTTACACAGTTTTAATTTCACTTTCATCTTTGCTGCTAATTGACTATCTTGCATCAAGGAACGTTGAAATCCATTCCTGAGTTTTTTTTTTTTTTTTTTTTTTAAAGCAAGTTCAGGATGCTGGCCTGTTGATCTTTGAGGAGGCTGAATATCATCCTAGTCGAGCTGATAAGTACATCATGACCAGTGCTACAGAAAGTACCCTCATGTACCTTTTTATCACAAAGAACTTCCTGTTTCCAAGGGTTTCCTTTACCTCCCACATGCGCTACATCTCATCCCAATAAAGTGTCAATCTCGGGAGAAGAAACTTTCCCACATAAATGGTTACTTTCCCAATTTTCTTGTGAAAAATTTTCAAAATTGCTCCCTTGGCTCTGTGAAAACAGGGGCCTTGGTTCCTCTTTCAGTAACATCCCTTGATTCCAGGAAGCCACTAGAGAGCAGAAATAACAAAATGAAGTCTTGGACTTCTGTAAGAACTGGGGTCCTTATGGGTCACTTGACCTGATGTGAAAAAAGGAGAAGAGTTTAAGGTGAATTTTAGACAGGAGAAATCCCGCACCGTGGAGGAGGGCTGGGAGGAGAGCTTAAAAGTGGGCGACTTCTGACAAGAGGAGGCATCACGTAAAGTGGAAAGTAAGTGAGAGGGGATGAAGTGGAAAGTTGAGCATAAAAATAAAGAAATGTATGCTCCAGTTTTTGTATTCAGAGAAACTCTCGAAATAGAGTTTAAAGGGTTTTATAGTCATATGGGCCGGGTCAATGTATGACAAGGTGTGGAGCAAGGCCTGGGTGGATATCGGAGCTCAATCATCACATGGCCATTTTCATGATCCGTAAAGATAACAAAACCATTCTGTAGGTTGCCTGTTCACTCTGATGGTAGTTTCTTTTGCTGTGCAGAAGCTCTTTAGTTTAATTAGATCCCATTTGTCAATTTTGGCTTTTGCTGCCATTGCTTTTGGTGTTTTAGACATGAAGTCTTTGCCCATGCCTGTGTCCTGAATGGTACTACCTAGGTTTTCCTCTAGGGTTTTTATGGTATTAGGTCTAACCATGGAATACTAGGCAGCCATAAAAAACGATGAGTTTGTGTCCTTTGTAGGGACATGGATGCAGCTGGAAACCATCATTCTTAGCAAACTATCACAAGAACAGAAAACCAAACACTGCATGTTCTCACTCATAGGTGGGAACTGAACAATGAGATCACTTGGACTCGGGAAGGGGAACATCACACACCGGGGCCTATCATGGGGAGGGGGGAGTGGGGAGGGATTGCATTGGGAGTTATACCTGATGTAAATGACGAGTTGAGGGGTGCTGACGAGTTGATGGGTGCAGCACACCAACATGGCACAAGTATACATATGTAACCTGCACGTTATGCACATGTACCCTAGAACTTAAAGTATAATAATAATAATAAATAAATTTTTTAAAAAAAGAAATACTAAAGACATGAAGAGTTGGAAAAGAAAAAAAAAAACACCCATTTTATTTTGCACAGGTGAAGCATAGGAAGTATTTGTGTTTTGCAAAGCCACAACCAAAGTATTTCTCTAGAAGCTGTGGAAAGTTCACAGAGTAATAGTGCATTGCTAGGGCGTGTAGAGCCGAGGTCCCTGACCTTTTCGGCACCAGAGACCAGTTTCGTGGAAGACAATTTTTTCATGGAGAGGGGGATGTGGGGATGGTTTGGCGATGAAACTGTTCCACCTCAGATCATCAGGCATTACTTAGACTCGCATAAGGAGCACGCAGCCTGGATCCCTTGCATGTGCAGTTCACAGTAGAGTTTGTGCTCTTATGAGAATCTAATGCCACTGCTGATCTGACAGAGGGAACCTCAGGCAGTCATGCTCGCTTCCGGTCACTCACTTCCTGCCAAGCAGATTCCTAACAGACCATGGACCGGTACCAGTCCATGACCTGGGGGTTGGTGACCCCTGATCTAGAGAGAAAAAAGTAGGGACAAAGTTTGCTTTTTACCTCAATCTTCAAGCTATTTTAAAACCTAAAGCAATGTTATGCTTTCCTGAGACACAACCTATTTTGGGCAGTTGATCATCCTTCTTTGTGCCCAGCACTGCCAGGCCTGGCCCACACTCAGTGACGAACAGGACAGAACTTCCACACATAGACATGTCCCACAACTTCCCCTGCTTCACATTCACCTTTGCTCCTTGGGGTGGTTATTTCTATGTGACAACTCAATTGGGCCAGGGTGCCCAGATATTTGGGCAAACATTATTTTGGATGTTTCTATGAGAGTGTTTTTGAGTGAGACTAACATTTAAGTCGGTGGACTTTGAATCAAGCAGATCGCCCTCCATAATGTGGCCAGACCTGAACCAATCAGTTGAATACCTGAGTAGTACAAATCCTGACCTTCCCCATGCAAGAGGGAACTTTCCAGGCTGATGAACCTTGGATGTGAATTGCAACATGGCTATTCCCTTAGTCTCCTGATGGCCCAGAGTACAGATTTTGGACATGGCAGCCTCCATAACTGCCTGAGCCAGTTCCTTCAAATCTCTGTTTTTCTTCTCTCTCTCTCTCTCTCTCTCTCTCTCTACACACACACACACACACACGCACATGCATCCTGTTAGTTATGTTTCTCCGGAGAAACCTGGCTAATGTACTCCTCTGTTGCACCCACAAATGCATCCCACTTAATCACAGGGTTTGGTGAAGTGAGACTCTGTCAGGTCAAAACAGCCCTTAAAAAGAAAAGTGAAAACCTAGAGCTGATCACAAAAAATGAAATGTGTCACTGATTCACTAAAATCAAATCTTGAGATATTTGTGAGACATGAGACATGTATATGCCAATTGTTAATTTCCAAAGGATATTTAAATAGGATAGCATATGTACTCATTTCTGTTTTATTTTGCTTTATTTTTTATAAAAAGCAGTTCTACACAAATTATACCATGAGGGGACAATAGAATTTTTAAGAATCAAGGCCAACTTTGAGAGGTGCACAGCCTGGTGAAAGAGTAGCAAACTTCCCTGAATTTTGGACGCAGTGTGGCTGCCCTATAGCCTCCTTCTCTTATTGACTGCAACCCAACCACCGTAATACTTGCTTGTTTAAACATTGTTCATTGGTTCTCTTTTGTCAGGTGGATAAACTCCAGGGTTTCTCCACCATCTGATTTAGAGACCATTCTCTGTCTCCTCTATCCCCTATTTCATCCTATTTCAGCCACAGAAAGGCCATGGAACTCCTCCAGAAGGGCCTGTGAGCTCACTCCTCTCTTTTGCAGCCACGCTTCCATTTATCTGGAATGCCTTTCCCTCCGAGCATCCTGCTTACCCGAGTCATCTCAGCTCAGACGTTCCATCTGCTGCTGCAGATCTCTGGAAGCAATATTAGATTTTTCTCTGATTCTATATTGCATATTTTTATTAAAATATTTTAACCAAGGTGTATTAGGTACATGCCTATCTCTCCACCACTAGATTCGGAATCCCTTTTCAGGTAGGTGCCCATTCCTTACATATCGTTGCATACCTTGCACACAGCAATACCTGACAATTAGTAATTATTACTATTATTATTTTCAGAGACAAGGTCTCACTCTGTCACCCTTGCTGGAGTGCAATGATGTGATCACGGCTCACTGCAGTCTTGAACTCCTTGGCTCAAATGATCCTCCCACTTACCAAGTAGCTAGGACTACAGGCGTACCACCACACCTGGCAGATTTTTGTATTTTTTGTAGAGAAGAGGACTTGCTATGTGTGCCCAGGCTGGTCTCAAAATCTTGGCCTCAAGCGATTCATCCACTTCAGCCTCCCAAAGTGCTGAGAATACAGGTGTGAGCCATGTTGCCCCACCCAGTAAGCCCTCTTTTTTTTTTTTTTTTTTTTTTCTTTTCTTTTTTTTTTTTTTTTGAGACAGAGTCCCACTCTTGTTGCCCAGGCTGGAGTGTAATGGCTTGATCTCGGCTCACCACAACCTCCGCTTCCTGGGTTCAAGCAATTCTCCTGCCTCAGCCTCCCAAATAGCTGGGATTACAGGCTTGCACCACCACACCCAGATAATTTTGTATTTTTAGTACAGACGGGGTTTCTCCATGTTGGTCAAGCTGGTCTTGAACTCCCAACCTCAGGTGATCTGCCCGCCTTGGCCCCCCAAAGTGCTGGGATTGCAGGTGTGAGCCATGTTGCCAGGCCCAGTACGCACTCTTTTAAAGGTCAGAAAGGAACACATGCACAGTTCTGATAGGATTAACTTGATAAGAGAGTATTAAGTAGTCCCTTTCGAACTTTCAAATAGCTCCCACTCGCATGAGTGAAAAAGGAAGCCTTTTAAGCAGAAATACCAAACAAAATGAAAACAAAAGCGTGTGCACAAATAACAGGGTTCCTCGTTATGCAGAAAACCTTTATTCTCATCTCCATTTGGGAGAAAGTTAAAGCTTTTATACTTCTTTTTTAGAAGGAGTTAGAAATGGAGGAGAGTAAATAATATCATTCAGAATGAGGAAGCACGGGGTCTAATCTATCGTCTCTCAAAAAGAAGGAAAGGGCTTCAGAGTGAGAAGGGACAGAAGGAGGCGTCAGAGAGGGACTGCCCTGGTCATGACCAACACCAAAAATGTGGTAAGAATTTCAAGGAAGCAGGAAGTCTTCAGTCTAAAACTCTTTTTAAATCTCTCTTATAGACAAAGTTTGGAGTAAAAAGCTTCAGATCCACTTCAGTATTTGAGTTCCAGGATAGCTGCCTTCAGTACCCAAATGCATTTTCAGTGTCTACTTATTCCGAGGCTCAATTAGTCTTAGCTTTAAATTATTATGCTAAATAAAATGATTACATTCTGTTTTGAAAAATACTTTTCATGGTTGTCAATATAAAGAGTATTTCATGTAGAATGAAGTTTTAAATGGATTAAGGCGGGAAACTCTCCTCTTAATTGGTGTAATGGTAAACACTTTCTGCATTAGGAATGTGTGCAAAAATATGGGCATGTAAATGGGCGCTCTCCGCTTATTCTGTGAAGATGCACTTTGTGAGCTTTGGAATCTTGCAGATAGGAAGCACAGACCTACACAGAGCTATTGGGGAAACTCTACCCATCCTCTAAGTGTTCTCTTTTCTAAAATATAAATTGGCTAGTACAGCGATAACCACCTCCTGTATTTAGAAGAATGTTAGTTTTCTTACAAATGAAGTTGGACTACATTGTCTTTGGAAAAAAGATGGGGAGATGTTGCTCAAAGGAAACAAAAGTTTAGTTAGGCAGGAGGAATATGTTCCAGAAATCTATTGTACTGCATGGTTACTATAGTTAATAATAATGTATTGCAATCTTGAAAACTGATCAGAAAGTAGATTTTAAGTATATATTTATATGTAAGTAAATATATAGCTCTGCCATCTGATATGTTTGTTTATATATTTTATAAAATAAAAATATATTTATTATATGAAATAAATATAAATAGAATATAAATAGAATACTTTATAAATATAAATGTTTATAAAGTCTTTATATATTTACAAATATATATTTATAATACACAAATACATGAATATTTATATATAATAAATACATGAATATATATTTATATATGCAATTTTTGTCAGTCATGCAACTTACATATGCAGGAAGTGACGTGACTGTGCCTCCTGAGCTTGTCGTACTGGAGATCTAAGGATGCACTAGTGAGCCAGAGGCTGGGATGATCACTTGAGGTCAGGAGTTCAAGACCAGCCTGGCCAACATCGTGAAACTCCATCTCTACTAAATTAGCTGAGTGTGGTGGCACGGGCCTGTAATCCCCGCTAGTCGGGAGTCTGAGGCGAGAGAATCGATTAAACCCAGGAGGCAGAGGTTGCAGTGAGCTGAGATCATGCCACTGCACTCCAGCCTGGGAGACAGAACGAGACTCCCATCTCAAAAAAAAAAAAGCATATAAGTACAACTTCACTCATAATCAAAGAAATACAAAATAAACAGTGGTGAAAAAGCACTTTAAGCATTATAAAATAGAAGAATGTACAGTATTGACAGTTCAGGAAACAACAATTGAATACATTGCTGTGTAAATTGACATAGTATTTATAGGCTGTTTTGTTAGAGGGCAAATTAGAATTATAATTGGATAAATAATGCAAATTGGATGGTAGTATATGTTTCATAGTTATGAAAATATAGAAACACATTTTCAATAATAGAGAATTACTCTGGAAAATTATATCTGTAGAAATAAATATTACATAGCAATGAAAAAAATGCAATGAGAAGATATTCATTTATTATTCCAAGTGTAGGAAAACATGTCTTATACTTATGGAGGGAGGTCATTTAGGGAAAAATTTAACAGCATGGGTCTGTGAAGTCAGACTGCCTAGATTTGAATCTCTTTTCCGTCATGTACAGTATATGAAATAATGGCAAGTTACTGAGCTTAGTAATAACGCCCTAAGGCTTAGTCTACACGACTGTAAAAGAAAGCCATAATAGCGTCTGCTTCAGAGGGTTGTCATTAAGATTGTGTGATGAAATCCATGTAAAGCACAGGAGAGAGCCCCTAAGACACTAAAATGCTCCAGAAATGCTATAGCTGCTGCTGAACAAAAGGAGAAATGACTGTTTCTTTCAGGTGTGTGTGTGAGTGTGTGTCTCTGTGCGTGTGTGTCTGTGTATGTGTGTGTGTCTGTGTGTGTGTGCACATACATGCGCTTTCTGTCCAGGAGAGATGCGTTGGAGATCAGGAGAGTGGCCAAACAAGAGCAGGAAAGAAGGAGGAGGCCATTCTTCCCAGACAGAGCCCTGAAGCCTGCCCTGGGTCGTCCTGCTGGAGAGCTATGTGGCCTTATCCCACACTGAGTAACTCACACTTTGGAAATAATCCACTGTGCATCAGAAACAGATAAAGACTGATAAACACAGTCACACCTTCACCTGGGTGTCTGACCTCAAACATAAATTCTTAATGACTTTCAAACCAATGCCTCCTGCATTCTTCCACATCACAGCATAAGGTACGTTTATCCTCCAAGGCTGCTCAGGTCACAAAAACCTTGGATTCTTCTTTAACTTTTCTCTTTCATGCACAATCTGCATTCAATGCATCAGCAAAACCAGAATCTACTTTTAAAATACTGCTGCTCCGTGGCTAACTTCAGGGGCTCATTTCCTGCCATCTCTTCCAGACACGATTTCAGAGACTTTTCAGGGGGTCTCTGCTTCTGTCTTAGCCCCTGCATCGTGTTTCTAACCCAGCAGCACTAGTCATATCACTCTCATCAAGCGCTTCAGCGTCTTCCCGTTTCATTCAGAGTGAAAAGTAAGCCTTCACAGTGTGGGACTTACTCAGGATAATAATGTCCTGCTCAGGCTCCTTCTCCTTCGTTGGCTGTTTCCAGGTCCCTCTGCCTTGGTGCTGTTCCTCTGACTTCCAGGCAGCCCCACTCCAGGGCCTCTGCACTTGCTGTGCCTCTTGCCTGTGGCACTCAGCTCCTGCTGGCTGCATGGAAGACTCCTACATCTCATAGGTCTTGGCTCAGTTTTATCTCCTAAGTGAGCCCTTTTCTGACAAGCTCCTTTTAAAACTGTAAACCCTCTTGACTATCAATTTACTTTTCTTGCTTTAGTTTAATGATTTGCTCAATATCTTACTTTTATAATTTCAATATACTATCCTTCAAAACAATATAAACCCTATAAGGGCACACTTTTTTTTTTTTTATTTTGTGATTTTATGCTAGTGTCTAGATTTTTGCTTGAAGCCAATACATATTTACTGAATAAATAAATAATTCTGTGCAAAAGTAATGTTTCCATGTTCTTTCTTTGAGACGGAGTCGCGCTTTGTCTCCCAGCTAGAGTGCACTGGCAGGATCTTGGCTCACTGCAACCTCCATCTCCTGGGTTCAAGCTGTTCTCCTGCTTCAGCCTCCTGAATAGCGTGAGGCACCACGCCTGGCCTCCAAATTTAAAGAGTCATATATCAGGGTGGGGGCAGCTTTAGGCTTAGAGGATAAAAGAAATAGAAAACTTCCATCATGTTAGAGTGGGCAATGTTTCATGAAAGAGGTTCATGTGAATGTTCTGGACATTCCTGACATAGAACAGAATGTCATGAGGCGGGGGGAGTTGTGCATTTTGGGATGTTGACACTTCCATCCTAGACCAGACCTGTAACTGCATACTCCACTCTCCTCAGCCTCAGGGATAGGCAACGCCTTGCTGATGGTGTCCTTATAGTAAATGTGCTTGTGCTTCTATTTATATTCAGAACCCGTTTCACTCTGCTTGCTTAGTGATTGTATTGCTTTCAGGATCATTCCATAGTATATAAGTTATGGGTGTATCTCAATTACAGATAAACAAGCAAATAAACTAACAAATAAAAAGGTAAAAGCACCTTGACTATTTCATAGAATCAGAGCTAAAATTAAGCGTCTCTGGCCTCCCAGCTGGGCTGTTGTAATATTAGAGATGATTAGGACCACTTCATTCATTCACTCGTTGTGTTAGATTGTCTTGCTAGCTTCAATCACCTCCAGGGGTCAATATATAGATATCTGATTCACTAATTGTTAGATGTTATGGGAGGCGCATTTTGGCTCAAGTCTAGCCTGTCGTGATGGCTGTGAAGTTGCCTGTGACAGCATACTAAAACAGGCCTTAGAAGGATGTCTTGTTCTTTCCAGTGGCTGTTATATTTCCAGAACCATTGTCTACATTCTCATGATAGATATTAACTCTTAAGTTCCAAAAGTCTACAAACATTTAGGAAAGTTTTGGTGAGCAATAAATCCCAGAAAAAAGATAAACCAAGACCCCCAAGCAAGCTAAACAAACCACAGAAATGTAATTTAATACTGCCCATAGTGCATTTTAAAGTAAGGAATATAGTTAGATTCACTTAAAAAATAAAGATTCTTGGACATTTATGAAATACACAATATTCAAAAAGCATATTAGGTAATTCAGTAGATGGCAGGGGAAGCAACCTGGGGAAAGAGAAAAGGGTAGAAGGAGATGGAAGTGTAGTGAAAGAGCCTCAGATGGGAGTCACGTTCTCTTGCTATTCTGGACCTCCTCTTTGTTAGTGGACTCCCATCTTCAGCTTCACACGGGAGATGCCATACCCAGTCCAGCACATCCAAACTAGAGCTTGCTATCTTCTCCATTCAAAAGCACCATGTTTCCCTATGTCTCAATGTCACCTTCTTTGAGACATAAAATCTCTAAGTGATGCTTTTGCACTTTCCTCTATATTCACTTAGTGGTCAAATCTTGTTGAATCTGCTATTAAAATAGCACTGGAAAAAATGTTCAATTTTGCCTTGCCTCTAGTGTCTATTGCAACTGAACTCCCTGCTTCCAGTATCTTTTTCTTTCTGTCCTAGATTCTGCTATCAGAATTTTCTTTCTACGCCAAAAGTTCTCCATCTTTCATGTGCTGTGACACTCAAGATAGATGACTTTCACATCAGCAACGTACTCCAATGAACATAGCCAGATTTTGACACACTGAATGCATAAATAAAACAAATATTGCACTTTTTCAGTGCAATATTCATTAAAATCTTTTAAAATCATGCATGTAATGAAATCAGCCATTTGAAGATATCAAAAAGTGGCATTTAACTGAAAAATAAATAAATATGACAATTTTGATGTTAAACATTTTTATATGAAAGATTTCAAATATGCAGCAAGCCCTGAAAACAATATACAGACATCCTGTACCCACCATTCAGACTAACAGATGTTTACATTTTTTCATATTGCTTTCAAAGTTGTCCTTTATGTTTTAAAAGAAAAATAGCAATACAGCTAAAGCTGGGCTCCCATTCATTCCCCTCCTTTTTCTCCCTGGAGGCTTGAGTTTTGTACATAATTGCTATACATAAGTTTGTACTTTTTGTATGTTTATATTCATAAGCAATATATATTGTTCTGCTTACATTTTTTCTTAAATTGTATCACACTACATTTTCCCTTTTGCACCTTGCTTTTTGTAGTCAACATATTTTGATACATGTTGACATAGTTTATTTAATCAATGGTCTTGTAAGATTCTAATAGCCAAATAAGCCAGCTTGTCTATACATTGTCCTGCTGAGGCATAGTAGTTTTCTTTTAGTTCTCACATTATTTCACTGTAACAAATACTGCTGCAACACACATCCTTGCTCACTTACGGGAGACTTTCTTGTGTAGAGTAGAGAAAGTCTACTTCAGAAAGAAATACTCTTCACACTCTATAGTAGACCTCTAGAAGTAAACCTCTAAATTTAGAGAATCTTCATCTTCAGGTTTACTAGGTATTACAGAGTTGCTTTCCATATGGTTGTATCAAATAACCAATGGCATTATAGAAAATTTCTTTCCCTCATTGCCAGGAACACTGAATGATTGATGGTTTTCCAGTCTGATGAGTTGAAATGGAATGTCGTCATTGGTTTAATTTGCATCTCTCTGGTTCCTACTGATGTTGCAGAAATATATTCATATGTTTATTAGCTATTCTCGTTTTCTTTTTTATTTTCCATGAATAGCAGAATATTCACAATTTTTGACCACTTTTCTTCTATTGGGCTGTTTTTCTTTTTCCATTAATTTGTAACATATTCTAAATTCTAATTTTTTCTATTTATTTATTTATTTTTTATTTATTTATTTTTTTGAGACAGCATCTCACTCTGTCACCCAGGCTGGAGTGCAGTGGTGCAATCTGGCCTCACTGCAACCTCCAATCCCTGGGTTCAAGTAATTCTCCTGCCTCAGCCTTCCAAGTAGCTGGGATTACAAGAGTGCGCTACCATTCTGGCTAATTTTTGCATTTTTAGTAGAGATAGGTTTTCACCATGTTGGCCAGACTGGTCTCGAACTTCTGACCTCAATTGATCCTTCTGCCTCGGCCTCCTGGGATTACAGGTGCGAGCTACCACACCCGGCCTATATTCTAATTTCTTATAGTAAAAAGGGGTATATACACTCACAATATTTTCTTCTAGTCTACAGTTTATTTTTTACATTATTTATGGAGTTGTTTGTTAAGATTAGTTATTTTAAATTTTAATTGAGTCAGTCTTATCAATCTCCAGTACTTAATATTTCTTCACATAAGAAAAGCTGTTCAACACTGATAACATATGTTTTCTCTTAAATGTTTTATAATTATTTTGTATTAACATTTTTAATTCAAATAAAAATGTGTGTGTGTGCATGCACATGGTTCAGATAAAAACCTAATTTTATCATTAGTATTTGTATGGTCTATGATCTTAACATATTTATTGAGTAGCCCATTATACTTTTACTAAATTTTGTAATGACATATCTATCACATATGTTTCCATATATATGTGGGCCTGGTTTTTGATCAAATACATATTTTAACAAAATAATCTGATGTAAAAAATTGAAATATCCACTTACACTTTATGTGCTTTTCTGTATATATGTTTACATTTTTTAATAAAAAGTTCTAATAATAATTTTGAGCTTTTTTCAGATCTCAATGTGTATAGCTTTTAAAAAAGCAGTTATATACTATTAAAGAATAACTACACAAACCTGTATTTTAAAAGATATATAGTAATTGAACTTACATCATTTCAACATACCATTCAGTATGACTACAGTATGTCAATTTCACTTTAATAATTACTTGGCCTTTGGTTTTGTTCACCTGAATGAAATATTTCTGGAATTATTCTAACCTAGGCGCAATGCAGAAGTGAATGGAAGTTGATTACGCATTTTAAACCCTTTTTTGTCTTTCTAAATTCTCTATAGTTTAAGATGGGAAGTGTTTATGACTATAATAAACTGATGTTAGTGTTAGTACTAGCAGAATCGTGATGGAGGCTTTTAACTAGTGCTGCATCACAGATAGGCAGCCCGAGGGCAGTAGCAATCACATAAGCGGGGGCTGCTTACAATTTTGCCCCTCTTACACCAAATAACTTGAACGCAAGTGATTGGAAGGTACGTCATTGTAGGTTCGTATTTGGCAGAGATATTTACTGCTTTCAGAATATCCATGAGCTCCCCCACACTTCCCAACCCTCCTGCAGTTACATGAAGCCACGCGACCACTTCTAGGGAATGAGCCACAAGTGGAAGTGAAATATATTCCCTTTTGAGCCAAGCCATCTGAGAGCTGGCGCCTAACCCTTCTGTGCTCTTTTCCTCCAGGGCAGCAAACGTTAGATCGTGCGTTTGCAGACGGTACCATTGTGAGATATAAAAGCCCCGATCTCTGAGCTGCTACTGCAAGGATACCATTGAATGCAGTGTAATTCCATGAGGCAGTGGTCTTGTACATAAAAAATCACTTTCTATTTGTTAAGCACTGATACTCTAGAGATTGTTTGTACTGATATTCCACGGCATAACATACCCATCCAACCGATCAATGCAAGTATTACCCAGATTGACGCATTTCTTGAGGTGGGGGTGGGAGCTCCGTAAAACCACTAACAGATTAAAAAAGATTTCGGTCATAAAGAAAATTCAGGTCGGACATGTGGCTCACTCCTGTAATTTCAGCACTTTGAAAGACTGAGGTGGGATGATTGCTTGAGTCCAGGAGTTCAAGATCAGCCTGGGCAACGTAGTGAAACCCCCATCTCTACAAAAAATAAATTAGCTGGGTGTGGTGGCGTGCACCTGTAGTCCCAGCTACTCAAGGCTGAGGTGGAGGATGGCTTGAGCCCAGGAGGTCAAGTCTGCAGTCAGCTGAGATTGAGCTACTGCACTCCAGCCTGGGCAACACAGTGAGACCTTATCTCAAAAAAATAATAAGAAGACGACACTTCTTCTAATAGGCAGATGACACTTAAGAGAACTTGCAATGTGACTGTAAGAGCTATATTCATACTGCAAACAGTGGCCTATTTTTATAATCATGTCATATTATATTTCTGTTGTTATTGAGTTTTATTGGCTTAAATAAAAAGCTTCCTTTTAATATAATTTATAGGTGAGGTGGGATTTTAGAGATGTTTTATAGATGTAAGCATAAGGAATTTATCCATTGTTTGATGTTTACACTTCAGATTTATAATAAAAATAATTAGTTTCTTATGGCTGCTGAAACAGATTTTCACCACCTTGGTGTTTTAAAATAAAATAAATGTATTATCTCACAGTTGTGCAGACCCGAAGTCTCAAATTACTATCACTCGGCTGAAATCAAGGCATCAGCAGGGCCACACTCCTTTGGGAGACTCAGATAGAATCTGTTCCTTGCCTCTTCTGGCTTGTGGTGGCTGCCAGGGTCCTTGGCTTGTGGCCACATCCTCAAATCTTTGTCTTCTCCAACTTCACTTGCCTTGTCCTCTTTGTGTGTCAATTCATCCTTTGCCTTCCTCTGGAAAATCCAGAATAATCTCATATCTCAAATTTCTCAACTTCATCACATCCCCACACCCCTTCCCCACTTTTTTACAGTTGAAAGTAACATGTACAGGTTCCAGAGAACGGGATGTGGATATCCTTGAGGGTGGAGGTACATTTTTCAGCCAATCATAAAAACTTATAATGAAGATGATTGGTCAATATTGGAGATCCATATAAAGTTTGCTTTGCTTTTTTGATTTGTTTTAGAGTTCATTATCACACAACTTTTATAAAATTCCATTATTATGGTAATAATATTGATTGTACTTTAACGTTACGGCAAATAAAGCATTTAGAAAATTTGGTACTTGTCACATTCTATCACCAAGTCAGTGACACACATCAGAGGGTTAGCAATATCTTAGATATTAGTACTTGTTTTAAAAGAAAGATGGAATCACATCATTCCTTCTCAGTTGGCATTCAATGACTTTTAGAACCCGGCTCTCAGCTACCTTTATAATTTTATTTATTTATTATTTATTTTACTGCACTTCTCCATTTTCTTCTCTTTCTTCTTTATCTCTCCCCTCCTCATGCAGACATCAGCGGCACCATGCAGGTATAAATAGTGGAAGATAATTGTCAGAAATGTAGCTCAAACCGAGGTTTACCAAACCCATTCAGTTAAGGGGAGAGGTGGGGCAGAGGAGGCGGCCCGCAGAAGCAGAGGTTTGGGATGAGAGAGCTGGAGGTGGTCACCATAGATGTGATTGACACCTTCGTTGATGCAAAGCAACACTGAAACCCCACTAGGTATTAGGAGTGGTTGATGTACAACTGGTAGCTAATCTTGTAATGGCTCTAGAGGAAGAGTTGAATTCTGAGTATGAACATTGCAAAAGAGTCTCAGGGATGGGTCTATGGCTGGTGCAGAGAAGCTCACATTGACTCATTTTTGGATTTATTGGTATGTTTATCTCTTCTACCTGGATAATCATTGAATTCTTGGTAAAGTTTGATAAGATAAGGGATCATATTCAGTTCGCCTTTGTATCTAGAGTCATGAAGACAAAAATGCTTTGCACACAGTAGGAAGTCCTTAAATACGCGGATTGTGAACACCTTCCTTTGCGTCAGATACCATTTCACACATATAATGATTTCCACCAGAAGACTGAAATTTTCCTAGAAAAAGCAGCCTTAAGAAAAAAAAAAAATTAATCCGAAAACTTACTAGAGATTCAGAGCCCAAACTGGAGATTCTAAGATTTTTGGCTAAGTTCAAAGATATTGTAACAACTTGAGAGATGTTTTTAGGTCAGTTGTGTGGGTGTCTCTACTGCACCCTGGCAATTCTCCCTATATATTGTGTCTTGTTTTATTCTCAGAGATTATTTTTGAGTTAGAATAGGATATGATCCAATACTAGAAATTTATTATAGAGGAAAAATAATGCTGCCTAAGGATTACATGGACTACATTTTAAATTTAAAATAAATCCAAGTCACTTTGCTTGCAGGACTAACTCCAGATCTCAGTTATGCGTTTACTTTTGGAAGCTCTTTTCAGTTTGATGGTCTCTTGATATAAAATATTCACGGTCAGTTCAATTTCTTTAGTGACGATTGAGGGTGAAGCTAATCAGTAACACAGTATAAGCAATGTGATGTATATAGTACCGTTTGTGGTTGTGATAATATCGTACCTCACATGCTTCAAACCAGATGCAGAATGGTTTGATCCTTGAGTTTTAACTCTTCTTCATGAATCTGAATCCAGGAGCACTGAATACAAAAGACCACTTAATAAGTCTTCTTCATAGGGTCTATGACAACTGTTCAGTATGTGGGCAGGCTGGGCACTCAAGTGGGGAGTAGGCTCTGGGAAGAATCCCCTTGCTAGCTTCTAGTGATGGCCGTGGATCCTTTGCACTCCTCGGCTTGCAGGTGCATCAGTGCTGTCTCTGCCTCTGTCATTTCCTGGCGTCCTCTCCGAGTCTCTGTGTCTTCACATTGGATCAAGGGTCCTTCCTATGCAGTATGGCTTCATCTCAGTGGAGCTAAATACACCTGCAATGACCCAATTTTCAAATTTGGTCACATTCTGAGGTACAGGGGGTTAGCACTTCAAACATGCCTTTTGGGGGGACACAATTCAACCCCTAAGAGCTTCTGATGAAGAATTTCTTTCTAGAAATACTGCTGTTGATATTTAGAGCAGCATTTTTCACAAATAATTTTTGATATTTGCAGCTACTGGAAGAGAAGGAAAATTTACTCACAGGTTTTAAAAAACAAAATCACAGAATCTTAGGGCTGGAACTCAGAAAACCTGAAGTCTGGTGATTTGTTTTTCTATTATTTAAAATGATAAAAATAACACATGCTCATGATAAAAAAAAATCCTGTTGTATGGAAGAATAGAATTCTCTGCTCATACTCTCTTCTTCTTCTTGGGAAAGTATCAGTGTTGATTTTCATAATGACTTTTCCTGAACAGTTCTGTTTAAGAATATATATGCATATATATGCATATATCCATGTACGTATATATGCATGCACATGTACACATATACACACGTATATGTGTGTATACATACATATGTGTGTGTATAAATGGAGTTATACTAAATATACTCCTGTACAATTTATCTTTTTTATATTCTAAGGCTTGCAGTCCAAATGTGTAGCACACCAGTTTTCAAAATGAGCTTTGTACAGCCCTGGGCTCTCCATAGGTGTTTCTGGGGCAATAAAAGTTAAACATTTATTTTTGCCAAACAATTTAAATACATACTACCTGAAAGTCCCTTTCTACTACTTTTATTTCTATATTTATTTAATATTTGGAAATTCCTTAATAGAATTTTATTTAAAATAGGAGTTTTATTTTTTTTTAATTTTTTTTTTTTTTGAGACGGAGTCTCGCTCTGTCATCCAGGCTGGAGTGCAGTGGCCGGATCTCAGCTCACTGCAAGCTCCGCCTCCCGGGTTCACGCCATTCTCCTGCCTCAGCCTCCCGAGTAGCTGGGACTACAGGCGCCTGCCACCTCGCCCGGCTAAGTTTTTGTATTTTTAGTAGAGACGGGGTTTCACTGTGTTACCCAGGATGGTCTTGATCTCCTGACCTCGTGATCCGCCCGTCTCGGCCTCCCAAAGTGCTGGGATTACAGGCTTGAGCCACCGCGCCGGGCCTAAAATAGGAGTTTTATTGAAGAAAACAGGTGGAGTAGAAAGTGATAGAAAGATTAGATTAAAAAGGATTCATTGATTTTAATCCCTTTGCTTTATTGCTTAGGAACTATAGGCCCAGAGAGGGGAATTAAAGGGAGCAATGAGTGCATCCCGCCCTGCCCAGAGTCCTCCACCAGCCGAGGGTTCACCTACACTTAAAGAGATAACTTGCTGAACGTCTGAGGCAGATTAGCGAGGACTTCTTACTTCTTGCTGTTTTTTTTCTTGAAGCGTGGACCACTTGGCTTTATGCTGTTTGTATCAGGATTCTGGAGAAGAACTAGGGTTGGGATTTTGTTGCAGGAGTGTAGGTAAGAGGGAAGGTAGCTTAGGAGATCACACGGAGAGACTAAACAGAGTGGAGGAAGGCTGACGCCCACAGGCTCTATCGGGGAGGAGAAAATGGGGTATGAGCAGCTGGGGAGCACTGCCAAAGACATAGTGGGCACGGGAATGAAAACTGAGAGGCGAGGAGGTTGTTGGCCAGACATTGAGGCCCCCAAGTTGCAGATATGATGGAGAGAAGCCAAACTGGGTAGTGAGTTTTAAACTCCAGTGTAGTAGATGAGGAAGGAATGAAAAGGAGATGAAGGTCATCATAGCTGACCGTGTGGGAGACTCCATGTGGATAGTCAAGAACTTCATGACGTTGGTGGCAGTTGGGATGTAGATTGCCACTGACACCTTATGAAGAAGGTTTCCATAACTGGAAGATGCTGACATGCCTAGATCTTGGCACTGCAAGGAGCGATGGTTGCAGTGTTTGGACTAGTCTTCAGTCCTGAGTGTCTCAGGAGGAGATGACTCCCCTAAGCAACCTGGGCAGGAGTCAAATACTCATGAGATCCTGGCACCTCATTGAGGAGATTGCTCTGCTCTTTGGCTGGTAGGACCTACATCATGGCTGTGTGGGCAGTCACTGAGAAACTCAACATGGCTCCCAACAGAGAAAGGGCCAACCTTGATAGAGTCTGTAAGACTCAATGTTATCAACAGAGTCCTATTATCACATGCCCAGGCATCCACTTGGTTCGTTTAGGTCAGTATATTTCAATTAGCCACACTAGTACACTTTCCATTTTCAGCTCACAGTTTTGAATGCATCCTCTTGCCATTCTCTGAGAATGTCAAAGGGTAAGAGTGCTATAAAAGTGGCCGGTAGGAAAGATGAGATGAACTTTTACCTACCAGGCTATTAACCTGTGGCTTTCTTTTATTTTCATTATCTTTAGCATGTGGAAAACTTTCCATTATGTGTTATTTTAAAGCCATGTGTAGAAGATGTGGCTTTTGATGAAAAGTGCCCCCTTGATAGATAAAAGAGGATGCCAATTACCTAAGCCCAGAGCAATAAGGTGTCAAGGATCACTCCAGTTCCTCCTGTCAGAGCACTTTAATTGTGTTCTGTGACGGAGTCATAGGAATATAGATAAGGGAAATACATAGACAATCTGTGTGGACTTAAGGCTTTTGATCATGGATAGCACCTAGCAACTGATTCTACACCAATCTTCGAAGTAAATAATGCCAGGACCAGAATTACTTAATAGCTTAATAAATAATCTATTAAACTAAAGAACTTGGAAAGAATTTATTGTGACCATCCACACTAAAATAGATATGCTTGTTGTGTTTGGGAAGGGAAGAAGGAATGGACTTTAAAATAACCCTGAAGAATTAGAAAAATTACATCACAAAATAAGACATTTAAAGAGATAATTTTATGGCAATAGATTTATAATCCACTGATTGGTTTTATTTCTTACCTTTGAACCACATTCATGACTCTAAATCTTTTTGATAGTTTTTCAACATTGAAATATTTTTTCTAGAAATGGTCTTAAATAAAAAAGTCCGTGGTAATATAATGACAGAATTTATTTTCTCCCATTTTCTAGGTGCTCCATATCAATTTTTTACTAAACTATCTGTAGTGAGAAGACAGGTTTCTAAATTCCCAATTCATTGTGAAACCATGCAAAAGAAATGAAGTACTAGGAAAATGAAAGTTTAAAAAGGTGTACAAAATACAAGTGTCAATTTTTTTATTACTGGATTCGACAGACCTAAAATCACTCTGTCAAACTGTTCTAAATGCTTCCTCTCAATTGCAGTGCCTGTCTACTGGAGGAAGGTAATTGCTTTGGGCCGATGTCGTGGCACTGAGAAGCAGGCCTATATTTTAAGCTCTCCCAGCAAAGAAGTCTTCAGTCCAGGCTCTGGTAACCACTGAGTGCTTGTCAGGGAAGAAGAGCCTGCTTTCTAGCAGCGAGCCCTCTAAGAGCTCATCCTGACAGAGCTCACAGTTTGATGCTAAGTTTCTGGTGAATTGGGTGCCAGCTAACTCTAATTCTCCTTAATTTTGTTAGAAACCTTTTTTATTAAATCATTATTTTTATTTTTATTGTTTTTTGTAGAGACGAAGTCTTGCCATGTTGCCCAGGCTGGTCTTGAACTTTTGGGTTCAAATGATCCATCTGCCTCAGCCTCCCAAAGTGCTGGGATTACAGGGATGAGTCACTGTACCCAGCCTAAAATTATTATTTTTAAATGTGCAATAGTGAATTTGATAGTTTGCAAATGCTTTTTTATTTCCCATAACCATTTATTGCTGAATAATTTTCAACATGTATTCCAGCTTCAATCCTAGATTTTTCTAAAAAATTTATCCTTGGGAATTCTCTCATTCTCCTTACTTTATATATTTCTTGTTGCTCAACAGGAAAAATATCTTTGTATCTTTCCCTATGCCGCTAAACTCCATTCTGTTTATTATTTTAGTGTTACAGTATGTGTTCTAACACTGTTGCTAAAGGGGATAATTGTGCCTCTTAGATTATTGTTGGTTCATTTAAGAAGTGTACAGTCTATTTCCTATGTGGTAAAATTGAACATATTAAATAGTACTAGATCCCAAACTGACCTCTTAGAAAATCCCATTTTATTAAGCTGTAAAATTGAAATGTAATTATAATAAATTGGTTAATATTTGAGTAAAGCACCACAATTATGTCTGTTCCCATGTAACTTTATTATGACCTCTAGTCCTAGTTCATATTTACTTAGATTATATAGGAAAGTTAAAGAGACAATAAACTTTAATAGTGAAGAAATATGTTGCCATTTCTGCCCTCTAATTTACCAGGCTATCACTATCGTAGGAGGAAATTATAAAACTTTGACAGTCTTTTGCTTCCCGACGGTCAGTGAATTATTATCTCGCACGATGCGCCCTCCTCAGTGCTTGCAAATTGATTTTTGGATGATTTGTTCTAGTTTTTTCAGGTAAGGAAAATAAGCTGACGTCCATAGTTCCAGGGTCATCGTTCATCCAGTTTTTAAATATAGACACTACATTTGCCCTCTTCAAGTCCTCTGGTATTTCTCCAGTGTCCTCCATGTGTTCTTAAAAATAATCACTGGTGGCCTTATGAATATTTCAGACAAGGTCTCAAAGTGCTCTGAAGTATGCAGTGTTAGTCCCCTGAATTTGAACAAACGTTCCCTTTTCCAGTGCTTTTTAAAGTAGAAGGAAGCAGGAAACAGCATAATGAAGAGGATAAAGAAAGAAAGTCATTAAATTTCAGAAGCCTGTCTGCTTCTGAGAGAGGATCACCAACCAGGTTTTCATAGAAAGGGTCCATGACAATGCAATATTTTTTCTTGTAAAAACAGAACATGATATTCAAACAGTGGTTTGTAAATTTTTGTACCCCTCTCCCACAATGAATGTATAATAT
Source organism: Macaca thibetana thibetana (assembly GCF_024542745.1). Taxonomy (NCBI): domain Eukaryota; kingdom Metazoa; phylum Chordata; class Mammalia; order Primates; family Cercopithecidae; genus Macaca; species Macaca thibetana. The sequence continues at coordinate 86,619,448 of NC_065594.1, forward strand.
CAACAGCACTTGTCGCTCTCATCAAGACTTCAACTCAAATTGCAAATTTTTACAGCCCATATTCTAGAAGTCCGGGCCCTTGACAAAAACTGCCTCAGTACATCAGAACGAAAGCTTATACTTAGATGCTAGGGAAAAGGGACCATGAGTTCCCTGAAGGCAGAGACTGGTGTTTCTGGGAGAACTCCAGGACATTTATTAAGCACTAAGTAATAACTGCACATCTCTGGTGGTTAGCTCTGTTTGGAGATTTGGCCCAGGTGACCATGTGGCCTGACTTCAACCTCTGGGAAGTGCGGGTTCTTTTCATTTATTAGGATGCTCTCTGATGCCCTTCCCAGAAACTACCTCTATGTCCTCACTCACTCATGGGGATGGAATTTAGGGCAGAACTCTTTTTAGATTTCCATTGACCTCTCCGGACCAACCTAATGAAGGTCTTTAACTTTCAGGAAGTCCTGTGTATTTACGTCTAATTTCAAAGTGGTTTGCCACCACTGCAGCAATAAGAATCAGAGGTATAGGGGCCTCAGATTCAGTTTTATGTATCCGTGTCTTCTGGTACCTACTCCTGAAAAATAGATGTTGAACTAGTCATCTGGCAAGCTCAGTTTACGGGTTAATTTGCTTATAAAATATTTAAGGAAAGAATATCTGTTTCCTGAAGCACATAGACATTTACATACATAAATCTGGCTACTTGGAGCAGATAATTTTGCAAGATTCTTCCTAAATCTACAATTCTGGGAGAAATAGAATGCATGTTTTCTAGGCTTTCACAACCATCTGGAGTTGTGGGGGTGAGAAAACTGCATTGACTGAATGAAGCTCTAAGTCTCCCTACTAAAGCCAACCTTCCTCCCCCATTTACCCGGCCCTTCTTATAGCAAAACATGACAGGTAGACCAGAGGTGTAATTCATGAACCTCTGCAGCATTAAACATGAAACATCGCTTCTACAATTCCCCAGTTGCCCAAGTGAGTGCATCATTGATAATCCATTTTTATTCAAATCCCAACGAGGAACATTTGATACATAGGATGCATCAATTATACTCAAGGGCCTAATGATCAATGAACAGACCAGCCATGTGTTTAGCATGCTTGGACTACTGCTGTATCTTAGTACTTTGAGATTAAGATAATGAGGGTTTAGATGCCATTGCCTTCATATGTTCACGTCCTTCCATCAGAGGGAATGGGAAGTCCATCTGGTCACACCATGCATTTTCAGTTTCATTTGGCCCATGTAAAAAACAGATACATTCACTCTGTCAAGGATGATGGCCATTCCCATGTTGAATTCTGGGCATTGCTGGTTAAAATGCTATATATGCATTTTGTAAAACTTACACGTTTAGAAATAATTACAACTCGGTAGCATTTTTATGAAGAGTGTAGGTGTAGCAATTGGAGAATGTACAGACCTTAGTTTTGTGTCACCAGTGGAATTTGGTCTTCAGCTAAAGGGAAAAAAGAAATGGAAGGGTGTAAAGATAAAAGGAGAGACAGGGGTAGGGAGGGGGAGAGAGCGAAAGAGGGAGACTTGTTTCATCTTTTGTCCAATCGCACTGAAAGGAACTGGGCATTTGACATGCCTTGAACTGAAGCTGACCTGGCAGAGCCAATAGTAAGCAACATTTTGTTATGTCATTTAATGACCCTCACAGACTTCTATCAAGGTGTCTGAGGCAGTTTTCCTCTTTCATACAAATCTCATGGTAACCTTTGCTCCCTAGTGGTTTAAATCACATTCTTAAGGGATTAAACTGTTATGACAAAAGAAGAATGTTTAGATATTGTGCTTTGCAGCTCAAAATTTGTCAGATTAGAAACTGTGTATTTTATAATCTTTAGATCAAAGAAGCTCTCCATCAAAGCTTTGTGTCTACTACAATATTTTCCCAACCTTTGTTGAACCTGAATTGTTTTGGATTATCTCACATTGGGTTCACTGAGTATGCCTAGACTAATGTGAAGGGAAAAGCTTTCTTCCAAATATTTTAAACATTTCACGTGTACAGGACTCGGGTGCTAAGCCCCAGGTATTAGTTTACAGAGTGGTGCAGCCCGCCTTGACAGTCTTTTTAACTCTAGTTTTATATGAGATGCTTTTTGAGATTAGTATGACAGATAAAACCCTATAGGGCAACCGTTTATCTTCCATTAAGAACACTGCTCACTTTCTTTAACAGGCTGACCGGAGTGCTCTGTAAAGAGGCCTTTTTATAGAGTTTTTACATCTCGATGGATTAGGTATCATTACCCCGTTGGAAAAAGAACAGTTCAATTTTCTCAGAAGAATGGTTTGTCAGAGTAGAGCAGTTTGTCTTTATCCATCTCTAAATCCAGCAATCATGTTTCCCAAATAGGCACAAAGCAATGATCATTCAAAGTTCAAATTGCCAATTAATTTAGAATCTGCTCCCTGAATTCTTTTCTTATTGTACTGCCATGAATTCACTAAAGCAAGCGTGAGGCCAACATAGTGGTATCTATTGTAAATATCTTTGTATGGTTAAGGGGAAAAATCAATGCAATCTTTCTGTTAATGGAAGACATTTTAAAATCTTATTTTTTAATGGATAAAACATTTCTAAGGAAAACCAGACTTAAGATTAATTGCTGTAAAAACCACTGTTTTAGATAATAAAAATGAGAATGCAAGAATGGTAGCATGTGGAAAATATAATCCAGTTGCATTTGCTTTTGCATTTAAAATGTTTTCCATTTGTATATCATAAAGTATTTATTTAATATACAATTTTAAAGAGGTGAATGACTTATCATTCTATTCCAGAAAAGCAGAAGACTCTTTCTTCTTCTGTTTGTTTTTCTTCAGAACCTCACCTTCACTGTAACATACTAATATATTTCTCGAAGGAGTCTATGAGCACCAGGTTTGAAAGATGCTGTCATTTAATTCATTGTTACCTGTAGAATCATGTTCATCACAGCAAACCCACTAGTATTAGAAATAGTTGATTGTTTTTGGCAATTGCTTTGCTCATAACTCAGGATCACTGCAACTCCCGCCACTGGTCAATTCCTCCCAACTGTCTGTCTGCTAGAACCCTTCAGTCTCGCTTTGTGGCCTAGCTCCAGCAAGACGTAGAAGAGTGATGGTAGACACTTTGCAAACTCACCACTCTAGATCCAGTTTCACTTTGCAATCTTTCATGTTATCTTTACATTATTTTCACCGATGTTATTAATTTGCTTTATTTTGTTATATTAATTTGCTTTATTTGGTTATATTAATTTGCTTTATTTTGCATCATTGTAAGTTAACATGCTCTTGAGTCAAGAAAAGTGTGAATAAATAAAAGCATTATCTCTTTGTGAATAATTATATGAGGTAAGGAAAAAGTAAAAAATGCCAAGACACATCGACATGACTAGAGCAAGAAGTTGTACTGGTCTAGATCAGAGTCCAACAATTTCTCTTATTTCAGCAGGAGCTGTACATCAACTTATGCCTGACCAAAGCCCACCAATAGGTTTGGGGACCTTGTTTGGTGGTCTCCAAAACAACCAGTTGGACAGCAGGACATCTTCATATAAAAAGGTCTGCACCTTGAGGTCAGGAGTTCGAGACCAGCCTGGCCAACATGGTGAAACCCCACCTCTAATAAAAATACAAAAATCAGCTGGGCATGGTGGTGTGCACCTCTAGTCTCAGCTACTTGGGAGGCTGAGACATGAGAATTGCTTGAACCTGGGAGGTGGAGGTTGCAGTGAGCTGAGATGGTGGCACTGCACTCCAGCTTGGGCAACAGAGTGAGACTCTGTCTCAAAAAAAAAAAAAAAAGGTCTGCACTGTAAAAATAATTATGATGTAAGAAAATATCCTTTCTGCCCTTGAAGATCCAGTGCTTTCCTGAGAGAGGCAGACTAAATATGCAACAATAAAATTAATTTCAACACAACTAACATGTATGTAAATATATGAATAATTGTAGTTTTACAAAGCTATCTCTATAACTGCAGGAAAAGAGCTGTTGAGATGACTCAGGAAACAGAAACTAGAGACTCCTAGGCGAAACTACTGGAATGTTAACTCAGGGTTCAGGGAGAATATGAGAAACACTCAGTTGAACACCTGTCATGACTGGATGACATAGCTAGATTTAGCATGCCTGCATTTTCTCCAAGTTAAGACCATTGGAAGGTTAAACTGATTCAGTTTAGAAAAATGTCCTGTTCTATTTTTTAAAATTAAAACATGGGAGTGATGTCTAAAATTACAGAATAGAGGAAATAGCCATTCACAAATTTTAAAATCAGTGTTCATAACAACTATTATTTCTTGAAAAATTGTTGTACTCTGTACTATGCTTCCCATTTGGTAGTCATTAACATAATTCTTATGACTATCTTGAGACATATCCATCACTATTTCAAGTTATAAGTCAGTAATAAAATATGGAGGCCCACTTACATGTGGTTGCTGTATTAGTCAAGGTTCTTCAGAGAAACAGAACCAACAGGAGATGTATACGTGAAGAGATTTATTGTAAGATACTGGCTTACATGGTTATGGAGGCTGAGAAGTCCTACTATCTTCCAATCGCCAGCTGGAGACCAGGAAGGCTGGTGTTGTAGTTTGAAGGCCTGAGAGCTAGAGAGCCAAGGGTGTAGATTTTAGCCCAGGTCTCAGGGCCTAAGAGCCAGGAGCACTGAGGGGAGGAGAAGATGGGTGTCCCAGCTCAAGTGGTCAGGCAGAGTTCATTCAACATTTCTCCTCCTTTCCATTCTCTTCGGGCCCTCAGTGAATTGGATTGTGCCACTCACATTTGGCAGGGCCATCTGCTTTACTAAAGTCACCAATTTATTATAAATACGAGTCTCTTCCAGAAACACACTTATAGACACACCCAGAAATAATCTTGAACCAGTCATATGGGTATCCCTTGGCCTAGTCAAGTTGGTACCTGAGATTAACCATCATAGTCACCCAGCAAATAATGACAAAGCAAGACTGGGACCCAGGTCAGTTTGCTTACAAAGACCATTTCTTAAACACTCAATCACATATTCATGGACTGGTTTATGTTGGCTCCCTTGAATAAACTCCATTTTTATGCTGTTTTTTTTTTCTAAGCTCGACTGAAATTTGTCAATTCTGGATATTTCACATGAATTAATCATCTAATATGTGGTATTTTGTGACTGACTTCTTTCACTTTACCACAATAAGAAAAATCTAAGTAAAGTATAGGAGTGTCTCAATTAACAGAAAATATCAAAAAGATAAATCGTAATAAACAATCAAAGGCTAATTCTGGAGATTTTCAAAGTTCAGCTGTGGAGTATCATGTATCAGTACCTTATTCCTTTCTATTGCCTAATAACATGATATCTTACTTATCCATCCATCAACTGATGTACATTTGGATTGTTTCCACTTATTGGCTATTACAAATAATGCTGCTATGATTATGTGTAGAAGCTTTTGTGTGGACATAAGTTTTTATTTTTCTTGGGTATATACTTAGGGGTGGAAGTACTTGATAACAGGATAACTCCATGTTTAACATTTTGATGAACTGCTAAACTGTTTCCAGAGTGGCTTCACCGCTTTTTATTTCCAGAAGGAATCAGTGAGAATCCTAATTTACCTGCATCCTCCCCATTGACTGTCTTTTTTTGTTGTAGCCAAATATTGCATGTGAAATTGTCATATAGTGCATGCGAAGTGGTATTTCATTGTGGCTTTGACTGCATTTCTATGATAGCTTATGATGTTGAACATCGTTTTATGTGCTTATTGACCATTTATAGATCTTCTTGGAGAAATGTCTGTTCAAATATTTTGCTCATTTTTTGTAGGTATGTATCTTCTTGCAGTTATCCTACTGGAATTTACTGAGGTTTTTGGTGTATAGACTAATAGTCATTGAATTTGGGAAATTTCAAGTCATTATTTCTGTGACTATTTGTTCTGTTTCTTTCTGTCTCTCTTTTGTTCTTCCATTATACATATTGTGGTGCTTAATTATGGTCCACATTTCTTGGAGGCTCTGTTCTTCATTTTTCTTCTCTGTTCTTTAGTTTACATAATCTTTACCAATAGATCTTCAATTCTGATGATTCTTCTGCTAGCCCAGATTAGCTGTTGAATCCTCTAGTACATTTTTTTTTCTTTATTTTGGTTATGGTTTTTCACTTCCAGAATTGGCCTTTGGTTATTTAATTATAATTTCTTTTTATTTATATTTTCTATTAATTGAGACTTTTTTTGTGATGCTTTTCTTTACTTTTTTATTTTGGAAAAGCATGTAGTATAAATTTATCCTCAATGATTTTAAGTGTACAGTACAGTATTATTATATGTGCATTGTTGCACAGTAGATCTCCAGAAGTTTTTTATCTTGCATGACTGAAACTTTGTATCTATTGGAAAATCCCCAGTTCCCTTTTCCCCCCGCTCCAGGAAACCAGCGCATTCTACTTTCTATTTGTATGAGGTTGATTAGTTTTTTTTTTTTTTTTTTTTGAGACGGAGTCTCGCTGTGTCTCCCAGGCTGGAGTGCAGTGGCGTGATCTCGGCTCACTGCAAGCTCCGCCTCCCGGGTTCACACCATTCTCCCGCCTCAGCCTCCCAAGTAGCTGAGACTACAGGCGCCCGCCACCACGCCCGGCTAGTTTTTTGTATTTTTAGTAGAGACGGGGTTTCACCATGTTAGCCAGGATAGTCTCGATCTCCTGACCTCGTGATCCACCCGCCTCGGCCTCCCAAAGTGCTGGGATTACAGGCTTGAGCCACCGCGCCCGGCCGAGGTTGATTAGTTTAAATGTTTCATATAAGTGGAATGAGACAGTACTAGTCCTTTTGTGTTTTGTGACTGGCTTTTTTTACTTACCATAATGTCCTCAAGGTTCATCCATGTGGTAGTATATGGCAAGATTTCCTTCTTTTTTAAGACTGAATGATATTCCATTATATATATATGCATATGTGTGTGTGTGTGTGTGTGTGTGTGTATATATCCTTTTATTTATTTATTTTCTTTATTTATTAATTGGTGGACGTTTAAGTTGATCCCAGATCTGGCTATTGTCAATAGTGCTGCAATAAACATGAGAGTGCACTTATCCCTTCAAGAAGATCCTGTTTTCAATACTTTTGGATATATACTCAGAAGTAGAATTACTGGATTATAAGGTAGTTTTATTTATAATTTTTTGAGGAATCTTCACGTTGTTTTTCAGAGCAGCCTTATCATCTTAAAATCCAGCGGTGTCCAATTTCTCTATGTCTTTGATAATACTTCTTATTTATTTATGGTTTTTGACTGTGGTCCTCCTAACTGGAGTGAGGTGGTGTCTCATGAAAGTTTTGACTTGCATTTTTCTGATGATTAGTGTAAGCTGACCCCATTTCACATACTTGCTGGCCATTGGTGTGTCTTCTTTTTAGACATACTGATTCAGTTTCTTTGCCCATTTTTAGATTGCATTATTTGTTTTCTTGATCATTCAGTTGTATGAGTCTCGTATATTTTGCATATTAACCCCTTATTTGTTTTATAATCTGCCAATATTTTCTCCCATTCTTTAGATTGACTTTTCTTTGTGCTGTTGATTGTTCCCTCAGCTGTGCAGAAGCATTTTAGTTTGCTGTAGACCCATTTGTCTATTTTTGTTTGCGTTGCCTGTGCTTTCAGTGTCATATTCAAAAGACCGTTGCCCGGAACAGTGTCGAAGCTCTTCTGCATTGGAAGTAAAGCTTCTAACCTACACGTAAGGGCTGGATGATATCACTTAGATACACCCCACTGGAGTGGAGCTTCCATCATGGTGAGCAGGAGGTTATGGAGCAAGTAGGTCAAATACCACAGACTCTTGGTATTCTCATTGAGATTTAGTAGTATAGTCTTGAATAAATGTTTCTCCATTTGCTGCAGTTCTTTAGAATACTTTTCAGAGACTGATTTAAATGGTTATGTGTGTGTGAGTTTATTTTTATTTTTATTTTTTATTATTATTTTTTGAGACGGAGTCTCGCTCTGTCACCCAGGCTGGAGTGCAGTGGCACCATCTCGGCTCACTGCAATTTCCACCTCCCAGGTTCATGCCATTCTTCTGCCTCAGCCTCCCTGGTAGCTGGGACTACAGGTGCCTGCCACACAAATTTTTTGTATTTTTAGTAGAGATGGGGTTTCACCGTGTTAGACAGAATGGTCTTGATCTCCTGACCTCGTGATCGGCCCGCCTCAGTCTCCCAAAGTGCTGGGATTACAGACATGAGCCACCACCCCTGGTCTGTGGGTTTATTTTTTAAGTGACTTTTGCCAGTTATGGTGGTTTCATTGGGAAAAGTGTTTGTTGAGCTCTTCACGCTGCCCTTCCAGAAGTGTTTCTTCTGATTTTTGTTTGTTTTTAGCTAACTTCACTGGTTACTCCTTTAGTTCGAAGTCAGTTATAACTGCTACTGGGTCTTTTTCTGGGATTCCTGCTTTCCTTGATCATCTGATTTTCCATTTCAATCACATGTACTTATTATTTTCCTTTATTATTCAGCATTGCATTTATCTGCATTCTATTTCCTTGTGGTTTTACAGAGTCACATTTCAAATCGAAATGGTAATTTTTTACTTTATGTCTATATTTCATACAGTAAATGTCAGGGATTCTGCCTAATGTAGTATATAAGGAATCATAAGAAATAACCCTTTGCAATAGTCAGCATAATATTGCATTAGCTTCAAAATATTTGTTAACCCTTGATTGTCAGATTCTCCATGGCTTCTTGTAGATCATTGATACGTAAGCTGAATATCATGTGTTACGAAAGCATTCTTATGCTACACTCTAAACTGACATTGAGCTACTAACTGGCATCTTTGGAAGTGGACACGTAGGTAAATACACACTACATTTTCATAGCCCATGGAGACCATACCACAAATTCTCAACTAAGAAACCTGGTCACGACCATGTTACAGAGGACAGAATACAAAGCCTTGTCAAAGTCCAGGGTCTTTATCTCTCTTTTTCCCATTTTGCTGGCACAATCTGCCACTCTGTCAGAGGAAAAAAAGTACCAACTTACATCACTTGTTGTTTTTACAAAGTCATTTGGATGTTCCATGGTGGGGAGCTCCTGTAGTGCTTATAGACCAACAACCTCTGCAACTATGTCCCTACGTATATGTTCTAAAGGTTTGCTGTCTTGATTAGAGGCAAGAGAACTGTAGGAAGGTGATAGAACTCCTACTAACCCATGTCTATGGCTAGAGTTATCCCCTATTTCTCTTTCTACATGTGTCCAGAATACTGTAGGTGTTCAAAATATTTGTGGAATCACTTATAGACTCTTACATCAATTTTTAAAATACCTTGCTCTTGTGTTAAGATACTTATTAAATTTACTTGTATCAATTTAATCATGTGTCAGCATCATGTTTATGATTAAGGATTCCCTAAATTACATGTACCAACCTTATAAGTTTTCTTTTTAATTTTTATCCTTTTTACCTTCTCTAGCTTATAGATTCCATTGCTGTCTGGGACTTTTACAAATTTCCTACACACATGCACACACACACAGACACCCCCCTATTCTTCCCTTTTTTTTTATGATAATGGTGGGTATGTGTATTGTCTACAAAGACCCTCAGGAAGGTACCCCTCAGGGGTCTTTTCTTTTGCCCCTCCAAATGGTACATCCTTAGCTTTGATTTTGGAGGCCAGACCAGGACTGTGAAGCAATGAACTTTAGCTTCCTGAGGGGGTGAAGGATGAATAAGTGCTCTGCAGACAGTCAAAAAGTTCTTAGGAGGAATCGGAATTTGCGTTTGTAGCAAAATTACTAATGATGAGTTGACTTGTGCGGCTACAGCACCGGCCAGAAATGTAAGTTTGGAACTCAGTTGTAAAAACAATGCCATTTTTGGAGTTTTGTCTTTAACCTGTAAGATGGCAGTAAGGAAAATCATTTTTGTAGACATGGGTAATCTTATCTTGGCTGTATTTTATAGAGATACCACTAATATCAAAAAGAGGTAAATAGCAGATCAGAGGAAGAAAAAACTGAGGACAAGAAGATAAAATTAGGAGTTTGCTACTGTATTGACCCAGGACAAATAATATGGGTCCCAGAACTTAAGCAGTGCCAAGTGGAAATAGATGCAAATTTTCCGACTTAAAGTTCTACAGCATCTGGAAGACTTAGATGTACCTTTTTGGGTTTCTGTGCAGACAGAAGCAATGAGGATGGCTCTGAGATTTCTCTTGAGATTTCTAGTTTGGGTGACCAGGTTTGTGGTAACTTGGACACGAGCCTCTAGAATATGAGTAATTTTTGAGGGAAAGGCAATACATTCATTTGACATGGAGTTTGAGATGTCTGTATCACATCTCTGAAAATAAGTCTAATTGCAACTTAAAAATATGATATTTGGAGGCCAAGAGAGAGTTGGTGGCTGAGGAAATACATGGAGAGTCAGCATGGATCTTGTACTTGAAGCCACAAGGATGGAAGCTAAGAGGGTGTAGGATAAGAAGAGGAAAGAGGAGAGAGAACTTAAGAAATTTAATGGGCCACAGATGGAAGATGGATGAATAAAAGTAACTGGAAGGTGCAGACAGAGATACAGGAGGAGATGAAGCCGATATTATTTAGCTGGTCAGTGCAGAATTTCCAGAAAGCAGACCAGGTCATTAAGATGCAAATAAATTCAACAATAAAGTAGGTGTGGGTGCCCTTTATGAAAATTGAGCAAAACAGGGCAGGTGAGTCAGATTGTTAGAAAAGTGAGGAGTAAAAGGAAGGAGAGGAAAGGGAGACAGTACAGAATTCTTGCAATAGATTTGATAATTTGCAAGGGCAGAAAGGGAAGTGGGGAAAGAGTAAGAGAATCTCCGTGAGAGTAAAATTGAGACATGGTTACCAGCCGGAGATGCCCTGCCTCTACCTCACATCCAAACATTCTCATCCCTGATTCTGAATTCCCTGCTGCTGCCTTCAAATGCTGATCACTCCCTAAAGTCAGCATCTGCCTATGGGCCCCTGTAAGTAGCTCAGAACTGAAAGAGGCTAGATTGACCCAGCACGCAGGCTCTCCTGCTCCTGGAATTCCAAGTTTGAAATCTGAGTGTGTTTTCTGTTTCATCTTGTTAGGTAATGTAGTACTAAGTCAGACCACTCTCTCTGATCCAGTTACAGGTATAATTAATTAGACATCTCAGGGTTCTGCCATGAGTAACACTGTCTTATGGAAAAATGTGTTTTGATTTACAAACAGATTTTTGGAATAGAATTATTTACGTTCTATGGATGTCAGCATAATTTTCAATAAACTGTGTGCTCCTTGTAGAGGTTTTTATTTATCTGCTCTCCTAAATTTTGTACTACTGCCTTAGTTAATTCTTATCACTTTGTATTTCATCTTTAGTAGCGTTGAAGCTGGCCCAGTCAGGGAAGAAAGAGGTTAAAGTTTCAATTTATGATGTTTTAAATAACTAATGATGAGTATCTCTGCATTGGGAATTGAAATCCTATTTACCATGGTGAGAGAAGAAAGGAAGCAGATGGAAGTCAGAATAGCCCCAACCCCTCATCACCAAGGCTTCATTCCAGTCCTGTTCTAGATGTGTGCTTCATGCTCCATAAAAGTGTTCTGGCCTTGCAAAGTCTGCATGCTCAGGATCGCAGCATCTCCTCCCCAAATCCTCCATCCCTCTCACCCTATGCTGCCCACATTTCACGGAATAAGTGACAGTGGTGAAAGATAGCAATCTATCCAATGTTTTTCAAAGAAAAGGGCTGGAAACATCGATCCTTCTTTATGCTTCCTCATTCCACAGGTGGACTTTAACTTTTTAAAGGAAAGAACAGAATGCATGCTAAATTTTCCTGTTAGGAAAATTGGCATCTTACTACATATTTCTTGATTCACTGGGAAGGAGATAAATCTAGAATACAATTGTAAACCAAATTTCCAATTCTTTTCTTCAATACTTTTATATCTTGACATGACTCTTGGAAAAATCTGGCTGGAAATAAACTGACATTCATATGCTTTGAGGGGGAAAAATGCATGAATGATAGTATCTATTATTGCAACTGACTTTTCTGAGAGATTTGTCTGTGGAAAAATTAATATACTTTTGCTAATGTACATAGTCAAAGGACTTTGAATTCACATCTTTTGGTTGGAGTCCTGATAAGGTAACAGGGGCAATTAGGGGGCAATTCTACTTAATTATCTGAATAATTCAAAAGGTCATGAACATTTTCATCTACAGAAAGTCATTTCTTTGAATTGTTCAGTTATTAGTAGATGTTATCCTGAATGAAAATTTATAAGACAAATAAATATTTAAATGATCTTAATGTAATATGAATGTACAGCTATGTGCCAAATAATGATATTTCAGTCAATGATAGACTACATTGCAGTAGTGCCATAATATTATAATGAAGCTGAAAAATTATTATCACTTAGTGGTGATGTTCACGTAAACTGGCTGTGCTACCAGTCATATGAAAGTCTAGCGTATACAATTAGGTACAGTACATAATACTTGATAATAAATGGCTGTTACTGGTTTCTGTATTTATATACTTTTTATTGTTATTTTATTTTTTATTTTTATTTTTGAGATGGAGTCTCCTTCTGTCTTTCAGGCTGGCATGCAGTGGTGTGATCTCGACTCACTGCAACCTCTGCCTCCTGAGCTGAAGCGATTCTCCGGTGTCAGCCTCCTGAGTATCTGAGATTACAGGTGTGCACCACCACGCCTGGTTAATTTTTGTATTTTTAGCAGAGATGGAGTTTCACCATGTTAGCCAGGCTGGTTTCGAACTCCTGACCTCAGGCAATCTGCCCACCACGGCCTCCCAACTTACGGTTATTTTAGATGTGTACTCCTACTTATAAAAAATGCTAACCATAAAACAGCCTCAGGCAGGTCCTTCAGGAGGGATTCTGGAAGACATCCTTACCATAGAAGAGGACATCTCCATGTATGTTACTGCCCCTGAAGACCTTCCAGTGGGACAAAATGTGGAGGTGGAAGACAGTGATGCTGATGATCCTGGCCCTGTGTAGTCCTAGGCTAGTATGTGTGTTTGTGTCTTAGTTTTTAACAAAGTTTAAAAAGCAAAAAATTTTTTAATAGAAAAAAGCTTATAGAATAAATATATAAATACATAAAAGCATTTTTTATAGCTATCTGTGTTTTAAGCTGTTATTACATTAAGTTTAATTTATTATTGAAGAAATAAAAATATTTTTTATGGTTTTAGTGTAGCCTAAGTGTAGATGTTTATAAAGACTACAGTCATGTATGGGAATCTCCTAGACCTTCTCACCTGCTCTCCACTCGCTCCCTGATGGACCCAGGACAACTTCCAGGCCCACAAGCTTTGCTCGTGGTAACTGCCCTATATAGCAGTGTGTACCATTTTTATGCTTTCAAACCATGTTTTTACTGTACCTTTTCTATGTTCAGAGACACGAATACTTACCATTGTGCTACAGTTGCCTACATGACTGAATACAGTAGCATGCTGTACGGGTTTGCAGCCTAGAAGTAATCGGCTATATCATACAACCTAAGTGTGTACTAGTCTGCACCCTATAGGTTTGTGTAAGTACAAACCCATATGGTACTTCTGAAGTTCTCACAATGACAGATTTGCCTAACAACATGGTTTTCAGAATGTATCCTTGTTGTTTAACAATGCATGACTCTTCATTGTGTGTGTGTGTATATGTATCTATGTGTGTGTGTGTATGTACCAGATGATAGTGGCTGAATGTAGATAGATAATTTGAATAGAGTCAAATGAGATAATATTCCAAAAAAACTTTCCATACTCTAACACTAATCAAATGTAAGGCATTATTGTTCTCATTATTATTTTTAATGATGTTTCTCCTTGTATGAATACTGGGTCTACTTCTACCCTATCTTTATTTTCAGTCACTTTCTCTGCAATGCATAATGCAAAAAGAAAGTATTTTAATAGTCCCGAAGGTGTGGTCTATGAACCATCAGTATTGTCAATACCCGGAAACTTGTTAGAAATGCAGAGTCTCAGACCAGACCCCAGTTCAGATGTGCACATTTTAATCATATCTCCAGGTTATTCTTATATTTGAGAAGCATAGGATGAACAGTAGAGGCTACTAATGCTGCCTAAGGTGACAGCACAGAGGGGCGGGGAAATGCATTAGGATTGCAATCAGATTTACTTAATCACCTGATCCCCCACTTTACTCTCTGAAAAACTTCAAGTTTACAATCCACACACAATGTGTAAAGATATCTACTTCCTAATAGATGGATGGCAGCTGGCTCTTAATCAGGTGCCCAAGTTGTCATTTTGTAAGCTCCTTATAAAAAGGAGTGAAAATCAGAGAAAGTTGGAACTTGTTATTTACAGATGCATGAGACATCAATAATTCCTTTACTAATACACTCCACTGGCCTCCCAAATCCTTGTTCTTCCAGCTTCTCGGCTCTCTTCAAACTACCACTCCATTGACACACTTTCCTCGTCAGTGACTATCAAACCAAGTGAACATCAATTCCTCTGATTGGTTTTTATTGTCAGGCACTCTGGGACCCCAAATGACATTCTCTAGTTAATTTCTCCCCCTGTTTAAACACACATCCTGTGCTATAGATCACCGCTCCGACTTCCTACTCCTTGCCTTAATGGAAGTTCTCATTCCCAAAGCCTTACTTTAGAGCTCATCTCACCAGCTGCTGTCTTTATACTGTGTCTTGATTTTCTATCACTGGATATTATGTCCTTTTCACTTGACTACACTGACCTCTTAGTAACTCTCTTCTAGTACTTTCAGCCTGTATTATACGTGTAAGTTTATGATCCTTAATATGCTGCCAAATCTAAGAGCTTTTCTCCTCCTCTTTGTAAACGTGGTTATACCTGGGACATTTACCCACCTAGAGTGATAACTTAAAAGTAGATTTAGTAAATTAAATGGAACCAGGGTTCTCAGAAATATACATTTGGCTCAAAGGCTCAGGTCAGGAAAGCTGAGGTTCTGGGAATGCTCAGGTCCATTGTCTTCTGTGCCTAGATCTCCTCTTCATCCTTAATATTCCTATCCCTCTGTACACAGGTGGGGTCCTGCGGTATATTCTCCAGACACCAGCATACACATGTTAACAAGGGAGGAGCTGGGCCCAGCTGAGATTTTTTTTTTTCTACCTATTTCTTTGAAAGCCAGTGATGGGATGATTGCACATCTTCATTTCAGCATTTCATGCCACTTTTGCAACTTGACATTCAAAGGTTTTGTTCGGTCTTCATATTCAAACAATTTTCTCTTGAAAAAAATAAAATGACTCACCATCCAGAATATATTAAGGCATGTAAAATAGGAGAATTTAGTCATGTAAGCATTTTTTCTTTTTCTTTTTTTTTTTTGAGATGGAGTCTCGCTCTGTCGCCCAGGCTGGAGTGCAGTGGTGTGATCTCGGCTCACTGCAAGCTCCGCCTCCGGGTTTACGCCATTCTCCTGCCTCAGCCTCCCGAGTAGCTGGGACTACAGGCACCTGCCACCACTAAACAAAACATTAGCCTGGCTAATGTTTTTTGTATTTTTAGTATAATTGGGATTTCACCGTGTTAACCAGGATGGTCTTCATCTCTTGACTTTGTGATCTGCCTGCCTCGGCCTCCCATGTAAGCATTTTTAATCAAACTATCTCAGTGGTCTGTGAACAGTGGTTGCAAAAATAAGGCTACAGGAAAGCCTGTATAAACTCTGCATTACCAAAGAAATGCATTGTGTGAGCTTCAGTTCACTTGGGTAAAACATAGCAGTTCGTACCATCTGAACATTTCAACTTAAGAACTTCTTAAACATGAATCAAATATTAAAATTAATACTAGAATGAACCCGTTTTTATGATTCTTTCTCTGTTTTTATGGTAGTTTTGTTTGTTAGCAGCACTATTTTTTAGGTGTAATATATATATATATTTGCAGATATTAGAGCATATACTTCATAAAACAGAACAGGTCCCTTTGCTTTCATGTTACCTACAAAAGCATGTTTTGACTTGTTGGGCGACAAAAATCTTAATGAGTTTATTATTTCTTGGGCACATAAAACCCTTTGGACGTGAAGACATGAGTTAGAACATGTATGACTTGAACCTTTTGAAATCCTCTTTCTCTGCTTTAGAAGGCAGTGTAATGTATTCATAATCAAGAGAATTTAGATACGTCTCCCTGAGGTGGCCTAGAATTGTATTTCAGAACAAGGTTCAGGTATTCATGTATTACTAGCACAAGGATGATTATTTGTCATAGCCATTGCTGTCTTAGAGAATGATAAAAGGAAGGAATTGTATTTTAAAAAATATAGTTTATTACTTTCCTCATTAAGGTAAAAGTTGGCATATAACTAAAGTGAAGTATTTTGTTTCATTTTTTTTTTTCCCTGAGCAAAGACAACAGATTTATGCATAGTAGCAACTGTTCCTTTTTAAAACATTCAAATTTTACAAGATTAACCCCTATCTCTTGTTGCAGTTGAGTCAGCACCTGGGTAGCTTATTTGAGGACTCTGTGATTGACTGTCATTTTCTTGGTCATTAACTCCACTAACAAAGTTTTACTGTGTTTCCACATTCTTAAAGACCAGGCAAGATTTGCAGAATTTTGGTTAAAACTGAGTTTATCCTAGAGAAATTAACAAATCCTGGAAGAAGTCATCATTTCTAACTCATGCACTCACCCACCTGTCAAGGATGAATGCCATATTTTTCAGGTTTTAGTTCAATGGTTTATTCTGGGAATGGGTTATTGACTCAAATTGCAGTGGGTTATGTTTGTTATCCTCTGTTTTATGAAAAGTTTTTTATTGAATGTGAATTAGTCATTATCCAGTTATAATCCCTTTGAATGTTTTCTACCATTGTCACATAGAAGATCTTTTCTAACAGAAGAGTATCCATCTTTGGAAGCTTTTCTCAGTTGCTAGTCAGTGCATTTACTGGACAACTTTGTATGGCCATTGCATATACTTAGGGTAGGGACCTCATTTAGATGACTGTAATCATTTAGATGACTAACATCATTTAGATGACTGTGACATCATTTAGATGACTGTGACATCATTTAGATGACTGTAATCTTGTTTTAATGTTGACAGATGTCATCTATACAATGTATATACGTATGTATTGTAAATACAGATATACACATCTGTATTTATGTCTGTATATGTCTAATGCCTTCTTAAAATTATAAATACTGAAACATTTAATCAGACCCCTTTGAAAGTAGACTCCTATGTTAGAAAGATTGACACTTGTAGTCAACAGTAGTTGTATTTTTACTTTTAGAACCTAAGAGAGAAAACTCAAAAAGGAACAAGTGACCAAGATTAATAGCATCAAAGCTATCTTATATTTATTCCTTTATTTAAAAAAATAACAAATGCTTATTTGATCAGAAACCTTAAATGATGCCAAAATTTTGAGTAAAGAAAAAGTCACAAAAACCATTTATCCCAGCTACATGACAGTGTTTGGTTATCAGTTGGTAAAATTCTAAGTTAAAATAGTTAGAATACATGAAATATAAAGGTTGAGTCCGTGAATATGTAATTTCCCATTAACTTAATTAAAATACTATGGTATCCAACTTTCCCAAAATGATGTACACAAGCATAGGACTGTAATTCATGGATCATTTGACATTTTAGAAGTTCTTCATTATAACTTCTCTTTGTATCTTGGATCCAGATGTTTGTATAAAAAGCAAAAGCATTATATTCAGTATTCCACTCAGTAGCTTCAAATGTTCACTACCTGATATTACTTAGAAACCATTATAAAACATTGTTTAGATTAGGTGGCCTTGCTATCTGCAAAATTGACCTTACATTGGAGCTGATTTCATTAAATGACTTAAAGTTTTAGTCAATAAATAATCTTGGTGCTAAGGAAACTATCTAAGGCCAGTCCTTAGATAAAGAGCTACACAAACTAAGATGTCAACACTCTACTTTTTCTCTTCCACTACCTCCTCCCCACACCCATGCCTTCATTCACTAAAAGTGGACTCAAGTTCTATGCATCTATAATAAACAACAACAAACAAACTGACAACAGTTAAAACTGATTTTCTTTTGTTTTTAAGTATTCTCTGGTTGGGTTTAGACACCAATGAACATAAAACAGTCCCCTAGTCAGTGGATCTGAAACTTACAGATATGTCAGAATGGGGGGCAAAGAGACTGATACTGAAACATGGGTTTCTGGAAACTCCCATCAGAACTTCTGATTCAGTAGATCTGGCTGGGACCTGGGAATCTGCATGTCTAACAAGGTTTGGGTGATGTCAATGCAGCTGATCCTTGGAGAACATTTTGAGAAGCCCTGGGTTATGCATCTTTTTTTCCTGGGCTCTGCTTGGAAACACTTTTGTATAATGTTATGAAAACAGTAGTGCTCTCTGAAAGGAAGTTTTATTCTTCTGCAATGGCGAGAGAGGAATCACATAAATGCTGCTTAGGTATTGGGGTACTTCTTCACACCAGTCTAGGCTGCCAAATACGGTACAGGACACGCAGTTAAATTCGACTTTCAGAGAAATAGCAAATAGTTTTTCAGTATAAGTATCCCATAGATAAACTTGCTAAATTTGGAAACCGCACATTTGAATCATGTAAAGTTAATTTTTACCCTATTTGTTTTGTTCTGAAGTGTAATCTCTTTAATGAAGCGAAGTGTCATTTTAATAAAAATATATAGACACATAAGTACAGTCTATGGCTAAATTTCCCATGATTTCTGTATGTGTACATCAAATTTGTTGTAGTTAAAAAATTTATATCATTACCTCACAAGTTTGAAATGGTCACTTTTAGTTAATTATAAGGTGTAATTTGATTCCTTAAATGTTTAAAAAATGATTCCCCCCAAATTAAGGCGAGTACTACAGTGTTCAATCAGCAACTGATTTAGCTTTGTTTAAAGAGGCTTTGAAGACAATGTAGCTTTGTGGAATGAGAAAAATAACGGCCACTGTGGAGACCTGGAAGTGCATATGGGTGGTGAACACAAGTAACTGTGAGACTTGGAGAGAGCTGACTGCCTCCATTTTCTAGCTCAGAGGATTGCATGGGCACAAGGCTGCACATTTGGTAAACATTAGACTTCAGAAACTCAACGTTAAATTGGAGCTCCTTGATCACAGTTGAGCTCGTGGGTGACAATCCATATTACAAAAGTGTTGCCCATGTGGATTTCAAATGATGACTGAGTAGCCCTGTTTCGCGTTGATGTATATAACTCCTAGAAATGTTGGTTGGAGTTTCGGGAGTTAACCAGCATCAGGTCTATGAATTCTTAAATGAATCAAAATTCTACTGCAAAGCTCGTGTTTTCATCTTCCCTCTCATGCAAAAGGAACCTTTCTAGGAGATGGCAGAGTACTTTGGCACACATCCATGTGCTGCTTTTCCATCAGAATGATGATGAATTATTATTAGAAAGCCAAGTGGCAGCTATCATTGATGAGATTTCATTAATATATATTTTAGATTTATTTAATATATAATTAAACGATATATGTTTCCCTTTAATTGTCTAACAATAGGATTCCTTTGATTGCCTCACATGGCAATGATGAGATTTCTCTTGTATTTCCACCTTTCCGGGTACAGAGTCCACAATTTGTAATGTTATTTTTGGAACAAATGCTAGTAATTAAGCCCCGTATCTATGACTTTAAAAAATGTCTCCTGGGCCGGGCACAGTGGATCATGCCTGTAATCCCAGCACTTTGGGAGGCTGAGGCCGATGGATCACCTGAGGTCAGGAGTTTGAGACCAGCCTGACCAACAAGGTAAAACTCTGTCTCCACTAAAAATAAAAGCCAGGCATGGTGGCAGGCACCTGTGATGCCAGCTACTCGGGAGGCTGAGGCAGGAGAATGGCTTGAACCTGGGAGGCAGAGGTTGCAGTGAGCTGAGATCGCACCAGCCTGCAAGAGTGAAACTCCATCTCAAAAAAAAAAAAAAAAAAAAAAAAAAAGGTTCCTGATTTGTTTTTCTGTAGTTGGGGAGGTTGTTGTATGTTTTTTCTTCAGAGTGAGAACTTGCATGGCCCCAGGTTAGGGAATGCTTTCTGTGAGGGGCTACGGGAACTGGAAGAGAAATGATGGTGGCTTCAGTACCTTGGTATTTATACACGAGAAAAAGGTTTTAGGAGACTATTCTTAAAAAAAAAAAAAAAAAAAAGTGCCAGCTTTCCAAGATTTCTCAGTAATCATACTTTAGCCTACAATTTACAAGAAAAAACTGCCTCCAGCTTTTTTTGGATGCAAAGCAACTGGAGTGTTGTTTTGGAACATCCCTGTTGAGGGAACTTTGCCACTAGAATTGCTGGAAATGAGACAGCAGCGTTTGTCAGCGTTTGTCAAGCTGCTCAAGTCACACCTCAGCTAAACAAGTGTCCCTGTGTCTTTCAAACATTTTTGCAAAAAAAAAAAAACCCATTTATTTCTTTTGGTAAAGAAAAGCTCTTATTGCTGAGCCACTCAATAAAGCAGGGTTTGAAGGAAAAGGAAAACTCCTGACATAAGAAGCCAATTTCTTCTCCCCGCTCCCCTGAACCCACTGCAATTTGGTTTCCTGCCACCACCTTCGCCTCCGTGACCATCTTAAAGTCCTCACTGACTTCCATGTTGCTAAGCATGGTGGCCACCTCTTAGTCCTCATGTGGCTTCTCTCTTTCAGCAGCATTTGATAGAGATGATAATTTGCCTTAAAACACATTCCGTTCCTGGTTTCCAGGCTGCCATATTGCCTGGGCTCCCTCAAAATTTCCCACTGTTCCTTCCCAGACTTCCCTGTCTCCCTGGTCTCTCCAAGGCTCACAATTTATGCCCTTTCCTTTCCTGTTGGCCCTCTGGGTGATCAGATCCAGACTAATGACTTTTTTACCTATAGGACATTTTCTAGATTTGTGTCTTTAATCCAGACTTCTCCCCCTATGCCCAATATCCAGCTTGCTTCTTGACATTCCCACTTGACTTTTGGTCTTGACTCCACTCACAACCCACCTCCTCTCAGGCAATAGGCTCTGTGTTCTGCCAGATGCTCAGGTCAATCCATGGAGCCATCCTTGCCTGCTGCTTTCCCTTCACTTGTTTCCTGGCCGCCCTATCTAAAATGTCATCTCAACCCCCACCCTGGTATTTCATATCCATTTTTTCCTTCTTAGCATTTAGGGTTACCCAACACACCATACATTAACTTTTTATCTTCTTGCCTGTTGCTCTTCAGTCAAATGAGGTTCTAAGAGCTGAGATCTTTGTCTTTTTTGTTTACTACTGTGTCCCTAGACCAGGAACAATGCCTGATGCAGAGTAGTTGTAGAATAAGTGCTTGTTGAATAAACAAATGAATGAATAATAAATTACCTTGTAGATAGACTTTACTAAATTTGAGTGAGATTAAGGCACTTAAAATAGACACATCTCAGTCAACTAGCAAAATGATAGCTTTTAACTTCTGACTCTGCAGTGGGAGAAGGGGACTGCTTAAGTTGGAGGGGAGGCAGGGAAGAATTATGATACTCATACAATGAAAGACTTCAAAGGAACCAGGGAAACTTCCCAGTTAACACTCTACCTGGGAGTGATTCTGTCTCTGCCCAAACTAGAAAATTCTATAAGAATGTGACCAACTGTTTTTGTCTTTCTCTTTTTGTAGCAGATATTTTTATAGAGGGCTCTAATATTAGAGAGAAGTAGTTTATGTGGAACTTCAATAATATATGAAACGGAAATTCGGAGGAAAAAGTGCTGAAACCACAGAAATATGGGAGGTGAGATTGAGATTTGTCTACTTTGGAGACAACTTTGAGAGGGGAGGCAGACCGAGTACCCTTTAAAACAGGGGTCCTCGACCCCTGAGCCATGGACCAGTACTGGTCTGTGGCATGTTAGAACGGGGCCACACCGCAGGAGGTGAGCAACAGGCAAGTGAGTGAATGAAGCTTCATCTGTATTTATAGCCACTCCCCATTGCTCACATTACCACCTGAGCTCTGCCTCCTGTCAAATCAGTGGCAGCATTAGATTTTCATAGGAGTGCGAACCCTATTGTGAACTGTGCTTTCAAGGGATCTAGGTTGCATGCTTCTTGCAAGAATTTAAGGCCTGATGATCTGTCACTGTCTCCCATCACCCCCAGATGGGACCATCTTGTTGCAGAAAAACAAGATCAGGGCTCTCATTGATTCTACATTGTAGTGAGTTGTTTAGTTATTTCATTGTATGTTGCAATGTAATAATTAGAAATAAAGTGCACATTAATGTAATGCACTTGAATCATGCTGAAACTATCCCTCCAGCCCCAGTTTGTGGAAAAATTGTCTCCCATGAAACCAGTCTTTGAAGCCAAAAAGGTTGGGGACCGCTGCTCTACAAAGAACACATCCACCTTGAATTAGGAATTTGACCAAGTCACAAGATCACTGAGAACTAATAGCAGAACCACGGCTAGAGGAAAGACGTTCTTAAGGCTGAGGATTTCATTAGTGGCTGGACATGTATTTACCTTTAGTATACTCCTTAATACACTTCACATAGTATTCCAGTATTCTCACCTTTCTTGTCATATATGATGCTCAGCTCAAAACAGCACTTCCGTTATTATCAGAGTTGCACTTGAACTGGGTGTATAGTTGCTATTCTGGTATTCACACTTAGGAAAGAATGAAACAATCACTTTTTTACAGAATGGCAACCAAATGAGATTTATTTGGAAGGTCTGCCTCCTTTTCATAAGAATAGACCACAATGGCTTAGAATATTCAGAGAAGATACAAGAAAAAGTTGGGACAAGAATTGGGACACAAGGTATTTACTGCCAAATGCTAATCTTAATTGATAGCTAGCTATGTACCAGGCCTTGTGGCCATGGCCATGTGTGTGATCTTATTATTTATTTATTTATTTATTGAGACACAGTCTTGGTCTGTCACCCACAGCTCACTGCAGTTTCTACCTCCCAGGCTCAAGTGATCCTCTCACCCAAGCCCCACCAAGTAGCTGGGACTACAGAAGAGTGCCATCACACTCAACTAATTTTTTTACTTTCTATAAAGACATGATCTCTCTGTGTTGCCCAGCTGGTCTCAAACCCCTGAGCTCAAGCAATCCTCTTGCCTTAGCTTCCCGAAGTGCTGAGATTTCAGGTGTGAGCCACTGCACCCAGTCTCATTTAATGCACCTAAACAATCTCATTTAATGCACATGACAACCCTAGGACACTGTAGGGAATTGTCATGAGTAACAGTATGAAGGCAGAGATACTTGCAATGAGTTTGGCAAACAGTGGTTAGCTTTAGTTAGCCCTGAGAATCTGTTTCTCAAAGTAAAAGGGACTATGTAGAGGAAAATGGATTTGCCGTGGTAACAGACACTGTAACTCATAGCCCTCTGCTGCCTTAAGAATCATTTCGGTCTCTATTTTACTTATATTCTCAGGGTCTCTTACAATATAATACTGATTTCCAGAACTATTGTTCTTGAATAAGGGCATGACAAACTGCTCCTGGGTTTCAGCAGTAGAGAAAGGGAAACTGCCAAAAGAAACCTAGGTGAGGGAGCATTGTCTCTTTGAAGGTAGAAGATTAATTGATGAGCTATGATTTTTTTGGTCATAATTTTCAAATTGGTCAATGCAATCAAAATTACACAACATGGTCTGATATGGTTAGGCTTTGTGTCCCCACTCAACTCTCATGTTGAATTGTAATCCCCAGGTGTTGAGGGAAATACCTGGTGGGAAGTGATTGGATGATGGGGGCGGTTTTCCCCATCCTGTTCTCATGATAGTGAGTGAGTTCTCACAAGATCTGATGATTTTATAAGGGGCTCTGCCCCCTTGGCTTACTACACATGCTTTCTCTCCTGCCACCATGTAAGACATGCCTGCTTCTCCTTCTGCCATGATTGTAAGTTTCCTGAGGCCTCCCCACCCATGTGGAGCTGTGAGTCAATTAAACCTTTTTTCTTAATAAATTACTCAGTGTAAGAATGGCTAATGCATGCTCCAATTACTTGTGTGCATTTGACCATTTTATGAGAAACAAAATCTTAAGATCAGGTAGCTCACTTTTTGGAATAGCTCTTTAGAAAATCCATGTAATTTTTTTTCTTATAGCTAAAATAATATACTTAGCCTATTTCTTTCAATGTTTTCATACATTTACTAACCATGAGCCATAACAGGCAAAGCTTACTTCCTTTCTAATTCCTAATTCAAGGTGGATCCTTTCAGCATCTTAACTCCTCTTCATCTACACCAATCAGATCTGAAAAACTTAATGGGTTTACCCTCTGCTCTCCCCCGACAAAGAAACCCTTGACTTCAATCAACAGTCAAGTTTGTTAAGCGTTGATGGAATAAGATTATTGGTAACAGAAAGGCAACTCCTTACAGCTGGCTTTTCTTTTTCTTTCCCTCCTTCTTCCCACCACCCCCCCCCATTCTGCCTTATTGCTTTGCACAGTACTCTGCACATAGAAGGTACTTAACATATGCTTTTTATTGAGTATTTAGTAATATTTGTGAGGTATGTTGCTGCTATTGTTGCTGTCGATAAAGGGGAAAAAAGAGTATTTTTACAGTAACTAGTGATATTCCAGAGTTCACGGATAAATTTTCCTGTTGATATATTTCTAAATTAATGTGTGACACTTCACTGGATATCACTTTGAACACAGCTATAACTTCTGAAGAAAATAAATCACTGAATCAGACAGTGTTTATTAGCCAATGTGCTGTTATTTCCTAAAGCACTACTTCTACTTGTGATAAAATTGGCAGCCAAGGGAGATAAATAGTGTTTGAAAGTGTTATATCCAAGGGTCCTAGGTGAATTGCGAAAATACAGTGTGTATTACATGAAAATTTTTGTTCTTTAATGTTTCCTTATTTCTTTAGAAAAATACTATTTTAAAAATTATCTCTATAACTGTTTAATTAAAGCATTTCACAATTATGATATTAAGAGGAAAATCAGCATTCATTCATTTATTTTCCTTCCTCCTTTCAACAACTAGCTCCTGGTGTTTGCAAATTATAAAATGGTTTCTTATCTGTTTTCCATTTTACATCCTATGATAATTATGCAACTAGTAACACTGCCTTCTCCCCAGTCGTGGATAGTGTGCATCTCAGTTTTATGATTGCTTTTTGTTGCAGCTTGGGGAAAGATAAAAAGGCCTGTCAAATCTCAAGAGATTGCCGGCTAATGAATCACAAATAGCTTTGCAGCAGGCTGGAAGCATGCTGTCCTCTATGAACCATGCAGGGTTCTCTTTTGCATTCCCTTCCACTTGCCCTGGTGGTGGACCTGTTGGAGGACCCGGTGATTCGTAGGCTTTGTCATGGATGTTGGATTTGGGAGCTCAGTTAGCGAATTTCTCAGCCAACAACAATAGGGAGCTAATGGGAGGTTTGCTTGGTGGCCTGTGCCTCTGTGGCAAAGCCACACCTCCACGTGTCCTGCGGGCTCGCTTCTTCACCCCTGTCCAGAAGCCAAGATCTCAGTTCATCTACACATGCCCTGGCAGTGCCTCAGTCCTGTGTCTGAGACTCTTACAGACATCCCATATTTCAGTCAAATATTCTCCTCTTTTTTTCTTCTCCCTGCCCCACAGATCTACCAGGCACAAAGAACAAATCTTCTGTAATGAGTAAGCTTAGACTGGTGTGGGTGAGGGTGTCTGGTAAGTTCCTTCATGGAGCTAGCAGGTGTCACAAAGCAGACCATTTGCTCCTCCAGTGTAGCTCAAAGTTAACTAACCAGTGGCCCTTGAAAAGAACAATGGGTCAAAACATAAAAAAATACAAACAAAATGTCCTCATTAAAAAAAAATCATCTTCATCAAAAAATACAAAATGCTGTGATGGTTATTCCACATTTTTAAAAGGGGATGTGACCCTTGTACTTTCTGAGATAATCGGCTGATGACATTCCTGGAAGCCTCTGCCATCTCATCTCCCGTTCCCCACATCACTAGCCTTCCAGATAAAATTTGTTCTTGCAACACCTCTGGTCTTTTGAAATGTGCAGACTCCTGTCTGGATTTCAGGTCAAATTTAGACTTTTTTTTTTTTTTAATTATTTTACTTTAAGTTCTGGGAAACGTGCAGAAAGTGCAGGTTTGTTACATAGGTAAACATGTGCCATGGTGATTTGCTGAACCTATCAACCCTCTTTTTTTTTTTTTAATATTACCATAAATACCGTTTGTTGCTATCTTTCATCTGGAACAAGCCGGCTGAGTAAGGTGGATCTTCTCGTATTGTCTTCAGGACAGGCGAGTGCAATGCATTTCCTGGCTACCAGCCCTCATGGGCTC
The DNA here is from genome assembly GCF_024542745.1 of Macaca thibetana thibetana. Classification (NCBI taxonomy): domain Eukaryota; kingdom Metazoa; phylum Chordata; class Mammalia; order Primates; family Cercopithecidae; genus Macaca; species Macaca thibetana. Next base: position 86,645,837 of record NC_065594.1, read on the forward strand.
ACGTTGGGTGCTGGTGGCACACTCACACATCCCCGTAGCTGGGACTGAGATTTCTCCTTTCATACATTATTCACAGCTTGCAGCAATGAATGCTTCCGCAGTCTTTTAACCTTATCCAAATGTAACCTCGCATTCACAATTATACATAACTTGGAAGACGCATGCTGTACCATAAAAAGTTGCCTTCTGGGGAATTTGTTGTTGTTGGGCTTGAGCTTAAACTAAAATGGCTTAGACGGAAAATTGGTGAACAACAACATTTCTCCACTTTCTTTTGCATAACAGCTGGGAGGAATCGGTTCATGCTACAAGCCCGGGGTGCGCCGGCCAGCTGGCAGGAGCGCTCCAGAGCCAGGGTGCCAGATCCCAAACAGCTGCATCACTGCTCATCCATCTGTAGCACACACCATATGCCAAACCCCAAAGTAAGTGGGGAGGGGATCCCTTTAAAAAGAGATTTTCAAAGCCACAGAGAAAAAGCATTTTCTCCTGTAATGCACAGGCTTTGATCTCGTATTCTCCCTCTTCTCTCGCCCTCATCCAGCCTGGACGCCCACATGATTTAGAATTGGTGCAAAATAGTAAGGGAGCAGTGTTCTTGATCGACTTCAGGAAACCGTTTCTCAGGTAACTTGTAAAGAAACCTACCACCTGCATCTATTTTTTACAAAAAGAACCATGTAATAATTTAATTTGGGAAAACCTTTCATGAAGTTTGCAAAGCATTTGTTATGTCTTAGATTTCATCATGTAGCCACATTTTGAACTTTGAAAAGCACAGAATGAGTACCTTTGGGAAATATTCCAAGATTTTCTTCATCTTAGTAATTTTAGAAGTTAATAAGCCACAGTTAAGGAACACCATATCCCAAAAAGACCCTCTAGTCTTATGCTTTCCTTTCCAAGGTCATTGAAGATCATGAGAATTGAACTTATGAAACAGTCTGACCAGATATTCCATTTTATAAAGAGATACTCATTTACGTAAATGTGAATTCTAGAATGAGGATTGTTTAGGATAGTCAATCACTTACAGAAATTACTTCCTGCTGAAAATGAGAAGAAAATATTTTCCCACTCTTCTGTGAACATCTCAAAATACAGATGGCAAGGCTCCAGTGGCCATGGGAAGATGGAATGGCACTCCGTGGTCACTCAGAGATGGCAGTGCTGACCTCCGATGCAGATTCCAGGCCATGTTTGGAGCTGGGGTGAGTCCTTTGTGAAAACACATTGCCATTCTGTTGACTTCACTTGGCATGGCTCTCATTGTCATTCTGGTAATGGTGACGGGAATACAATATCTTCATTGTACTTTTTTTCTCTGTATCTACCTTTGACCTTGATTTCTAAGTTTCTTCTGTTATTTTGAATACAAGTGTTTTGTGTTTACAAACTACTTCACAGTTTATAATTCCTATTTATAAAATATTTTATTGAAAGACACACTCAGTGCAGGAAACCATGTCATTTGGAAAGTGGTACATATGGGAATGGACCTGACCAGGCCAGCACTATTTGGTGACATATTTCTATATTATCCTAACTAAAAGCCAAGGAGCCACGTGGCATAGTCTTTGCATGGAGTGGAGTTCAGAAAAGGAGCTCAGCTGCCAAGCAGTAGATAAAAAGGGATTTCATTTTTCAAAGAACATTGAAGAGAAGCCATTTTCTAATTTTCAGTAACACTTCTTAAGAGCTCCCTTTCTCCACTCTCCAACTGTTTAGTCATTCTCCATATTCTAAATCACAAACAATTCAGAGGCTGAAACAGGCTAGCAAAATCACAGATGCAATATATGTGTGCTTATATGAATATGTATGCTAGGTATGACACACATGCAGATATAACATGTGTAATATATACATATATACATATATATCACATACACACATATACAAATGACTACATAATACATGCGTATATATACACACACACACACATGCATATATGTGTTTCAGTTTAAGCATAGATATTCATATAAAAACTACTGAGGCTGGGAACAGGAGCTCACACCTGTAATCACAATATTTTGGGGGGCCCAGGAGGGAGGATTACTTGAGACCACTTCGAGACAAGCTGGGGCAATAGTGAGACTCTGTCTCTAAAAAAAACCACAAAAATTAGCCAGACATGGTTGTAGTGGATACCTGTAGTCTTAGCTACTCAGGAGGCTGAGGTGGGAAGATCATGTGAACCCAGGAGTTTGAGGCTGCAGTGTGCTTTATTTGTACCATGAAACTCCAGCCTGGGAGACAGAGCAAGACATTGTCTCAAAACAAAACAACAACAAAACAACCAATCAAGCAAACAGAAAACCCATGACAACAACAACAACAAAACTACTAGAAGTCTTTGTAGCAATACACTTAGGATGAGATAATTATCTCCCAGAGCCCCCAGCTTCATATACCATCGCTTTGGGGGTTAGGGCTTCAATATATATATGAGTTGGGGTGGAAAGAGGAGCACAAACAGTCTGTAACAGAGGCCATCCGTGGTTTTGTTTCTAGGTAACTCTTCTAGGTGTATGAAATATCTTGGTGGGAGGTTTTCATGGACACCCAACTTTGTTTCTGTTCCTAACTCTAAGATGGCTGAATTGGGCAACAAGATCGATGTCGAGGTAGCACAAATGTGTGTTCAGAGTCCCCTGGGGTGAAGGCAATATTAATCTAGAAATGGCAAAGAACCCTTCAGCCTCACATGCTATTTTCAATTTAATGCAGATGATAGGAAAAAGAGGCATACACAGAAATTAAAAGAAAAACAAATTCAAAACAGATGTCAGGAAATACTTTGCTCCCCAGAGGAAGAAAAAAAAAAAAAAAAACAGATGAGAAGAATATTTTAACAAGGCAGTTTACTGAGTTAAGAAACTGTGATCATCATTTAAAAATAGAGACCTGGTGCTGGGCTGGGGGTGAGGTAGGCAGACACTAAATTTGGAGTGAAAAACGTGACCTTCCATAGAGAAAAATAAGCCCAGTGTGAGTTAGTCCCATTTATCACGCTCCACTGCCCCCTGCCTTAGTCTCTCCTTGGGTGTTTGAAAAGGTGTGCTAAAGTTGTGTTTATGAGACAGGAAATACATGTTTTAGCAAGAAATAAATCTGTCCCCACAGACATAGATGGCTGTGTATTTCATTAAGTTGGGAGCCAGTTGTACCCCTTTTCACCTTTGTTTCCACTTTAGATGCCATCACATGGACAGACTTTTCCAGACGAAGGTCTCATAGCCAGTTTTCTGAATGACTTTAGGTCAGGTTTACAGACCAACATTTCCTGAGTGATTATGGCGAGTAAAGTCGCCATCCAGCCTCGTGTTTAATACTCTCTTTTATTTCAAGGGTGAGAGGAGAGTAGCATGGGTTGAGAAGTTGAGGAGAAGTTTTGGACCAAAACATTTTTAGTTTGTTTTAGAAATGCTTGTCCAAGAAGACCAAACATTTTAAAGCTTCTCAGACGACATATCACTGTAGTTTCTCCATCTCTGTCTTGTGAAGTCACCCTCAAGAATGACTCAAGAAATAAGGCTGCTGAATAATGATGCATGAATTAGATGCAACTTTAGAAATGGAAGGTTCTGGCAAATTCTGCATGAATTTTTTGTAATTGTAGTCCTCAATGTTAAAAATATTTACAATATGGTAGAAAATCAATGAAGTATGTGCAGTCTAGTATAGTGAGTCGTGACAAAATTTCATACAAAATGCTGTTTTTATTGACATATTCCCAATGTCTAGTACATAACTTGGGATGCAGTAAGTGCATTGTAATTTGCATTGAAGGAATAAATATCCCATGCCCTCACTCGTTGTTCAAATTATTTCTTACTCTTTGTTTTTCATGCAGCATGCTGTTATTTGATACATCTCTCATCAGGTAAGTCCCCTTTTTGGAATCATTTCAGAGTAAGTCCCCTGCTCCCCCTGCCCCTGCCCCACAAAGAATTTGTTGTTGCTTCCTCTGAGCTCCCATAAGCCTCAGGGCAATCTGCTATTATAGCAATTATAATATCCTATTGTGCTGATGCATCTGTTTGTCTCCCTTCTTCAGAAAAAAGCTACTCCCCTTTGAGATCAGGAGAATGTGTTATTGCATTGCTTGTCTTTAGTCTCTGGTACATTTTTAGCATCGAATTAATAGCCAATGAAAGTTTATTGAACTGAAATGATCTGAGAAATTGTCTTAGTTTGGGTTCATTTATAAAAGGAACCTGAGATAAAGTCTTGAGTGCCTATGGTTTATTTGGAAGATGATTCCAAAAGTGAGGGCTTGAGAAAGTGATGTGAAAATGGTAAAAACTCAGTAAGGGGTAGATTGAGCTGGTATCACCTTGAGCAAGTGAGGTTCATTCCCTGTGAGAACCGTCTGAAAACCCGCATAGCATGTAACTCATAATTCCCCTCCACCTAAAGAGAGGCTGGGGCATTTCTCTATCCATCCCTCTACCCATCTATAGTAATGGTTGGCCTGGGAACAATCCCCATTATTGTCTGGCTACCCGGACTGCATGAGCTCCCAAGACTTTGGAGATAGCAAGAGACAAAAACGCTGATAGTCACACAGGACTGCTTGAGATCAAAGCTATCAGCACCTGAGGACCTGCCTATCCCAGCTGCAGATAAAGACTGAGGTGGGCTGTGGGTGGGGTAAAATAGTATCTACTTAATCCCCAGGAAGTATTTATTGAACGATTTGACTGAGGAACGACTGACTGAGGAATGAACGAGAAGTCTTGTGAAGGTTGAGTGGATGGACAAATCAAGTCTGATTAACAAACGTGCACATAGAGTGCTGGATTTCTTTCACTCCAGCTGATAGGTAACTTCTTTAGGGGTCATAGCATAAGAAAACGCAGACCTACAAAGCCAATTTGCATCTGCATATGCGTGCATCGAAGAAGTAGGGAGATCAACAAGTTATCTTTCTTGCTGCCTTGAGGAGTAAAGAGGGGCATGCTTGCACGTTTTTGTATATTCATGGGTTTGTCTGTTTAGTGTTCATATTTATAACCCTCAGACTTCTGGTGCCTCATGTTAAGCTGTAGAAGTAATTTTTAAAAACCTGTATTACGCAACCTACAGAATGGGAGAGCATTTTTGCCATCTACCCATCTGACAAAGGTCTAATATCCAGAATCTACAAGGAACTTAAACAAACTTACAAGAAAAAAAACAAACAACCCCATCAAAATGTGGGCAAAGGATATGAACAGACGCTTCTCAAAAAAAGACATTTATGCGGCCAACAAACATAGGGAAAAAAGCTCAACATCACTGATCATTAGAGAAATGCAAATCAAAACCACAGTAAGACACCATCTCATGCTAGTCAGAATGGTGATTATTAAAGATTCAAGAAACAATAGATGCTGATGAGGCTGTGGATTAGGAACGCTTTTACACTGTTTGTGGGAATGTAGTTCAACCATTGTGGAGGATAGTGTGGCAATTCCTCAAGGATCTAGAACCAGAAATACCATTTGACCCAGCAATCCCATTACTGGGCATACACCCAAAGGAATATAAATAATTCTACTATAAAGACAGATGCACACATGTATGTTTATTGCAGCACTTATCACAATAGCAAAGACTTAGAACCAACCCAAATACCCATCAATGATAGACTGGATAAAGAAAATGTGGTACGTATACAGCCTGTACTACACAGCCATAAAAAGAAATGAGATCATGTCATTTGCAGGGACATGGATGAAGCTGGAAGCCGTCATCCTTAGCAAACGAACACAGGAACAGAAAACCAAACACCACATGTTCTCACTGATAAGTGGGAGTCGAACAATGAGAACACATGGACACAGATAAGGGAACAACACATACCAGGGCCTTTGGGGTAGTAGCGGGTGAGGGGAGGGAAACTTGCTAATGGGTTAATAGGTGCAGTAGACCATCATGGCACAGTACAGCTATATAACAAACCTGCAAGTTCTGCATATATATCCTGGAACTTAAAAAAAAAAAAAACTGTATTATGATTTGTCTAGTATCTTTGAAAACTCTTAAATATTCACTTACTGATGGTAACCATGTCTTTTCATAGACCAGAGAGCTCACATCAAAGGTGAGAAACATCCATGCAGAAATGAGAGTATTCACACTCAGTGGTAATAAGGCAGTTTCTTTACCTTTAACTCCCATGTTACAAAGCAAACAAATCCTTTCATACAAGCCACAGTGAAGGAACTTGCTATAAAGGACAAGTGAAAATTATCCAATTAATGGAGCAATCCAGAAGTTTTTGGCGTTCTCTTGGGGCAAACTTTTATCAGATATTTGTAGAATATTTTTGCCGTCAAATTGTTTGCCTTTTTTTATTTATTTTTTTCTTGAGACAGAGTGTCCCTCTGTCACGCAGGCTGGAGTGCATTGGGGCCATCTCAGCTTACTGCAGCCTCGGCCTCCCGGGTTCAAGTGATTCTCCCACCTCAGCTTCCCGAGTGGGTGGGATTACCGCCCCAACACACCAGGCTAATTTTTTTTTTTTTCTTTCTGAGAGGGAGTCTCGCTCTGTTGCCCAGGCTGGAGTGTGGTGGGGCCATCTCGGCTCACTGCAAGCTCCTCCTCCTGGGTTCCCGCCATTCTCCTGCCTCAGTCTCCCTAGTAGCTGGGACCACAGGCGCTCACCACCATGACCGGCTAGCTGTTTGTATTTTTAGTAGAGATGGGGTTTCACCGTGTTAGCCAGGATGGTCTTGATCTCCTGACCTCGTTATTCACCAGCCTCGGCCTCCCAAATTGCTGGGATTATAGGGGTGAGCCACTGCGCCCAGCCAAATTGTGTTTGACTTTAGAGCGAGAGGAAACTTGGTGTTTTATTTAGTAGAGAATTAACCTGATTTAGAATTTAAAGGTTAGGATTCCATAAAAGAATGAGAATGATGTTTAAACAAAAGAGAGGGTTTCAAAGATTTGGAAAGTTGTCTAATTGGAGATATAAGGCTATATTTTAAAAATAACTGAGCTTTGTGTTTTCTGTAAGACATATTCAGACTAACAGTACATATTATCTGTCTTTACGTTGAATAGAAAACAAAATGTTCTATTTCTAAGTACTGATTCTAGAGCTATACCACGTGGTAGGGGCCCACCAATGCCCGTGGCACTGAGTGACTTTGGGATCACAGATGAATCAAGCGTAGTACTTGAGAAATAAGTGGAAAAGAAGATCCTAATGATGAATAGGTTGATTCAAGAAATAAGGAATAGCAAGTGCTAGGAGATGCTTTTGGAAATTCGTCTTTGAAGGTGTCTTCACAAGTTAGCTGAATTTGGACACCTTTATTGACAGGAAATATTCGTTCTGTCCAATCATGTTTTGAGCAGTGACCTTGTCATGGATAAACCCAAGCTGTACAAATAATGAGGTACCAGGTAACAAAGATTAAAGCTATTTAGAAAAGATAAGTTCTGTGGTATTAGAGCAGAATAGTCAATATATTTGGTCTGAAACACACTCTGCATAGCTGCAGAAGCTAAGTAGCGTAAACCAGGGAGTTTGATATTTATCCCATTCTTAAGAGAATAAGACTATAAGAAGACTGGCTAGATTTTTGCAAAGACGCTTTGAGTTATTCATAGATACATGAAATCTAAATGTAAAGTGCAATCATGGTTCATTCTCCACTGAAGGCTCAGAAGGCTCATCTCTCTCACCTTTCTTGTAATGAACTTAAATAAGCCGGGTGAAAAAAATGAATTATTATTTTAAGAAATCACATCCTCTCTGGATTGGAAGGAGCATCAGTATTCAGGTTTAATTACTCACATAAATCTTAGGACTTGTCAGTAACATCCTTATCAATAGTCTGCAGGTATGTGCTCGAGTTTCAGCATTATTTCAGTATTATTCAGTGTTACAAGCATCCCAAACCTCCTACAGCAGTTTATTTTGTATGGAGGTAAATGATTTTTCTGATAGCTTACAATTCCTTGAGTGTTTCTCAGTATGAACTTAGATATTCTTAAAATGTAGTCTCAGGACATTCCAGAAATGATTTTAAAGCACAGACTATTAAATTCATCATTTTCTAAATTATTCAACTCTTAATGCAGCTGAATAACAAATTAGCTTTGGTTTGGCAGTCAGTTCCATTACACTGCTAATTTATAAAAAGCTTAATCTACCTATGACCCCAGAAGGCTCTTTTATGCCTGCTGCCATTGAGGCATGAATTGTCAATTGCCTTCTTACAGAGGAAGTATTGGAAAGGGAAGACTGTCTAATAATTTTGAGTCCAGCGGGTAATTTTGCCACTTACATTTCAGTATGTTCTAGCATGTCAGACTCTACCTATGCCCTGCATACACACCATTCCAACCACAAAGCCCTAGTGCACTAAGATTATATGGCTCATTCAGGCTGGAATACTCTGCAGGGCTATGCCCTTTCCCTGCTGTGGACACCTTTATGACCAGCTACTGTGCCTACATGTATCTAGAGCAGTGGTTCTCAGTCAAGGATGATTCTCCCCTGCAGGAGACATTTGGCAACGTCTGAAAACATTTTTGGTTGTCATATCTGGAAGGGGGTGTTATTAGCACCTAGAGGATATTGTCCAGGGATACTACTAAGCATCCTACATTGCACAGGACAGCCCCTGTGACAAAGAATTCTGTAGCCCCAAATGATAATAATGTCAAAGTTAAAAATGCTAATGTCAGTCATTTATTATCATTGATAATAATTAAGTGCTTATGCACATTCACAAGCACCTTCTGGAATTCCAGAAGTGCCTTCCTGTGCGCACCCCTGGACATAAAGTGTTGGATTTAGCTCTTGTCCTCAAGATTGTTATCTTCTAAAACAACCACTCCTAATCAATGGGGTGTACAATGTGCTGAGAAACAGTACAACAATCAATACAAGCATGTTTTCTATGGTTTCACATGGACACATTTAGCAAGAACAGCTGTGGTGAGTTCTCCTGAGAGATTAGATATCGTAAGTTCCTTAAGTTAGATTTGCACTGCAACACGCAGAAACAACCATGTGAACCTTTCTGTGAATCATGAGTGCTGGTTTCTATACTATGAACTATAGGTATAAGAATTTATATTTATCAGATTGATGTAAGGTGTAACCCTATTAGTAGGTAACACTGATTATAATTCCAGAAAGATAAAGCTTTGTACAAGGCTCTTTTACATCCTTTTAAATGTATATATACACACACATATATATATACACACACACACATATATATAAATTTTCCAATGCAGTCTCAAATTTCAGAATGTATGGCTTCTCTGTCAGCTTCAGTGAGGCTTAAGCCCCTGTAAAAACATATGTTTCTAATGGAAACATTAATTGTTCAATGTAGTAATAAAGTGCCCTGATGGATTTGCAAAGTAACTTGATAGAGTCTGCTTTTTCTATGTGATAGCCATTTTTATTGCAATGTTCCTTCCTTCAAATTTTAAATTTTGAGACATATAGGAGGTAGCATCCATAGCACTTGGTGACTGAATAAAAAGGAGCACTACAAGGATAGGGAATGACGGAAGATGCTTCAAGGTCTCACTTGAGCAATGGCATTCAGGAAGAGACATTTGCCGGATATTGAGGGGAAGAGCAAGAGTTCAGATATGGACATATTCAGCTTAAGACACCTGTATGACTTATAAGTGAGAAGTTCCAGTTATATAGTTGGACCCAGAGCTCAAGAGAGATGTTAGAGTGGAAATGTAGCTCAGGGACTTTGTATGAGAAGTCATGGAATTAAACCAGAACATCTGTTGGAAATATACAAATTAAGGAAGTGAAGTCAGCAAAGGAGACAGAAGAGATTGGTGGAATTCCAGAAAGGTGCAGAGAAATGGAAACAAAAGAGCAGAGAGTCTCAAGGAGCAAATCATCAACTGTTGTATGCAACAGAGTGGCCAATGAGACTGTAAACTGCTGCATGTCCATAGGAGAGCTTATACACATTCACAATTAGGAATAAAAAATAAATTCCACAGCAGCGTCTGAGCTGTGCATAGGCTGAACTTGAGTACAGCAAAGAGAGACTGGGTAACTGTGCAGTGAGAGTGCAGTATTAAAGTTGGGAGTCAAGCAGCCTCACTGTTGATGTGAGATATGTCAGTGGATAGCAGGATCAGAACAGTGACCCCAGAAAAAATGAATCCCAGCCACACCAGCTATATTTTCTTTACTATAATCTTTACTAGAGATGTGTCCATAACTGTGTAGCTAATGATCAGGGTTCAGGTTCTGTCTTGCATGAGACCCCATTTGAGACCCTGGAAAGCCACAGAAATTTGGAATGCATCATTTTAAATTAGTTTTGTTAAAGACCGTATGCAAAATTGTTAAATTCTCGGCTTTACACAGCCTGCCATAGCCCAAGATCTTTACCATTACTCATGTGGAAAGAGAGTGATGAATATATTTGTTTATATTTAAGGAAACTGTTAAGTATACCTCTGTTATGTGTAAAGTAGTATACATTTAGTTCTATTCAATGAATTGTTTTCTAATCTTTAAAAAATATCAAAGTAAAAAAGCCTCAGCATATCCTTCAGATATTAACTACCAGATAAATCCAACTAGTCATTGTGTCAAGATTATGTAGGTGAGATAATGACGATCACTCAACATTTCACAAGAGGATTGGTCTGCTTTTGTTGCTCTGTATTTAAGCCAATACATGCAATATGTTTGGATTGTGACCAGTTTAAAATGTAAACATCCAAAACTTAAGCCATCCAGATTGGCAGCAAACTACTAGAAGGTAAATATGAGAAGTATTTCTTTGAGTGCACTTGCAAGTTAATCCTTAAAGTAACATGGTATATATTAGAATGCGTGGTGAAAACCAGAGATTGAATGGCAAGGTTTGATTGATAGAAACAAATTGGTACATCTTCCAAGTAACACTACAGCATGTGAATAATGTCCATTTTATGGATTATTTCCAGAGGCTACCCTAAAGATTGGTTAGCTAGCAACCTATCATTTGATCTTTGCAGGAAAGGTGCTGGATGAAAGCTTTTTTTTTTTTTTAATTTAATCTTCTTGACTTGTCTATGATGCCTTACTTGGGCATCTTCCTCCATGTGACAAGTAGACACAAGAATGAATAAAACCCATCACTGGTTCCTAAGTCTGGAAACCTTAAGGTCAAGGTGCAACCCCGTTAACTTTTGTACACACAGCACTGCAAACAGTGAGTGCAGTGGAGTAGGCTTTAGATAAGGTATGTGGGCCCTGGGCAGAGACTGCAGCCTGGAGGAGTGGAAAAGGCAAAAAGAGGAGTAAGACCAAAGCAAAAGGAGAAAGGCTGCTGAGGGGGCTTTCTGGTCACCCACAGCCTCACTCCCTTTGGATTTGAAAAGACAATTCGATGATTTTGATTTCCATCTTCTCCTCTGATTTTATTTTTTCTTCCTCCTTCTCTCCTTTTCTCTCTTTCTTCCTCCTTTCATCCTCTTTTTTTTTTTTTGTAAAATCACTGTAAAATTAAACTGCTTTTTGTAATTAATGGACTAATTTATAATCAGCTATTTGTAATTAATGGACTAATTAATTTGTAATCAACTATTTGTAATTAATGGACTAAAGGTTGTTTTTGTTTTGTTTCCCTAAGTTCAAAGCCATTAATGACAAATCGGCTTTAGGCAGTCCTTCATCCGACCACACTTTGTTAGTAATTTTCTATTTTTAATTTAGAAAACAGCATTCTGTGCAGAACATTGAATGTGATTTATTCAATTATTTTCCGTTAAAATGATAAAAGTTTAAGAAACAAAAAGAATGCAGCATGTCATGTTAGAAATCAGGGCAGATACTCTTATAATTCAGTGTTGTTTCACATGGTTAATAGACCAAGTCTGTGGCTACATGAGACAGGTGATAATAGTTACCACAGCTCTGATCATTAAACTCTGTAAGCTACATCTTTATAAAACATTACCCTCATAGTTGTAAAGATTTCTTCTAGATAACACACATGCCCATGCCTTAATGTAATTCTGACGCTGGCCAAATAACAGGCCAATAATTGGATGTTTGACCATTTATGAAAACGGAAAAAGGGCTTTAAAATCATTTAGTGTACATTAGCACAGGAAGTAGGAGAGGACATCTCACTCTTTACATTTCTCTATGTTTGGCAGATGGCATCACTTATTCTTAGTGATTGATATTGATGGGACAATTCTTTATTGTAATATGGCAGTTTATTCAATCTCAGGGCCACCCATCATAATTTATGTTGCTATAGTTTGAAATATGGAAGTTAGAATTCATACTTGAGATATTCTTGGATGTGAGATGGAGAGGAAAGGACACTTCCCTTCTAATTTAAAGGCCTCCCTCTTCCTCTTTCTTCAGTTAACGTAGCTTTGCATATATAAAAATTTGTCTGTTTTTTTGTTTTGTTTTGTTTTGTTTTGTTTTGAGATGGAGTTTCACTCTTGTTGCCCAGGCTGGAGTGCAATGGCATGGTCTTGGCTCACTGCAACCTCTGCCTCCCGGGTTCAAGTGATTCTCCTGCCTCAGCCTCCCAAGTGGCTGGGATTACAGGCACTCGCCACCATGCCCAGCTAATTTTCATACTTTTTGTAGAGGCGGAGTTTCACCATGTTGGTCAGTCTGGTCTCGAACCCCTGACCTCAGGTGATCCGCCCACCTTGGCATCCCAAAGTGCTGGGATTACAGGCGTGAGCCACCGCGCCCGGTCCCAAAACTTGTCTATTTTAACATCTGACTGGACCTTTTGGAAATTCTTATCACCTTGCCATTATGGAGTTCTTCAGCCTGTTTTGGAAAATTGCTTGTCTTTCTGTATACAGCCATCTCTATTGCCCATTTATTTTATTACTTCTCCATGATCCTGAAAAGCAGACAACAACAACAAAAAATACTTAAAACTGGTAACATTGGTTTACTTAAAGAAGTAAAGCTCTTAACAGCTTATGAAGCACACTTATTTTGTAGGTTTTTGTGACTTTATCCCAGTATAAAAAACATAATTAACAAATAATAGGTAAATAATGAATGACTAAATAGAGCCAACTAAGCAACAAAATATCCATATTCCAGCAACTGCCCTGCTTTCTGCTTCCCCTAAAAGCTTCTCATTCCAATTAGTGGCAATGCTTGCCTTTCAGTTGCTTGGATCTAAAACTCTGGAGTCATCTTTGATGCCTCCATTTCTCTCATTCCTCATCAGCAAATCTTATCCATGTTGCTTTCAAAGTATCCAGAAATCGACGACTTCTCACCACCTCTGTGGATGCCACACTGCCCTCAGCCTCCATCGTCCCTTGCTGGACGTTCCAGTGACCTCTCTGCTCTACCCTGGCTTCCCCCTCTTGTCCCTAGAATACAAGTTCAACAGATGAGCCTGACAACCCATTTGTTCATCATCGAAGTAGATCGGGTCACCCTCTTCTCAATCTTCTGAGACTTCTCAAAGCAATCTAAGTAAAAGCTGAAGCCTCTAAAATGGCTTGTGTAGTTGTCCCAGTTCTAGTTCTGACAGCTCCATCTTTCCAATCTCTTCCCCTTCTCCTCCAGCTCTTGCTGATGCCTTTCCAGGTGCAGAGTCCCCTCACCACCCTTCCAACATGCCAAGCCTGCTCCCAACCCCAGGGCCTTGGCACTTGCTATTCTCTCCACCTGGAATGCTCACCCTTCCTGTGTCAGCGTTGCTCAGGGCATCTGCACCTCTTTCTGGGGGGTCCCCACTCAAACAGCACTTCAGTGAGGCCTTCTCGTGACCACCTGATTTAAAATGCGCAGCCCTCATGTAACATACCATGTATTCGTATGGCACATTTTGTGTATTATTTTATTACTGTAGAATGTGAATTCTCTGAAGCAGGGACGTAGCGAAGCAGTGTGCTTCCCTCAGAGCTGTACCACCGGTGCGTGGAGCAGTGCTTGGCACATACATGGAGCCAAAACATATTGGCAAAATGAATGATCCATAACAAATATGTCTAAACTCTGTTATCAAAAACTCCTGCAGTCCTATTTTCTATTCCCCACAGCACAGTTACCTTCACATTACCTGAGTTCGCCCACTGCCCAGAAGGCCCTGCTGTAGCCTTTGCAAGCCCCGGCCCAGCTGCTACCCCCTCTTCCTGACACTTGCTGACATTTGCTACTTGTCCCTGTTTCTTGGATATTTATACTTCCTAACTTATATGTACATTAAATTCCTCTAAAGAATTTAATGTATCTTTCCCCTTTCTTTTTTTTTTCTTTCTTTTTTTATTTCACTCTATCACCCAGGCTGGAGTGCAGTGGTGTGATCACGGCTCACTGCAACCTCAAACCCCAACACAAGTGATCCTCCCACTTCCATTTCCCAAGTAGCTGGGACTACAATCAAGTGACACCACACCTGGCCAATTTTTTAATTTTTTTTTTTTTTTTTTGTAGAGACAGGGTTTCACTGTGCTGCCCAGTGTGGTCTCGAATTCCTGGGCTTAAGCTACCCTCCCACATCTGCCTCCCAAAGTGCTGGGATGACAGAGGTGAGCACCGCACCTGACTTGCAAGAACATAGCTGTTTCAGCAAGGGGTGCGTGTTGTTATTAGTATTTCCTCAATAAATACATGTTGGCTGAGCAAAGGAAGATATGCATAAAGGAAAATCAAATGAATGACACATGTTCTGCCCTTCAGTGAGTAGGAAGAGTGTGCAAAATCTGGAAAGAATTTATTTATGGGCGTATTAGAAATATCCCAAACACACTTTGATGGATTAGGCTGCTGATACTTTTTAATCATATACATCTTTGGTGCTTTTTCATCTGATTGAACTTCCTTTGAAAGAGATCATCCATTGAAAAATTACATTACCAAAGCTAAGAACCACATTTAAAAGGTGAAACTTCCTCTTTCCCCCCTGCTCCTAGAATTATTCTTTTTTTCCCCTATTGGAAGTTAACTTTTACAATTAATTTTATTATCATTAACTATCTTTAGCTTAGGTACATTCAACTTGAAGAAGTTTTCTAATCAAAGCTAAAACTCATTGTCACATATTCCTGAAAAGAAATGTTCTCAACATACTAATTCAGGCATTCATTACATATTTTGTTTTTGATGCAATTTAATCATAGGAACTTACATAACCTACAATTAGCCACTCCAAGAACTGAAATAATATTTAAGCTACTGCAACAGCAAATTTTTAATTCTTTAACAATGGTTACTATGCAAATACCAACTAAGCAAACTCTCTTAATTTTTTTATAAAAGTAACATACATGTGAATTTAAGTTTACTATTTGTGTACATGTGTGTGAAAGAGTGTGTCTGCATATGTTCATACATATCTGTTTAACAGATGTATCTATATGGAATTATTAGATGTTAAAAGCATGAGAAGCATAATGTATTAGGAGTTCTAATCTAGAAATCCAAATTCATGGGTTCTAAATATTATTTATGTAACTGGAACTATTTATTAAATACATACCTTGTGCTAAGTGCTTTGCATACATATCTCATTAATTCTCCCAACAAATGTGTGAAACAATTACTGTTATTCCATTTTGCTGATTAGGAAACTGAGGCACAAGGAACATAAACTATGATAATGATGACAAACATGACGACCAAGGTTATTCAGCTTATAAATGCCCGTCTGACTCTAATGCCCATGTTCTTGCGCTAAAGCTTTGCCAAGATTCATTCCTATTTTTCCAGCACTTTTAGTGTCTTAAGTAAGTCACTTGATGGCTACGATATGAATGGTGTTCTCTGGAATCATCTAATACAGCTGCTATTCTTCTCTGGTCTTGAATGTCTTTATCTGTAAAATGGGGACATAATTGCTGCTCTGTTATCTCACAGATGATTTGCGGTAGAGTTTTCACACCAACTCAGTAAAGAACATGAGTGTAAATGGCAGTACTATGGTTGCATTTTGAATACATAAGTGCAGCAATGACAGTGTTCCAGTTTGAATTACTATTTTTTATACAATGAATTGTAGCACAGCTATTATCAGACTCAGCTCCAAGGACACTTCCCTGACTACTGATTCCTTTCTTTCCTTCATATGACTTATAATGTACATTCATTTCTTCCATCCTAAGTTGCTTGGTTCTTTGAGGGCAGGTACTCTATATTTTTCACAATTCTAAGTGTTCCTGGAATCGTCAGTTCTAATGTACATCTAGTCATCTATTTCCAGTCTGGGAATAGAGTGATCTCAAACTTTTCCTCGATTGTTTTATTTCATTATTAATTAATTAATAAAGGAATTAATGTACCTAATTCCTTTAATGACCAAGGTGACCAGCAATCAAGGAATGGCATCTAGGTGCCTTGTGTGTACTCCATGTTATGGCCCCATTACTTCTCATCTTTTCAGATTTCTTGGCTATGTGCACATAGAATAATAAACAAGTCTTTTATTCATATACTTTTTCTGTTCCTGCTTTTAAAAGACATGATTAAAATTGTTATTAAATATATGACTTAATTATTTGCATTTCAATTGAACACAATTACAGGTAAGGGTTCACTTTTATGAATTAACATGTTTATTGACTTTATATGTATTCACAATATGTGGAAGTTTTCTCACTTTCAGAAGTCACATTACATACCACTGCATTGAAGAATTTAAGTTGATAAATGGGTTCTTTAGATCTACCCTAGAATGGTATTTGTTATGTAGCCTCTTTGCAGTGGAGGGAAAAGTTCAGCGTCTGAAATTTGTTTCCAGGCTTCCTGTTTGCCTCACCCACTGGGAAGGGTAGGGAGCACCCAAACTGCACGCCTGGCTCAGTTCTAGAAAGGCGGGACACCAGGTGCTTTTCTACCTGTGTCCAACTGCAGATGCTCTCAATCCAAGAGAATGAAGCACTCAAGCCACCTTGAAGTCATCACAATTTTACCTCTTGGAGGAGCCTCTACAGCTGAGATTTACACTTGACCTCGGACCAAGTCCTATGTCATGGCTTTCATGCATGGACAGTGGTAGAATGTGCAGAAGCCAACACCGTGGTGATGCTGCCAGTCGGCCTCTACTGCATAGATAGGATGGGAAAGGAATGCCTTGTGAAGCCTGCAATAGAAAAAGGAGTGGAAAGCAGAAACTATGGCTAGCATCCTCCATGTTTAGCTCAGCACTGACAGTTGACCCTCAGACATTTTAATTAATGAGTTAGTAATAGTGTATAGCCATTTAGTTATTATTATTTTGAGAAATCAAGACAGCCTCGTTTTCAGTAGCATCTACTACTGAGCATCATTCCTCTACTTAACAGGGACCTGACATGAGTCCACAATTCTTCATCTTGTGCAGGATAGAAGTGATCCAACACCAGGTTTCTACTTCATAGCCTCTTGTATTCTATGTTAGCCTCACTGGGGACTGGATAAGTTATCAGAAAGAATTTACTCATTTATAGTCTTATGGTCTTTTATCATATCCTCACAAACTATAAAGCAATAAAACACAACAAAGTCATTCTAATCTTAGTTTAAATAATTTTAGAAGCAACAGGCTCTACTAGCCAACTATGTCTGAACACTCTGATAAAAGACAAAGTGTGATACCCTTATCTTCAGTTTCTTTTGAAGCTCACCTTTTAGAAAATAAATGCATATTGAAATATAACTTGCTTCATACATTCCATTGTATTTAGAACACTGAACTCAATGAATGTCTATAAATAAACTGCAGTAAAGACATACTTTGCATTCTAAATAATGAAACACTATGGACAGAAGTAACTGTAATGGAACACACATTTCTATAGTTAATATAAATTTATATTGTTTCTACAAAGGACCAAAAAGTAGATATTAACAGGTCAAACAAATATGGCTATCCCAGTTAATTAGTTTAAGGGCTTCACTGAGAGCCTGCTTTAGGTGCTTATGTGTTTACTTTGGCAAAATGTGCACTGTATCAAACCAAAAAGCTAGGGAAATAGGTTTCTCAACATAAATATATTACCAAGTAGAATTCCATAATTAGCAACACACAAAATCAGATATAGAAAGAGTAAAACCAGGCATGAAAATTCAAAAATATTTGGGGGTTTAGATTTGAGAAAAGGCACCTGAATTATACATATCTCAGATAATATATGCTTTTAGCAAACATGGAACACATACACATATGTATACATACACAGAACACACACACATAAAGATATGTATACACACATGCAAATATACATATAGAACACATTTTCATACCAACACATATTCAAATACCAATAGTATTAACTCTTGATCAACAGTAAATTATAAACTATTTTCTTTCTCCTGAATTGCCCGTATTTTTTATTCCACAGGACCAAGCACATTTGGGGCACTCAATAAATATTTGTTTAACTTTAGCTTAATTGAATTGCATGAGTTTAGGACTGTGCACACAATCCCTGATTTGTGAAAGTCACTTAAATTGGTGTTAGAGGACAGGACTAAATAAATTTTTTAATGTCAGTTTCTCCTACTTTGCTTTCATAGTATGTTCAACATTTGCATACCCCCAGGTACAGTGGACAGATTATTCTAAAAGTTTAAGTGTGCCAATTGGTGGCTCCTAACATACCACTAAAAAAAGCAAAAGCATATGACTACTTTGAATTCGTTTGTCTATTTATGTTTTCAGCTTCTCTGACAGTATCAGTTTTCTAACAAGTCTGCAATTGAGAATGGAAACAATGCCTAGCCTTCTGAAAGAGGGAGAAATTGTTAACTTCCCTAATTAAAGAGTGCATCATTCTGTCAAGCCCGAAAAAGACTTAAGGTGAAAGGAGGACAAATGAAAACACCCTTCTTAGGATTTTCTTGTGTGTATTTTCAAATTTGGTCACAGAAAGACTCTTGTAGAGCCTATATTTCTCTTTGAAGTTTTAAAACATATTTTTTCTCATAGAGGAATAAACTATAAAGAGGGCTTCTATTTTTTCCCTGTGGGTTAACTGGCAGAGGCAGTGGTTCACTAACTTTCCCTGGTGTTGCACCGTTTGCAGCAAGTAAGGTGCAGCCCGTGGTGTCTGAAGTGGAGGTGCTTTCCGGGCAGGAAGTGGACAACACACGATATGGCTCCTTAAGCAAGACTGTCCTAGACACCTAATCTAAAGCAAATAATGTTTCAATATCCTCAGGTAGAGAGCCCACATTCCTAAAAGCTTTCTTGGGCAAGAAAGGGGTCAGCAAAAATAGCCCAAATAAAACAGCAGACCAGATAAGGCTATCTCATGACAGACCTAAGAACTGCTTGGCAGCGATAGTCAATCTCGGGAAATGTTTGGTCAACACAGGAGCCTTAAAAGGAAGCAGGGGTGCTCCTGAGGGTATTGGTCTCATGGAAACAAAATATTGATCAGGCAGGTAGTTCCACTTGATAATCTTCAAACACTGGCCAAATAATTGGTGAGTGATTTGAAGAATAAAACAGATAATGTTTTAAATAGTTGCTTTGGTGTGGGAAAAAATACAATTTCAGTATACAGTACCCTGGAGAATGTGCTTATGGTGAATTGCTAATTTAAGGTGATTTTATGTTAGTGGTATAATTTTCTTTTAAGATGGAATCTTTACCAGGAAGGTGCCCAGTGGCAGGACCCCTCTGGCTGATGCATCTGTGAAAACCGATGGAAGTGAAGGACGGAGGATGTCCAACCAGTTACATGCATGCAAATGCCCATATACAGGCACATTAATGTAAATGCATAGGCTCTTTCCTAAAGTGGGAATTGATCATACAATGATTGGGAGTCTTGAATTTCAACTGTGGGGTAGATTTGACTTTACCTGGATTGCAGGTGTGAACACTCATTTCTTGCAGATGTAACACTTTCTGAAAGGGCACTCTTTTTTGAAGTATGGGAAAAAAGATGAGCCTGGGTGGATGTTTTCTCCTGGGGTCTGTGCTTACAGTCACTGGATAATGTGGACCACGAGGGGAAAGCATTTTCATAAAAGCCGGCATCATTATGATGTTCAGCTTTCTCTTTTGATAAAGCAAAATGAAAGGTTATTTTCTGGCATCCTGAGATCATTACTTTTCCCAACATTAAGCTGTCTGAGTAGAATTGAGTCAGTATCTACCAGACACCAAAATACCCTAAGAATGTCTCATCCATTCTGGGTGTTTCTAACTCACTTGTGGTTTATTTCGTGTTCAGAATTTGTGTAGAGCTGCCAATTTGATAATAAAAAAGGAAAAATGAAATAGTTTGTTTTTGCTTCTTTGGTTTAAATTAACATCTGCCATCTTTCTGACCTGAATTCTGACAACACAATTGCTGTGAAATATTGGTTTAAACTTAAAACCAGAAATCCCGAGTGTAGCCTCCTGTGAAATAGGTGCTAGTTAGAACCAGCTGCCCAAAGCGGAACTGCTGAATGCTTCAAGGTTGCCTATGATCTGAGCAGATCCTGGGCAGTGCCTTTTCAAAGAGGAGCTGCCACTTCCAATATTTCTCCAAGATGGATTAAGATTTATCTATAGCACAACCTATGTGTTATTTCTCTTCTTGCTTAATTTATCATTGTGGAGATCCCAAACTTAAGCAGAAATAATTAGGATTTGGGTGGTGGTGGGAAGGTGTGTGTGTGGGGGGAAATGAAAGAAAAAAGATGCAATATCAATGAATCTGCAAAGCACCATCATAGAACATATGTTTTGGAAAAGAGGCATTGATTGTGGACGTATAACAAAAATTGCAAGTCCAAAGAGGCTCATACCATACCTCTACATATCTTGCTTGTGCAACAGGTGACCCTGGATCATCAAAAAACAATAATTTTAACTAATCGAAAAAATCATCTGAGGGTAGAATTGGCCGTGGTCATCTCATTAAGCACACAGTTCTGTTTTCAACATAATTAGTCATCTAATTACTTATCCAAAATTAGTTAGTGCATTCATATGCCTAATTAATTATAATTTCATTCAAAGTACCCCGTTGGTAATGCTTTTGTTCTCTGTTCCAACAAATCAAATTACTGAGGGACAGATTTGATTTGGAAATTGGTTTGGGTTGAGTCTCATCATAAACATATTAAAATATTAATGAATAAAACAGTGAGAGTATCAATTTCCATAATAAAGATATCTCCTCAACTGTTAACTATTTCCAAGGAATACTGCCTGTAAGTGGCATCGTAAATCCCCTAACTTCTCAGATTGAGTGCTGAGGTTGAAGGAGCAAAATCCAAGTTGAAATGTCCCTGTTTATGTGATAGGGCCCTGTGCACAAAGGACTGAAAATTTCCAGGAGTGTAGTAAACCTGGTGGTGTAAAAGACAGTCTGGTTTCTAATCATCAGTACCGATTGCTCACTACTGTCTGTTCATTATCCATGGCTATCTTTTATCCTAAAAGGTAATCTGCTTATGATGGTTAATTTGTAAGTTAAGCAATTTTTTAGGGAAAAAGAGTAAACAGCTATTACGAGTCTGCTCAAATGACTTTACATGTTAACTCATGTAATCCCCAAAACAGACCTTTGAGGTAGACACTGTTGTTAGCCTCATTTTACAGAAGAGGAAACTGAGGCACAGAACAATCACTTGCCTCAAGCCACCAGAGGCAAGTAATAAACTGTTTCCTTAGAAAACCAGCCTTTAATGATGCAGCATTTCGTGAGCTTTGTCTGAGAAGTGTCATGGAAATAAAACAACTCTGAATATAAACAGGGATTATGGAGGTCAATAGGGGTTTGCTCTTTTTGTGGGGAGGGCCATAGTTGTGATTTCCACCCACAATCAAGCATGACAACAAGGGAAGGAGACAAAAGCCCACTGTCAGCCTCAATGTCATGGTGCCAGTGAGACAAGGTAGGAGAATGTCATCTGATCTTTTCAGAAAACATAAAGCATAATTATCAAGGCACCCTTCTTTGAAGTAAATCTTCATTCTAATAGGGAAAAAGAAAGTGAAATGAAGAAGGGAATCCTCATAGCATTCAGCAATCACTGTCAGAAAGACAGGAGTGATGGGACCTAGTCTGATATTTCTTATCAAATATCTGTTACTAGTTGCTGTCCTAATCATTTTCCCAATGTCCTGAACTACTGGGGGTGCATTATATGACCTAGGGCTGGCCTTGAGGTGTCACCTCTACCATACCCTCATAATTTTATGACGTCTCTGGCATTACCCAACAATATCCAACAAAGGTTGTGTGCCAGAGTTCTCTGCTCCATGACCTAGTTACATACAATTCAAATATGTGTGAAATATTTGTATTTCCATGCTGGTTGGATCACCACTGTGCTAAATAACAAGGAGGCTTAGCCTGGTGGGCAGAGCCGTCTCTAGTAGGTCTGAGCCTTTCTTTCAATCCTTCCCCTAGTTAGTTGTGTAGACTCGGGCAAGGGGCTTAGTATCTTTGAATCTCCATTCCCATTTTGCAAGATGAAGACTTTTTTAAGTATAAAAATGTACCCCATACATAACCCAGCAAAAAGTATGTATTCTTAATTGCCTTACACACATAATGAAACTAAAAATAGAAATAATAATGAACATACCTTACACCAGGGATTAATGGGTGCTGATAAGTGAAGCGATTGTTTTGGTAACATAAAATGACATGATTAGGGTTGTCTTGATGTGTTATATAATATCATAACATAGATTTACCTTTTTCTCCTCTTAATTCAAAATTAGCAGCTAAATGCATTTCCAGGATGCTTTATGCACAGAGAAGCCCCTGGTGTTGGGACTTAACTATATTGTAAACTATGTTAAAAAGAATCCACTTTTTAAAAAACTGGGCCACTGACTCATCTTTGTATTATAGTCATAAAAAGAAAAATTTAAACTCCTCAAGGGAAAGAGACAAAGCAAGAGAACCCAATTACCAGCTGAAACTGTAGAAATTATCAGCTCACACACCCAGCCTCAGCACAATAGGTGTTGTAACGAATCACCTCTTTTCACAAAAGCCCTGTGTTTCTATCCCCTGGTTTGCTATTTTCTCCTAAGGTTGCCATCTCATTTGAGCTGTAAAGAAATGATGCATGGGTCTCCTTTCCTCAACTCCACCTCTAGAATTCAGTACAAATATTCAACCATTCCTTTTCATTCTTCTCAACAGTTTTCTTGCCTTAATGAATGTTTTTATGAGAAGAAAGGAAGGGAAGGAGTGAGAATGAAATATGTGAATAGACTGGAGAACATTTTGAAAGGGACACGCGTGAAAAGAAAGGTGAAGGAGAGAGAGTAAAAGTGGAGAGAATGAGAAAATTAAGAAAGAAGAAGGGAACTTGGAAGAAAGTTTCATGTTACCTTTCTTCGTTGTTGGTTTTCCCATCTCTCCTTTCCCTCCTTTCCCTCCTTTCCCTCCTTTCATTTTCCCCTCCTCCCCTCTTTCAGACTGTACCCTTCAGGACTCAACTGAACCAGACAGGCTCCTTCCTCGTCTTTCTTCCCAGATCCACTGTGAATGATGAATTAATCTGAGGTCTATGCATAACTGTTCTGTGCTGTGCAAAAAGCATTTTCTTGAAGGGAGCTTTACACTTTATCTGTTTCAGCAATTAATGTGTGTATAATATGCCTTCATTCCTAATTATTTTGTCACCATTTTGTTAAGTGCCCAGGATCTACATTTGAACTAAGACACTTTAATTATCAAATTAACACAATTTCATGGTTGATATGTCCAATTTCTCACCAGTGAACTTTTTATATTTTTATGGGTTTTTTTTTGGGTGGTGGTGGTGGTGTTTTTTAATTAACTGGCTCCTTTCTGGTCCTTTCGCCTAATGGTACAAAGACACAATGCCCATATGAATATGTTCCATAAATATCCAGAAATTAAGGGTTGCTAAAGAGCGCCCATACTGGCAGCAAAGTCACTCCTTGTGTTTTTTATTAAATTTCAGTCCATCAGCGACATTTATTTATTCACAGGTTAGGAGCTTCAGTTCAATTGGAAATATAAAATTTTCATAGCTTTTTCTACAACTAATTGCCTGAACTGAGTAGTCCCACAAACAAAAAAGAGCTTTGTGTTAATGAAAAATGGGCATCTAAGCCTCTAGCTGACATTAAACTATGAAAGGAAGGCATACAATAATTTACTTATTTTTTCAGTTGTCAAACAGAAATGATAGGAGCTAAGGGGCAATGACTGAATAAAAAAGAAAGTCATTAGAAGAGCTGGGATAATTTCTGAAGTTCTCTATTGAGCTTCTTTATTGTACAATACTTAGCACAGTTTCTATTATGTGTTAGGAGCCCACACGTATTTGCAATTTTCCTTCTGCCTCTGATAAGCAGACTCAGAGGCAAAGCAACTATAGTAATTCTCAAGTTTAGACATTTATCTCGATGATGCCAAGCGGCTGAGCTCATCTGCCTACGCTGCCATCTTGATAAACATCATTTTTTAAAACAGCTTTATTGAGAGATAATTTGCATGCCATAAAATTCTTTTAAGTGTATAATTCAATGAATTGTAGTAAATTCACAGTTATGCAAACATCACCATAATCCAGATTTAGAACATTTTCATCCGTCCAAAAGGAACTGCTGTATTCATTTCCAGTCAATCCCTGTTGCCATCCTCTGGCCCCAGCCCATACTAATGTGCTTTCTTCTCTATATATTCATTCTTACAGACATTTCATGTAAGTGACATCATATAATATGTGGCCTTTGGTGTGAGACTTCCTTTATTTGGCATATTGGTTTTGAGGTTCATCCATGTTGCAGCAAGATCCTACTATTAACCTCAGCTTTACTGTTGCAGCTGCTCTTCCAAAAGGTTTTGGTTCAAATTATTTCTCCTGGAGTCAGTTTTTAGTTGGTTACACTGGGTGATGCATTTTTTGAATTACAAAGATGAACAATACCAGATTATGGGAAGGTGAAAAGATAATTTTTTAGATGATCAAGAGAATATTATGCAGAAGTTGTTGAGTGAGAGGCAAGGAAAAGTATAACTGGAAGAATGGGTTGTGATGTGTATCGATACGATATTTACAAGGAAGAAATGGCAGCATTCAATGACAGAGTATTTGTTGGAGAAACCTACTCTGAATGAAGGCAGAAGGCAATGCCTGTGAAAAGTACTTGGGCTGAAATATTTACATATTTCAATGTGAAAAAAATCAGAAGTGGAAGTACCTCACTTAGAGAGTGAAGAGTTAAGAGGCATCAAATAAGATTAAGGAAAAAAATTAATGAGATGATATCGAGTAGTCATCATTTTAGATACTAGATACTTTAAATATACAAAAATACGTTTTCCTGCAGTATTAAAATATATAAATGTCTATATTAGACCTTGCCCTCTCACTGAATACATTTCATTAAAATCTAGAGTGAATACAGAAGTAATTTGCATGAGAGGGAAAAAACCCTCTCTCATGTTGGATGCTTCCTGCCCTCCAACATCAGACTCCAAGTTCTTCAGCTTTTGGGCTCTTGGACTTAACACCAGTGGTTCTTCAGCCACAGACTGAAGCCTACACTGTCAGCTTCCCTACTTTTGAGGTTTTGGGACTTGGACTGAGCCACTACTGGTTTCCTTGCTCCTCACCTTGCAGACAGCCTGTTGTGGGAGTTCACCTTGTGGTCATGTGAGTCAGTTCTCCTTAATAGACTCCTTTTCATGTATACATCTATCCTATTAGCTCTGTCCCTCTGGAGAACCCTGACTGACGTACTGGCTCAGGAGGTGTTTGTCAGTTACCTTCACCCCAAAGTTAGTTTTTCTCCCTTTTCACACTATACTCTGTCATAGGAAGTCACTACTCACAGCCCACACGTACCAAATGAGAAGTATGCTTTATCCTCTTGAGGGTAATCTACATAAATGATTTGAAATGCTTCTGAATGGGAGATTTGTCTCTTTTTATGTACTTACTAATGCTAGTGCAGGCCCATGGATGTTTGGATGTTCGTTTTACCCTTTGAGTTATATTCCAATACCACTTTATATTGTTGCTCAAATTGTTCTAACTTTGGCCACTGAAACCTACTTTAGTGGGCCTGTGTATCCCTTTGACATACCTTCATAAGCGTAGGATTTTATTTTAGTTTTTGTTTGGTACTTTATTATTTTCTGGCGCTACCAGATGCTACAGCCTCATCATGTATGTTTCCTGTACCAGTCATAGATTCATCCAGTTCTCCAAGGAGCTCTGCTTCTTTTTATTAAAGAATTATGCCAGAAACCAAGGTCTGGACATTAGGTGTTCTTGCTACTCCAGAGGTGTCATTTCTTTCAGATCCTCTTAGCTGGCAGAGCAAAGGAATATATATATGACCACAATATTTTTAAACAATTAAATGTACTTTTTCATATGTGCTGAGATAGCTTTCAAGCTCAAAATAATTATTTTAAATGGATAATATTCTCATTTATGATTTGTTTTTATATTAAAATATTTACATATTTCAGTCTAAACATTTTAGGATATTTTTATTCAACATTTTCACAAGATTGTTTTGAATTTTTTTAAGGGAATTAAATTTAGATGGTACTAATCCATAGCCCTTCTCAGGTTCACTTTAATTTGTTACAAAATATAAAGTTATTCAATTAAAAATAGGACTCTAACAAATGACATTATGCTAAGTTAATTTATTCTAAAATGCAATTATAGAATATCAAATTTAAATCTTGAACATCATTTAACTATATGAATTAATTTGTTTGGTTCATTCCTTGCTTTTTTCAGAACAAGTTACAATCCCTTTCAATTCAAAAGTTTTGTTTTAAATAATTGCAATTTGCTAGAAGCTTCATACGTTAACTTTTTTTTGGCATTTCATTCATTAGTCTCATTAAAGATTTTCACTGATTTTGAACAAGATGGTAAACTAAAATGTAAAAAATCATGTTACCAATGCTCAATAACATTCTAGATATTAAATTGGGATTCTTCAAAGGCTCAAACATGTTAAAACCTGATTCAAGATGACTAGCAAAGAGAATGAACTACCATACTAAGGATGTTTTATATCACACATCAGCTTTGGGCAATAAACATGTAGGTGAATTTTTCTAAGTATGCATATATCAAATATTTATAATCATCCTACATTGATCCAATATTAAATTATTTGG
Source organism: Macaca thibetana thibetana (assembly GCF_024542745.1). Taxonomy (NCBI): domain Eukaryota; kingdom Metazoa; phylum Chordata; class Mammalia; order Primates; family Cercopithecidae; genus Macaca; species Macaca thibetana. Next base: position 86,672,891 of record NC_065594.1, read on the forward strand.
ATGCCATTATAAATTACGTGTATATTTCAACCAAGTCCTTTGGTTTATTAATTTAGTAAAATCATTGTTTTATCACAATGTTGACCCAAATTTATATTATGTATTATCAATAGAAGCAAACAAAACAACAATACATATTAACTTATCTTTAATGCTGAACTCTTCATTTGATTTTATAACAACATTTGCAATCACGTTTTTGCTTTGGCAGAATTAACTTCCCAAAACCTTACTTTGATTTTGTGAACTGGATGAAAAAGTATAACCGTTATTGGAATTAGCTTATTTTTCCTTCAAAGAATCAGATGACACTGATATAAAACTGGCACTATTTAACATTTGGCACATTCTTCTGCCAATGCGTGAACAGGGATTACTTCACTTATTTTAGATCCATAAGAAAACCTGTAATATAAAAATGAGTGACATTTATTTAAACAAGAGCCATGATTTATCTGGCACATCGTGCTTCCTTCACTTCGGGATAGTCCCTGGACCTCTTCTAACACTGTTAAATAATACTTGGGCCAAGTCTCAAAAATGACGATGACCTTGTGAAGGAGATGCTGATGCGTCCTTAGAAGCTGTGTCTCTTCTGGTGTTCAGCGGATCAGTGGCTTTCCCATGGGCCTGCTCCTCTGCCCTCTGAGGATGATCAACACTGAAAAAAATCGGACTCGTGCAAGTTACATGTTTATCACCAACTATCTTGAAAACCAAAAACCCACTGCTTTATTTGCATTAAAAATGCACTGGCCCGTTGCAGTGGCTCACGCCTCTAATCCCAGCACTTTGGGAGGCTGAGGCGGGTGGATTACTTGAGCCTAGGAGTTTGAGATGAGCACGCGCAACATGGCGAAACTCCATCCTACGAAAAATACCTGGGCGTGGTGGCACACCCATGTGGTCCCAGCTACCCGGGAGGCTGAGGTGGGAGGATTGCTTGAGCCCAGAGGGGTTGAGTGTGCAGTGAACTGTGATCACACCACTGCACTCCAACCTGGATGACAGAGTGAGGCCCAGTTTCAAAAACAAACCATCAAAAACAAAGACAGAAAAGCTTAGAAAAACATGCAAAGAGCAAAATGGAGAGAGAACAACATGTCCCATATATAGAACTGGAAGAAGCTGCCTGGGTGAAGCATAATTTTGTAGAGAAATAGTGGTGAGAAAGGAAGCCAAGAAAAGTAAGCAGAAAGTGTCGTTAAAACCCTCTTAAAAAGTTTGATCTTTGGCCGTTTTCTAAATAGGTCTTTTAATTAGATTTCAACTAATATGATCCAGTGGCACTGTAGGCAAGAACTTTTGGATGTTTTGATTGGAAAGGCAAATAATTTTTCTTTGCATTTACCTACACCTTCTCTCTTTTTCTCTCTCTCTCTTTCTCTGTTTCCAAGACTGAGACTGGAAACATAAGCCATGAACTCTAACCTTAAGGTCAGGCAAAATGATCCCCACACTTAAAATAACTATGTCGTGGTACAAACAGATATAAATAAAACCATAAATTATTTTGCATAGAAAGTTAGGAAGTGAGATCACAACGTGAATTAAGTTAGAGAGGAACAAGAGATGAGTGACTGTCAGCATACTGAGAGACTGAGGAGAAAGGGAAGATGTAGTTACAAGAACGATTTTTAAAACTTACATCCTAAAAAATTCCTTTAAAATAAAAGTTTTTTATTTGTTTCTAAGTGGCAATGAACAAGTGACCACATATCACATATTTTAAGGTGTATTATACAAATGGCAAAAAAAGAGATGTGCTTTAAAATATCTCATCCCTGAAAGGACCCCCTAGGAGTGTCTTCGTGCATTTCTAAAATTTCTCAATTTCCAAACATTTGCAATGCAAGTGTTTCAGGAATAAATTACTTCAAAGAAATAGATGAAAGTACTAGTGAGTAATTTACCTCATGGAAAATGATACATTTGTAACTCCAAATATGTTAGTATTCTGACATCATGTTTTCAGACTATATTTTACTACAGTTTTTTTCAACTTTAGTTATTTATTTTTTTCAATTTGTACGTATTTGTTTACCAGTGGAAAGGGTTAACTGCAATTGATTTCTTTAAATAGCCTTTAGTTGTTAGGTCATGGCAGAGCATTTTCTCAATAGAAACCCCTCAGGCTTGTTAATCACACTATTTGTGATACTCCGCACACCGTACAGAGAAACAGCCTCCTTCCCAGTGCTGCTTCCATCTGCTCAGCAGGCATTTAAGTGAAGTGAAATGAAGGAGAAGACATTTTAGGCTTTCCTTAATTAATTCCCTAATCTACTGCTGTTTGTGTTTTTAAAAAATCAATCACAGCCTAGCTTCTGAAAAAAACTTAGTTCTGTTGAAACTTCAGCGATTTAAGAATTGAACCAACTACTGAAAGGATCTAAGACCATCTTCATTTAAGGGTTATACGTTTATTTAGAATCCTATCTTTATCTGCAAATCTCAGCTATTTTTGGTAGTATGTTGTTGAGGTCTATAGAGGCAGATCCTTTTTACTTAGATTTTACAAGTAATTATTTACATACAAACATAGTACATAATCCAAACTTACAAATTATATTGTGCTTTTTATACAAGCAGGATGATAACTAGATAGATAGACGGTTGAATAGTAAGGAGGAACATTGAACAGTCTATTCAGAAACTTCCAGTGAAGCTAAAGAAAAGAAATACATTTTCAATTTTAAAACATGCTAAGTGATAAGTGAGAAAATTCTGAGACTGTCTTTTCCCATAATATAAAACATAGGTCAGAATGAGTGAGTGTATCAGTCCCTGGCTGTGAGTGCTGTATTAGGCTTTAGGGAAGAAGGATAATAGATCTGGTCTTATTGATGGACAAAGTTTTCAAGAATGGAGAAAACAACATTCTTTGTGTTGTGGAAACAGAAGGGAGAGATTTGAGTCAAACCAACAGAATAAAAAAAAATCCCTAGATAAGACCCAGGGACAGGAGCGTTACACATATTTGTGTTGGAGATAAGAATGGAAAGTCATTTTGGTGCATTGTAGAGGGTAGAGAGTGTAAGCTAACTGCTAAGGCGACAGGAAGAAAGTCCTGTGTGAAGATAATCTTAGGTGCATGTGCCTGGCAGGAGTATGTAAGCTTCATCGAAGTTCTGGAAAGGTTGATTTTTGACTATCCCTGTGGTTGAGGGCTTCAATAATGGTGATGACAGAGGAAGCTGAAAAGAAAGTTTAACCGATAGAGGTATAGTGGAAGAAAAAAGTGAAGATGACCTAGTGGTTGGATGTGGTTTGAACAAGCAGAGTACTATCCTCTTATCTGAATGTATGGGCTATTTATGATTGTGTATGCTCTCAGTGCTAACAAGTGTCATGACACAGAGTGGAAAATAAATATTTGTTGAATGAATGAATGAAAGGATGAAACTGAAGATAACTCCAGAATGTTGACCTTAGGTAACTGAAAAGGATAATTCTATCACTTAGAGGAAAAGAGGCTATAGGACATGAAGTTGTTTTGGGAGTAAATACAAGAAGTTAGATTTAAACATGCAAGTTGGAAGTGAGGGTATTCTATCCAAGAGAAAATATTCAGCAGCCAATGTAATGAAATGAATTTGAAATGAATTGAATTGCATCGAAGAGGAAGGATCTGGTCATCTTTTGCGCAGACAATAGGGGAAGACTTGAGACTTCGGGAAGAGAGAATGGAAAAAGCAAATTCAGATTCAAATTTTAAAATGCGGTTGCCATTTAAGTTCATACTACACACCAGTATTTACACTCTCTCGTAATCATCAGTATAATCCTGTGAGATGAGCATTAAAACCTCACACACAGCGGAGGAGGAACCTGAGGTTGAGACAGGTAACCTTGTTGAGAGTCACAGTTTGTGTACAGTACAGCCAAGGGCAGAGCTCTGTCCTCGGGATAAAGCAGCTTCCTACTGGAGGCCCAAGGAATAGATTGCTGGAAACTGAATGCAAGGAGTCAACAGTCAGTCATCACTGAGAAGCTCGAAATGTAGTTTGCTTTGGGTGGTTTTGATTTCAAAACCAAATAAAAACCAGACCATGCTCTTATACATGCTCTGATTGCTTGTTCGTTTCTTAGATAATTTTCCTGTTCCAGTAAGAACTTTCTGCATATTTTTAGTTGCTGGTTTAGATATCTCACATTTCAGTTAAACATGAACCATTAAAATGACTTATAAGGTTAAATGTAAATATTTTTCCCAGTAAGAGACTTATTTGTATTTTTTTCTTGAAAACAAAGGCCTATTCATGCTTTCAGATTTCTTTCTTCGGACATGCATTTTTATATCACTATTAGCAAATGGTATCAGACACAATATACTCTCCAGCGATTCATAGAAGAAAAATAAATATGCACTGAATCACACTTAAAGTTATCCACACCTTGGCTAAGTCTTTTATTCATTACTGTTATTTAACAATGAGATAATAAGACAACTCCTAGTCTGACAGTATAGCAGTAGATACACTAAGATAGCAGAATGGGCCTATTAAGGTATTAGGTTCTCACATGCACAGAGCATCACTAGGAAGAACCTTTAATTACTGTGGATCAAGAGCACCCAAAAATATGGAGGCTGAAATCAAGAAAGAGTGGTTTGCAGAAGCCTTGACCAGTTCAGAAGTGAGAGGAATTAAACTCAAATTAGCTCTTTGCCTCAAACATTGTGTAATTAATTACTGAGTCTAGATGATTATTTTTCTATTATGTGGAATTAAACATCACTACATACCTGTAATAGTGCACTGCACTGAGATATCAACTCAGATGGGGAAACCAAGGTCTACATAATAGGTTGATTTTTCAAATAGTTACTTCAAAATTTTTCCTACATTTCTCTCTTTCCAGGATTATTAACATACTCATCGCAGAAATTCATATTTTTTTCTTTGAGTCCCCAAATGACTGTCACCGAACTTGACAGAGGGTAGGTGCCATAAAATATTTTTTAAATGAATGCATGAATGTGTCACTAGGTAAAATTTATAGGAGGCCATTGGTTTGGATGGAGCTCCTGCATTAGGCCCAACGGATCAAAGCGAAATGGAATTACTCGTACTGAAGTTCTGCACCAACAACCTGAAACTAAGATCGTTATCTTACCTTCTGAGAAATCAGGAGAGGGTGAGACAACAGCCAAATTCCCCAACAGGCCAGTTTCAGCAGGCACGAGGAAGTCCCCTCTACTTCAAGCTTTACAAGAAAAATATCCTTGCAACTATCAATAGCCTTTTTGTTTTCTGTTTCTGCTTTCCTCTATGGACAGCCCTTGTCGGTCTATAAAGCCAACCTCCTCTGCTCAGCTCATCAGAACATTCATTCTATTTTACAGAATGAGGTGTTGCCTGATTCTAGAATCACAAACAACATGCAATTGAGATCTCTCAAACCAAGGTAAAGGCCCAAGAATGTGAAGCTAGATGACATTAAAGTCTCTTTTACCTCCCACACTTCTTGAAGTTCATCTTTCACCCTAAGACAATGCTCACATGGTCTGTGGTCCTTTTGTCGCCATCACCCTCACTCCACAAAAAACAACGCAAAAGCAATCTAAATATAAAATGTATTAAAGCACAGATAAAAAGAGTTTGAAATTTGATGACATCACCCAGATTGACAATATAAATTAGTCAAAATAGCAAACATGGATATAATGGTGAAACAGTGGTTTACTCTGTGAACTAGCCTTGTACTGTTTGCGCATAGTTGTAGCAGAGGGTGATTATCACAGTATTGTTTCTTAAACTATGACTGAGTACCATAGTGGTTGAAGAAATCAATTCATGGGTTGGAATAGTGGTTAGCAGTGAAGTGAAGTGAAGAGATGAAAGAAAATTCATGAAACTTTTGATTCACTTATACATGTTAAAGTGCCTAGGCCATGATCACATGGGTGTGGTGAGAAGGTCTGAAAAACACTGGTGGGCCGGGTACAGTGGCTCACACCTGTAATCCCAGCACTTTGGGAGGCTGAGGCAGGTGGATCACCTGAGGTCAGGAGTTCAAGACCAGCCTGGCCAACATGGTGAAACTCTGTCTCTATTAAAATACAAAAAATTAGCGGGGCGTGGTGGTGGGCACCTGTAATCCTAGCTACTCGGGAGGCTGAGCCAGGAGAATTGCTTGAACCTGGGAGGTGGAGGTTGCAGCGAACCGAGATCACAACACAGCACTCCAGCCTGGGCAACAAGAGCGAAATTCCATCTCAAAAGAAAAATATAAATAAATAAAAAAGAAAAGAAAAAAACACTGGTGTAGAGGAATGCTAAAATAAATTATGCTTTTATAGTTGGGAAATTTAATTTTTTTTCTGGGCCTCGATAAAAGGCACAAGAACTTTCTGCATAATCATTTCTGGCAGGCCATATCTACGCTCTGACAAGCCGACCAGTTCCGTGAAATCATTGACTTGGTGTGATAGAGGCGTAGCCTCACCAGATAAAAGGCCCTGCCTTTTATGTGGCTTTTTTTTTTTTTCTTTTAAACACTGTAAAACAGCACTAGTTGTGGGGAAGGTCAGACTGATTCTGTTCTACAGCAGAAAAGCCTGTTAAAAAACACATTAAAAGAAATGTTTTTCATTACTTTCTCACCCATTTGGCTCTCAGCTGACAGGCAAAGGCTTAGAGCATCTGCTAAGTGCTTCACAGAATAACTTAGAAGCAATTGTGAGCACTCATTGTTTGAATGCAAATTATGGCTAGAATGGCCTAACAAGAATTTGTTGACCTTTACTGCAAAAAATGCTAAATAATTACCCCTCATTTTCTTAGAAACCCCATTTTCACATAGCTTGCTATTAAATACACTATGTCAAGATTTCCCTTATGGATCTGTTACATATGTTAATAGTATTTAGTCAGCTCCTGTTTACCTGCAATTGTTCATTGACTTTTGATCATATCCCAGGTTATGAGCTGCACACCAGGGAACACGGAGACATGGCTTCTGCCTTCAGTAAGTTTGCAATCTAGGAGAGGAGAAAGATATGCAGATATGCAGACCAGCCATCACAATGTGGTGCAATCTATTTCATAACAGATGAGGAAGGAATATCAAAATCATTCCCAGAGTCAGGGTAAGCCACCCTGAGGAAATGATGCTTGAATTAAGGTTTGAAGGATGAAAAATCGCTGGTCTAGTGAAGAAGGAGATAATGGCTGGGGTTCAAAGTGGTAGAGTGGTAGAGGGAAGACCAGAAGAATGGGAAGGGCCAGCACCTTTATAGTACACCATACCCAACCAGTAGGCCTCTTACTGCTGTATTGTCATAGCCTTTTAACTGGGTTCCTTGACTGCAGTTCCTTCCCCTACAATGTATTCTGCACTCTACGACTGATTTTAAGACCCCAAAGCCTTTGTTCTCATCTATAGTTTCCCTCAGTCATGGAAGATAAATATTATTCTGCCAGCAGAGATCCTGCTTGACTATGCTCCATCTGCCTTTCTCCCCTTGTCGTCTTCTCATCTCATCTATGGATTATATGCATCACTAAAGCTGGTCTATTGGCTGACCCTGCTTCTGTTATAGGAGTTATTAAGAAATTATTTTAGGCAGATAAAGAGGAAAAGGGGTCCTTGGGAAGTTTTTGTTTCTTTTACAGCAGCTCCAGAAACATTTCTTGTCTACCAGGAAAGCCCCTGCTCTTGCTGGGCCAGAAAGTTTTCATATGCAAATGCAGGCCATTAGAAACTGGGTCCACCCAAACATGGCTCCCCTCGTCCTCTTCTTGCCTGTCCCCACATGTGCCTGGCAACATGGCTGCCCCCACATATCCCCATGTGTGTAGAATATCATGGCGCCCTGTATTTGCATATTAAAAGGCTAGGGTGGGAGGGCCAGGTTTTTCCATGGGCTACATGAATGACGTGCTTGGTCAAACCAATCCCCTGAGCCTTATGCAAATCAGACACCACCTCCTCCTGCTTCCTCATATAAGCAGCCACTTTGCTCCCGCACTAGGATTTTCTCTTTGTTTGAATCCCCCCTCCCTCTTTCTATACAGGGGAGCTGTTTTCTTCTTCCTTCCTCCTCTCCTGTCCGTTAAACTTGTCGCTCCTTAAAACCACTCCACCTGTGTCTGTGTTGTTAATCCTATCAGTGCAAGACCAAGAACCCTGGTGTTCCTCCAACCATCGGAGCCGTATCACTTCTACTTGTGCCTTACTTTCTATTAATTACCCTAACATATGCATGAAAGAGAGCAGAGATCATTAAACATGCCAATTCCTTTCCTTCATCTCAAGTAAAATAGTTGCTGTATTTGTACCCAATCCCTAGTACCATCCTCCTGGTTCAGGAAAGACATATTTTTTCCTTCCTCTCCCTGCCCTATACTGTAAGTGTTCCCTGTGGATTTGTCTTCTCACTGGGTGTGCACACATACACATATGCAAAGACAACTGCATGATTTCACCCATTTGTGTGGCTTCAATTACTACATAATGACTGGTGAGTGGAAGACCCAAGAGCTCAAGCTGCATTTCCAGCTGTCCGCTAGACACACCACCTTATTTTTAGGAAGATGTTTGAGACTGGAGTTAGTCTTGCTTTTCAGCTCAAAGGAGATAGGTTTATGCACATGTGTGTTTGTGTGTACATCTCTAATTAGATGAAAATGGATTAATCAACCAGTGCTCATGCAGGAATAATGGTCATCAGTGGCAACTGAGCCCTGAGAACGTAATGCTGCACATTTTCTCTCCTATCTCACATAATCCCCATGACAACCCTGTGTGGTAGGCATGATTGTTATCCTAATTTTATTAATAACCAATCTTAGTGAGACTAACTTATTATTTCCTCAAGGTCATGTACCTCATATACAGCAGAATCCAGTCACAAACACAGGTCTAATTATATTTCAAAGTCCTTGTTTCTAAATATTACGCCATACTGCTCTCTCAAATATCTGTGCTTTTTTTTTGGCTGTTGATTTGTTTCAAAGCAGTCAGAAGTGATCTCTGTTCATCTAATTCAAACTCCTATGAGTAAATATGTTGTTTATCTTCCTGTTTTGCCAACAAGAAACTAGAGCACAAAGAATACGAGGAGGGGCTTTCAAAGTCAGTGTGTTGATACAGTGAATGCCAGATCCAGGAGTAGAATGCAAATTTAGGAATGTTCATAATACAGCATCATGAAACAGCACAGACTACAGAAATAAAATTTTTTTTTAAAAAAGACTCTAACTTATATATTTGAATTTTCATAAAGTTGGAAGACTGTCTATAATATTGATAGAAAAAAGTATTTATTTGGTCAAATATAGTTTTTCTAAGCTCACAGAAGCAAGGACAATTCTCAAAAGAATTAATTGAGAGAGCTTGTCTTTTTTTTTCACTATTATTTTTGAATGGAAATTCTTAGGAAATATATACTTTGAGTATATTATAAAGCTACAATTTTTTATGATCTGTCATCTGTGATGACAAAATGAAATATTACTGCAAAATTTCTTTTTTCCCTAAAATGAGAGCTAACCACTGAGACAGCTCCCACGAAAAGGCAGATAACCCAGACTTTAAATGTCAGAAAAAGCAAAAACTAACGTATGAAAATGCCTTACAAATTTAAGCAAAGGAAAGATCATTTTGTTCCTGAATAATCATTAAGGTCATGAAAAGAAATGATATTAAACTAACTGCTCAACCCAAGGAACTAGGTTTTCATGCTTGTGGCCATATATCTGTACTCTGATCCTCTGAACTCTCTCACAGGGTCATAAAGAAAAGAGCCTTTCCCATGTTGTTGACACATCAAAAAAAGAAAAAAGTATCTAAAGAAGTAACACAAATGAAAAAATAACAGGAAGATGATAAAACGATAAATGCTGGAGTTGAAGAAACTTCTCTCATGTTGGGTGTAAAAGTCATTTATGGAAAAAAGTTTCTACTTATTTTCAAAGACTGGTGCAGTGTGTCATAATTTTCTCCCAGAAACGACGGAGTCAAAAAATATACATGGTAGCTAAATATATTACTTTATCAGTATTTGCATTATTTCTTTTCCCAAAGGAAAAACTATTAAATTTCCCCAACTTAATACCCTTTGCCATCTATTGCTTCCAGAACATTCCAGACAAGTGCTGGTTGAACCTGTTGTGCTTGTTCCTTGGATTTCAGCCAAATGTCCAGTCACTAGTTGATGTTTTTGACATTCTAGGTTGGGACTGAGAGTCTCTGTTGACTTCTATTCTTGTGTGATTATTCAGACTGCTATAGGCTAAGGCCCAAAGCCATGGCAAGTTGCCCCCGCTGCTTCAGGAATGACACCTCACACAGAGCTGGTTGTCTTATGAGTTCTCAGCCACCATTTTCAATACAGCTTAGTAGGTAACTCTATAGCTTTGCATACAGTTTGTTACCAAATTACCCTTAGATAAGATAAGAAGTTTTGCACTTTCTGACTCTCAGTTTAATGTGTTGTCTGTCTATTTTGATTCTTACACACACAGTCCCATTATGCTGTATGCAATATCATGTTATCAATTTGACAGGTGTTTTAAGAAGAGGTGGCAAAATTTTTCTTGAAAGCTGTTCTTGAGTCTCTTCTTAGAAATATTGAATTTAGATACTGACTAATGAATAAAAACCCTCAATGTCCTTTCTAAAGTAGTTTGGGACCTAGAACTGAAAGACATGTTCTAAAAGTTGTTATAACATAAAATTAGTGAGGCAACATTTGATTGAAACATCTTTCTAAAACAATCATCAAATCAAATTAAATATGGAACGTAAGCATTCAATTTCACAAAAACTTAAGTTTTTGGCACATACACTGCGGAATACTATGCAGCCATAAAAAACGTTGAGTTCATGTCCTTTGCAGGTACATGGATGAAGCTGGAAACCATCATTCTGAGCAAACTATCACAAGGACAGAAAACCAAACACTACATGTTCTCACTCATAGGTGGGAATTGAACAATGAGAACACTTGGACACAGGGCGGGGAACATCACACATGGGGGCCTGTCATGGGGTGGGGGGCAGGAGGAGGGATACCATTAGGAGAAATACCTAATGTAAATGATGAGTTAATGGGTGCAGCAAACCAGCATGGCACATGTATACCTATATAACAAACCTGCACATTGTGCACATGTACCCTAGAACTTAAAGTATAATAATTTTTAAAAAATTATCTTTCATAGTTAATTATGACTTCATAGTTAAAATGTCAGTCATGATGCTGATACATGAAATTCTTGCTACCTGAGTTTAGAAAACAATCACCTCCTCAATAGTTATGGTCGTTAGAAAGAAAAAGTGAGTCCCCACATGTAATTAATGCACACTGCTTACTATTAGGTTAGTGATTACTATTGTTTTTCCTATTTGATTCATTTGAGAAATTTGACCAATGATAGCAAATTTCTCCTTAGAAAGTTTCTCATTTGAACTTGACATTATCTGTTTTCAAAGATAGTCGAGTTCCATGGGCTAATCAGCAGTTCAAGCCATTATCTCCCAATTCCCAAGTCAATCACTTATGATTCTGCTACCAAAACTCTCTGGTTTCCAGCCGTGGAAAGCTCATCCTCTCGGGGAAGTCTTCCTGTACTGCCTCAGGGGAAACTTGAAGCTGACTTAGTTCTGGAGGCCTCCCTTTGTAGCCTTCATAGCAACATGGCAGCAGAAGTTAATCGTAAAGTGCAGAGCGCATCTAGTGACTTGTTGAGGTAGGATTTAGTCCCAGGACTGGATTGATACAAAGGCCAACCTCACAAACACTCCTGATCACACGACAATATTTAAGTGGTTAGATGGTTGTATAGTTAGGGTTTTCCTCAGAAACAGAATATGAGATGTGTGTGTGTGTGCTTGTGTGTGTGTGTGTGTGGGGGGGGTGTATATACATATATAGTGTATATATATAGTGTGTGTATATAATACATATACATAGTATGTGTGTGTATGTGTATATATATAGCATGTGTATATACATATATATATTGTGTGTATGTTTAGAGAGAGATTAGTTTAACAAATTGGCTCACAGGATCTATAGAGTAGGCTGAAGACCCAGGGAAAAGTTGCCATCTGGAGGCAGAATTCCTCCTTCCTCAAGGGAGGTTGGTCTTTTCTCTTAAGACCTTCAACTGATTGAATGAGGCCCAGTCACATGATGGAGAGGAACCTACTTTACCCAAAGGTTACATAGTTAAGTATAAATATCATCTAAAACATCTTTTCAGCAATGTCTACATTGGTGCTTAACCCAAAATTCTGTACCATGGCCTAGCCAATTTGAAACATAAAATTCATTATCACAATGTAGTAAAATGTCAAGAGTCTGATTGGTAATTGATGGTTTGGGGGTCCTTCCAAGGTTCCATGGTTTCATTGTTCTACATATGAAGGAAAATGCTAGTGGAGTGGATGATTATAACCAAAGGAGACACATAATTGTCCTCAAAGAGTTCACTAGCAAATAAGAAAATTGATATGGGTATGAAGAAGTTGTATTAAAGGTCAAGTTCATGCAGTGGTTTTCTTGATCTCTTATAAATAGATTAGGAACATTTGCCAGTGGTTTTCGGTCTGGACCCTTTCCTGTGCTATAGCTGCTGGCCATTTTTCAGGATGAGGAAGCAGAGATCAGAAAGGTCAGTACCATAAGTCAGTGTGACTGAGGGTGAACTGAGAAGTGTTATCTCCCTCCTCATCCTTTTCCTGCTATCTCGGTTTCTGTCTCTGTTTTGCGACTCCAGTGCAGTTGGTTTAAATGAATGATTCTGGGCATGCAATCAACATTTGTGTGTAACTCTGCCCCGGATTTCTAGTGGAGCGGCAGAGCTACTTAGTGGTCAAATAGGGACCCTCCTGTTTTAGACCATATGAGTTCATTGTCCGCTCAGTTTCAGGCAGAGAACCTGGGGTGTGGTTAGTGGGGAAGAAGATATTGCTAAGAGGAGATCAACTCTACAGACCCTGGTACAGTTGGTGAGACCAGAATCTCAGACAGTTGTCATTCATATCCGTGATCTAACTTTGACCTGTTGTGCGTCCAGTGAAATGGGTTTTGCTCGTTATCTGGGACCCCATGATGAAACCTAATCTGGGAGTAACACTGCATGGATTTTAAGTGTAAAGTCAATTTACAGCAAATATGGTTAATATGCTCCCCTACTCTTGCCTGCTCCAAAATTATTCTTCCAGGAAATCTCAGTAACGTTTGGAAAAAAATGATTCTCTTTTATTTCTAACCAAATTTATCGTGCCACCTGCTTTACAGCCCCTTTATCTTGCTGAAGGTCTCAAATCATGACCTGAAGAACAACGACATTTTATTAGTAAAGCTTTTTATATACATTCTTAATTTACTTTAAAAATGAATAAGCCATTAAAAACCAGACCAGTGTACTGAAAAGATAAATCAACCCTTAGCACCTTAGAGTTTCTAATGTAAAGATAAGATTTTAAAAACCAAGTTACTTAAAAATCTGAACAGAAACTTCACACCTGCAGATCATCTTAGAAATGTGCAAAATGCAGACACATTTTTAACAAATATAGAAATAACATCCACACATTGGAAATAGAAACTGAGAAACATGAAATCTTACAAACTTGCAATAAACTTTTGAAATGAAAAAATTAAATGGCCCCCAAAGAACAGATCAGTGACTTTTAATCATTCGAATGCTAAGACAGGAAGACATTTACTATTTTTTCTAACACATTAATTTTTATCTGAAGACGTTTCAAAAAAAATCACTTGACTGAAAATATAAATTTAAAACATTAATGGTTTTACTTACAAGGGAGGCTTTGCTTTTGCTAAGTGCCGTACTGAACTTGAATGATGAGATTAATTATGTTATTGGATTATCCCACTGTTAACCCACCTCTAACTTGTGAAGAGGAACTGCCCTCATGAAGATTATATTAGAAGTATTGGGAGCTTTAGAGTAACAAGCAAGAAACATTTAGAAAGAAATATATGATCAAGTATTAAGTGGTATGATAAAGTCTCCAAACATAGCAGACATCTAGGCAGAGAGGACACTGGAACCAGTCAGGGGGATATCATGATAAATTAAAAATCTTCCTAAGGGAAATGAAGTGTGCATTTGACTAGACTGGCGTGTACAGAGACAGCAGCAAACTTCATGGTTATTAGCTTGACAGTAAATAAGTAGATTTAAAAAAATGCCTCTTCAAATTTTTGAAATGTTAATCTGTACTCTGGTTCGATAATGTTGACCTAAAAATGAACACTGTGGTCACCCAAATAAAATTTATGGAAAAACTATAAGTAATCTTCACTACTTCTGTCATAAACCATAAAATTAAAAAATCCAATCAGCCAGCAAGTCCAATTCATCACTCTTACCCAAGTATCTTTCATCTGGTATCTACTGTTCATTTCCATGGTCGCTGCTACAGTTCATGCTGAGGCTGACCCGCCACCTGACCCTGGGGGGCCATGTTCGTCTTTGTTCTATCAAACGGTTCTCATGGGGTCTGTGTGAGGGGAGCATGAGGTGTGCAGGGCCCGGCCCTGATTCTTGTCCTTAGTGTCCCCTCCTTGGGCTCTTGTTAGTGTTCTATCTGGTCCCTTCTTTTCTGTTTTGTTTAAAGTCCCCTTCTTGCTAAACTGACACAATATCTTTCAGAAACAGAAATGTGACTCTACCATTCCTCTGTTCTGATTTCTTACATCATTTCTTCCTTCCTTCATTTATTCAATCATCAAAACCTGCCATAATCCCCAAATACTCACAGTTTTTATAAGAACTTTACAAAATAACCTTTGAATTAGCTTTTTAACTCCATTTCAACAAATACTTGATTATGACATGCCAGAAATTTTGGCAGACCCAGGAGTAGTCAGTGCCGTCTTTACGGAACCCCTTCCACCTCTCCCAAACTCCCAGCTGCTCCTTAGCTTACATATTACACTCCAGCATTTTTGAAGAATCCACAGCAATTGCCAATAACCTATCATGCTGTTCTCTGACTTGCAGCATTAACACATGCCAGTAGCTCTGTCTAAAGTTTGTTTTCTCCATCTTTTCATCGTTCAAGTCCCACTGGAATGTCTGCAATGTTAAGCTGCAGGAGGGCTGTTTGTTCACCAACGGATCCCAAGCACCTAGGACAGTGTGTGGCACATAGCAGACACTCAATAAACATGTGTTCAATGAATGAATGTATGAATGAAGGCCCAGATTATATAACTTTCTCTGGGAAGCACAGGACATTTCCTAGAACAGATAGCAGGGTGGTATTGTGGAGGTGATTCAGGGGATCCTAGAGGGTTCCCATCCAAGAGTGAGCGGACCATCTACCAGCAGCTTTCCTAAGAAACATTTCCTGCAGAGCAACTTATCAACGAAGAAGGAAATGGGAAGGCTGGGAAGTGGAGTTCTGGAAGTGGAGCATGCTGATCTTCAGATGTGCCAATCTTGCAAAAATGTGCACTTCTTGCTTTGTTCACATTTTGAATTTTGCTCATGTATGACTGGACTTGCGACGACTCACAGAAAACACGTTTATCTTCCATATGTGGGATGTATGCATGTGATACATTTCAAATGAAATGAAATGTGAGGAAATGGTAAAACAAACTTTGAACAATGTCAGGAAAGGTTCAAACCCATGACAAATGAAGTTCATGAAAAATAACAAGTTTTTTTAAAAAAAAATTTGTTTATTTGAAGCAACAAGAACAAAGAAAGCACAGACCTATGGGAAATATGATGTAATGTTGGCCAAAGGCAAACTGTGCACTTCCATTTGGCCCCAAACTGGAAAGGTTAGGGAAAATCTGATGGAAAAACAAAAAAAAACAACACTCAAGTTAGATGCAAAGAATATTTGAAACAAAAGACACCCAGTTTAAGTAAGTTCAAAACTCTGTGTCCATGAGATTACATCCAAATGTGTTAAATAAGTTTATGTAATCTCAGAAAAATTGTTTACAATCTTAAAAATGTGTTCTCAACACAAATAAAAGATGAATGAGGTGACGAATATTCCAATTGCTCTGATTTCATCATTACACTTTGTATACGGGTATCAAAATATCACATATACCCCAAAATATGCACAACGATTATATATTAATTTAAAAAGAAAATAATAAAGATAAATATATGTGAATGATATGACGGGTTTTTAAATTTTATTATTTTTTGGCTGAAGAATGGCAACTATTGCAAATCTTCTGTAATTTCTAGAAACTAGAGACTGTTATGAAACTATAGACAACGGTCTATAGTTTCTAGAAATTTTGCCAAACTAATATAATGAACTCTTTTCAGGAGATTGGTTTTAAGTAATTACAAAACAATCTGGTGATTCTAGATTTACCAAGACTATCTCATTCCTGACCAGACCAATTTAAAATTTTTTGTTAGAATTTCAAGGCACATTCTTCATACGTACAAGATGCCAGTGACAGTTACCTTCGTAGCAGTGTGACTGTAATGTTGAAAGGCCAAAGGAATAGAAGATACTGGGACATCACAAAGAATTGTGACATCTGGATTCCGTAGGAAGAGTTCATAAGTTCAACATGCTCCTGTCCTTAGAACCATCTTTTTCAAGAGGTTTATTAATAACTTA
Organism: Macaca thibetana thibetana; assembly: GCF_024542745.1. Taxonomy (NCBI): domain Eukaryota; kingdom Metazoa; phylum Chordata; class Mammalia; order Primates; family Cercopithecidae; genus Macaca; species Macaca thibetana. The sequence continues at coordinate 86,689,484 of NC_065594.1, forward strand.
AATGAAGGCATAAAAGAGAAGCCAATATACTGTATGTTGATAAATTTTTTGAGAAATATCTAATATTCTGTACTGCAAAATGTTTTTATTATGTCTCAGATAATCTAAAATAAATTCTTAACATTGATGTTTATAATTTAGTTCAGATTATCTGGGATACAATAAAGGCATATTTGGGGGAAAATATTCAATTAATCATGCTAGGTGACAAATAATACAATTTCTAAGCACTTGAAAGACTTTCATTGTTATATAACTAGTTAGGTATTATTTTCTTTATATTAGGACATTCATGGACTAGATTGAGATCTACTGATGACAAGCCATCTTTGTTGTCCTTGTGACCACGGCTGGCATCACCAAACCATTGAACACCTCTTTCTCCAGGTGCAGCTCTACTAAATGCCATGTAAAATTAGTTAATCCAGTCCTATTTCCTGGGTCTCTAGTATGCACAACAGCAAAGCTTTAGCAGAAATCATGGAGAGAAAGTATGATATTCAAATACAGGAAATAGTAGAAACTTTACATTTTTAAGGATTTGCTCCTGCATTTGTGGGAGCCCTACCATAGGACTCAGAAGGTATGATGGGGTTGAGAAGCCTAACGTCCCCACAGCTGTCATCCAGTAATTATGTATCACAAATTATGTTTATTTAAATGGCTTCACTTTATCTGAGTACTAAATGTCAGTAACTCTGAAATATCACAGCATCATAGAAGATGTGAAATACCAGTACTGACTCATGCGTCTTCATTTTTCCCACCTTAATTTAATTTAAGGTCAGTTTTCTAAGACAAATCCCTGGTAGCTCGTTGACTTTCCAGTGCATTTTGACATGACCTTGCTCTTGGAAGCTTAGATCCTCTTAATTTCCAACTCAGAAAGGGATTGCTTCAATAGGCGGTAGGTCTTTCACTTTTTTGTTTGTTTGTTTGAAACTACTCTTCAAATACAATTTTAGAAAAAGCCAGTATAGGCTTTTTGGTATAAGCTAAAGCAACAAGTCTGTCCCAAGAAAGTTCAAATAGAGGCCAGCATCTATAGACACAATTTAAGAATTAAAAGCAAAACAGTTTAGACTTTCCACTCCTGATATATACTAGTTTTATTTTAGACAAGAGGAGGACTATGAAATCTTTTGAAAGAGGTCAAAGTGATGTTCTATTCTCCAGTTAAAAAAAAAAAAAAATCCCCACCTGGAGGGCTTTTCCAACACAATATGAACAGTTTTCAGAAAACACATTCTTAAAGATTCTTTCTACTCTGGTTTAAACGTAGGGTGAGTGGATACATATGTTAATGACGCATGTTTACTGCCAAAGCTGATGCTGAAATAAAACCACTGGCTACTCTTCCATATTCATTCCAACCTCTGTGGTTGGTACAGCAAACTGTGGCTTTTCTTTTCAGTTTTTGCATTTTCTTGTTCTCTCACCCTCGGTGCCTCCACCCACGGAGACAATTTATACACACTCTGCATTGCTTTGCTCCTCCCGCTCTGCCACCTGGAATGTGTTCCCGGCTCCGGAACAGGCTCCACGCCTGTAAAACATTTCCTTTTCTACGATCCATTCCCTCAGTGCCTGCTTTATCACGTTTTGTTGGCTGATGCTCCAAGATGAACTGCGTAAGCGACTGATTCAGTCACTGAAAGAGACAGATGACGACACAACCAACAGAGTTAATAAGGAAACCCTTTGTGAGGGGGAGGCGGGGTTAAGAGAATCCATGAAAGGAAATGCGGCCTCCCCGAGCCGGCTACGGTAGGAAGCTGCTTCCACGCCCCCGCCAAGATGCAAGGCTTTGCAACCATATTTCTGGAACCTAGAGAAAGACTGGAGCCCTGGGGAAAGGGACTCTCAATAGAAATGATAATTCAGCCACTGTTAGAATTAAAATCATGGAGGATGCATAATCTTAGGTTGGCCTCACAAGAGGGCAGAGGACGAGGGAGTCTGGGTATAAGTTAGAGCCCGTTCTTCATGTTTTAGTGGCCAGTCTCCTGACCCTATAGGCGTACGGCAGGGGAGAAGGGGGTGAATAATGGTCTTGGCAGTGGTGGGGTAAATGGAAAATAAACAGGACACACCAAATGAGGGACTCCTGGGAACAGGATATTTTAACCTAAAATAATTGGTTTCCCCAAACGTTCCGTGCCTGGAGTTTCAGGCATGAAAAGGACTGCTCGCTTTCAGACAACACTAGTAGGAGCAGGCTGAAAAAGTCCCAAAGTTTGCATAATGCACTGTGGGATGTGAACAAATCTAAAAGTGGTAACCAAATTCTTAAATTGTTCAATTCATATGGTAATCTGAATTCCCACTGGAAATCCTGGAAAGATAAAATAGTTCACAGCTGATACTAAGATTTGACCGACATGAATTGTAAGAAGCAGCACCTTGTTCCTGACCATAGGTAAGGGAGGTTGCACAATGTATTTTTAGGAGCAATACAATCTTACTTTAGGAACCACATAAACACAAGCTCCGAAGTGGTTGCCTATCTGCTTCTTAAAATCAAATTCTCCTGATTGCCGTGTTTCAAGCTGAGCTGAGGAAGACAACACCAGACAGTCAAGTTTCTCTTCTATGACTTTTCATTTGATTTTTAATTTTTTAATTTTGAAATTTTTTCTTATAGAAAAGTCACAAATACAGTACAAAGAATATTTTCTTCCCTGAACTGTTCAAGAATATGTTGTTAACATGATGCCCCATTACTATTCATATTTTAGTGTACATTTCCTATAAACAAAGACATTCTTTTATATAACCACATTGCAAACATCAGGAAAATAACATTCATGCTGAACTACCATCCAACCCTCAGAGCCCATCCAAATTCCTTCCAGTTGTTATAAAAATATCCTTTATAGCCAAACATTTCGGTTTTGAATCACACATTGCATTTAGTTGTCATGAGCCTTTTGCCCACTGAATCTGGAAATGTTCCCCAATTTCTCCTTTGCTTTCATGATTTTGAAGGTTTTAAATATTATAGTCCATTCATTTTGTAGAATACCCCTCAATTTGGATTTGTCAGGGTTCCTCATGAATGAATTCAGGCCCTGTTTATAACTGGCTGGAATATCTGAGAAGCCCTGCTGTGTCCTTCATATCACATCTTACCATCTTACCTGGTAGAACAAAACTTTAATTTGTCCCATTACTGATTAAATTAACTTTGATCGTTTGATTAAGGTGGAGTCTGTCTGGCATCTCCACTTTAAAAAGTCTTTTTCCCCCCTTTGTGATTGATAATTATTTAGGTATATGGAGTACTTTGAGAATATACAAAAATCTTACTCCTCATCAAACGGTGAACATATTCGTGAGCATGAGCATACACCATCAGTATGCACTCATAGATTCCTATTTTATTCAGTGGTTATAATCGGCTATTATCATTATTTATTTTAATGCCCAAGCCGCCCCATATTTGGCCAGTGGGAGCCTTTTAAAAATGATTTCGGTGTCCTTTTGACATGTTCCCATGATTTTTAAAGAGCTTTTTAAATTTTTCTTGCACAAGATGTTTGGGGCTCATTGTGTACTATCTCTGCTCCAGTCCTAGACTCGACCATGTCTTCCAGAAGCCCTAGTTCCTTGTAGTGGAGAATAGAATTAAAAGCCAAGGTCCCAGGCACAAGATGTGCTTATTGTTTTTGTGGTGCTGCTAATCTCAGGCCCTCTTAGTGGACACAGCTAAAGACTCCATCAGACAAGTAACTAAATTAAGGGTTATATGAGGCGGTTTTCTCACTGTTGGGAGAAAGGAATTATACATGTCTACACGCTTTTACGTCTAAATAATTTCCCGTATCTATTTGTATGTTTTGAAAACCATGAGTTCACACTGATACCTTATTTCCAATCCAACTGCATAGGATTCTTTTCTAGTTTTCTCTCTTTTCATATTCTTATGCTCTTCCAACGGTGAGAAACATGCCTCATAAAACCCAGAAATTATTTGCTCGTACGATCAAGTCCTCTTTTTGTAGTCCATCTTCCATTGCTACTGCTGTCTCTTCCCCACGCAGGCTGTGACACCCCAGCTGCACCAACCTCCATGTGGACACCCACCTCACCTTGCCTGAGCTGCAGCGCTCACCCTGGGCTGGGTTCTCTCCTCATGGAAATACCATCCTGGCTCCACACAGGCTCCAGCTCCCTGTGCTGGGCTGCCTTCTGTCCAGACACCCTTCTTGTCACCTCTGGTTCCAAACCCCCAGTGGGCTGTCACCTTCACCCCCATTGAGAGGGTGCCCCCTCATGCTAATGGCCCTTCCTGGCTTTTTATAAGACTTTTGCTCTGTTCTCTGGGAACTCAGAATACATAAAAAGTAAATGTTAAGCTAACTATCACCATAACATATTCAGGGCAGTAAAGGGTTGGTACATTGGACCATGGCATGCAAATTGTTCAAGAGCTTTTGCTTTGTAAAAGATGATATCATATCAAAAATAATTCCATATCACTGGGAACCAGAAAGATATATCACAAAAATCTGCAGTTTAATGATGGTGGTAGAGGCCATTTGTTCTATATCTTTCAATGTGCATCTGAGCATTTTAAAATATGAATTTCTATTCTTTAGTTTTCCATTTGCAGTTTAGGAAGACTGTTACCAGGTGGTGGAGATAACCTAGTCATGTGGATATCTCTGCTGTCTTATGTATAAAAATCAAACTTTTTTGAAATGTAAATATTTTAAAGTAAACTTTACACTCAAAAGATTTTTTAAAGTACTATTTTACTGTCAACAAAATTATTTTTCAGTTTTTTAAGCATTTTTTATTTATAATCAAATTTCATGCATTCACTATACTCACCCACTTGTTTAACTTTGTGTTGGATGCTGCATTGAATAATACATCCTCAAATCTCTGGACTTCAGAATTCTTCCAACCAAATTATCTGATTGTGACCACAGGATTCTTTGTTTCTAACCTAGTCAAGTACCACTTAAACAACATTGCTCGGAAAATGTAAAAGGTAGTATTTTTGATTTTGTTTCTCCACTCAATATCCTAAAATTTCTTGCTGCTAAGAATAAAATGTGCAGGGAAAATTGTTTAGCCCCAATCAGAGGGAACAGTTTTCAGTGTTGTCTGTTTAGGAAGAAGAGGGAGGTTCTCACTCCACTTACTATTTTGGTCTCTAATTGGAATTTAACAACGTTTCATGAGCATATTTCATTGTGACCATAATCCTTGGGAGGAAAAGGTCTGTTTTTTTAAAAAAAGAGGAAATGAAACTGATTTTATTCCGAGTGTGGTTATAATGTTCTTTATTTCGTGGCCAATACATCTAATCAAAAGTTCATCTCCAGCTGGTATCATTGATGGGCATTTGGGTTGGTTCCAAGTCTTTGCTGTTGTTAATAGTGCTACAGTAAACACACGTGTGCATGTGTCTTGATAGTAGAATGATTTATAATCCTTTGGGTATATACCTAGTAATGGGATTGCTGGGTCAAATGGTATTTCTGGTTCTAGATCCTTGAGGAATTGCCATACTGTCTTCCACAATGGTTGAACTAATTTACACTCCCATCAGCAGTGTAAAAGCGTTCCTATTTCTCCACATCCTATCCAGCATCCGTTGTTTCCTGGCTTTTTAATGATCACCATTCTGATTGGTGTGAGATGGTATCTCATTGTGGTTTTGATTTGCATTTCTCTAATGACCAGTGATGAAGAGCTTTTTATCATATATTTGTTGGCCACATAAATGTCTTTTGAGAAGTATCTGTTCATATCCTTAGCCCACTTTTTGACAGGGTTGTTTGTTTTTTTCTTGTAAACTGTTTAAGTTCCTTGTAGATTCTGGATATTAGCCCTTTCTCAGATGGATAGACTGCAAAATTTGTCTCGCATTCTGTAAGTTGCCTGTTCAGTCTGATGATAGTTTCCTTTGCTGTGCAGAAGCTCTTTAGTTTAATTAGATCCCATTTGTCAATTTTGGCTTTTGTTGCCTTTGCTTTTTGTGCTTTAGTTATGAACTATTTGCCCATGCCTATGTCCTGAATGGTATTGCCTATGTTTTCTTCTAGAGTTTTTATGGTTTTAGGTCTTATGGTTAAGTCTTTAATCCATCTTAATTTTCGTGTAAGGTGAAAGGAAGGGGTCTAGTTTCAGTTTTCTGCATTTGGCTAAACAGTTTTCTCAACATCATTTATTAAATAGGGAATCCTTTCCCCCATTGCTTGTTTGTGTCAGGTTTGTCAAAGATCAGATGGTTGTAGACGTGTGATGTTATTTTTGAGGCCTCTGTTATGTTCCCTTGGTCTATATATCTGTTTTGGTGCCAATACCATGCTGTTTTGGTTACTGTAGCCTTGTAGTATAGTTTGAAGTCAGGTAGAGTGATGCCCTCAGCTTTGTCCTTTTTGCTTAGGATTGTCTTGGCATTGTGGGCTCTTTTTTGGACCATCTGAAATTTAAAGTAGTTTTTCAAATAATTCTGTGAAGAAAGTCAATGGTAGCTTGATGGGGATAGCATTGAATCTATAAATTACTTTGGGCAGTATGGCCATTTTCACAATATTGATTCTGCCTATCCATGAGCATGGAATGTTTTTCCATTTGTTTATGTCCTCTCTTATGATGTCCTTGAGCAGTGATTTGTAGTTCTCCTTGAAGAGGTCCTTCACATCCTTGTAACTTGGATTCCTAGGTATCTTACTCTCTTTGTAGCAATTGCGAATGGGAGTTCACTCATGACTTGGCTCTCTGTTTGTCTATTATTGGTGTATAGGAATGCTTGTGATTTTTGCACATTGATTTTGTATCCTGAGACTTTGCTGAAGTTGCTTATCAGCTTAAGGAGATTTTGGGCTGAGACGATGGGGTTTTCTAAATATACAATCATGTCATCTGCAGACAGAGACAATTTGACTTCCTCTCTTCCTGTTTGAATAGGCTTTCTTTCTTTTTTTTGCCTGTTTGCCCTGACCAGAAATTCCAATACTATACTGAATAGGAGTGGAGAGAGGGGGGATCCTTGTCTTGTGCCGGCCGGTTTTCAAAGGGAATATTTCTAGCTTTTGCCCATTCAGTATGATATTGGCTCTGGGTTTGTCATGAATAGCTCTTATTATTTTGAGATACATTGCATCAATACCTAGTTTATTGAGAGTTTTTAGCATGAAGGGGTGTTGAATTTTATCAAAGGCCTTTTCTGCATCTATTGAGATAATCATGCGATTTTTTGTAATTGGTTCTGTTTATGTGCTGGATTACATTTATTGATTTGCATATGTTGAACCAGCCTTGCATCCTAGGGATGAAGCCAACTTGATCATGGTGGATAAGCTTTTCGATGTGCCACTGGATTCAGTTTGTCAGTATTTTATTGAGGATTTTCACATCAATGTTCATCAGGGATATTGGCCTGAATTTTTGTTGTTGTTGTTGTGTCTCTGCCAGATTTTGTTATCAGGATGATGCTGGCCTCATAAAATGAGTTAGGGAGGCGTCCCTGTTTTTCTATTGTTTGGAATGGTTTCAGAAAGAATGATACCAGCCCCTCTTTGTACCTCTGGTAGAATTTGGCTGTGAATCCGTCTGGTCCTAGGTTTTCTTTGGTTGGTAGGCTGTTAATTACTGCCTCAATTTCAGAACTTGTTACTGGTCTATTCAGGGATTTAACTTCTTTCCGGTTTAGTCTTGGGAGGGTGTATGTGTCCAGGCATTTATTTATTTCTTCTAGATATTCTAGTTTATTTGTGTAGAGGTGTTAATAGTATTCTCTGATGGTAGTTTGTAGTTCTGTGGGATCAGTGATGATATCCCCTTTATAATTTTTTATTGTGTCTATTTGATTCTACTATCTTTTCTTCTTTATTAGTCTGGCTAGCAGTCTATTTTGTTAATCTTTTCAGAAAACCAGCTCCTGGATTCATTGGTTTTTTGAAGGGTTTTTCATGTCTCTATCTCCTTCAGTTCTGCTCGGATCTTAGTTATTTCTTGTCTTCTTGTAGCTTTTGAATGTGTTTGCTCTTGCTTCTCTAGTTTTTTTACCTGTGATGTTAGGGTGTCAGTTTTAGGTCTTTTCTGCTTTCTCCTGTGGGCATATACTGCTATAAATTTCCCTCTAAACACTGCTTTAGCTGTACCCCAGAGATTTTGGTATGTTGTGTCTTTGTTCTCATTGGTTTCAAAGAACTTACTTATTTCTCCTTTCATTTTGTTATCAACCCAGTAGTCATTCAGTAGCAGGTTGTTCAGTTTCCATGTAATTGTGTGGTTTTGAGTGATTTTCTTAATCCTGAGTTCCAATTTGATTGCACTGTGTTCTGAGAAACTGTTTGTTATGATTTCCCTTCTTTTGCATTTGCTGAGGAGTGTTTTACTTTCATTTATGTGGTCAATTTTTGAATAATTGCAATGTGGTGCTGAGAAGAATGTATATTCTGTTGATTTGAGGGAGAGTTCTGTAGACGTCTATTAGGTCCACTTGGTCCAGAGCTGAGTTCAAGTCCTGAATATCCTTATTAATTTTCTGTCTCATTGATCTGTCTAATATTGACAGTGGGGTGAAGTCTCCCACTATTATTGTGTGAGAATCTAAGTCTCTTTGTAGGTCTCTGAGAACTTGCTTTATGAATTTGGGTGCTCCTATATTAATTCTATATATATTTAGGATAGTTAGCTCTTCTTATTGCATTGATCCCTTTACCATTATGTAATGCTCTTTGTCTTTTTTGATCTTTGTTGGTTTAAAGTCTGTTTTATCAGAGACTAGGATTGCGTCCCCTGCCCTTTTTTTTTTTTTTTCTTTCTTTCCATTGCTTGCAAAATACTCAACTGGGTATCACCAGTGGAGGTTGCAGAACAGCAAAGATTGTTGCCTGTTCCTTCCTCTGGGAAGCTTCATCCCAGAGAGGCACCTGCCAGATGCCAGTCAGAGCTCTCCTGTATGAAGTGTCTGTCGACCCCTGATGTGAGGTGTCTCCCAGTCCGGAGGCATGGGGGTCCAGGACCCATTTGATGAGGTAGTCTGTCCATTATCAGAGTTCAAGCACTGTGCTGGGAGATCTGCTGCTCTCTTCAGAGATGGCAGGCAGGAAATTTTAAGTCTACTGAAGCTGCACCCACAGCCACTCCTTGCCTCAGGTGTTCTGTCCCAAGGAGATGGGAGTTTTATCTATAAGCCCCTGACTGGGGCTGCTGCCTTTCTTTCAGAGATGCCCTGCCCAGAGAGGAGGAATCTAGAGAGACAGTCTGGCTACAGTGGCTTTATAGCACTGTGGTGGGCTCTGCCCAGTCTGAACTTCCCAGCATCTTTGTTTACTCTGAGAGGTGAAAACCTCCTACTCAAGCCTCAGTAATGGCGAAAGTCCCTTCCCCCACCAAGCTCGAGTGTCCCAGATCAACTGCAGACTGCTGTGCTGGCAACAATAATTTCAAGCCAGTGGATCTTAGCTTGCTGGGCTCCATGGGGGTGGAATCTGCTGAGCTAGACCACTTGGCTCCCTGGCTTCAGCCCCCTTTCCAGAGTGAACAGTTTTGTCTTGCTAGCATTTCAGGGGACCCTGAGGTATGAAGAAAAAAAAAAAAAAAAAAAAAAAAACTCCTGCAGCTAGCTTGGTGTCTGCCCAAACCGCTGCCCAGTTTTGTGCTTGAAACCAAGGGCCCTGGTGGTGTAGGCACCCAAGGGAATCTCCTGGTCTGCAGATTGTGAAGACCATGGGAAAATTGTAGTGTCTGGGCTGGAATGCATTATTTCTCACTGCACTGTTTCTCATAGTTTCCCTTGGCTAGGGGAGGGAGTTCCCCAACCTCTTGTGCCTCCTGGGTGAGGTGACACCCCACCCTGCTTTGGCTTGCCCTCCGTGGGCTGCACCCACTGTCTAACCAATCCCTATGAGATGAGCTGGGTACCTCAGTTGGAAAGGCAGAAATCATTCGCCTTTTGTATTGATCTTGCTGGGAGCTGCAGACCACAGCTGTTCCTATTTGGCCATCTTGCTATTGCTCTGAAGTGAATTTTATAAACGGGTATCACACAAACTAGATTTCACAGATGACAAAGGCCTTGGAGGAAGTTAATGTTTTGCTATTATTAACTTATCAAGCAACCACAGTCTCAAGGCATTCTTTCAGGCCATAAACCATATTCCTTTTGTTGTTGGCTCACTCTTTCTTTTTATGGCCCATTAACCAGTGCTGAATTAAAATCAAATTTGTATAAATGATATAATACCCATATAAATAGTCTTGCAAACTAGTTAGTCATCTGAATACCCAGTAAATTGGAATGCCAAAACAAGGTTATGAATCAAGTACATGAATAGATTTTAAATGACTGATGGTCAAAAACATTCTTATTTTAAAAGGATAGCCAAAAATGGGAGACAAAATGTTAAAAAGTGCCGAACAAGATAAATTTGGCATGAACTTTAGAAAACGTTTCATTTACATAGCAGAACAGGAATTTTTGGCTGAATGAAACACACATTCTGTGTTGGCAAAAGTGCAGAGTACTCTTTAGTGAGTCTTGTTTCTTGGTGTCTTCTTTTATTGGCCTTTGGAAGAGTTGAATGTTTCTGGACCAATTTATCCACTTCTTAGTACTAATGACATCAAAATACACTAAAGCTTTTCCCTGTGAATTCATTTGCCACCCTGAACAAAAATGAAGACTAAACAGAATTTTTACGTGGGAAATTTCTGTGATCCTAATGAGAGGTTTGGAGTTCAGTGAACCAGTAATTATAATAATTTGAATCAAATTTTCTTTTTCAAATAATGAGCAGTTTTTATTTTTGAGAGAATAATTGAACTAATTAATTCTCTCCTAAATAAAGAAGGTGAGCCTCTCAGCTCCCATGTGATGGCCACAGAGATCCCTTCAGCTTCACCCCAACCATGACCATGTAGCTGTTGGTGGTAGCTGGAAATGTCACTTGAGGTTCCTGTAGACATATGACAACATCATCACTAGGTAGAAGGTTTTCTCAGGGTATTCACTTCTTACTTTGGGGTGGAGGGGGAGGATTGCTGCAGTGTGGTGATGCATACTGTCCCCAAACATTTCTCCCAAGTGCTTCTGCAAGAATTTTTAGCAAATGTTCAAATCTTTTTCAAGTAGAAATCTATTTGGACTGAAATGTTACACCTTGGAATAGGAAGAGCTTGTGTGGTAGAAAGACAAGGCCTTTGAATCAAGTGAACTTGGCTCCAATCCTAACACCACCATTTAGCATATTTGCTTATTATAGAACTCTTCTGTGAAATAGAAATGATGCTACCTGCCATTGGACTTATGTCAGGAATTAAATGAAACAACATACACAATGCAGTTTAATGCCCAGACATAGCAGAGGCTCAAGAATAGAGATTACTATTAATAAAATAAAACACATATGAGAAGGCTAAGGTATTTGAATCTTCAGTTGGATCAGTTTAATCTGTTGCTTTTTGGATTTCTAGTGCAATTAATTCAGCTACAAAAATAGAAATGTGATGAGAAGTGGTTCTCAAAACTTGCAAACCCAATGCCCTCCTTTTAAATTCATAAATAGTTTTGCAATGCTTCACTTATTATCTTGAAATAAAATGCATAGGTGAAATTAGATGCTCCTGGTATACACACACACACACACACACACACACACACACACACACACACACACACAGAGCTATCTTAAATATATATAGATCATATATAATCTATATATAATTGTATATAATATATATTACAGAAAGTAAAGGCTCAGTTAAGGCATACTACTCTGCAAGAAATGAAGAAATCAGATGCTCATCCTTTGCTATGATCTGAATGTTTGTGTCCCTCCAAAATTCGTATGTTGAGATCTAATCCTCATTGTGTTGGTATTAAGAGATAAGGCCTTTGAGAGATGACTAGGTCATGAGGATGAAGCCCTTGTGAATGGGATGAGTGGGCTTATAAAAGAGGCCTAAGAAAGCTCATCTGCTCCTCTGCCATGTGAGAACTCATCAACAAGGGGCTATCTATAAGGAACAGGCCCTCTCCAGACACCAAATCTGCCAGTGCCTTCATGTGGGACTTCCCAGCCTCCAAGGTTGTGAGCAATACATTCTGTTGTTTAAAAAGTACCCAGTCTCAAGCATTTTGTTATAGCAGCATAAATGGCTAAGAAATTCCTATATGTAAAATCTCCATGAATACAACAGATAAAAACTCAAACTGATTCAGATGTTTCATGCTGGTGATGCAAATACCATGGACAACATCATATATATTTTTTAAATGGTGAATAATCCCCAGGAAAGTTCATAATGATAAAAAAACAAACAAACAAACAAAAAACCTTTTCCCACTTTAGGCATAGCTGCATTCCTGAAAAAGACAATCTGTATTAGAACTTTATAAAAGTAGTTTGCATTTATAATTAAACAGCTAAATTTTAGGAGCAAACAATTGCCAATAAGCTTGTCTTTACATGAACATCCTACAAAACATGGAAAGCCATGAAAACTGAGATTATTATTTATTGTGCAGGGCAGTTCCATGCTTTGCATAAGATAGCCTTCCAGGTTCCGGTTCCTCTTTGCTAACCAAACCAATCAACCAACCAAACAACAACAACAACAACAACAACAACAACAACAAAACCCCAAAAAACCAGGTCCACAGGTTTTTAAAACTTCTCCTTGGGTCAGTTCTTCTCTTCAGCAGAAGGCAATTTAGAACAATAGGTCCTGCAGGTAAGAGCAGACTGAGTGTAAATAGGGGACAGGCCTGTAGGTAGTTACCGGGCACCTCAGGGTACAGAAAAGCATGTAGAGAAAATGTTAAAAAGAATGGAAGACATTGTCAACGGTAGCTATCTGAGAAAACAGGAACTGGCCCAAAAGTAGAAGCTTCCAGCCATGAACTGGAAATAGGCAACTAAACCTACATCAGCTCTTGACCAAGGGACTGTCTTAGTCTGTCCAGCCTGCTGTAATAGAATACCATAAACTGGGTGACTTAAAACCAACAGAAATTTATTTCCCATAATTCTGGAGGCTGAGAAATCCAAAGTCAAGGAGCTGGTGGATTTGATGTCTGGTTAGGGTTCACTTCCTGGTTGGTTTATAGAAAGAAGTCTTTGCACCGTCACTTCAAATGGCAAAAAGGGTGAAAAACTCCCTCTGGATTCTTCTATAAGGACACAAATCCCATTCACGAGAATTTTAATATATGAATTTGGGGGAAACGCAAACATTCAAACCATAGCAGGGACCAAGTAGGGCTGAGTCTCAGAAACAAACATTGAGTTGAATCTGATCACAAGAGTCAGGTGACCCCAGTAGAGGAATCGCAGGAGGCAACTTCTGTGTTTTTCCCTATTCTGGAAAGCAAGGATGAAGCTCCCCAAGAACCTTCTACACTAAGGGTCTTCCATAGGCCAGCACTATTCTCCACTGGCAACAACAAATATCCCAGCAGCAAACCACTAGAATCTTTCTCTGTCCACACAACCTGGAGACAGAAAAGAATAATCTTCTGAACTGATTTGTCTTCTGATGAGTCTATTTTGAAGATCCAGAGCAATGGCAAGATATTTTTGTCTTTCTCTATCTAAATAGCTTTTGTTTTGTCTCTTTGAGTATTATTCTATTAAGCTATTTCATTAATGGCTCAATTGGAAACCTGAAAGGTTATAATTATTAGCATAAATGTTTTAGAATGGTAAGTAGTATAATTACAGTATTTTCATTGCTGTAACAAAATAAAATCACACATACAATGTATTGGTTCTTCCTGTTTAACAAGTACCCCATAACATTAACTGTAGTCAGAAACTTGCATGAGAATTTTCACAAGTGAAAATATCAACTTAAGGTTTATTTCTGAGTTATAAGGGCTCAATAGTCTCTGGTTATAAGATTAATATGACTCACCTTTATAAAATTTAGTTAATAAAAAAGTCAAAAATTGTAACCAGATTATCTGTCCCGTTTTGCTTAAATGTCAGAACATTGGTTGTGTATATCCACAATGTGCCTCTTAATCCATCCTAGCTCACCAGAATGCCCTTCCTGGAACTTGTGCCTTGACCAGCCTATTTTTTCACCTGCGCTCCATTGCACTGTGGCTCCTTTATTTTGTACTTCTGTGCATATACATGCCTTAACAGGAACTCTGGAGGACATGTGTCAGGCACACATGATCTACTGCCATAAAGACTGCATGTCTGTCTTGTCAAGTTTCTTGCAGGAAACTTGGTTGTCCTGTGCATCCCCATACACACAGCAACTAGAATATTTCCAGACTTGGAGTAGGCACCCATAATTACCTGTCAAATAAATGAATGACAGGGACCAATATTTCAAATATATATATATTTTTTGCTCAGTCTTCCAAGCCGATATATTTAGATATTAATGTAACAGCTTTATTGAGGTATAAATCATATACCACACAAATCACACATTTAAAATGTATGATAAAATAATTTGTAAAATATTGTTATGGAAACATTACAACAATCAATTTTAGAATATTTTTATCACCCTTGCAAGAAACTCTGTGTCCATTAGCTGTCACTGCTTCATTTCTTCATAATCCCTTAAACTCTACACAACCACCAGTGTACATTCTGTTTCTATAAATGCACCTATTATAGACAATTCATATAAATAAAACTATGTGTAGTCTTTGGTGTGTTGCTTCTTTCACTTAGCATAATATTTTCAAGGCTCATTCATGTTGTAGTATATCCATCTCTCACTCCTCTTTATGACTGAATAATATTACATTGTGTAGATATTCCTAATTTTGTTTATCCATTCATCATTTGATGGAAGTTTAGGTTGTTTTCAATTTTTAGATGTTTTAAATAATGGTCATATAGACATTCTTGTACACATTTTTATATAGACATATATTTTCAGTTCTCTTGGGCATCTACATAAGAATAGAATTTTGGGGTCATATAGTAACTCTTCAACATTTTGAGAACTGCCAAAATATTTTTCAAGTGATGGTAGCATTTATATAAGCAATGTATGAATTCTTCACATTCTCACCAACACTCGCTACTGCTCATCTTTTTATTAGAACTATCTTAGTGGGTTGAAGTAGTTTCTCATTGTGATTTTGGTTTACATTTCTCAAATGACTAATAATTTTGAGTCTTTTAATGTGCTCATTAACAATTTGTGTGCCCTTTTTGGAGAAATGGTTATTCAAATCCTTGCTCATTTTAAAAACTATGTTGACTTTCGTTTTTGGAATTGTAAGAATTCATAATTTATTCTGGACACTGGATCTTTATCACATAATTTGCAAATAAGATTTGCAAATATTTTCTTCTATTTTTGTGGGTGTTTAGGGTTGTTCACATCTTTTGTTTCCTTCTGGAACTTCTAACTAGTTCTATTTGTGGTTGAAAAGGAAGTATTGAAGTCTTCAAAAATTATTGTTGTGGTTGGGAGTGGTTGCTCATGCCTGTAATCCCAGGTACTTTGGAAAACTGAGGTAGGCAGATTGCTTGAGCTCAGGAGTTCGAGATGAGCCTGGGCAGCACGGTGAAATTCTGTCTCTACCAAAAATACAAAAAATTAGCTAAGTGTGTTGGCGCAGGCCTGTGGTCTCAGCTACTTGGGAGACTGAGGTGTAAGGATAACTTGAGCCCAGAAGGTGGAGGTTGCAGTGAGCCAAGATTGTGTCAATGTACTCCAACCTGGGTGATAGAGCCAGACCCACTCTCAGGGAAAAAACCAATTATTGAATTGCCCATATCTCCCTTCAATTCTGACATTTTTTTTTTCATGTATTTTGAATCTCTGTTGTTAGGCACCTATTAATATATGTTCATAATTGTTATGTTTTTATGTCAGGTTGGCACTTTTATCCTTAAAAAATGTTCTTCTTTGTCTACAGGAAAAAAATTTTGTCCTAAAGTCAACTTTTTCTGAAATAGCCATCACAACCCTATTTTGGTTACAGTTTGAATGATATACATTTTTCAATACATTTAACATGAATCTATTGTTTGTTTAAATCTCAAATGTGTCTCTTTTAGACATCATAGGGTTGGGTCACCTCTTTCTTCCATTATGTCAATCTCTGCTTTTGGATTGGAGTGCTTAATACGTTTACTTTTAGTGTAATTACTGATAAAGCAGAATTCACCTTTGCCATCTTGCTATTTATTCTGTATATTCCTTATATCTTTATATCTTTTTTACTCCTTTATTTCTCTATTACTGACTTCATTTGTGTTAGGTACACATTTTCTAATATACAATTTTAATTCCCTCGTCTTGTCTTTTACAATGTTTTTTGCTATTTTCTTAGTGTTAGAATTCAAGTCTTATTTTAAAATATTCTGATTCAAATTAATATCAACTTAATTCCAATAGTATATAGAAACTTAATGTACAAAGGTATGTTTTTGTTTTTGCAAATTTGGAAGCTCAATAAATTGAGGATGTTAGTTTGTCCCTTGATACCTTTTTCAAGGAAACCAAATGCACCTTTGCATTTCAGAATTAGGTACTATGTGTGAAATTGTATAATTTACCCTCTATGTATAATAACTTTTAGGCTTGCTTCAGGCCATTTTATAATTCAAAGCAAACACATTTAGATTATTATTATTTTACTTATAACCTTATTCAAAAATTTCTTAATAATACATAAACTTGTTATTTTAAACCATACTATTTTATTTAATATTGCTGACAGTCATTCTTCTCAAATACAGAATGCCTATTTAGTTAGGATTTCCTATACACTAGCACTTCCATTAGAGATATACTAAGAATTAATTCATTTTGCATTTCTTGTCTTTTTACCCATACCTAATCTAATGTGTACATTATAATTTAAGCTTTTAAAAGTTACCACATGACTATAATGCCATTTATTTATTTAAGTTGGCAAGTTTCAGTTTTCAATGCAGAACAAGTGGGTGATGATAAGTTGCCTATCTTTATGTTTTATTTAAATGCATAAATATTTTTCAAAGTTCCTTTATAGGATGTTCAAGTAGAGCCAAAATAAGTCTCATTTAAATACATTCTTACAGAATCAGCACATACGAACAGACACATATATTAATACTAGCTTATGACTTAGTCATCCTCATTAAAAAGTTAATCAACAACTCTACAATATCCATCTTCTTTCTCCCAAGCAAGGACGATTACTGTGGAGGAACACGGAGAAGAATAGACTCCAGTGAACCTAAAGATAACAAAAGTAATATGAAGAAGGCCTAGAATGATGAAATAACTTAAAACTAAATACCTGAAATGATTGAAGTCTCAAGATATTAAGCCTAGAGACTTGGGAACATATATAAAACTTATCTATATTTAAAGGACTGTCATTTCATGGTGGAGTAATTAGACAATGTAGACACGTTTCCACCATGGGTAAAGCTAAGGAGATGAATGTGAGCTACAAGAGATTAAATTCAGGGTAACTGAGAAGGAGATTATGTAATGGTTAGATATTTACAAAGGTGAAAAGGTAATGAGTTCCTTGTTATTGTTGTGTTCATGTATGGGCTGGGTATACACTTGGTGAGAATTTGTGGAAAAAGCTTATATATTATACCAAGTTGATATATGAAATATTTGACCTTCAGTATCTCTCCAAAACCTGGGTCTTTATGATTTTGTGAGACAGTGTACCAAGAATTATTAAACTTTAAAGCTAATTATGTCACTGGCTCTAAAAAGTAAGTTTCACGGAATGAATAAAATGAAAATTGATGAGATTAAAACAAAGGTCTTAAAACAATATGATTGAAGGTTGGGTAGACCAAAGGGAGCCCTTGCTGATCTTTCAGCATTAAAGGCCCAGGTCCCTTGACCCAACTCCTTTCTGTAAACCCAAATCCTTTTTCACAAGAGAGGATAAAATGGTCTGAGAGTAGAGAAATTCCTGGGACCACAACACAAAATGTGAAAGTTGATAGGATTATGAAAGTTGGAACGTTTAAGTGGCTCTCTATAAAGTAGTTGTGTCTTCTGTACCTAAATGTTTTATGAAAATGGATACTATGTCTGACTGGGGACTTTTTACCTTGTGTAGTACTGTAAAGCAGAGGGCATGTAAATTCATCCATGTTGCAGTATTAATTGGACATGTTAAATGGGGACCGGTGGGATTGTCCAAGCCCACAGAGTGTACAGGAGGAGCTGGAAGTGTGGACAAGTTCTCCACTTGATAGTCCTTGGAGCATTTACTGGGGCCCGTGCCAAAGACCTGTGGGCACCTCCCATTGAGGACTACTGGGACTCTGGGCTGGAGAATTTCCACTTGAGAGGCATTTACTGCCTTGCGATGGGCAGTCCTAGCAACTGGAAAAGTCTTAGAGACTGAAAAAAGTCTCAGAGACTGAAAAAGTCTCTAAGATTTCCAATTTACTGAGGCTACCCCTGAGACTGAAGGACATAGAATGATCATGACATCTGAGATATCCGTGCTGTCTGGGGTGATGCCACAGAGGCACTATGATGGGGATGGCAGTACCCAGAAAGGTTCCATGATGAGGTGAAGCTGGTTTGTATAGGGCCATGCTGCCTGGGGAGTTGGGAGGCGATACGCGTGAGCAGGGTGCCTCTTTTCCCCTAGGACTGACTCTGGAGCTATATGAGAAGCAGCTGGATCACATAGGGCCCAACAGAAAACTCCTGACTGACGGAAGAAGAGTTGCTTGTCTTGTGGATAGCAGCTCTGGAGTGAGTGGTCAGCATCCTGTTTGGAGGCTGCTACTCTGATGGAAGAGAAGTAAAGAAAAAAATATATATATTTTCTATTGAGCTCTGTACAGCTTAGAGAAATCAGGAAAGTGGACTTCTATGAGCAAAATTTACCTTTCTCTTTACCTGATTTCCCCAAATTTGGAAAGTATTCATGAGTACCTTGAGTTTATGGCAAAATAGTTATTTGGATAAAATTCAATAAGAATCTGTTTTCTTTTGTAATGGGACATACTTGGAGACATTGGTTATTTTTCCAAGACTTAGAATAGAATGGCATATTTTTGGGTATGACCAGGCTGTTTTGAGGAATTGAGATTGAATTTATAGAGCTGATAAGATGTTCTGTGGAAAGACTGGCTTGGTATCTTGCCTACATAGTTCCCTTATAAGGTTCTTGACTTGCAGCAAGTAAAGAATGGCACTTTCTAACACGCCCAGGAATCTCAAGATATTGTGAGTCCTCAAAAAGAAAGAAAACTGTACAGGTATGATAAGCAGTTTGATGGCGAATCCTTGGCCTGGCTTCTGTCCTCAAGGCTTTTAAAAAGCCAAATTCAAAATTCTTTATATAACTTCCTGCAAAGCCAACTTAAAAGGAGCCTATATATCCAGTCACTATTCTTGCTGCACTCTATACCAATAAGCAGGCTGAATATAATGAGAGTAAAATTTACTTGCAAATAAATTAGTCTTACTATGATTTATCCTTGGTAGAAATGAGAAAACTGAAGGAAGAAAAATTTAGATTCTAGTCCTGACCATTATGTTTGAGTTTTTATATTTGCCTATAATTTGGGCTGAATTCTGAATTATTTCTTGGCTATAAGAAGTCTCTAAAGAAGAATCAGGTTTTAATTTTCTTCATGATGCTTTTAGTTGGCTGCCTAATGGATTAGGTTCTTTTTGGTTTTTGTTGTTCTGGACTTGTATGCATTATATTTCTACTGTTCAAATTATTAATGTTATGTATCTCATTATTTTACCACTTCTGAAAAAACTGAAATTACGGTATTCTGTAATGAGGATTAATCAGATCCTGTGAATCTCCCTCAATTGGAATTCCATTGTTTCTGTCGCTAATGCACGGCTGCTGCTGCTGCTATACAATATCAAGAACCATCCCCAAAGGCTTGGGGTCCATTGGGGAAGAGGAGAGCACGTGGGACTGTAAGAGCCAGATTATGGGTGGAGTGTGGGGCTAAAGCAACTCCATCTTGGATGCTAATCCACCATGTTGACTTCTGTTTAACTTCAGTTCTGGAAAAGTCTCTAAGATTTCCAATTTATCCATTGTTCCTTGTGTAGAGCACATATAAATCCTGCCCTTGAACAATTGTCCTACACATCCTTTTGGAAGCCCAGATGCCCTTTCCCTGTGGTACATAAGCCCTGGGTCTGGCGGGTAATGGCACGGGGATCCACTGTCTTGCCTTGCTGCCACCTGAGACAAAGACATGGTTTCTGCTCATAAGTCAGTCCATATTAAGTGTTTGTTTCTGAGAAAAATAAAATAAATAAAAAGGAAAATTCAGAAGGGTGAGAGGGTTTAAGGTGTCTCTGGCTGAAAAAGAGAGATAAGCATTTTGGAGGAGAATCAGGGTTGTGAGGATGTTCTGAGGAAATCTGCAGAGGAGGGTAAAAATTATCAAACATATGCAATTTGGTAAAGTGAAGATTCTTGTAGAATTGTGTAAAAACTGGGCTCAGTGAGATACAATGTGATACAAGGTATGGGAGGAAAAGAGAGATTTTGCCAACTGAGAAACACTCTACAAGTATATAAGTGTTAAGTGTTATTCTATTTTTAGTAAGAAACTTGAACTGGGTGGTGAAGTGTCAGGAAGCCTGGTACCAGGTGATGACCAGGTCCACAGTAGACAGCAAGTGTGTGATTCAGCAGTAGAGAGCCCCTGTTTCTAGGAGATGGCAGGCTATGCATGCAGTTGGCCTCAAGAGACAGGACTCTGGCTACCCAGAGATACTCGGAAAAGTGAGGCAATAAATAAATCTCAAAATAAGGATGTATCCTTCACAAGTAACCAAGATATGACCTCAGATCTGACACCATAAGCAAAAAAATCTCAAGATGTCAAAGCCCAATAAAAAGAGCTAAAATATGAGATTAGAGTGGTACCAGTAAGGAGACTGGCTTGTTTCTGAGTTTTCAAAATACTTATGTGAGGTTTCTTACATTTTTTAACCTTACTGGGAAGACTGGCCTCAGAGCCTGGAGTAGAGCTGCATTAGAGACAAGCTGAAGGGTCCTAACCATGAGAAAGCAATGAGTGAAGAAGACACCAAAGAACAGCAGATGCATTGTAACTTGCATCTTCACTCTGACCCCTTGCTAACAGCTACCTGGAGCATGACACTGTGAAGAGTTGAGAACACGTTTTACAACTTGGAAGGAAATAATGCCACAATCAAGTGACAGTGCCTGAAACAGGCATGGGACAGAGGTCAATGTATGCATCCAATGTTCGTCACTCCCGCATGAGACCATTCTAAATTCAGGATACAGCTCTGGAATGAAGTAGAGACAGTGTATGGCAGATCTTGATTACCAGATTGAAAGGGTATAATTTCGTATGAGAGCTAAGGGAAACCAGTTAAAGATCATGGCCAACAGAGATGCCTTTGGTGCTGGACTGGGTGAACTGAACAGGGTTGGAAGGAAGATAGGTTAATCATAATAGCAGCAATTCCTCAACATCTGTGTTTGTGGCTCTCAGTTTTCACCCTAGTGTGAGAAGTGGGATTCAGTGCCCTCGTGTTAAATTTTCTGTGCAGTGAATTGTAAAAGCAATTGCCAATAAGAATGATATCATGTACACATATTCCCCTATGCAGCATGCTGCAAATTTATTCATAATCTTCTCCAGCTAATATGAGGAAACTCAGCTGTAGTGCCAAAACGACAGGATGATTTATATACAAAACTGAAATCCACATTAAAAGTTTCCTATTTGATCTTCTGCTCTGGAATTTGTAAGGGAGAACAAAGGATGTTTAAGAAATAACCCTTCCTAAGGCAAAATGTACAGGCAGGAGATTAACATCATTGCCTGTGTAAAGTAGAATTTATGCATTGTGTTATATGAATGTATGGAATAAAGATACTTAAGAAATGACACCAAAACTAATGTCTAAAACAAGCAACAATGATAGAATTTTAATCTGAAAATTAAAAATACATATATTTGACTGCAAACCCATTTAATAGATGAAAAAAAAGGAGGCCCAAAGAATTGTAGAGACTTGAAGTTTCTATAACATTAGGGACAGAAACGTAACTAGATATTACCTGCCAAGTGCAAAGCTTTTGTGCTTTCCACCTCACCATGACATATTTTGAGTTTTCTACTTCTTAGAGTGCTACCGTTATCCTCCAGTTGCTGAGAGCAAAAGCCTTAGACATTTTCCCGCTAACTGTACTCCTTCTTGTATCCTCCTACTGAACTCCTTGCTGCCTCACTCTCAGGTGCTGATTTATGCCCATTCTTCTGCTAATCTAACTTTTGGATTTGTCTCTTTTTTTCCTTCTTCATTTACTCTTAAATTTCTCAAGTGGACTTTTGTAAGAGCGTCTTCATTACCTTGATGGCTTTTATATTTTGTTTCCTGTTTGTTATAAACCACCCTCAGATTTATGTGCATAAAACATAATTTAAATCAACTCTCACGGGATCAAAAGCCTTTAATGGCATCCAGTTTTCTACCAACTTAGGTTCAACCTCTCTACTGCACTCAAGGATGGTGCTCCGCAAACCACCCCCAACTCCTAACCCACCTCTAGAGAAAATTGCTTCTTTAGTGCTTCTGGATTATATTATATACAATATACAAATGTGTAGACACAAAATACACACACACACATATATATATGTGTCACCTTGAAAACTTATATACATTTATTACATTACACTTCCCTGAATTCCGTTCTTTGTTTGCACGCTGATCTCTCCCCAAAGGCCTTGTGCTCAGAGAACATGCCTGCCCTGACTCACCCGGGCTTCTCAGATTCTGGACTGCTTCATTATCAGTGCTCATGCATTTAGCAAGTAAATGAAACCCCCTCCCTTCTTTTTATGTGCCACCAATTCATTACACAAGCATTGCCATTCCAGTCGAACCAGTCTAGCCTCTGCCCAAAGAGTAGACATTGTACTGTCCCTCCTTTACACACGCTTCCCCACCAATCTCTTGTTTTTTCTCTGTGAAATATAATATTCAAAATGGTGTCGCTCTGGTTCAGACTTCTGAAGTGGAGTTGGAAAGTCACTCCAAGAAACACTACCTGCACAGCTTACACCCTTGCAAAACAAAAATTTGCCTTGAGCCTTTACCTGAGCCCAACCATCACGACAACATCCAGGAAAGTAGCTAAATTTCACCAGCACTGCGACTTCTGAACAGAGACACCCAGTGAACCATGACCTCATAGAACTCCTAACCCACCTCCGGAGGAAATTGCCAGCAGCCTCCACCAATGATCATTCTTTCAAAACAACTTGTGCAATCACACTTCACTTCCTTTAAAAAGTTCCTACTCCCCTTCCTCTCTTTGGAACACAATTTGGCTTCTAGCCGAATCTGTGTCTCCCAAATTAGAATTCCTAAGACCCACATAAACGCCTTGTCTGACTGTTTTGCAATCTGGTCCTTCATCTCTTGGTTGACGCTTCCCTTCTCACTCATCCAGACTGTATTCTTTTCTACCACTGTAGTCCCTTTACATTGTACTCAAATGCTACTTCCTTTATGCACCCTTTCTTGATTATAACAATAGAAAAACATCTTTTTTTTTTTTTTTTTTAACTTCGGACCTACCACTTAAGAATTGCAATACAAAACACTTAGGATAAGGACCCCCAAAACCCTGTGTTGCAATTATTTATTTGCAGGTTTTATTTATTTATGGATAACAAGGTTGTCTTACCAATATTTGTATTTCCTAGAGCAGTTAGTGCCAAATATAAGAGCAAATAAGAAATGCTGGTTTAAGACAGAGCACTGACTATATTACTCATAAATATAATCACAAAAATGGCACTGCCAATGAAAAGGAAAGGTATTGTTAGTAAACCAAAACTTGTAGAAATACCTAAAAAGCAGGAAAAAACCCATATATATATATATATGGTTTTTATATATACATATATAAAATAGATATGTATGTATATAAAATAGATATATATATGTATAAAATATATATATGAGGGGTTTTATATATATTATATATATACACACACACATACAGAAACACACAGGAGAACATTTCAGAAGTCCACAGGTAAAGAAAAGTTCTAAAATTTGTTTTTAAAAATAAGAGCAAATATTAAAGAAGCATCAGACTTCTCACTAACAAAATCTAGTCGTTGACAACAATGGAGGAACAATGATGAACAGGAAAATCACACTAGCTTTCAAGCATGAGGAAAAAATTAAGGTGCTTTTCAAACATAAAGGGGCTCAAAAAGTTTATTTGGCCATGCCCTTTTTTAAAAACTATAAACAATTTTCTCAAAAATCTAAGAAACAAAGTCAAAAAGGAATCTGAGAAAAAAGAGTATATCAGTTTCAAGGAAGATGGAACTAACTTATGACTGTGAAGAAAAAATAAATCTCAGAATAACTCCTTTACTGCTGGCATAGAAATAATCATTCCAAATTAGAACACAAAGTCTGAGGGCTACATGAAAGTGTCTTCAAGAAGAAAATAGATAGCATCATACAAAATGAGTGATTATTCTTTCTGTCAAGAAAAACGTAAGGCAATTATAAAGTAAGGTTAAGAAGAACATGAAAATAAATCATGACCTCAAAATGAAATTTTGACATAATTTGTTAGCAATTGATGGAGTTTAAAGAGCAGTGCCTTTTGAAATAACAAAATCAAACAACCATTATTCAGTCAATTCGTAGGAAAACAGAAGCCTGACTGATATTCTCAATTCAAATATAATCACTTTGGATTTATGATAGCCAGAAAATATAATTACTTTACCATGATTTTCTTTTCTAGAAAGTGATTTATCACTTTTTCTATAATGACCCACCTTCTAAAGTTTTTGAAAAATGTTAACTTTATGAGAATATAAGAATATATATATATAATATGATATAAAATATAATTAGTTCTGTGGCTGTGAACATTGTAATTAAAATATATATATATGTTGAGAGAATGTTTTTATTCTAAGTTCAATAAGTTCTTTATTTTATTTCAGCTTCTTTTTCCCAGTACATTTGAATAAAATTAAATTTAACACTTTAAAATATTAACAGTTGTTTTTTCATAATTATTCTTTTATCTACTTTTTCCAAATTTTAGATTGCAAGTGTATTAGTTCATTCTCATGCTGCTAATAAAGACATACCTGAGACTAGGTAGTTTATAAAGGAAAGAGGTTTAATTGACTCACAGTTCCATGTGGCTGGGGAGGCCTCATGAAACTTACAACCATGGCAGAAGGCACCTCTTCACAGGGTGGCAGGAGAGAGAATGAGAGCCAAGTGAAGGGGAAAGCCCCTTATAAAACCATCAGATCTCATGAGAATTTACTCATTATCATGAGAATAGCATGAGGGAAACCACCCCCATGATTCAATTACCTCCCGCCAGGTGCCTCCTATGACACATGGAGATTATGGGAACTACAATTCAAGATGAGATTTGGGTGGGGACACAGCCAAACCATATAATTCCACCCCTGGCTCCTTCCAAATCTTATGTCCTCACATTTTAAAACACAATCGTGCCCTTCCAATAGTCCCCCAAATTCTTAACTAATTCCAGCATTAACTCAAAAGTCCAAGTCCAATGTCTCATCTGAGACAATGCAAATCCCTTCTGCCTATGAGCCTGCAAAATCAAAAGCAAGTTAATTACTTCTTAGATACAATGGGGGTGCTTTGGGTAAATACACGCATTCCAATGGGAGAAATCAGCCAAAACAAAGGTCCCATGAAAGCCTGAAATCCAATAGAGCAGTCATTAAACCTTAATGTTCCAAAATGATCTCCATGTCTCACATCCAGGTCACGCTGATGCAAGAGGTGGGCTACCATGGCCTTGGGTAGCTCCATCCCCGCGGCTCTGCAGGGTACAGTCCCTCTTCTGGCTGCTTTCACAGGCTAGAGTTGAGTGTCTGCAGCTTTCTGAGAGAAGAGAGAAAGAGACCCCCCCCCCATATTGTTCTATATTGATTTCTACTCAGTACCTGTTTTAAGAAGAAACAAGGAAGCGGAACCAAAGGCAGGCAGCCCGGTGCCAGGCACCAGACCCAAAACCAGACTTGGGCCTGCCTGACCTTAACTAAATTAGTTAAAATTCAACCCATGACCTAGCAACTGATGTTATGCATACATTCCAGGCATTGTATGGGAGGATGTTGTGAAACTTCTCGTTCTGTTCTGTTTCACTCTGACTACCAGTGCATGAAGCCCCTGTCACATACCCCCTAGATTGCTCAATCAATTACGGCCCTTTCATGTAAAATCTTTAGTGTCGTGAGCCCTTGAAAGGGGCAGAAATTGTGCACTTGAGAAGCTCAGATTTTAAGATGCTAGTCTGCCGATGCTTCCAGCTGATTAAAGTTACTTCCTTCACTATCTTGGTGTCTGTGGGGTTTTGTCCATGGCTTGTCCTGCTACATTTCTTGGTTCCTTGACTGGGAAGTGAGGTGACTGATGGACAGTCAAGGGACCCCTTGGGCAACCTGGACCTGCCCTGTGAAGCATCCATGTGGGGGACTCCGGCCCGCCTGAGCAATGTGATCTAAAGAGTGCTCCCGGGTAGGCAATTGCCCCGGTGGAATGCCTCACCAGAACAGAGTGTGGCAGGCCTCTGTGGAGGATCAATGCAGTGGCTGAACACTGGGAAGGAACTGGCACTTGGAGTCCACACATCTGAAACTTGGTAAGACTAGTCTTTGAAACTTGCCCACTCCATTTGAGTGGAAGCATGGCCTGATCACCCACAGTGTGCCTGTATTGGCACTTTTGTTCTGGTTTTGACTTGACTTGAATTGCTTGATACTTTGGTTTTGGTTTTGACTTGTCTTGAATTTCTTGGTACTCTGATTTTGGTTTGGTATCAACGATAAAGATGTGTGTGTGCCCTCTTTACTCGTTCTTTGTTTTGTAATGAGTGTGTGGTGTGAGCGTGATATTTTGTCTTGAGAAAACATGGGCCAGGTGCAAAGTAAGCCCACCGCGTTGGGAATTATGTTAAAGAATTTCAAGAAAGGATTCAAAGGAGACTATGGAGTCACTATGACTCCAGGAAAACTAAGAACTTTGTGTGAAATAGATTGGCCAGAATTAGAGGTAGATTGGTCATTAGAAGGAAGCCTGGACAGGTCTCTTGTTTCAAAGGTATGGCACAAAGTAACTGGCAAGCCAGGACACCCAGATCAGTTCCCATATATAGATTCCTAGTTACAGCTAGTTTTAGGTCCCCCGCAGTGGTTAAGGGGACAGGCAGCAGCAGTACTAGTAGCAAAGGGACAGTTGGTTAAGGAAGAATCTCACTCCACCCGCCAAGGGAAGCCAGCCTCTAAAGTTCTGTCAACCTCGAGCCCACAGACTCATGGCAGGAGATGGCATCAACAGTGCCTCCCCCTTACCAAGCGGAGAGGCCCCCTACTCCTGAGCCCACAGCCCCTAGACCACACAGAGTAGACAAGAAAGGAAGTGAAGCTGCAGGAGAAAGTCCTCCCTTGGCAGCCATTTTATGGCCCAAGACTGGCCTTGGGGAAAATTACCCAGACAATCTCAACTTGGGTAAATGAGAGGTGCCCAGTCAGCTTATTCTCCCCAGTTCACCGTTTTTCTCCAGGTGACCGTGTGTAGATCACGGACTGGAACGCAGCTCCTTTGTGGCCGCAGTGGAAAGGACCCCAGACCATTATCCTGAC
This sequence comes from Macaca thibetana thibetana, assembly GCF_024542745.1. Classification (NCBI taxonomy): domain Eukaryota; kingdom Metazoa; phylum Chordata; class Mammalia; order Primates; family Cercopithecidae; genus Macaca; species Macaca thibetana. The sequence continues at coordinate 86,717,110 of NC_065594.1, forward strand.
CACTCCCACAGCTGTAAAGGTGGAAGGAATACCGGCCTGGGTTCACCACTGCTGCGTAAAGCCCGCAGCCACTGAAACTTGGGAGGCCAAACCGAACCTAGACAATCCCTGCAAAGTAACCCTGAGGAGGACGACAAGCCCTGCTCCAGTCACACCCAGAAGCTGACTGGTCTATGCACAGCCGAAGCATGAGGAAAATCGTCATGAGACTTATTTTCCTTATAACATGACTTGTGTGGTAAAAGCTTCCACTGCTTCTTCCCACACAGAGGACTGCTTTCAGTGCATTCATCAGGTCACTGAGATAGGACAAGTTAAGACAAACTTTTTGTTCTATAGTTACTATGAATGCCTAGGAATTCCAAAAGGAACAATGTTTGTATAATAACACTCAGTACAAAGTCTGTAATCCAGGAAGTGACCAGCCCGATGTGTGCTATGACCCCTCTGAACCTCCCGTTTCCACAGTTTTTGAAATAAGATTAAGGACTGAAGACTGGTGGGGACTCATAAATAATACACGTAAAGTATTAGTCAGAACAGAAGAAAAAGGGGTGCCCAAACGCATAATCTTAAAATTTGATGCTTGTGCTGTCATTAATAGCAACAAGTTAGGAGCAGGATGTGGCTCTTTTAATTGGGAATAAAGCTATATGACCGAAAATAAGTACATCTGTCATGAATTAAGATTGTGTAGAAAAGAATGTGGCCAGGAGTTTGAGACTGGCTTGGTCAACATGAGAAAGCACCATATCTACTAAAAATACCAAAGTGAGCCGAGTGTGGTGGTGCATGCTTGCAGTCTCAGCTGCTCGGGAGGCTGAGGCATGAGAATTGCTTGAAATCAGGAGACGGAGGTTGTAGTGAACTGAGATGATGCCACCGCATTCCAGCCTTGGCAACAGAGCAAGACTGTCTCAAAAAAGAAAAAAACAAAAGTCTAAGATAGGCCTGCACAGCATATTGAAACCCTGTCCTTACCAAAAAAAAAAAAAAAAAAAAAAAAAAAATCAATCAAATTGCTCTATTTACATTGCATGTAGAATTACTTCTGAGTAAATTAAATAAATATTACTAGGAGCATGTAATTCAAGATTATTCACCTTTTAAGGAGAATAAATCACATTTTTGTTTTTGTTTTTGTTTTGATATTAAGTTTTGCTCTGTCACCCTGGCTGGAGGGCAGTTTCATGATCTCAGCTCACTCCAACCTCTACCTCCTGTCTTCAAGTGATTCTTTTTCCTCAGCCTCTAGAGTAGCTGGGACTGCAGGCACATGCCACCATGCCTGGCTAATTTTTTTATTTTTAGTAGAAACAGAGTTTCACTATCTTGGCAAGGCTGGTCTCAAACTCTGGATCTTAAGTGATCCACTCACCTCATCTTCCCAAAGTGTTGGGATTACAAGCATGAGCCACCGCGCCCAGCCAACCTCAAGATTTTTAATGAAAATCATTTATTAATAGATTCAGTAAGAAAAAATGTTGCTCCAAAGACAATGGTGAAGTCAATCCATGTATTAGGCTCTTTTTATTTTAGTGGTTAAATGTAAGGCACTTAAACATAGACCAACTTATAGTGAAGCATACACACAATCAGGAGAAGCAAAATCTGGGAAGGAGAAGGGTCAGAGGAACCTGGACTCCTGGATTGGTCAGTGGTAAATGAGAAGATGGTCTGTGGATTTGTGACTGTTAGACCTCACCTGGGATGTGATAGATCCAGAACCACGGTCCAGTGGGAAGAAGGAGGCCAGTGGAACTGGATGGAGCTGGCTGGGAGCAGAGTTGCAGGCCTGGGCCCTGATCTAGTGTAATTAGGTCCAAGTTTGAGGAAAGGAACTGTAGACCAATGTCAGTGGCCAAAACAGACAAATGCAGGCTTTGGAGTCAAAGAGACCTGGGACGAAACCTAGCACTGCAGTTATACAACCAAATTATTTTTTCTTATTTTCAAAACAATAACAACGATCTTTACCTAAGTTCTTATCTCATAAACTTACTATATGATCAAAAGGGATTTGTGCAAAGCAGGTGGCATAGTGCTGGTATGTAGCATGCACTCCATGCATGGCACTTATTAGGTTGATGCAAAAGTAATTGTGGTTTTTGCCATTACTTGCAAAAACCGCAATTACTTTTGCACCAACCTAATACTACCACTATTCCTCTGGTGGCCATGGAGATCAGGGAGACCCAGCCTGGCAAAAGTTTCAGGTAGCTGGCCATATCTGGGCAGGTGGCACTATTGTGACCTCAGAGTAATTTAAAGATGGTTAGGGGTTCAGAAAAGAGCTTGGGTCCCAACAGAACTGAAGTGCTGACCAGATATTCATGCAGAAAATAATTGGTATGAAATGGATGTGCACAGAAATTGCTAGGAAAGACTAAGCCCCAGGATTCCTGGGTTCACACAAGGCATAGGTGCTACTGGATGTATTTTGACAAAGCCAGTTTATTTTAGACCTCTGTCTGCTTGAGGGCAGGCTGGGTCTCCTAAAGTCCACATTTCATAATGGCTTCATTACTCAAAATTCAGTTCAACTGAATTTATAAGTAATGGCTCTTATCTGTACATTCGAATGATTGATAAAGTTTTGAAAAATATGTTTATATCTGGAACCCACTCTCTGGGATTTTTATTCAATTAATCTAATGCATAACAGGGATTGAAGACCCCTGAAGTAAATTCATTAATATCTACAACTAAGTGAAGTTAAAATCTTAGGGATGCAAATGAATTCCTCAGTCACATAAAGATGCTACCAACCACATGCTCCTGACTCCAGTTCTAGAAATGATGACTCAATATCAAGTTCTAATTTCACTTAGACACTATGAATGCTTTCCACAGTTTAAAGGCTATGTGATAGCTCTTTAAGTTAGGTAATTCCCTGTAAGACATTCTCTGGATAAAATCTTAAACAAATAGAAAACACCTGTACAAAGCTACTGGGAGAGTCTAGTGTCATGTGAACATGTGAACATGATGTTAAGATCACAGCTATATTTGTCAAGTACTTAAACACGCTTTATGTGTATTTGCATTAAAATAATCCTCTTTCGCAATGGCTTGTCTGTACAAGGCTCTCCAAGAGAAGTCAAGACTGTTCAAGCCTGTTCATGCGTATTCTTGCCTTAGCTCTCAACAAGGACAGACTTTACCCTACTGATGGCACTCCTGGGGCGAATGTTTCTGACATCAGCATATCTCTGTTTGTAGATTTCTTATTATTCCACCCTAACATACATACACTTCTTGACTGATGGATTAATTAATTAATTTACTTACTCATTTAATCCATTTGACTTTCCAGCAAAGACTAAGACAAGAAGGCTTCTGACCCATAGCCATGACCCCGCTCCCCACACCCTCTTTTGCAGAGTGTGTTCCAGGGCTGCAGTCTAGGTGTGGTGGCTGGGCTGATGAGTGGCATGTTGGTTTGCCTGTTTAAACACCCGGAGTCAGTGTGATGTGGTTGCTTTCTGTTCGTTTACTCACTGCTCCATATGGCCCATTGACAGCCGATAGCAACTTTGCTCATCTTTACAGTTGGGTGTTTGACTGATGACAGATGTCAGTTGGAGATGGCTCTCTTACACATGGCCAACCAATCACCAGGCAATCCCCAAAGGTGGGGACGAGATCCCAGCCAACAGATGGCTTGGCCTGTCTCAAATAAGCAGTAATTAAACATTTTGGCTAGAAATCTCCCTTTTTAGGTTTCCATTAAGAAGTTGTCACTCAATCCCATATGCACTGATTTTTTCCAACTCCAAACATTCTTTCACTGTCATTCAGGCACTTGACAGAAGTTCACTTGAGTGCATTTTCAGAGATTCTGATCAAACAAATCCTAGAAAACCAAAAGATGAAGCTACCAGTGTTCAATGCGTGGCAGAGAAATAACTGAATTTAGAGAAATAAAAGAAATAGCAGCTTTGTAAAAGGCAGAGGTGGTTTCAGTAGAAGACGTTGCTTCTGTTTACAAAAAGACGTTCTAAAGGGCAGTTTATTTTTCTTACAGCTCTCTTCATATTATTGCTAACGTTTATGTTTCAAGAATATTTTTCTGTTTCCCAATGGGCATAAGCTCATTGCAGAATACAGGCCTGGAATTGAAAGTCATGACTTCATTCATGAAGAAAGGAGGCAGCTTTCTCTGGAAAATTCTTCATCTCAACACTTCTTTGATGCTCACTTCTAGGGATTCTCTGCTTTATGCTTTTTTGTTTGTTTGTTTTTTGTTTTTGTTTTTCATTTCACAGCATTTTTCTTGTGGCAGATTTCTCTGTTTCACAAATATAAAAAATATTTTTAAAATCCTACATGTGTACCTAGTGAAGGAACACAATGAATAATTTAGAAGGCTATAAAATGTTTTGATGTAAAAATATGAAAGGTGCTACTAAAGTCATGTTTCTTTTGTTCTTGCCTCTTAGTAAAAGAACTAACTTTCCCCGACACAAACGGTAATACCTCTAAAAAATCATGTTGAGGTTTTCCTAAAGGAAAGGAAAATACCTCTTCAAAAATCTGAGCCCCTTTGTCTTAGCAAGTGTTCTAGAGAAAAAAGTATGTATAATGCAAATAAATTCACATCCGTGATTTGTTGAAGAAAAAAGCTACATAATAAATTATGATTATCAATGTGCTTGCTTTCATCAAACCCTATGTGTTACAGAATTTTCTAAGTATTTTCTTCTTAAACTATTTTTTCTTAAAGAAAAATTAAGCACAAAACACCACAGTCAATAAAAACACAGGTGTGGAATTGAATTGCACTGTATATCTGCAACCTCTTCCTGGTATTGCCACTAGTGACCACACTGCTCACGTATGCAGCTATCCACACTTCATCTATCACTGACTTGTTGGAGCTTCAAACTGAACACAAGTCGTTACCATGTGTGGCAAAGGCATACACTGACGATCTCTCAATCCATGATTCACAGACAGGACAAGGTCACATACAGCTCCAAACATCCACAACACACTAAGCCAGAGCACACTAGTGGGGCCTGTCAATGTGTCATGTGTTATTGGGACCGTTGCTTATCCTGTTCCCTTTGGAGTCACCCTCAAACATAATATTTAAATTTACTCAAGAGTTCTCACCTTTGGGCTAGTATTAGAAGCCTTTTGGAATTTATGCAGCTCACTTTAGTAATGTTTTGTGTAATCCACATATTTGCCATCCACATACTGGAAAACTAAGTCATTAGAGATCATATTGAAGAATAATGTATAATATAATTTATGCTCTGTTTAACTTAATCTTCAAATGTTTTTACTTTACAAGATTCTCACTGGTAAGAGTTCATAGAATTACTTAGCAAAAATGAAGCTAAATATAAATAATTTCTAGATACTGATTCTTCATAGACGCTGTTATCCCTCCCATCCGTGGCCATTGGTTCTTATGCTGTAACTAAGGCCAGGAAACGCAGATCAGAGCTGAGCTTGGTGACCTTTAGGTTGTCCAGCTGGCCTGAGCATGCAAGTGTGCATCCTCTCACCAGCAGTTTCTGAGGCAGGGTTTCCAGTGCAAGATATTTATTAGTTAATTCTCTCAGGAGTCAGGAAGGCAAGACAGAGAAGGGAAAGCTTAGCAAGGATGAGACTGCAGATGGAGTCCCAGGCTCCACCAGTCTCTACGGGGGGCTCTAGAGCCTTGTCCAGCCTCAGAGCATAGTACTGGGTGTACTAGCACTGGCGGTGGTGGTGCTCAGGGTGATTTGAACTCCCAGGCCCCCTGGTCCTCTTTACTAGTTGAGCAGCCAACTCATTGCCCAAAAGTAATATCTGAAACTGGCTAGTGTGAGCCATCAGCGAGCAGTTAACAGAAGCTGAGGGCTGGATGCATGGATGCACAGAACTGATAAAAAGCAGAGATTCCATGTTCATTGCAGATGGGGAAGGAGTGGTGGGCACAGATCCTGCCTGCTACCACACCCTTGGGGAAATTACACTCTCAGAAGACCAGGCTTCTTACCTGTAAGCAAAAAGGTCAGGGGCGAGGGGCAGGTAAAACACTTTGCTTTTTGGATGCTGGGAGATTAGACGACATAATACTGCAAGTGCCTGGCGCAGAACCTGAAACATGTTATTCAATTAGCAATTGTTAATCTCTCTCCATTCTTGTGAGTACCCATCCTGTTCCTGCTTAGCAATGTTCACTGTTCCTTGTTTCCTACAGAAAACATCTCGTTTTGTCATGTACCATTGTGAATGCAAAATTTTTACCAACTGCTCCACAGATCAAAACTATGTAACCTGAAGGTGTTGGAGTCTGGGAAGTCAATAAACCCTCTGAAATTGTATAGGAAACCCAGAAAGCATGTTTTCATGGAAAAAGACCCGATTGCTTGGAGAGGAAGGATTGTGTCTGAGCCCAAATTCCAGCTAACCCATTTCTTGCTGAGTGACCTTGGGCTGGTCTTATTTAAACCATGTGCACTTAACTTTTGTCATCTCTTAAAGGGAGATGGTGACTATACGACCTCATAGTCTATTAGGATGATTAAATTAATTAATATATGAAAAGCACTTATGTAAAAACACTGCATATCACATTGAAATTGTTTGTGTTACTATTTATATTACTACTATTACTGCTGCTGTTATTATTATTATCATCATCTCATTCTATGCAGAAAGGGTGTATGACTGAAAGCTGTTTGGGAATTACTGCCCTTGAGGCATTTGCTGCTCTAACAAAGTTGATTCAACTTGCTGTCCTCTAAACATAACCCTGTATCTATGTCTTTGCTCTGCATGAATTTCCCCCTGAAGTTTCCTCTTCTCATAAGCCACTTGTAGCCACCTTTAAGGGCCACGTCTTCCTCCAACTTCTCACAGTCTCTGGCCTCCAGAAACCTGGCTCTCCCTCTGAATCTCCATCTCATTGCCAGTTTATTCAGCCAGTCAACTGTAATCCCACATTGTTAGGGCTACTACCAAAGCCCCCAATTGTGTTTCTTCCCTCTTAAAATAACAGTAAGCAATATGGGAGGCAAGGCCTTGCCTCTATGACTTGATGCTCTACTCACCAACAGTCTTACAGAATAAGCAAATCCTAAGCACACAGAGTAGACACTCATTCAAATGCAGCTCATCCCTGTTGCCAAAGTAACTACCAAACAAGGAGTGAGTCAGTCACATCGTAGGTGCTTAATAAATATAGACAGTGAATAAATAAATCAGTGGTGAAGCTTTACTTAAGTTACTGTGTTTGGAGTTGGCACCAATATTGATGAATTTTAAGGTTAATGTTAAAGTTTTAAAGCAGAACTGCAAGTAAAAGAATAGACTTTTTCGGCCGGGCACGGTGGCTCAAGCCTGTAATCCCAGCACTCTGGGAGGCCAAGACGGGTGGATCACGAGGTCAGGAGATCGAGACCATCCTGGCTAACACGGTGAAACCCCGTCTCTACTAAAAAATACAAAAAACTAGCCGGGCGAGGTGGTGGGCGCCTGTAGTCCCAGCTACTTGGGAGGCTGAGGCCGGAGAATGGCGTAAACCCGGGAGGCGGAGCTTGCAGTGAGCTGAGATCCGGCCACTGCACTCCAGCCTGGGCGACAGAGCGAGACTCCGTCTCAAAAAAAAAAAAAAAAAAAAAAAAGAATAGACTTTTTCAAGCACGACCATTTTTGAAGTAGCACAGTGTATCACTAACTACAGCAAGCTATTGCCAGGCACTAAAATAACTGTTGCTCTGGGGCTGGTTAATGATACCTCGTTAGTGACAGAAGATAATGAGATGATAAGGGCAAGATTCATTGACCTTTCAAAGCCTTTTGATTTACTAAATGACACTGTTGGATAAGCTAATTAAATTTGGCTTTTCTCCTGCAGTGATAGCTGGGTTCTGATCTCATTTGATTAGTAAGAAAAATCAGAAGCTGTTTTAGCTATCAACCTGATTTATTACTATTCCTATCTGATGGTGCCTTGGGGCTCAATAACCAATTGGTTTTATTTTATTTATTTTAAAATTATCTTTCTGATGCTAGAGATGATCCAGGAATTCACTTATAGAGCAATGATAATGCCACTTCAAATAATGTTTCTCTTAGAGTCCCAGAACTTAATATGCTTTCCTTCTGAGTTACTACATTTGCCAACAAGGAAGATTCTGAAAGATAAGCTTACTGATGATGAAAACATCATTTGGTGGCCAACCTCCTCGTTACACATAAAGACAAACAAATCTGAATCTAAGAAAAACAGAAAAGCAAACAGTTTGGGTACAGTGCCGTTAGTGAGCAAGTTACCTAATTGTCAGTTTCCAGGGAATTTGTTGCCCGTCCACGCACTTCTGTTTCAATGGTAAAAACGTGGCATTTTCCTCCATAAATACTGGTTTGGCTCTGCTAAACCAAGTCCTATGTTGAACTACAGACTTCTCAGTAATGGGAAAAAATTAGCTATATTTACTTTTTAGACAGGCATAGATTTAAAATGTTTCACACCTATAAAAAGTTTTAAATTCTATTTTTGCCAGATTATGAATTTTACTTCTTCATTGACTAAATGTAGAATGTAAAGAATGTTAAATGTAAACAATATGAAACAATACTCTTTTGAAACTGAAATGGGTTTATCTTTTAGAACTTGAAAGTGTAGATTTATTTCCCCTAGATTTTCCAAGACACACCTGTAAATAGTCATTCAAAAAGTTGAGTTCAACTCTAATAATGAAACAAATCGTAATTCACAGCTAGAATTTGTGAGAATGATAAATTGAGCTTCTGACCTCTCTAGTATATAACAGAAAACCACACAGAGTTAAAAGCCCACATTAACAACATACATCTATCATATGACCCCATAGCCATTCCACTTCTAGGCATTTGCCCAAGAGAAATTAAAAGCATGGGTCCATAGAAAAACTTGTACATAAATGTTCAGGGCAAATTTATTTGTAATAGTCCCTAACTGGAAAAAACTTAAATGCTTACCAACAGATGAATAGATTTTTTAAAAACTGTGGTATTGGCCCGGTGTGGTGGCTCACCCCTGTCATCCCAGCACTTTGAGAGGCAGAGGCAGGAAGATCACTTGAGCCCAGGAGTTTGAGAGCCACCTGGGCAACATAGTGAGGCACTATCTCTACAAAAAATAATAATAAAATAGCCAGGCATGGTGGCATATATCTGTGGTCACAACTACTCAGGAGGTGGAGGCAGGAGGTCGCTTGAGTTTGGGAAGTTGAGGCTGCAGTGAGCTTTGATCGAGCCACTGCACTTCAGCCTGGGTGATAGAACAAAACCTGGTCTCAAAATAAATAAATAAGAAAAAATTGTGATATAAACATACTATGCTACATGATTCATCAGTTAAAAAAAGAATTATTGATACATGCAAAAGCATTCATGAATTTCAACGTTACTGCACTGAATGTAAGAAGCCAGCAAATTAAAAAAACGTGAAATACATACTGCATTATTCCATATGTATAAAGCTCTTAAGATGCAAAGTCATCATTTGTGACAGAAAGCAGATCAGTTGTTGCCTGGGGAACAGGTGTGGGGAGAGAGCAGGGACAGGGATGGAGAGACAGGGAGTGTATTGGTCAGGGTTTTCCAGGGAAACAGAACCAACAGGGTGTGTGCTTGTGTATATGTGTGTGCGCATGTATGTATACACACAGGAAAGTGTGAATTTATTTTATGGAACTGGCTCATGCGATTGTGGAGGGGCAAGTCCAAAATCCACAGGGTAAGGCCAGCTGACTAGTGGCCCAGGGAGGCATTGCATTCTGAGTCCCAAGGAAGTCTGCTGGCAGAACTTCTTGCTTGGGGAAAGTCAATCTTTGTTCTGTTAAGGCCTTAAACTACTTGCATGATGCCCACTCAAGCTATGGAGGGCAATTTGCTTGACTCAAAGTCTACCAATTTAAATGCTCATCTCATCCAGAAGACACCTTCACAGAAACAACCAGAATAATATTTGACCAAATATATGAGCACAGTGGTCTAGCCAAGTTAACACAGAATTAACCAACACAAAGAGGGACAGGACTAAAGGGTTAAGAAGGGCTATGAGGAAATTTGGGGGGTTCTACATATGCTGATTTTCTTAATTGCAATCGTTTCACAAGTGTATACATGTTAGTTCATCAACCTGTGCAGTTTACATAAGCAGAGTTTATTTTATGTCAACCATATTTCGATAAAGTTGTTTTAAAAATTGCTGAGATAATTGATTTTTAATGTTTTTATCACAAAAAATGAAAATTTGGTGATATGATGAATATGTTAATTAGCTTGATTGAATCTCTCTGCCATGTATACATAGATCCAAACATCATAGTGTGCCTCGTAAATATACACAATTAGTATTTGTCAATTATAATACATTTTAAAAAACACTTATACAAAAAGAAAGCAATGTAAATCTTACCCAAAAGATAATAGCTGAGCCACTGCAGTCAGAGGAGTGGAGAGAAAGACTACCGTGGCCTGACCTATGTGTCTTAAATGACTTCTAAATAAAGATCATTGGCAGAGAAATAAAAACTTTACATATAAAAATAATGTATTGAAACTGCCCACAAGTTCTGCTTTTTGAAAATTGCCTGCTGAAAAAATATGTATGGCATGCATACTTTTGAGTCTTCTGGGCATGATTGAAGACTACATCTTTAATATTTACAACTTTCTTTAAGTTATACTGTTTCGTTAAAGGGTCTGTTCTTTGAGTGTGTGGCTATCTGGTTGTGAGAAATGGACAAGTGTCCTGATGCAGTACATGGCTTCCTGCTGGCAGGGCTTGTGTGCTGATGGAGGTCAGAAACAGAAGAGAAATGGACAAGTGTCCTGATGCAGTACACGGCTTCCTGCTGGCAGGGCTCGTGTGCTGATGGAGGTCGCAAATAGAACACCCTTGTTGGTTTATCCTTTCTCCTCGAGCCCACTCCTGCATCCTCCACTAGCAATTGGTAGATAATGATTTTAGTAGCAAAACAAAACCTTCCAATTATGCACTCTTATGTGAAAAAAAAATGACTTAAATGTATTTCACAGTTGTCAATGCTAATGAGAACCGGAGATATGTGTTAAATGTAAGTCCAGATGGGAAGTTAATGTCATTTGGGCCCAGTAGGCTCAAGGCTTTCTAAAAGAGTGATGAGTCATTCATGACACTGAGGGGAATCTTTAAAATAATAACTATGTTGAATTTTCTAAAAATCTTGTTTGTAAGAGTTTTCAAATTGTACATGTGGGATTGAAAGCTGACATGACCATCCATGGGGGCAATGAAATATTTCTCTATGGCTGCTTCTCTCATTGATCTTCACCTCCTATAACTGATTCCCTGAGTCGACCCAGGTGAAAATGTCCCCCAGAATTTGCCTGTATCAGCAAAGAGGAGGATCCTGCCAGAGACCATGAGGACTCAGAACCCTACTCCACGCTGAATTCCAGGAGGCTACTACCAACCAATTGTGGGGAACAAGATTTATTCTCATCATGCCAAATGGCACAGTAAACCTACAAAGACCAACTCTGAAGACATTTGGTAGTACCACAGATCTAAACTATAAACAGACCCAAATGCTTCTTTAACCTGCATCTTACAAGCATACCCCTTTCTTAGCCTCCATTTGTATAGAAAGATTCTACTTTAACCATGTCTAGAAAGCTGAGGCTAGAGGAGGGAAGACTGTGTCTGGGAGAAGTTTCTCCTTTTTCTGGGCAGAGAAAAGTAGCACAAGATTATTCAGTCTGTACTTAACGTTCACGGTGTCTGATTCCAGGAAAAACTGTAGTAGGCTGTGATTCCTTATTTGTATTCTCTACGGGATAGTGCAGTCACTCTTATTAATAACCCAAAAGGAATATTCACTTGTGAATCTTAAACACCTTTGTGGTTACTGAATAATTTCTTTTTTTTTTTTTTTCATAACACTCCTGTAAAGAAGTTACAGAGTGGTCAACACTATTACTTCTACTTTATTTGCCAGGAGGCAGAGCCAGAAGGAAGTTAAATAATTTGGTTAAGTGCAGACTAGTTCAGGCAGAGGGAGAAAAATGCATCGCCATTTATTGTTGCAAATTAGTTTATGTCTCCCCTTACACTCTCCCATCCACCACTCTCTAGTTTCTTAAAATTAGCTAGTGCTTCTCCCATAAATGTGTGTGTTTCCTCTTATAACCCTGTAACTAGGACTTAGTCACTTACTTATTTTTTTCTTGAGGCAGTCCATTTCTTGACTGTTGTTTCCCCAGCAACACTAATAACCACAGAAAGGCTTGGACTATCTTTTAAATACAGGCATAAGTATTCTATGTGTTCTGAGCAATCGGGAGGGGAGGCATTTGCTGGCTGTTCATTTATTGTGCATCACTACAGGGTAAAGGGATACTTTCCAAAATACTTGTCTGATGTCCCCAAATTAAATCCTGTGTCTCTGAGCAGGCTTTTCCACTCTTGCCCTGCCTGTGTCTCCTGTGATCACTTCATACTCAGACAGAAGAAAACGACTTCAGTAATTGCCTGCTTAATTGGTAAGCATGGATCTCCAGACTGCACTGGCCTGTCTCGTCACGTCAGGCTGCTCCACTACTCTCAGTTGTTCCAGCATCATGTTATTCCCCAGATGGGCACGTGACGACTTCCATTTTCAATCACGGTACTAAATCCCACACTTCGTTCCCACTGGTTTCAACTAGCAAGGACAGGGGAGAGAGGAACACACCTGCAGCCGTTTTGGCATGTCACAGGGAGGCTCCCTTGTGCGTGTGTGCATGTCTGTTTGAAAACCCCATCCCTGAAATCAACCCTCTGGTGGTTCTCTGCTAGCGGAGAGGGAGGTGCCCCTCGGGGTGTGCACAGTACACGGGCCCCACAGGGTTGTGGCAGGAGAACACAGGCTGTGAATTTCTCAGCAGGCTGAAGATGAAATTGCTTATTGAAACTGGAAATGAAAATAATGAAACCATAAGATCACACAAATCCAAGGATTTTAGAGTTGAAAGCAACCATAGAGAACATCTAGCTTAATTCCCTCGTCTATGATAAAATGTGAGTCTGAGTCCCAGTGAGGTTAAAAGATTTTAGGAAGGATAATCTCATGTTTTTCTTTGCTTTCTTTCTAAAGGGCTAACAATATTTTTTGTTTATTTTGGTCTGTACCATGCCTTCTTTTAGAACTCTTAATTACACTTGTTATTGGGGTGGGAAAGGCAGATAAAAGGAAAATCACTTCTATCTTTATTTCTGGACTTTACACATGAATGTATGATGTCAGAAAGTTACAGCATTTTTGTGTTAAAGAACAAAGTTATAGCACTACAACCATTCTAATGTCATAATGTAAATTTACTGGAAGAGGTCCAAATTTCTTGTTTTAACTTCTGTTCATATTTAAGTCCTATCTTCTTTCTTCCTATTTTTCTTCATCCCAATTTAGAATATGTCAGATTAAGCCAGGAGGGATCAGAGTCAATTGTTTCTGTGATCTCTCAGAAACAACTATATATTTATGCTAATCTATAAATTAGATGTTTTTACATTGTTACCAAGGCAGGCCACATCTGTCAACACAGCATATAAAAATATCATATATAAGTTCTTTCTCACATTGCTATAAAGAACTACCTAAGACTGGCTAATTTACAAAGAAAAAAGGTTTAGTTGGCTCAAGGTTCCATGGGCTGTATAGGAAACATGACTGGGGAGGCCACAGGAAACTTTCAATCTTGGTGGAAGGCAAAAAGGAAGGGGAAGTGGGCGTGTCTTAATGGTCAGAGCAGGAGGAAGAGAGAGAAGGGGGAGGTGCTACATGCTTTTAAACAGCCCGATCTCATGAGCACTCACTCACCATCATGAGAACAGCAAGGGGGACATCCACACCCACAATCCAATCACGTCCTACTAGGCCTCTTCTCCAACACTGGGAATTACAATTCACCATGAGATTTGGGCAAGGACACAAATCCAAACCATATTGTATCAGTAGAAATTTCAAAAATCTCAGAGCTTTCCTTGCTTCTTTTCCTGGTTCAGTACCTATTTCTAGAATTTTCATTCTTCTTTTGGGGTCAGGAAATTTTTTGAGGATTTGTTAAAGACGCCGTGTACAACTAGAAAAATAACGTATCCACAAACTCAAAATTCTGATTACAGTGTCTAAGGAATATAACAATCCAGGGTCAAGAACCTTGATTATGGCTTTTATAAGTCAGGGTTTTCCAGAGGGACAGAACTAATAGGGTAGATGTACGTATGAAAGGGAGCTTTTTTTTTTTTTTTTTTTTTTTAAATTTATTTATTATTATTATACTTTAAGTTGTAGGGTACATGTGCATAACGTGCAGGTTTGTTACATATGTATACTTGTGCCATGTTGGTGTGCTGCACCCATCAACTCGTCATTTACATCAGGTATAACTCCCAATGCAATCCCTCCCGAAAGGGAGCTTTTTCAGGAGAATTGATTCACATGATCACAAGGTGAAGTCCCATTACAGGTCATCTGCAAGCTGGGGAAAGAAGAAGCCAGTAGTGGCTTAGTCCCAGTCAGAAACCCACAAAAAGGAGGGAAGCCAACAGTGCAACTTTCAGCCTTCAGTGCAGTCAAAGGCCTGAAAGCTTTGGCAAACCACTGGTATAAAGTCCCAGAGTCCAAAGGTCGAAGAACCTGAAGTCTGATGTCCAAGAGCAGGAGGAGCAGGAAGAAGCATCCAGCACAGAAAAGGAAGGAAGCCAGAAGACCCAGCAAGCAACCTTGTCCCACCTTCCTTTGCCTGCTTTGTTCTGGCCCCACTAGCAGCCAATTGAATGGTGCTGACCACATTGAAGGTGAGTCTTCCTCTCCTAGTCCACCGACTCAAATGCCCATCTCCTTTGCCAACACCCTCATAGACACACCCAAAACTACTACTTCACCAGCCATCTAGGTGTCATTCAATCTAATCAAGTTGACACCTAGTATTAACCATCACATGATTTATCTATAAGAAACAAATTCTAGGCCAGGCTCGGTGGCTCAGGCCTGTAATCTCAGCACTTTTGGAGGCCAAGGTGGTTGGACCACAAGGTCAGGAGGTCGAGACCAGCCTGACCAACATGGTGAAACCTCGTCTGTACAAAAAATACAAAAATTAGTGGGGCACGGCAGCATGTGCCTGTAATCCCAGCTACTCAGGAAGCTGAGCCAGGAGAATCACTTGAACCCAGGAGGTGGAGGTTGCAGTGAGCTGAGATTGCACCACTGCACTCCAGCCTGGGTGACAGAGCCAAACTCTGTCTCAAAAAAAAAAAAAAAAAAAAGAAAAAAATTCTATTGTTTTACAAATGATCTAAGAGCTGTTAAGTTTAGTGTCAAGCTAAACTTAACAGACCAGTCAATACTAAGAACTAAAAGAGATACTGTAGGACTTATACATGGAACTGAGACTGAGCTCAGTGAAGATGCCATTAACCAGACCAAAGACATTTGAAATAACGGAAACTTCTTGCAAATTGACATAATGGAGCATCATCAATAAAGAATTGTGAAACCCTTAATGGGAAATATGCAGAATATACAAACGAGATTAAAAGGTGTTAATAAAATGTTTCAGTAAATTTTTTCAATAGAATCCAAAGTGTGGGGTGCATGTGTGGTTAAAATATAAAAGAAGTTTCTAAAACAACCCTCCCATCAAAGGTGAGCCAAATGTCAAAATAATGTAATCCATGTAGAATGTGTGTATTTCAAGAAAAGCAGAATTATGCGATGAAGTTGCAATGCATAGAGAGTTAAAGAAAATAAATGTAGTGCACTGGACCTTGAAAATTCCTGAGTTTACTCTTTGATGAAATACCAGAAACACTTTAGAGGTGGGATCTTGATGAGGATAATTCATTAGCCAAGATTCAGGAATTCTAGAAAATGGAGCACGTGCATGTTTCATTGAAAGAGACACAAGTTTTGGTAATTACACAGCTCAAGGACAAAGGGCAAGTTATAAATTTAAAGAGTCATAATTTAATGCAATTATTTATTGATTAATAACGATCATTTTTTTGCCATGAGGCTAGATATCATAGGGAGGGAGGGGAGTGGCCTGAGGTGACTATTAAAATCAATATTTCTACACAGAAGAAAATACCGAGAAGAAATAATGTACATAAAGCTGCTATATAATAATATGAGGCAGCATTCAAGTATTGGTATTAGGAACTATTTTTAAAATAAATAAGAAACATGAAGGAAGAGATCTATGAAGACATATTTGGAGGAAATTTTTCTGGAGGAGGTAAAATTACTTTGGATTTTTTTGTGAAGAAGATTTGGAGAAGGGGGCAATGTAGGGATGGAAAACCTGTTGTTCTTAGTCTTACCTAGTGCTGTGTTAAAATAGTTCCTTGCACTTTGAGTTGTAGGCTGAAGGAGGTATTCTAGTTAGTTTACCAGTTACTTTAGCTGGAGACCAGGCTTGCCACACCACCTCCTTCACAGCAGTTTGTTATGCCCCTGCCATTTTGTAAAAGGTACAACCAATTGATTCAGCAAATAGATTAACCAACAGGGTTGTTTAGTGTCATGTAGACAGAGCAACAGGGTGGAGTGCCTAAATCTGTTATTTTTATCAAGCTGTTCTTTGGAAGACAGGCAATCAGATGGTCTCACTTTGTACTGTAGTCTTTGAGGGTATCCAGCTTAATGATAAGGAGTAAGATGTTCTGAGAATGGAGGAAAAAGATATTTTCCTTGACAGGAAAGAATTGTCTTCTGAGTGGAAATTCTTATATGGTCGTTTCCAAGGAAGACATGAAGAAAAGAAAAAACGTATTATTTATTTGAGGGAAAAGGGATGATATGCTTTGGTCTGTGTCTCCACCCAAATCTCATTTCCGACTGTGATCACCATGTGTCAGGGGAGGGACCTGGTGGGAGGTGATTGGATCATGGAGGCAGTTTCCCCCATGCTGTTCTCATGATGGTGAGGGAGTTCTCACAAGATCTGATGGTTTTAAAGTTTGTGGCAATTCCTCCTCTCTCTCACCTGCCACCTTGTGAAGAAGGTGCTTCTTTCCCCTTTCCCCTTCCACCAGGATTGTAAGTTTCCTGAGGCCTCCACAGCCACGTGGAACTGTGAGTCAATTAAACTTCTTTTCTTTATAAATTACCCAGTCTCAGGTAGTATCTTTATAGCAGTGTGAGAGTGGACTTACGCAGGGGTTTTGCAAACAGAGTGGCGTACATCCCAGGTTACACTCTAGATTTACTCAAACAATGTCGAACAAATACATGCCTTTGGTAACTGTGATGATTTATCTGAATTATTTCAAATGTAAAAGTACTTGGTTTTTTGTATGCTTTAGCCTGTAGAAACTGTGCCGTCTTGGTGTGGATTCTCCAAGTGCAGTCAGGTCCCTGTTACCATAGACACCAGACAGGATTTTATGTTTGTTTTTACTTTGAAAAAACTACCATTACTACTACTCTGGTAAACAGAAAATTCTTCTTTAGTGTCCTTTGAAATGTACACATTGAAAATTGCAAAACAAAGAAATTATAATATTGAGTGTGCCTTTCAACTACTCACTCCTTGGAGATTTGGAAATGTCAGACTGGTGAATTTGACTCTCCATACACACCCCCTTTTTAGTATTCCGTAAAGAAAGTGAGAGAGATTTTAGTGTCTACAAAATTGGTAACTTATTTTTCTTCCTTGCCTTTTGTGTCCTCGCTCTTCATTTTCAGATGGGTCTTTGTAAGTTCAAAAATACCACTTTGATACAGCAGTAAGCAAATGAGAAAGGGGAAACTCAACACAAATAGGCAATTACATACTCAAGGAATACATCATCAGTTGAAACCAAGAATTTGGGAAATATGGGTGTTTCCACGGGAGGGAGTCTAAGTTCTGTATGTCATGTGACTCAGACACATCCACATAAGTCTGAGGGGCCAGAACCTACACAGATCTATTTGCATATTGTATGGAAAACCACTCACCAAAGTGGAGAGGGGGTTGATGAGACTCCCTGCACACAACAGCTATGCGTCGTGGTTAGAGTGAAAGAAAGAAGTAGAGAGGTGATTTTGAGAAACTCGCTATCATTCAGGTCAATTTTCAGCCCAAGGCTGATGAAGCCACACTAGGCTCCTAGGATGAGAAAAGCTTGGTAGAGAGTGAGTAGAGAGAGAAGAGGTGTATAGGTAAAATCTCTCAAATATTCCATAGCATGGAAAAGCAATGCCTGGTGCCCCGTGGACAGAATGAAGCAGAACTGAAGGACAGTATCTCCCCTCCTCTAATCCTCCCATGAGGGGCCAGCAGTGTAGGAGAACAGGAATGGGGGCACTGTGGACAGTGCAGTCAATGCCAGCAGCAGAAAGCTGACCCTGCCTACTTCTGGGGTGCAGTTACAGGAAAGGAACAGCTGCCAGAGAGCCACATGGTTTTCAGGGGAAGTGAAACCTCACCATGGTGCCCCGGATGGCCCTTCATATAACCCTATAGTAAATCCACATCTCAGTCCAACCTGGGAGGGACTTCAGGGATTTGAGAAAATCTCTCAATGCTCCAGCTGGAGCCTGAGCCAGGGATCCTGTTATTGTTACCCCAGGAAAACACGGGACACTCCTATTCTTAGTCTAGTCCAAGATTCTTGGAAAAAAAAACAAAAAACAAAACTAAAGAGCATTTCTCATGTCTTCAATTTTCACTGAATAATAAACCATTCTGGTTTTGTTCAGTTCTGCCAGGAGTGAGACTCCCCAGGGTTTGAATTCCAGCTCCTGCTGTTCACTAACCATCTGGCTTTGGTCAAGTATTTAATCTCCTGAATGTTAGTTTTATTCATCTGTAAAACCTGGATAAAGTAACTACCTCATCAAATTATTTGCAGATTAAATGAGATGCATGTGAAATGCTTCCACTGTGCAGTTGGTGGGGCTGGAGGCTCCCTTTCTGCCGGGTCCTGTGGCGCTTCTCCAGCTACACCTGCACCCCTGGTTTTTCCTTAGGCCTCTTGGGCTGACTTGCATCTTTATGCTGACAACCACTCTCTGTTCTACACTCATATACCCAACTGTCTCCAAGGCCTTCCGAAGGGTGTCAGCATAACAGAGGGGTTAGAGGTGCCAAAATTACTTGCTATGACTCAGTGTCCTCATTTTTAATTGACACAATAATACTTATCTCTTTTGTGTTAGGAAGATTAAATAAGTTAATACACGTAATACATTTAAAACATGCTTGGTCCATAGTAAGTACTGTGTATTTTAGAGCTTATCATTGCCACTGAATTCCTAAAAGGCATCTGAGATTTAACACATCTAAACAGAACTCGAACTTCTGCCATCTCCAGTCTCATTCAGTCATTCAACAAACATTTGCAGAGCAACTATTCAATGCTGGACTGGGTTTCTGCCTTCCTAGAGCTAACGTTCCCAGGGCATACTGTCGAAGTGTGAATACAGAGTGCAGTTTTGGTCTTCCCCATGTGCGCCAAGAGCCCCACCAGCTGTGTTTCCAAGCCCTGTGGTCTGGCACGTGGCTGACTCTCCCACCTCATCTCATGCACAACCTTGTCCCCTGAAGCTGCTGCAGCTACACTGGCCTTCTTTCTGGTCCAGAGGATGCTGGGCTGTTTCTAGACTTTCAACTTACTGCTCTCTCTGCCTGGAATGCCCTTTTCCAAGATCTCTTCATGGATGGCCCCATCTTGCCATCCAGAGTTCTGTCCCTATACCTCCATTTCAAGGAGACTGCCTGGCCTATTCAGTGTGCCCAGAACCCACCCTCTGTCCTCTTTGGTTCCTCATCCTGTTTACTCTCTTTATAGGTTTGCCCTGTCTGAAATCACTTATGTTTTGCTTCTCTATCGTCTGTCTGACACCAGAATGAAAGCTCCATGAGGGCAGAGATCTTGTCTGCCTTGTGTATCGCTGTTCCCCTTCAGCTGCAACAGCGCGTAACCTTGGAAAATGCTCCACAGGACTTAAACGTCAATCACTAAATGATTGCCAGGGCTGCAACCATTCCTCCCAAATGAGGCCTCATTATAATTTACTTGGTCCACGTCTCATTGTAAAAGAAGCCTTCAAATTTAGACTTTAAATGAGGTAATACATGCATTAATTGCATGTGTGTTAAAATATCGTTAATGAGTTATAAGAAAGCTTTGACATGTGAAAAGTTGATTAATCCTGTTTAGGCATTTCCTCATTTTTAAATGTAAGTAGCTGCAGGCCTTGCTTAGCATCTCAGATCCTGCCATGGCATCAAATACCAAGTAATCTTCTCAAGTACTTATGAAACCTGACCCTTCTCTTGTTCCTGCAAAGCTTTGCTCTGCTGCCTGCTCTTGAGGAGGTAGAGATGTGCCTCTTGTTTATGGTTACTCCTGAACCCTATGTCCATACAATTATACAACCCAGATAGCACTCAGATAGAAATAGTGAGGTTAGTTACGCACACATGTCTTTAAATTTTTATCATCATACATATTGTCATATAGAAATTACAGATATATACGCAATATTTTGTTATTTTAGTTGTCCAATCATTTATCAAATATTTCCAAAGTTTTTGCTCTGTGATAGGTATCATGCTAATAGTTAGAGATACAGAGGAAAATGTGAAATGATCTCAGGGAGCTTAAAATTAAATGGGAGAGATAGGTGTGAGAAATACATTAGGGTATAGCATGGTCTTTTCATATGGGTAAATATGTACACTGCTATTGAAAGCAGAGAGTAACCAAATACTTCTGCCATCAGGTCAGGGAAGGCTCCATGAGGGAGGTAAAATTTGTACTGAGTCTTCATAGGTGTTTCCCCAGTGAGGAAGGGTACGAGAAGGGCAAGAAGGGTCATCTGAATTGCTACAAGCATTCGTCAGTTGTAAGAGAAGCTGACACGCTAGGGGATGTAGTAGAAATGAGGTTGGACAAAGGTGCCAGAAGGAACTGTAGAAAGGAGCTGAGTTAAAGGTCTTTGTTGCACAGAATTATTTGCATTTTATATTTTGGACAGTCAACAGAATAGAATAGGCATGGGAGTTTCTTGATCAATTATTTTTTAAGGATTATTTTAACAATGATATTGAATAAAAGAGTTGAGTTATGCATGATTGGAAGTCAGGACAAAGTTACTGTCAGAAAAACTTGAAGGAGACTGTTTTAGTAGTTCATGGGAAAAATAACAGGGTCACATCAATATTAGAATAAGTGGGATGGAGTGCTACAATTTGAAAACCCACTGGAGAATCGAGGAAATTTAGTTGTTATAGAAGGTTGCAAATCTTCTAGTTTGGAAGGTTAGATGACAATGAGGTTATCAATTAAGGTCTAGAATATAGAAGGCAGAACATGATTTAAGATGAAAAAAAGTTAATTCTACTCTGATCCTACAAGACTGTAACTGGCTGTATGTGTTGTAGTCAGTGAGACATAATGATCTAGAAAGTGGGACAAGTGATTTGTTATTCATATATATGGCGTTTGGAGCCTGTGCATGGATAATATCCTTTACAAAGAAGAAGTAAAGGCCAATATAGATACAGTAGAGTAGAGTAGAGTAGAGTAGAGTAGAGTAGAGTAGAGTAGAGTAGATAGAGTAGACTCTCCTTCCATGTTATCCAGCAGCTGTCCTGGTAAGTCCAAAAGCTGTCATAAGGCCAAAATCTAAAGAAGTGAAAACCATAAAGGAAGGATAAAGAAACATACAGACACAGTGAAAACACTATGTAACCAGCGGCAGATAAAGTAGAAATGAGCATATCTGGAAAAGTGAATGCAGAGAATAACAGAATCATATTCACAGTGGAGAAACATAATGAAAATCCAAGAATACTTACAAACTTTTGATTTCAACATTGGCATTGCTGAGAACAGTTTCTTGATGGCCCCATAATTTCTGTTCTGTAACAGTTTGGTTTTCTCCAGGCTCCTGACATAATTTGGGTCTGCGTACCCACCCAAATCTCATGTCAAACTGTAATCCCCAATGTTGAAGGTGGGACCTGGTGGGAGGTGATTGGATCATGGGGGTGGATTTCCCCACTGGTGCTGTTCTCATGATAGTGAGTCAGTTCTCACAAGATCTGGTTGTTTAAAAGTGTGTAGCACCTCCCCACCTCTTCCTCTCGCTCTGGCCATGTGAAGTGCTGGCTCTCCCTTCATCTTCTGCTATTATGGTACGTTTCCTGAGGCCTCCTCAGCTATGCCTCCTGTACAGCCTGTGTAACTGTGAGTCAATTAAACATTTTTCTTTTTGAAATTACCCAGTCTCAAGTCTTCCTTCCTTCCTTCCTTCCTTCCTTCCTTCCTTCCTTCCTTCCTTCCTTCTTTCCTTCCTTCCTTCCTTCCTTCCTTCTTCCCCCACCCCTCCCTCCCTCCTTCTTTCTTTCCTTTCTTCCTTCCTTCCTTCTCTCTCTCTCTCTTTCTTCTTCCTTTTCCTTTCCTTTCCCTTCCCTTCCCTTCCCTTCCCTTCCCTTCCCTTCCCTTCCCTTCCCTTCCCTTCCCTTCCCTTTCCCTTCCCTTCCCTTCCCTTCCCTTCCCTTCCCTTCCCTTCCCTTCCCTTCCCTTCCCTTCCCTTCCCTTCCCTTCCCTTCCCTTCCCTTCCCTTCCCTTCCCTTCCCTTCCCTTCCCTTCCCTTCCCTTCCCTTCCCTTCCCTTCCCTTCCCTTCCCTTCCCTTCCCTTCCCTTCCCTTCCCTTCCCTTTCCCTTCCCCTTCCCTTCCCCCTTCCCTTCCCTTCCC
Organism: Macaca thibetana thibetana; assembly: GCF_024542745.1. Classification (NCBI taxonomy): domain Eukaryota; kingdom Metazoa; phylum Chordata; class Mammalia; order Primates; family Cercopithecidae; genus Macaca; species Macaca thibetana. The sequence continues at coordinate 86,739,822 of NC_065594.1, forward strand.
TTCCCTTCCCTTCCCCCTTTCCTTTCCTTTTCTTTTTTCTTTCTTTCGTTCTTTCTTTCGTTCTTTCTTTCGTTCTTTCTTTCGTTCTTTCTTTCGTTCTTTCTTTCTTTCTTTCCTTTTGAGATGGAGTCTTGCTCTGTCACACAGGCTTGAGTGCAGTGGCACGATCTCAGCTCGCTGCAACCTCTGCCTCCTGGGTTCAAGCGATTCTCCTGACTCAGCCTTCCGAGTAGGTGGAACTATAGGTGTACACCACCATGCTCAGCTAATTTTTGTATTTTTAGTGAAGATGAGGTTTTGCCATGTTGGTCAGGCTAGTTTCAAATGCTTCACCTCACGTAATCTGCCTGCCTTGGCCTCCCAAAGTGCTGGGATTACAGTTGTGAGCCACCATGCCCAGCCTCAAGCATTTCTTTATAGCAATCCAGGAACAACCTAATACAACTCCCTTCCAAATGTGTCTTTATAATACCCTCACTCCATTCCTAGTTCTTAAGACATTTGAATGCGCAACTGTCCCTTTCAATTAAAAGAGGCTAACTTTTCAACTGCTTATGAGAGAATAAATTTCTAAAATTTATTTGCATGAATATTTAGCCATATATGTTAGTATATTACATCTTCATGTACCTATGTACCCACAATGTCTAAAGGAAATAATGTGATGTATTAGATTTGCATACAAAGATAGAAATTCACTAGAGTGTTGATTTCATTAGCACAAATCTGAAAACCACCTAAATAGATAATATCCTCCCAAAATTCATGTCCACCTGGAACCTCAGAATGTGACCTCACTTAGAACTGAGATCTCTGCAGATGTCATTAGTTAAGATGACGTCATATTGGATTAGGATGGACCCTAAGTTCAATGACTGTGTCCTTATTAGAAAGGAGAGGACACCAGACACACACACACACACACACACACACACACACACACACACACACAGAGGGAAGATACCATGTTAACACAAAGGCAGAAATTGGAGTGGTTCAGCTGTAAGCCAAGGAACACAAAAAGCGATGTCTAATTAAAACAATCTCGTGCTAACAATCAGAAGTTAGCATGAGTCAAGGAAGGGGTTTCCCTAGAAATTTCAGAGACATCATGCTTTGCAGACACCTTGATTTCAGATATCCGGTCTCCAGAACTGTGAGAAAATGATTTTCTCTTATGTGAAGCCACTATTTTAAGGTGTCTGTGGGGTTGGTTTTTTCTGAAGGCAGTGAGGAAGAATCTGTTCCAGGCCTTTTCCCTAGCTTCTCTGGTGGCTCACTGAGCATCTCTGGCATTTTTTTTGTCTTGCAGAGGCATCACCCCAGTCTCTACCTTTGTCTTTGTATAGCATTCTCCTTGTGTTTGCGTGTCTTTCTCAGTCTCCAAATTTCCCCTTGTTAAATAAGAATACCAGTCATATTAGACTAAGGCCTACCCCAGTGACCCCATTTTAACTTAGTTACTTCAGTAAAAATTCTACTCTAAATAAGGCCACATTCTCATGTATTGGGTTTAAGATTTCAACCTTTCTTTCCTGGGGGACATGATTCAATTTGTACTCAAGTCCTGTAGGTTGCCTCAAGTGTTTCCAAGTTACTCCCAGACTTTCATGAACAGGTTCTAAGAATCAAGGAGACCCTATGACATCCCAGGAAGTAAACCTGGAACCATCCCCTGCTCTGTCTCTAATCAGAGGATTCAGTCACCTGACTCTCATAGTTGGTCATATGAAGCCTTCCCTGACAACACTACTATGTTTGCCCCAGATGAAGTGTCAGTGCAAGGTTTTTCAGATCACCAAAGAAGGAAGAGCTGGGACTTCACAACTCACATAACAGGTTGTTTGTGCAACTTATTTGCCCTCAAATTTGCAAGTGTGACAGAATTTTGCTGAGATCAATTATCCTCATAACTAGGGTGACAATATAATCAAATATGCTCTACATAGTCATGGTTTATTCCTGCTGTCTAAGTGTAATTATGAACAGGTCTCCACTTCCAGTCTCAAACAGGACCTGGTTTGGTAGCAAGGTTGGAAAGAAGTGTCTTACCCCATTTATTTCTAAACCATTGACAGAAGATGATACTTGTGCATCATCAAATTGTCTTAGGTGAGGTCAAAGAAAGGTACCACATGAGTTCCGGTGGACAGGACCCCAAAACAAGTCATATTGGAGCTGAAGGTGAACAATCTCACATCCACATTTGCTATGGAGAGAAAGGATTTGTCTGTAAGTCTTGAAAGGAGACACATGCTTGAGCTATGAGTGGATTTACAATGCCGTCTTGGAGGTCAGAGGTTCTTCTCCAAGTTTCTGAATTCAGCAAGTTCAAACTTCACCTATGGGTTCCTTGTAATGACAGACAGTGGTCAATATCACATGTTAAAGATTCAAGCCAGATCAAATTTAATGGATCTGTTGAATCATCAACATTGGACAATTCTTGTTCCCGTATTTGGGGTGCTCTTTTATGTTCATTATGGTAGTTTAGATGAACATAATTATTTAAACCATCCTAAATAGATGATGTACAGCCATGTAGAATCAAAATGGAAAGACTCAGTTATCTTTCGCCTCCTTTCAGGTTGCCCAAAACAAATAACAGTGTAACCCAATGTAGACTCACTGACTTATGAGACAAGGAAGGTGAAAATGTTCCTACCTACATTGCTTCTCAAGATTTATTTTGACTAAGTTTATACTAAATTAACTATAACAAATAGTTACATTGTTTTTAATACCCCATGGAACCCATGACTATTCCATTTCTTTTTTGGCTACTGAAATTCCGACATTATTTAGTTCACTGATTGACAAGCAGTTGGCATCAAATATTTGCCGTATTGAATTTAAGCCTGAGTTTCTGTTGATTAATGTTTAGGTTAAAATCTTGGCATCGGTTAGTCTATTAACTAATTAACATCTAGTGTGGATTGAACATTGGGCTAATACAGATTTCCGTCTGCAAAATCACCTACTATTATGCAGGTTAAAAGCTACTTGATCTATTTCCGATGAACTGTCTCTTTGTATTCATACATAACCTCTGAAATGTTCAGAAGTCTCATATAATAGATATGTACTTCTGCACAACAAATTTTCACAAACTTAGCACTCAAAACAACACACATTTATTTTTCTCACAATTTCCATGGGTCTGAAGTATAGACCAGGATGGTTAGATTCCTTCTCAACTTCTCATCGGGGTGAGAATCGGGGTGTTGGGTTGGCCTGTGCTCTCATCAGTGGCTTGGAGTCCTCCCTGGTTGCTGGCAGGATCCAGGTTGTTGTGGTTGTATGACTGCAGTCCCCAGCTCCTAAAGGCTGCCTGCCATTCCCTACCATGTAGCCTTCTCCACACCAAGGCAGTTTGCTTCTTCAAGGCCAATAGGAGAATGTTTGCTGCTACTTTGAGTCTCTCTGATACCTTCAGACTCTGATCTCTAGACTTTTGCAGATTAATCTCCCTTTCGTTAGCTTAAATTTGACTAATTAGAAATCTTGATAACATTTGCAAATCCCTTCTCCATTGTCAGATAATACACACTAATAATAAGAATATTTCACTATATTTATGGGACCTGCCCATCCTCAAAGGGAACAGGTTGAATGGGAAATGTATATGAGTGGGGAAGAATCTTGGGTGCCATCTTAAAATATGAAGAACATCTCTTGTTCCATTGAAAAGAGGCAAAACTATTGTACTCATCTGTAAAATGGGCATAATAATGCTTTAACTCATATGAGTGTGGTGAGGATTAAGTGACATAAAGCATGCATTTACCAAAGCACTCAGCAACATGATCATGCTCAGTGTAACTGATTAAAAAGAACACTATTCAACACACCAAGAGACTTAGTGTTGCTTCATATTTCTGCCAGACCAGGATTTAACATACTTCATGGCCATGATTCCATCCTGCCTTTCACCCTTCTTCCCAGGACTGCCCGGTGCACAAAAAATAAAAAGATGCCATGGAACACTTGCAGTCAACAACTGTCATTTGAACTATCATCAGTTAAACGTAGGCATTTAAAACTTGGCAGTAGGTAAGATGGAAAGGAGCACCAGAACTCATATTACAAATACTTAACAACTAGTAAACTACAGGAAAGTTCCCATAAAAAGAGAGGCCAGACTGATATTTGGAGCTGGACCTAAAGATCACTTGTGGGGCCAGACACTCACTCCAGTTGCTTGTTAGTAGTGAGGTTCCATGATCCTAAGTCGGGGACTTAGTGGCTACAAGCAGCTGCTGTGTACCAAGAAGTATGGAGAAGTTCGGATATTTTTTCAGTTGGCATGTAACACGTGCACACTTGTTGTCTATTGGCCCTGTTTGTAGTTTAAGAATATTTACTTCTAAAAAATGTTCCCAGGGGAAATAATGTGTTAAGTCCTTGTGAGGGAATGCTGGAGATTAAACCACCAGATCACAGGGAAAAGGCTGTTTTACACAGAGGCATTGATACGGTCCAGGACTTTATGGTGAGGAAGGGAGAAAAGACATTCAGAGAATTAAAGGGGGTTGTTCCCGAGTCCAGCCAGCTCTCCTCCCCTGTGTCTTGTTCTATTTCCATGAATACCTCTAACATCTATTACCTGCATTCGTTACATTGCTACAGAGCCCTGCTATCACTCTTGCATACACAAAGCCATCAAAAGCTGGCTTTATTAATTAGAGTGCTCGCCCAATGGAACTGTTTGCTTCCATTCATAATTCATTGACATCCTTGCTAAATAAATACGGGGGTATTCATTCATCCCAAGCAATTATCTAAAAGAAGCTACATCTATCACAAGGGTTCATAAACGGGGAGACTCGAGGATAAAAAATTCTAATTAAAAGAATTCTACTTTTAATAGCAAATATCCCCATTGTCATTCATATGTGTTAAGTACTCACCAGTATTGGAAATGAGATGCCAGCTGAGATGATCCGTTAAAATACAGCAGCAGGCCTCTCTCCTTGTGTATGAATATTACATCAAGCATTCAAAAAGTGTTCTTCACCCATTTGCCAAAGGAATGGCAGAAACTCTGGGCCTCCACAGTGGCACAGCTTTGTTCCCCTGTGTGCATCAGGATCGGAGCAGAATAAACTCAGTGTCTGGCAAGAGTACCTGCGGAACTCAGCCTTCTTTCCTGTGTTCTAGCTGGACTCCAGGATGGCATGACCCGCTCACACCACTTGGACGCCCAGAGCCTTGAGACCCGATTTCTGATGTTTAAAGGAATCAGGGCCAGCACGTGTTTCAGGTATGGGTGAGGAGAGATTCTCTGCAGGAGATCTCTGTCTCGCTTCCAGCTTTCAGAGCCTTGAAGGAAATCTTAGCACCAGCACTTGCCTCTCACATCTTTCTGGTTTTGAACAGCACATCATTAGGGCTTCCTCTAGGGCCTGTGCCAGCCTCTAAGTTAAATCAATTATGCATGGAAACAAGCAGTTTCTTGCCATGGTTACCTTCTTTACATGACTGCAGCAGGCTTCTCATGTGAGGCAGGTGCCGTTCTGGGTATTGTAACAAAATTCCCCTGTTGACTTGAATCAGAGGCTTGGGCATTGTTTCAAATGAGTTCTTTCTTTTGTCAAAATTCTTTCCTTTGTTTTATTCCTATAGAAAATTGTCCTCTGTATCATTATCCTCAAACATGTTATTGACATTTGTATTGGATTACATGCAAATATTTACATCACAAAGTCCTAGAAATTATTTTAAAACACTTAACTTCCTACTCAAATGTTGTCACCTCTGGCTTCACATTTATTCATTGATTGATACAACAGGCGTAATTAAGTCCTGATGTTTCAACAGAATCTACCTACAACCTCACGTTTCACCAAACATTAATGGTTATGTGGAAATGACAAATCAAATGGCCTATTTTCGTAAAGACAGAAGCCAAGTGCCATGGCTCTTACCTGTAATACCAGTGCTTTGGGAGTAGAGGTGGGAGGATCATTCGAGGCCAGGAGTTCAAGACCAGCCTGGGCCACACAGCAAGACTGTTTCTACAAAAAAGATTTAAAAAGTTAGCCGGGTGTGGTGGTGCACCTGCAGTCCTAGCTACTCAGCAGGCTGAGGCAGGAGGATCACTTGAGGCCAGGAGTGTGGGGTTTCAGTGAGTTATGATTAAGCCGCTTGCACTGTAGCCTGGGGGACAGAGCGAGACTCTGGCTCTAAAAAATAAACAATAGAATAAAATATCAATACAGGATTTTATTTTTAAGTTTTCACAGAATCATATAAAACTAAAAGCATATCAGTTTATGTTTCCGAGACTTAATCCAAAAGCTTTTCGGACTACTTTGAGCCAAAATCTTTGAGATGCATGAGAAAATGACAACAACTTTAGAAGTTTGTGAAAATAAATATTAATAATAATGATTTTAAAAGGTAGAGCCATTCTAATGAAATTGTGTAATAGATTTTCAAAATAGAGGATGACATGTGAATCCCAAGTGACTATCACTGCTAGTCTAGAACGGACTCCATATCTGCAGGTGCCTTTGTTTCTGTTTCCTCATCTGGAACAGTAAAATAACATTGCCAGCCATCTGTTACAAAGATTAATAAAAAAATTTCTTGCTTGGCATTTGGAATTTCTTGCATAAGACTCAACCTAGGAGTTAAGCACTTTTACATATTTTATTTGTTTAAAAGAATGTAGAAAGCAAACATTACTTCTTGGAATTTCTTAAATAGTTTCTTCTCTCAGTGCATTGTCAGTCACAATTAATATTAGTTTAGAAATGATTATTGAATGCATTGCTTTGTGTAGACTAGCAGTGTTGCACTTCTAGATGACAAAACTGCAATTCTGTGTTGTGAACATGAAGTATTAATACAATTACTTTGTCCTGAGAGCAGCTGTCTTATTCTCAGAAAACTCTTTCTACAGATAATAGCAAATCAAGCCCATGTAAAGGTCTCTGTGAATTATCAGAATTTCAAATAGCATCTTCCAAAGAAAGAAATAAAATATTCATATTATGGATATTTTTTCAGAAATATGTATTTTTGAGAAAACATGTCTTTTCGATTTCAAAAGATAGTTTCCTACTTTGTCATGAGTCATTGCAAAGTATCAGTTGTGTGCCTAGCATGATTCAAAGCAATGTAAGCAAAATAAAACAATTATAATGATAGCATTTTGAACTTTTATAACATTTCTTCTGAAGACTACCTACAGAGTGTCATGTAATCTTATTTCATTGTAAAATCTTTGAATGGATGTGGTATTCTGAAAGACAGAAGCACAAAGATATACTTACGTAATTCAAAAGTTAGCAATGAGTTGAAGGTAGATCCACACTTCCTATCTCCTATGAAACTATTTTCCATCAATAATTGTCTATAAATTTTTTTAAAAGTGACTCATTTCTATGAGACTGCCTTGTTTAATTCTCATCTTTATTACTTTCATCTTTCTTTGCCTTCTATAAACATTCATTTTATTAATTTGTTCACCTACCCATTTACTCATTAAACAAACATTTTAAGCACCTGCTGCATGTCATACATTGAATGAGGTGCTAGGAAAATAGCAGTAAATCAAAGAGAAGTCCTACAATCATTGATCTGGTATTCCAGTGGGTGTATTTATGGAATAAACTGTCTCTCTCTCATTCTCTCTTCTGTCCTTTCTCTTTTTTTCTCATTGTTCATTTCTTTCTACATACACACATGCACACGTGCACACACATATGGATCATATGTATATATATATGTGTGTGTATTTGATATATAGTTATCGTATATTAGATATTAACTACTATTTAAAAAATAAGCAAGACAGGGGAAAGGAAGGGCTAGAGGTAAAACTAATGAATAATATTGTAACTTTAGAATAGGGTATTTCACTAAAGAACTTATTCATGTAACCAAACACCACCTGTTCTCCAAAACCTTATTAAAATAAAAAATAAATTAAAAAAAAAACCAGGGTATTCATGGGGGGAAGTGACTAAGACAACGTAGCCAGGCACTGGTCTGGGTGCAGGGATAAGGATGAGAAGCTAGGCAGCTCTTCATTGTGCAGGAGGTCACAGTGCAGTGAGGAAGTAGTGCAGCAGAGGATGCTAACAGATGCCTGTGACAGGCACCACAGATTTGCTCTCCAAAAGCCATTTCAACCCTTTTCCCTTTCCTCTTCCTTACTGTAATGACTGGAAAGGAAAAATCCTTAATATTCCAGCTTTCCTCATGGCTTGGGGTAGTCATATGGCCAAGTTCTGGCCAGCAGGGTTCAAGCAGAGGTTCTCAGAGCAACATTCCCTTTCCAAGTAAGAAGGCACATCTTACCGGAGAACGACCATACCTTTCCTCTCCTGTCCCCTGGAAAGTCAACCTGAGATCCCGAATGTAGAAAACTGAGGCACTCAAAGAGAAAAGGAGCTGGGCCATTGATGATATCATTTGCAGCTGCCCAACCCCAGATTCTGTACCCCTGTTTATCGTAGAAAAATCGACCTCTATTTGTTTAGACCATTATTAATGAAACTTTCTACTCCTTGAAAGTAATAGCAGGCTGCATAAAGCTCATCATCACTGATCATTAGAGAAATGCAAATCAAAACCACAATGAGAAACCATTTCACACCAGTTAGAATGGCGATTATTAAAAAGTCAGGAAACAACAGATGCTGGCGAGGCTGTGGAGAAATAGGAACGCTTTTACACGGTTGGTGGAAGTGTAAATTAGTTCAACCACTGTGGAAGACAGTGTGGCAATTCCTCAAGGATCTAGAACCAGAAATACTATTTGATTCAGCAATCCCATTACTGGGTATATACCCAAAGGATTATAAATTGTGCTGCTATAAAGACACACGCACACGTATGTTTACTGCAGCACTATCGACAATAGCAAAGACTTGGAACCAATCCAAATGCCCATCAATGACAGACTGTATAAAGAAACTGTGGCATATATATACCATGGAATACTATGCAGCCATAAAAAAGGATGAGTTCATGTCCTTTGCAGGGACATGGATGAAGCTGGAAATCATCATTCTCAGCAAAGTAATACAGGAACAGAGAACCAAACACCACATGTTCTCACTCATAAATGGGAGTTGAACAATGAGAACACATGGACACAGGGAGGGGAACAACACACACTGGGGTCTGTTGGGGGTTGGAGGGCAAGGGGAGGGAGAGCATTAGGGCAAATACCTAATGCAAGTGGGGCTTAAAACCTAGATGATGGGTTGATAGATGCAGCAAACCACCATGGTAGATGTATACCTATGTAACAAACCTGCATGTTCTGCAGATATATCACAGACCTTAAAGTAACATTAAAAAAATAATAATAAGAGCATTCTTTACTAATAAAAGGTAAGAACCTAATGCAGAGAAGTCCCAAGAAGGATCAGGGCAACTTGCCTTGGGGAGTTTAAAAGGGAGTCTTCCCAGAGAAGGTGAATGTGTGTCTGGGTTTCCAAAATAGTGCAGGACTCTTCCAGGTGGGAAACAGAGGCTGAGGGTAGGGTGCAGGAAATACCTCCATCCTGTAACTGACAGCCACCGGGATAACTCTGATGGGAGAGCACGTTTAGAAAGATGGTAAAATTTACTGAAGAGCCAGAGAATTCTTGTGTACATGGGTTATAACTATGAATATCTATAATACTAGACTTCAAAATGGAGGAACTGTGAATATATTTATTATATCTCTTAGAAATAATAATAATAACACATTACATATTAACATAAACCACATATATGGATAAAAATTACTTTTCCAACACACACACACACAAAGTGAGAAGCATGACATTGTTCTACACTTTGCAAATCTCCTTAAATGTCTGGCTTCATGGAAGACAGCTGGATTCTTGTATCTGCTTTTGCATTCAATTTATTGTGAAACGTTGTTTTGGCTTATGGAGAGGGGGAAAAAAATCTGGCCACATGCAGATATCAGGTTTACAAAGAGAGGAATACACTAGCCTTATCGGATAATTGTACAGGTTCTTCTTTGATACTTCAGCAAAACCCAAAAAGTGGTTGTTTTTGAAAGGTCAAGTGAAATGTGGAACCTGAAGTCATATCCTGAAACTTTCCATTTACTGTTACATTAAAAGCCATTGGTTTAGCTGGCACTTTGGATATTTTACCTATGCATAACTTGCTAAATTTTGCAGTTGACATGCATCCATGTATGGTTTTTTTTTAAAACCACATTTGTCATTATCATCGCTGATCTAATTAGGAAACTCTTTAAGTGCTGGAAGACTATCAGGCTCACAGCAGCAAATATCATGTGTCCAAAATTCTAATTTTTGCTTGAAACTCCACATTTGGCAATGCATACTGTCAATCGCTTTTTTTGCAATGACAGCCTCGCTTTACTTATTTTGAGAAAATGTATGCCAAATGCCCAATTCTGGATAACCATGCACTGTCTGTTAGTTGTCCTTTCAAGTAAAAATATTGTCCCATGAAAAAAACCTACTAGCTCAGCTTGCAGCTCCAACAAAATCATCAGTACCTTTCATTCAGACCGTTATCTTACTTTGGTTGGCAACAAAAGCACTTCATGGATATTTCTCATTTAATCACACAAAATAATAGAAAGTACACATTCAAAAGTCAAGTTTCAATAAAATCAATTTTTTTCTGTATAATCAACAACTTACTTAAGTGAAACTAGCATTTCAAAAAGATTTCATGCCAGTGCTAGTGAAAAATATGTTGACTACTAATATAGTTTGGTGCCACTGCCCTTTATCCATGTTAAGGCATCAGCAGTGCCATTCACTCTTGCTTTTATACCCAGAAGGAACATGCTATTTGCCATATCAAAGGCAAATAGCATCTTAGTATTATTATAAAAGTAGTTGAACCTCATCGTGGAAAGATCTCAGGAATCCCTAGGGGCCTGCAGCCAGACCTTGAGAACTGCTGCAATAGAGCTGTGGCTGTCAAACTTCAGTGTGCATCAGAATCACCCACTTATTAAAATGCAGATTGCTGGATCCACCACCAGAGTTTCTGCCTCAGCAGGTCTGAGGTGGAGACCAAGCACGTGCCATCTAACAGTTCCCAGGTGATGCTTGATGCTGTTGGTCAGAAGGCCATAATTTGAGAGCCACTTCCACAGAAAGTAAATTTAGTTCTTTAATATACAAGCTACCTCTTATTTGTAAGTTACAATCTATATTTGCACAATTGTAAGCATGACCTATATCTTGCTACCATTTAGAATTGCATTTTGCACGAACTTGGCATGAAGTCAATAATTTGGTAATCAAATAACTGGAGTAGTATTGTTGCCACAGACTGATAACTTGAAAGAAAATGGGATATTATAAATATACTGTGAACATCTTACTAGGTGTGCTGGTTGATTTTACGTACCAGAATCATGGGATGCCCAGATATTGGGTTAAACATTAGTTCTGGGTGTATCTGTGAAGACGCTTCTGGATGGAATTAATCTGGATAAATCAGTTGGCGGCAGTTTAACTTACATCATTGCCTCTATGGTTCTCCAGCTTGCAGACCTTGGACTTCTCAGCCTTCATAATTGTGTGGGTCATATACATATATATATATATATATATATACACACACACACACACACACACACACACACACACATACACACACACATATACATATACATACAGTCATCCCTTGGTATCCTCAGGGGATTGGTTCTAGGATCTCCCATGGATACAACACCCTGTGGATGTTCAAGTCCCTTATGTAAAATGGTATAGTATCTGCATAGGATGTACAACATCTTCCCAAATACTTTAAATCATCTCTAGATTACTTATAACACCTAATACAATATAAATGCTTTGTAAATAGTTGCTATGCTGTACTGTTTAAGGAATAATGATAAGGAAAAAAGTCTGTACATGTTTAGTACAGACGCAACCGTCCGTCTTTTTTTTCTGAATATTTTCAATCTGTAGTTGGTATAATCCATGTGTAGAACCCAGGGATACAAAAGGCTGACTTTATATTCATATCGTATTGGTTCCACTTCTTTGGAGAACCCAGAATAATACACAGGGTCCTTGGTATACCACTTTTAATCAAGGCTGTCCGTGAATTATCGGTAAGATCATGTATATTGTTTCAAGAATGATACAGCGTTGTGCTGTTTTTTTGAAACATTTCTGGAATGAAGAATTCTGCAATGGAGAAAATTCTTGGTTATATCTAAGCCATCCTCAGAAGCATTGCATTTGCAGAAAGGCTGTTTGTAGTGAAGAGCCCAGATCTCTCTCCATGTCTTCAATTTCCAGTTAAAACGAGCAAGCCCATGATCTTACTTTACCTGTTAGGAAAATCTTACTGAAATAAAGAAGGGCAACCTATCAAAGTTTTCAAATTGGCCTTCAAGGTTACTATGTCTGAGTAACTTTAAGGTCATTTCAAGTTAGAAAAAGAAGTTTGATGGATGAGGAGTGGGAAGGTAGACAAGCTCGCATTTCAAATATCAAAATAACTCAAAATGTCCACACTTTAATTACTTTTGTCAAACCACATACTTTAGATTCATTGAGTTCAGGAAAGGATGGTTAAACGTCATGAAAAATTGAAAATGTACTTTTATTTCTGCAATGATGAAGTGACATTGCAGTTCTCAGGACTCTGGCTGTTAGCTGGTTTTTCAAAATTTATTGGCATGATATCCTAGTCAGCCCCAGTGTCAATCAACTTTATTAAATATTTATTTTTTTGCTAAGAAAAAAACAACATGAAAGGGAGCTATATTAATAATCAAGGGCACGAATGAATATCAAAAGAAGTAATTTTTAAGTGTCTAGTATCAGACGTGTCAATTTTCATTTCATTTATGAACAATATTTCAAGATCTTTAACACATTTTCTTTTCTTGTAGATACAATTTATATTAGAATAGTACAAATACATTTTTATTTATTATGGTTAGGTTTTAAGACATTCATTATACACATTGAATTACAGAAGGATTTGAGCATAAAACTTAATAGTATGCCGTCAAAAAAGGAGAAGAGAGATGAGATCCTGTACGAGAAGATGCTAAATCACACATTTTAGCTGTAGTGGGTGAATAATTCTTAGGAAAGAATAATGTCCAAGTTCTTAGGACCAATGAAGGTTTTATTTATCTAAAATTATCACCACCAGCATTGACTTTCAGAAAGTCACAGAACTGAAATAGGTCATTCTATGCTACTTTTAAATTTTCAAACGAAAGGATGGATACACTTTAGTTAATACTAACTCATTTTACTGTTACAGCTAATGCACAACTCTGCAACTGGGGCAGTTAACACAATTCATTTGCATTCTGCAGAGTTTTGGTTTGTGTTACCTTCCAAATAAAGGTTTGTGATAAACTATAAGCACTCACTCAGTTGTCTTCAGTAGCATAACTGTACCATTTACAAGTAGGTAAAATTCTGGTTTTCTCTGAAGTGTGTCTTTTATATGCAGAGGGTTATCTGAGTATATTGACCTTTCAGTCTCATTTTGACCTGGCTTCCCCATAAGGATCTAGCCTGTTGCTCCTGGGATTTCTACACAGTCTTTGCTCATCTGAAAGGCACGTTATTTAGAGACACATTAGAGTTTTAGTGAAGTTGAAACAATATATTGAAATAATAAATAATTGCTTAATGGCAGCAGCTGTTAACTTGAACAGAATGAATGAAGCTAGATGTGTCTCCTTTCCAGTCTCCCCGTTCTTCATCTCTTCTTTTTCCCTCTAAGATTTGAAGACCTTTGGCAGGAGGCTGAATGCAGCGGGCAATGGATAATTGCTTGGTGGTGGTTGTTTCTTTGGATTAGCTTTGACTGCTCTACCTTTGAAAGATGATTTTCAAAGTGGTTCTGGTGTGCAGCCTTTAGACAAGTCAACCCTAAGGCTCTTTGCTGTCGCCTGCCTAATGGAGGTTGCAGTGAGAGGTAGCCCTGAACTTCCTGGGTCCTGCAGATCCACAGAGTCAGTGGCTGAATGTGTGGCTTCCACTACAAAGGCAGGAAGAGCAGTGGCAGGAAGCCACTGTTTACCACCCACCCACTGGGTGCTCCCGGCATTCCTCCTGGAGTTAACACTGAGTGAGAAAGGGAATATGTCAGCTTTGTAACCTCACTGCTCAGAGATCATGGAGTTAGGACATGGAAGAACTGCTATGGACTTCAGAGATTATTGTAGGGAATGACAAGTTTCAACACCCAGGCCATTTCCAAATGACTGGTAGTACCCACTAACACTCCAGCTGATGCTCTGCATTAAGAAAAATCTGAAGCTCTGTCTAGACTCTGGTAAGAGTGCCCCGTTGATTAGTCTGCGTGTCATGTGTGTAAAAAGAGGCTTCTTGAAATACTTCTCAAATGGCAGCCATTCCTTATATTGTTCAAGCCCATTCACTTTAACATTTGGAAAATTGAGATTTAAAGGAATGAACTACCTGTATGCTAGTTTACCTCTCCACAGTGAATCATTCTGGGAGGAGAAAAGAGTAACTGATTTTCTAATCTTGGGGATAACGGATCTTTCATTATCCTCTTCACTATGAGGAATAAAACATTCCCCCTTATTGGGAATTATGTTGGATCTGCAAGTCCGATGTCTCAGTTTAGATATGGTGTAGTTATAAAGACCTTCAGCCACAGCTTGGACCTGAGTCTTTATGAATGTTTAGGAGAAGAAAGGCTTTGTGTCTAATACATTGCTATAATGTTTAATTCAAGTCCTATATAGAATTAAAATTGGCAAGGGATAATGTGTAATGAGGAAACCAGAGACAAGTTTGGAGGAACTTTGATGGTACGTGGAAGATGAGCATTTAATGAAGAACTTTGAATGCCATGGGGGATTCTGGGATCAGTCATGTAGGCCAGGATTTTTCAACCTTGGCACTACTGACTTTGAGTCGGATACTTCTTTACAGTGGGAGGGACTCTTTGGACATTAAAGGGCATTTTGTAGCATCCCTGTCTTCTACTCAATAAATGCAGGAAACACTCCTTAGCCAAGCTGTAAACACCAAAAATACCACCTTTCCCTTGGGGGACAAAAATCACTGCAGTTGAGAACCACTGATACAACTACATCAGTAGCTAGAAATCTCTTGCGATTATTTTTAAAAAGAATTCTATGATAAAGGCTTTAAGTAAGATTAATTTGTCATCCTCGTTAGTGTGGGTTATTTATTTAAACTTTATAACCTATTTATTTAAACTCCATAACCTATTTTTATGATAATTTAGAGCATTTTAAATGGATGATTTAAAAGGAAGATGGCAGAAGAAGAAATGTCTTTTAGGAAGCCATAATTTGACAAGTTATGTTAATTACTACTGGCAGCTGGCTCCTAACAAATTCTATACTTCTAAGCAGGGTCATATCTGCCCTAAAAGGGGATTAAAAGAAATTATCTTTTTCCCCCTCTGTGAAGGCATCCCCTATGTGCACTGAGATATGTACATATCATCCCTGGAGAAGACAAATAACAGACTCCATTCTCTGAAATGTCTGTCTTTCCGGGGAGTACTTTAAGGATGGTGGAATTGATATTCTGTTCCTACCTTAGGCGGATAATCTTCATCACCTTCATTCTTGTTAAAACGTAGAGGTTTCTGATAGCTCTCTTAAATCATTCTCTATTCCCAAATACGTTATAACTGACTTGCAGTTCTCCAAAAGGTTAATTTTGTAATATTTTGGTTATGAGAACATTCTTTTAAATGATTGCAGCTAAGAGTACCTCAAACTGTCAAGATAATAATAACACTTTGTGCTTATCAAGAGCTTTTCCTCACCAGGGATCACAGCACTTCCCCACGTGCTCTCTGATACCCTCAGAACCTCCCTGCTGTACTAGAATTTTAGCTGGTATGTCTGAAAATGAATCCTTTACTCATTATCAGACCGCATTTTGCTTCTTCACATTCTTAATTTGAAAGCCAAATATTTCTGTTAAATCTATCTTGGCAGTTTTTCCATGTGAATATTAAAATCCAGTGCTTTTGGAAATGGAAAGGTTGCTTTGTAAATATCCAATCACATGTTCTGCTTTTGAGATTCAATAATCGAAATATTTTCCCTTGCATCTTTGATTATCGTGTTCTCCCAAGTATGATGTGAATTTCCTAAAATGCACTTACTTTAGGTGGATCTTATAAAAATGCTTCATCAGCGTGCTGTAAAACAATGAGATTTTCAATGGTGAAAAAGGCATTGAGAGAGCAAAGTCCTTTTCCAGCTCTTTGCTTCATTAAACAGCCTGAAGGGCCCATCTATAGGGCAAGGCCTTGAATGGCGAGGTTATCACAACGAAAACCCCAGCCTTGAGGAGCCTACTTCAGCAAAGAGACCCCTTGGTGTCTGTGTGTAGATGATAAAAAAGAACAAAAGCTCTGGCGCATTCACGGAGGATGCGTTCACCATGCCAGGCTTCACTGGGAAAGCAGAGTTTAGAATGAGCTTAAAACACAAGAGAACCAAGGAACTCATTCACTCCAGTGTTGCTACAAACCTGGAAAAATAATCACCTCCAATTGGAGGGAATGGTTTTGAGAGGAGATGCATGATGGTAATTAGTCAGTGCATATATTACTCACGAAGAGGAGCTGCTTGATCCCGACTACAGATGAAGTACGAATTCAGATGAAGATATGGATCTGGTGCCTTTGAATAAGCAGCCTGTGTTTTATTCCTGGCTGTGTCCTTGTGACTAATAAAATAAATTGTACGATGACTAAATGACAGCATAATGTTCATTAATAATACATCCTCCTCAGCAAACTCATCTTGATAAATATTATGAGCTTTTGGAATTCTACTGTTGTTCCAAGCATGCAGCAAAAGAAAGATAAGAATAAATTATTGTTGTTCACCTTTACAGGTAGACATTTGACTAGTTCTTTTCCAAGGTGACATAAATCACAGTATCTTTTGATCTTCCATCAGAAAGAAAGAAAGTGGATTACAAATATTTATGTAGAGTCTAACGTCTCAGGCAGAATGGCTGTGAAATATTGAGACCTACATAATAAGTAGCAAAACGTTAGGGATGTTGAGAGACTTGATACCCGTCTCCGCTTTTCCAGTTTCTCCAGCAAACAAAATTGAAGCAGGAAAAGCAATGTAGATGTATAAAAAGTGATTTTCTTACTCATGGGGAAATCATCCCATTCTTGGTTTTTATCATCAACTTAATAATTACAAATTTAAATAATCATTTATAATGATTTCTTTTGTTTATATAATGATGAGAGTAAGGTTGTATGTGTTTCTTTATTAATGGGTCCTTCTAACTATTGTGTAATAAAGGTATACGCAGAGACCAGCCCATCGCTAGGAACCAAATCTTCTCTCAATGACACATGCTCTCCAGGTGCAGAATACTTCATTCGAGGGGGTGGTGGGAGTTGTTTCTGAGTCCTAATCTCATATATAAATGTAAATAAATAAATAAACATATATTATATATAATATTTGTGGTGAGGAAAGGTGTTAGATAATAAGTAATACTCATTGAAATACAAGAGGATATGACATTGTTGTTTGCTTGCTGTTTTTTTTAAAACACAGCAAAACCATCCTACTAGTGCTAAAAACTTCAGTGCACCCACCCGAGCACAGCCAATTCTTTTATTTTTAAAGCTCTCCTCATTTCTTTATATTGTTCTCACTTCAGATACTCTATATAGCCGAGAGCAAATTGAACCGAAATGGAATTCTTCGTAGGCATAATTTTCTCCACCTTTCTAAAGAAGAATTCTAGGCCAGAATCTGATGAGCTGATCTCACTGCTCCTGCAACGGTTAGATAAGCTTAGAACTGATTCCTCCATTGCTAGAATAGACAGAGCTCAAGAAAAATCAAGCCTTAGCCTGTATTAAATGCACTTATCCTCTATTTACATATATTTCTGTATTCTTTAAGTCAAAATCCAATTTATTTAAAACACTGTCTTCAGCCTTACATATTTTACTAGTTACTAGGAAGTCCTGGCTGCAACATTTGCTTAAAGCCCTGTCATAGGCCCAGCTGTCTGCCACCGGCTTTTTTGCTCACTTTCCGCTGCATTTATGTGTTTTTACTGAGTCAGAGGACTGAGCCATGCTCATGTGGGTAAGGACACGTCTTCTGGAGTCATCCACTTTGATCACTCACCCACGCAGAGACTGCTTGCATTGACATCCTGGTGTTCTGATGTAGTACACATTCCCGGTGAGCTCAGAAATCCAGCTGGGCTGGGGCTCTGCCAGGTCATATTTCTTTCTCCTGGGATCTATCATGTTGGTCACCTTCCTAATACAGGTCAATTAAAGATTGGGTTAGATTGGATAGAATGGGCTGTGGAAAGGTGGGAATGATGCTAAATGCCTGAGCACAAATCTAATGACCTCACCAGGAGGCTCTTTACCAGCTCAGAGCCTGGCACAGGATTGGAAACAAATAAACACTTGCTTGTTGAATGTTGTTGGCGGTCTGCTACTGTTGTGGAGTTTCAGCTAGCCTGCAATTTGGTTAAATTTCATAGGGCAGGGCTGTACTATTCGACCTTTTTTTTTCTTCTCTGTGTTGTCATGGGATCAATTATAATGTATTTGCTTTGGCTTACTATACCCAATAAAAAAATCAATCAATCAATCCCGGCTCATAGGAATAGATGACTTATCCCAACACAGATTCCAAGGAAAACTACATTTGAAGTGAGGAAAGGTAGGGTATATCTATTACATTTCTTTTATGGGCTTTTGATCCTTTTCTTTCTTTCTTTCCTTTTTTTTAAATTGGGCTCAGTACCTGATGATCATTAATTCCACCCAGTTTTCTTTGAGGCCCAAGGCATGTGGACTACTCTTTATTTCACAGTTTCATCGCAATACATTTACTTTTTATATTTCATTAACAAAATGGCAATAAAAATGACACCTAATTTATGCAGCCAGGCTGAGACTATGTCTGAGGTGTTTGATAGCTTTGTGTCAGCCGAATGAAATATGATGTTTGACAAAATCCTCCTTATGATATACAACACTTAGATTTGCTACTGCACATTTTATCATCACTGAAACATGATTTATATTGTATTCTTCATCAGGAAATAAAACCCTGAACAAATCCCTCTCTCTACACATCTAGATCTTTCACCTTATTAATGATCATTCATGACTGAGAGGAGTGACTGCTAATAGCCACTCTATGCAGATTATAATAAGGTAATAAATAATTATCTTTTAAGGTTATGTACATGCTGGTTTCCTCCCCAGTTGAAATTATGTGAGGATTATTATGAGAAATTATGTGAGGATTATTATGAGAAATTATTATTATTATTAGGATTATTATGAGGATTATTATGAGAAATTATGAGAAATTATGAGAAATTATGTGAGGATTATTATGAGAAATTATGTGAGGATTATTATGAGAAATTATGTGAGGATTATTATGAGAAATTATGTGAGGATTATTATTATGAGTTGAAATTATTATGAGAATACACAGAGACGGGATTTCCAGGACTTACACATAGACAATCAGAAGAAGCCATCAAATGACACATGCTATTTAAGTACTGTGCAGGCTGCACACCCTCTCACTGCCCACCGGAGACTACCTGTGAGTGTCATACACCCATCTTTCTTCCCCTCCTCCATGTGGCCATATTACATGCTATTTCCAGAATGCTTGCTTTTATCCGTGCTGCTCCTGTGCCTGGGAGGGCTTCCTTGTATTCATCATTGCTTAACGAACTTTTACTCCATTTCAATAAAACATTTCGTCTTCTTGGAAGCCTTTCTTAGCTTGGAAACCTTGAGTACTCCTTCTTGTGGTCTCCTATATAGAGGATGTTTGATGAATGTATGAATGAAGTGGATTGTCATTATTGTAAAAATATTAAAGGAAGCAGTCAATAGTATGGGAATAAATTGTTAGGATTGTTGCTGGGTTTTAACTCCCTTAAATGTGCTGGTTGTTTGCTGAGGGCCAGCTAACGTAGCTGGAGTTGTGAACCGGGGGAGTGCTCTTGTTGTTTCTTGCTTGTTTCCTGTCTTCCCCACTGCATGTTTCTGTTTATTTGCCCATTATGGACATTCTATGTAAGTGGAATCATACAATATGTTGTCTTTTGTAACTGTTTTTTTTTTCCCTTAGCACAATATTTTCAAGCTTTCTTGATCTTATATCACATAGTACTTCATTCTTTTATATTGCTGAATAATATTTCGTTCTGTGAGTCTATCACAGCTTTTATTAATCCTTTCATCAGTTGACAGGTATATTGTTTTACTATTTGGCTATTATGTATAATGCTGCTGCAAACATCTGTGTGCAAGTTTTTATGCATGTAAGTTTTTATCAATAAAATTTCAATAGGTGTATCTTTAACATTTTGAGGAACCACCAGGCTGTTTTCCAAAGCAGCTGCACCATTTGGCATCCCCACCAGCAATATGGAGGATTCCATTTCTTCCACATCCTCACCAACCCTTGTTAGCGTATGTTTAACTTGTCTATTTATTTATTTATTTTACTTTTTAAGTTGCCAGATAAAATTGCATATATTTATCAGGTACAACATAATGTTATGAAATACACATACACATAGTGGAATGGCTAAATGTAGTTAGTTAACATATGCATTACCTCACATCATTATCATTTTGTGGTGAGAATGCTTAAAATCTACTCTCTTAGTGTTTTTCAAGAATACAATATAGTCCTACACCACATAACAACCTTTGGGTCGGTGATGGATCACATATACAACAGTGGTCCCATGAAGTTCTAATGAAGCTGAAATATTCCTATCACCTAGCGACCATGTAGCCATTGTAATACTGCAGTGCAACACATCACTCAACAAATTCGTGATTGAGATGGAAAACAATTTTAACTTGGGTGTAAATGAGGATGACATTGAGGAGCTCCTGAGGTCGTTCCTGAGGAATTGATTAATGAGGAATTCTTGAAATCAAACAGGAATGCATAGCTGAAGAAGTATTCAAAAGAAAAGGAAACTACAGAAGAAAACTCCCAAAGAAAATTCAGTGAAGTGTTCAGCAAAAGTTTTTGCAGACCTCAAGCTCTTTACAAAGTTTGAAAACATGGAGCCCAACATGGAAAGATTTTCATTATAAAGAGAAATGTTCATGGTTCATTACCTGCTTACAAGCAAATCTCTGTTTAAAACAAACAAACAAACAAGCAAACCACCAAGGTCATATTTCTGAAAAGAGTGACACCTCCTCAAGAACTTCAAAAGGCATCAAGGCACTGTTAGCATATGAGAGGGCAGCTCCATGTGTGCTATTACCCCTGAAGACCTTCCAGTAGGATAGGATGTGGAAGGGGAAGTCAGTGATATTAGTCATTAGCCCAGTCAGGCCTAGGCTAATGTGTGTGTGTGTGTCTTCGTTTTTAACAAAAAAGTTTAAAAAGTGAAAAAATTGTAAAAGTTTTAAAAGTAGAAAAAGTATATGGCATACAGATATCAAATAAGAAAATAGTTTCATAGACCTGTACAATGTGTTTGTGTTTTAAGCTAATTATTATAAAAGAGTCAAAAAGTTAAAAATATTTAAAAACTTACAAAATTAAAAAGTTAGAATAAGCTAGGGTTAATTTTTCATTGAAGAAAGAAAATATTTTCATAAATTTAGTGTAGCCTTGGTGTAGTGTTTAAAGTCTGCTGTAGTGGATAGTAATGCCCTAAGTCTTCACATTCGTCCTCCACTCATTCACTCACTTACTCATCCAGAGCAACTTCCAGACCTGCAAACTGCATTCATTGTGAGTGCCTTTTACAGGTGTACCATTTAAAAAGTTTTTATACCATATTTTCACTGTAGCTTTTCTACATTATATTTAGATATACAAATACCATTGTGTTGTAATTGCCTACAGTATCTAATACAGTAACATGTTGTACATGTTTGTAGCCTAGGATCAAAAGATAGTGCCATATAACTTAGATGTGTAGGAGGCTATACCATCTAGGTTTGTGTAAGTAAACTCTATGATGTTCACACGATGATGAAATCACCTAACAATGCATTTCTCAGGATGTATCTTTGTCATTACATGACTTATGACCATTGTTATTAACTATAGTCTTCATCATGTTGTACAGTAAATCCCTTGAACATACTCCTTATATCTAACTGAAATGTTTTACCCTTTCATGAATATCTCCCTGACCATTTCTGCTGCAGATGCACCACTCCAGACCCTAATAGCAACCATTATTCTCGTTACTTCTGTAAGTCCAACTATGTATCTATACTACATTTTCTTTATCCATTCTTCCATTGACTCCATAGGTTGTTTGCATATCTTGGCTGTTGTTAATAATGCTGCAATGAGCATGAAAGTGCAGGAATCTTTTTAACATGCTGATTTCATTTCCTTTGGATATATACACAGTAGTGGAAATACTGGATAATATGGTAGTTCTATTTTTGATCTGAGGGGGAAACCTCTATACTGTTTTACATAATGACTGTACTAACAGTGTACAAAAGATTTCCTTTTCTCTGCATTCTCACCAACACCTGCTCTCTTTTGTCTTTTTGATAATAGCCATTCCTTTATTTATTTATTTGAGACAGGGTCTCATTTTGTTGCCCAGGCTAGAGTGCAGCTGCACAATTCACAGCTTGCTGCAAGCTCAACCTCCCCACTCCCAGGCCCAATTGATCCTCCCACCTCAGCCTCCCGAATAGCTGGGACCACAGGCATGTGCCACTATCCCTGGTTAATTTCCTTTTTAAATTGTTTTTTGTAGAGATAGGGTTCTCTATGTTGCCAAGGCTGGTCTCAAACTCCTGAGCTCAAGTGATCCTCCTGCATCAGTCCCCCAAAGTGCTGGGATTACAGGTGTGAGCCACTATGCCTGGCTGACAAAAGCCATTCTAACTGGGATGAGGTGATATATCATTGTACCTTTGAATTGCACTTGCCTGATAATTAGTGATGTTCGGGATTTTATTATATACCTGTTGGCCACTTGTGTGTCCTCTTTTGATAAACACCTTTTCAGATACTTTGTCCATTTTTAAATTGGATTATTTGGGGTTTGTTTTTGTTGTTGAGTTGTTTGAGTTTCTTATATATTCTGAACATTAGCTACTTGGCAAATGTATAGTTTACTAATATTTTCTCCCATTCTGTATGTTTTCTCTTCCGCCCTGTTGACTGTTTCCTTTGCTGTGCAGAAGCTTCTTAGTTTGATGTAATCCCACTTCTCTACTTTTGTTTTTGTTGCCTGTGCTTTTGAGGTCTGATCCAAAAAAACTTTGCCCACAAGAATGTCATGAAACATTTTTCCCATGTTTTCTTATAGAAGTTTCATAGCTTCAGGACTTACATTGAAGTATTTAAGTAATTTTGAGTTGCTTTTTGTATGTGGTGAGAGAAGTCTAGTTTCATTCTTCAGCATACGGTATCCAATTTTCTCAGCACCATTTATTGAAAAGACTGTCCTTTTCCCAATGTGTGTTTTTGGCCACTTCGTAAAAAATCAATTGGCTGTAGATACATGGATTTATTTCTGATTTCTCTATTCTGTTCCTTTGGTCTACGTGTTCGTTTTTATGTCAGTGCTATGCTACTGTAGTTACTATAGCTTTGTAGCACATTTTGAAGTTAGGTAGTGTGATGCCTCCAGCTTTGTTCTTTTTGCTCAAGATTGCTTTGGCTACTCAGGGTCTTTTGTAGTTCTATACAAATTTTAGGACTTTTATTTCTAGTTCTGTGAAATATAGAATTTTGATTTTATGCCTACTTCTATGAAGTATAGTATTTTGATAGAGATTACATTGAATCTATAGGTCATTTTGGTTAATATGAACATTTTAACAATTTTAATTATTTCAATCCATTAACACAAGATATAATCAATTTATTTGTGCCCTCTTCAATTTTTTTCATCAGTGTTTTGTAGTTTTCAGTGTAGAGATTTTTCAGCTACCTGGAAAAACTTATCCTAGGTATTTTATCTTTTTGTAACTATTGTAAATGAGATGGTTTTCTCGATTTCTTGTTTAGATAGTATGCTATTAGCATAGCATAAAAATGCTACTCATTTTTGTATTTTGATTTCTGTATGCAGTAGCTTTACTAAATTTATTTATTAGTTTTAACAGTTTTTTGATGGAGTCTTCAGTGTTTGTTATATATAAAACCCTGTCATGTGCAAACAGAGACAGTTCTTTCTTTTCTATTTGTTTATCTTTTATTTCTTTCTCTTGTCTAATTGCTCCTATTAGGATTTCAAGTATTATACGGAATAGAAATGAAGAAAGTAGGCGTCTTTGTCTTATTCCAAATCTCAGAGAAAATGGCTCAACTTTTTTCTGTTCATATGGTGTCAGCTGTGAGTTTGCCAAATGCAACTTTTATAGTGTTAAGGTGCATAGCTTCTATGCCTAATTGGTGAAGAGTTTCTTTTTTTTTTTTTTTTTATCATGAAGTGATGTTAAATTTTGTCAAGTGCTTTTTCTGCATCTATTGAAATAATTATATGGTTTTTTCCCTTTATTTTGTTAATGCAGACAGTCACATTTTTTTTGATTTGCGTATGTTGAACTGTCTTTGCATCCCTGGGATGAATCCATTTGAGCATGGTGAATGACTTTTTTTAAGGTGCTGCTGAATTGGGTTTGCTAGTATTTTATTGAGGGTTTTTGCATCTGTGTTCATCAGGGTTATTGTCCTGTAGTTTTCTTTTTCAGTTGTGTTAATGTCTGCCTTTGGTATGAGGGTAACACTAGCCTTGTAGAATGAATTTGGAAGAAATCCCTCCTCCTCAATTTTCTGGAATAGTTTGAGGAGAATAGTTATCAATTTTTCTTTCAATGTTTGGTAGAATTCAGCAATATATCTGACAGGTCCTTGGTTTTTTTTTGATGGGAGACTTTTTATTACTGATTAAATTTCATTATTCATTATTGGTATGTTCAGTTTTAAATTTTTTTTATTATTTAATCATGGTAAGTTGTACTCATCCAGAAATTTATGATTTTATTCTAGGTTTTCCAATTTGTTTTCTAACAATTATTCAGAATAGTCTCATATGATCGTTAGTATTTCTATGGTATTAGTGTAATGTCTCTTTTTTGAATCTCTGGTTTTATTTATTTGAATCTTCTCTTTTTAGTTTAATTAAAAGTTTGTTGTTTCTGCTTATCTTTTCAAAAAGCCAACTTTTAATTTGGTTGAATATTTTGTATATTTTTAGTCTTTATCTCATTTGTTTCTGCTCTGATGTTTATTATTGCTTTTCTTCTACAAATTTTGTTCCTAGCTTGTTCTAATTTTTCTAGTTCCTGGAGGTACAATGTTAGGCTGTTTATTTGAGATATTTCTAATTTTTTGGCATAGGTGTTTATTGCTATAAAATTCCCTCTGAATATTGCTTTTACTGTATACCATAGATTTATATATGTTTTGTTTCCATTTTCACTTGTCCCTAGAAATTGATATCACTTTTAATTTCTTTTTATCTTATTGGTTGTTCAGGAGCATGTTGTTTAATTTTCACGTATTAGTATAACTTCTGAAAATTCCTCTTGTTATTTGTTGTTGTTTGTTTTTATTACTTTTAATTTTTTTAAAATTGACATATAATAATCGTGCATATTTATTACTGGGAATATAGTGAGGTTTCCATACATATAAGGTACAGTGATCAGATCAGGGTAATTAACCTATTCGTCATCTCAAACATTTATTATTTCTTTGTGTTGGGAAAATTCAATATCCATTTTATAGCTATTTGAAACCATATATTATTGTTAATTAGAGTTATCCTACAGTGGTACAGAGCAATAGAATCAGGGCTGGGCTCTGTGGCACACGCCTGCCATCCCAGCACTTTGGGTGGCCAAGAAGGGAAGAACGCTTGAGGCCAGGAGTTTGAGACCAGCCTAAGTAACATAGTGAGACCTTTGTCTCTAAGACATATTTCTCTCATCTAGCTACAATTTTATATCCTTTACCGAATCTCTCCCTATCTCCCTCTCTTTCCCCTACCCTTCCCAGTTTCTAGTATCCTCTGGTCTACTTTTTTTTTCTATGAGATCAACTCTTCTTTAGCATCCATCCATGAGTGAGAACATATGGTATTTAACTTTCTGTTCTTGGCTTATTTAACTTAATATAATGTCTTCCAGTTCCATCCATGTTGCTGTGAATGGCAGGATTTCATTCTTTTTAATGTCTGAATAGTATTCCATTATGTGCAATGTATATCACATTTTCTTTATCCATTTATCTGTTGTTGGACACCTAGGTGATTCCATATCTTGGCAATTGTGAATACTGCTGTAATAAATGTGGGGGTGCAGCTGTCTCTTTGACATACTGATTTTCTTTTCTTTGGATAAATGCCTGGTAATGGGATTGCTAGATCGTATGATAGTTCTATTTGTAGTTTTTTGAGGAACCTCTCTACTGTTTTCTATAGTGGCTGTACTAGTTGACATTCTCACCAACAGCACCTAAGAGTACCCTTTTGTCCACATCCTTACCAGTGTGCGTTATTTCTTTATTTTTATAATTGCCATCCTAAATGGGGTGAGATGATACCTTATTGTGATTTTGATCCTTCTGTTATTGATTTCCAATGTCACCACTGCAATCAGAAACAATACAGACAGACCTTAGAGATACTGCAGGTTTGGTTCCAGACCAACACAATAAATTGAATATCACAATAAAGTAAGTAACATACATTTTTTTAGTTTCCCAGTACATATGTTCTTAGTATCATCTAGAATGGTGAATCCTTTCCATAAGGTTTTCAAATTACTATGCAAAAATCCATCAGAGGAACCTATCTATGGCAGCTATAGCCTTAAAAATGTATTTCTTACACAATAAGATTTGAAAGCCAAAATTCTTCCTTGATCCCTGGATTGCTGAATAGATGCTGTGTTAGCAAGCATGAAAAACCCGTAAATCTCTTTTTATATCTCCGTCAGAGGTTTTGTGTTACTAGGTATATTGTCAATGAGCAGGTAATATTTTGAAAGGAATCTTTTTTTTTTTCCCTCTGAGCAGTAGGTCTCAACAATGGACTTAAAATATTCAGTAAACCATATAGTAAATAGATCTGTTATCATCCAGGCATTGTAGTTTCATTTACAGAGTAGATTTAGCATAATTTCTTAAGGGTCCTAGAACTTTCAGCATGGTAAATGAACATTGGCTTCAACTTAAGGTCACCAGCTGTGTTAGCCTCTATAGCATAATTCTTAAGGGTCCTAGAACTTTCAGCATGGTAAATGTACATTGGCTTCAACTTAAGGTCACCAGCTGTGTTAGCCTCTAACAAGGAAGCCAGCCTGTCCTTTGAAGCAAGGCATTGACTTCTCCTTTCTAGCTGTTAAAGTCCTAGATGACATTTTCTTCCAATAAGGCTGTTTCATCTACATTGTGTATCTGTTGTTTAGTGTAGTCATCTTCATTAATTATCTTAGGATAATCTGGATCTTCTGGATAACTTGCTACAGGTTTACATCAGCACTTGTTGCTTCACCTTACACTTTTAGGTTATAGAGACAGCTTTTTTCCTTAAACCTCATGAACCAACATCTGCTAGCATCCAACTTTTCTTCTGCACCTTCCTTACCTCTCTCAACTTTCAGAGAATTGAAGAGAGTAGAACTTTGCTCTTAATTAGGCTTTGGCTTCAGGGAATGTTGTGGTTGGTTTGATCTATGCAGATCACTAAAAATTTCTCCATATCATTGATAAGGCATTTCTACTTTTTTGGTTTTTTATCAGATGTGTGATCACTGGAGTAGCACTTTTAATTTCTTCCAGAACTTTTTCTTTGCCTTCACAACTTAGATAACTGTCATAAGAGGCTTAGCTTTCAGCTGATTTTAGATTTCAATAGGCCTTCCTCATTAAACCCAATCATTTATAGCTTTTGATTAAAAATGAGAGATGTGTGACTCTTCCTTCCACTTAAACACTTTGAGGCCACTGTAAGGTTATTAATTGGCCTAATTTCAGTATTGTGTCTCAGGGAATAGAGAGGCCTGAGGAAAGGGAGATAAATGAAATAAAGGCTGGTTAGTGGAACTATCAGGACACACATAATATTTATCTATGAAGTTTACTGTTTTATATGGGCACAGTGTGTGGCACCCCAAACTGTTACAATAGTAATATCAAGGATCACTGATCACAGATCCCTGTAACAAATATAATAATAATAAAGCTTAAAATACTGTGTGAGTTACTAAAATGTGATGCAGAGACACAAACTGAACACATGCTGTTGGAAAAATGGTTTCAATAGACTTGCTCAACTCAGGGTTGCCATAAACCTTAGGCTTGTAAAAAATGCGCTGTGTATGAAGCTCAGTAAAAGGAAGCACAATAAAAAAAGGTGTACTTGTACTTGATATAATTTTATTCTTAAAAATTTGTTAAGACTTGTTTTGTGGCTTGCCAACTGTTCTATCCTGAAGATTGTTCCATGTGCACTGGAGAAGAACATGTATTTTGTTGCCTTTGAATGCAAAGTTCTTTATATATCTGTTAGGTTTATTTTGTCTAAAGTGCAGCTCAGCCTCAGTATTTCCTTATTAACTTTCTATCTGGGTGATCTGGCCCTTGTTAAAAGTGGAGTATTGAAGTCTCTTACTATTATGTATTTCTCCCTTCATCCTCATTAACATTTGTTCTATATATTTAGGTGCTGCAATGTTGCATGTATATATATTTATAATGTTTCTGTCTTATTGATGGATTGTGCCCTTTATCATTAGACAATGTCACTCTTTGTCCCTTGTGACTATTTTTGACATGAAGTCTATTTTATCTGATATAAGTGTAGCCATCTCTGCTCTTTTTGGTTATCATTGGCGTGGATTACCTCCTTCTATCTCATTACTTTCAGCCTATGGGTGTCCTTAAGGCTAAAGTGAGTCTTTTATTGGTTTTTTTAATTGGATAATTTAATCCATTTATATTCAAAGTAATTATTTATAGGTAAGACCTTAACACTGCCATTTGGTTGGTTGTTTTCTCATTGTTTTGTAGATATTTTGAATTTTTCTCCTCCCTTGTTGTTTGTCTTGATTTAGAGGTTTTCTTTAACACTGTTTTAACTTCCTACTCTATTATTCATTCATTGGCTATAGTTTCTTGCTTTGTGGCTTACACATAGACTGTTTTACACTGATAAAAACTTCACTTGCATACAAAAACTCTAGACTTCTATAATGTATATTTTTGATGTCACAATTTACATCCGTTTATATTATGTATTGCTTAACAACCTATTGTAGCTATCATTTTTTTTTTACTGTATTGAATTTTGATCATCCTACTAGAGATATGTATCATTTAAAGAGTACCATAATGGTCTTAAGGTATTCAGAATTTAGTTATATATTTACCTCTACCTCTACATTTTAACTTTTATATTTCCAGGTTACTACTTAGCAAACTGTTGTTTCTACTTGAAGAACTGCTTAAACATTTCTTACAGGGCAGGTCTAGTAGTCATGAATTCTGTCAACTTCTGTTTGACTGGGAAAGACATTATTTCTTCCTCATTTGTGAAGGACAGCTTTGTTGAGTATAGTACTTTTGGTTGATACATTTTTTCTTTCAGTATACTGAATATATTATTCCCTTCTCGCCTGACCTTCAGGTTTCTGCTGAGAACTCCACTGATAGTCTAATGGAATTTCCTTATATGACTTGACACTTTTCTCTTGCTGCTTTTAATTTTTATCTTTGTCTTTGGACAGTTTAATTATAGAGTTCCTCAGTAAGAACTTTCTTTGATTGAATCTGTTGGGGCAACTTTTAGCTTCATGTATCTGGATGTCCATATCTCTTCCAAGACTTGAGAAGTTTTCAGTAATTGTTTCACTAAACTTTCTATCCCTATTTTTGTCTCTTTTCCTGTAACCCCATAATTTGATAGTTTATTTGTTTAATAGTATCCTATAGATCCTATAGGACGTCTTGACTTCTTTTTATTCCTATTTGTTTTTATTGCCTCTGACTGGGTCATTTCAAATAACCTGTACTCAAGTTCAAAGATTATTTCTTTTTGCTTGATCTAGTTTGGTATTGAAACTCTCTGTTGTATTTTTTTTTTCTTGAGATGGAGTCTCGCTGTGTCGCCCAGGTTGGAGTGCAGTGGCACAATCTTAGCTCACTGCAAGCTTCACCTCCCGGGTTCACGCCATTCTCCTGCCTCGGCATTTCAAGTAGCTGGGACTACAGGTGCCCGCCACCACAACCGGCTATTTGTGTGTGTGTGTGTGTACATTTTTAGTAGAGACGGGGTTTCACCATGTTAGCCAGGATGGTCTCGATCTCCTGACCTCGTCATCTGCCCCCTCGGCCTCCCAAAGCACTGGGATTACAGGCATAAGCCACCACACACAGCCTCTGTTGTATTTTTTTTTTATATATATATCAGTCGTTGAATTCCTTAGATGCGAGATTTCCATTTGGTTATTTTTCATGATAACTATTCATTAAATTTCTTCTTAATATCATGAATTGTTTGCCTGATTTTATTGAATTGTCCATCTGTATTCTCCTGTATTTCATGGAGTTTCTTTAAGATCATTATACTGAATCTCTTTTCCAGCAATTTTTAGATCTCTTTTTATTTAGGATCTATTACTAGAGAGGTATTATATTCCTTTGGCAGTGTCATATTTTCTTGCCTTTTCATCAATGTGTCCCTGTGTTTATGTCTACATATTTGGTAGAACAATCACTTCTAAATATTACAGCATGGCTTTTGTCGGCAAGATTTTCACTTGTAGAAGGGACTTAGTGTGCCATTTGGAAAGAATATTGTGACTCTGGTTGTGAGTAGGATGGAGTAGCATACTCTCCTTGCAACTGCTTCAGTGGCATTAAATGTCAGTAATAACTGTGGGTGCCTCAGTGGCCTAGGCTATCTGTGGCAGTGGCAGTGTGGGTGGTTAGTGTCCTCAGTAGCAATGGCTTTTGGGATTCTCCTATTCTCGTTTTCCCTACAACGAGAAGACTTGGCTGAAAGGATCCCTCTTGGCAACAGGTCTAATATGGCCCACAAGCAGCTACTGCAGTACTGGATTTCATAGTGCAAGTGCCCAGAGTGGCCGTAGGGACAGAACCCTAGACTCAGGGTTTCACAAACCTATTATGACACCCGAGGCCTGGGGTGGACGTTCACTCTCTATGCCAGTGTTGGGTATAAATTACCCACAAATCCATGGTCTATGACTCTCAACCCCCCCCCACCCCCACCCCCCACCCACCCCCCAACCCCCCCCCCCCCCCCCCCCCACCCCCCCCCCCCCCCACCCCCCCCCCCCCCCACCCCCCCCCCCCCCCCCCCCCCCCCCCCCCCCCCCCCCCACCCCCCCCCCCCCCCCCCCCCCACACCCCCCCCCCCCCACCCCCCCCCCCCCCCCCACCCCCCCCCCCCCCCCCCCCCCCCCACCCCCCCCCCCCCCCCCCACACCCCCCCCCCCACCCCCCCCCCCCCCACCCCCCCCCCCCCCCCCCCCCCACCCCCACCCCCCCCCCCCCCCCCCCCCCCCCCCCCCCCCCCCCCCCCCCCCCCCACCCCCCCCCCCCCCCCCCCCCACCACACCCCCCCCCACCCCCCCCCCCCCACCCCCCCCCCCCCCCACCCCCCCCCCCCCCCCCCCCACCCCCCCCCCCCCCCCCCCCCCACCCCCCGAAGCCTAGCAGCTTCTGGGCCAGGAGCCGGGTTGTAGTGCAGCATTGACCCAAGTCTAGGGAAGAAAAGTGCTCTGGAGGATTGGGCTCAGAGAGCAGGATAGAGTTGCAATTTGGGAACCATAGCCAATAGTGCTCAGTGACAACTCAGGTTCCAGGGGATGATGAAATGTGTAGTGGTGACTCTGGACTCTGGGACAGTGGGATTCAGCAATATCCCAAACTCTCTGAATCCAGACGCAGTGGCAGCAAGAACCTAAAGCTGGTAGACTGAAGCTGTTGCTTGGACCTGGGAGCAACACAGCAATAATTCCTTTCCCTGGAGGAGGAAATGTCTTGGCAGCCCAGACTCTGGGGGCTAGTCCAGCTCCAGGGAAGCATGAGACTAGAGTTGTTTGGCCTGTAGGGAGGGGTTTCTCAGCCCAACCCCTTCTTTGTTTCCCTGGGATGTGGGGTGCAACATCAACTGGCTCTGGTCTATTTAGTCACTCGGCTCGGCCAAGATACCAGTTCCCTAGAAGGCAATGTGTTACTGCAGCTCAGGCCTGGCGTGAAAGGGCATGACTGTTCTGGTCATGGCACCTCTTTCCTGGGATGTAGGGTGATTGTTTGGCTTAGGTATAGTGTGAGGAAATAGTGCCTGGGAGGCAGGCACTGATCAACATAGGCACTGGGGAGGCATGACTGCTCTGGGAGTCCAAGGTACAGTTGCTCCATAGCATTTGTGGGAGACCGGTTCCAGGACGCCCACGGATACCAAAATCCACAGGTGCACCAGTGTCTTATATAAAATAGTGTAGTATTTGCATACAGCCAAGGCAGATGCTCCTATATGCTCCAAATCATTCCTAGATTACTCATAATACCTAATACAATCTAAATGCTATGCAAATACTTGTTATACTGTATTGTTTAGGAAACAATGACAAAAATAGTCTGTAAATGGTTACTACAGAAGCAACTATCCTTTTTAAAAATATATTTTTGATTTGAAGTTGATTGAATCCATGGATGGAGGACCAATGGACACAGGAGGCGACTCCTGTTTTCCCAGGAGGCTGGGCACTGCTTTGGCTCTGGCACAGGCAGCAGGGTGCAGCAGCATCAGCTGGGAAGGGTAGACAGAGCAGCTACACCAAGGCATCATTCCTCTGGAAGGGAATGTGCTGCTTCTGTGTGGGTCCCTAGGGGCAGGGCCAGCAGTGACTGGGAAGGATGATGGAGTGGCTTTGCCAAGGCACTCTTTCCCCAGGAGAGAGTAGGCAACGTCAGCTCGGGCACCAAGGGTGCAGGGTGTAGCTGCAACTGGCAAGGGTAGGTGGCATGGCTCTGCAGTGACTCAGCTCCACGGGGTAGGGTGTTAGAGGAGCTCACAGTTTGACTCAAAGGAGTAGGCGAAGGTGATTTGGTAGTGGCTAGGTAAGCCTCAAGGATGGAAGGTTGCCATGGCCACTTGCCCCCGTAGCAGGACACACTCCAAAAGTAGTTCCAGTTCCAGCCAAAATGGTGTAGCACAGTAGTTGCATGGGCCACAGAGGGCAGGACAGTGTAGCTCTTTCTGCAGGGGGAGCACAGCTGCACGGACCCCAGGCAGCTACCTCAGCTGAGCCTAGTGCCTGTAGGACAGCAGGAGTCCCCAGGAGTGAGGTCTCTAGGTGTCCAAGGTATTGGTGGGGGCTGCTGTGGTCCCTTTGCTCACCTTTGAGCCAGGTGACTCCTTCATTCTCTATGTGGCTATCTTGAGTTTCTGTGCTCTATAGGATTTGTGCTATAAATATATAATATATATAATATAAAATATAGAAAATTAAAGAAAGAAACAATTCATAAGTTTTAAATTGTGCACCATCCTGAATAGTGTGATGAAATCTCATGCTGTCCAATCTGAGATGTGAATTCTCCCTTTGTCCAGAGCATCCACACTGAAGATACTCCCTGCTGTGAGTCACATAGTCGCCTTGGTTATCAAATCAACTGTCCTGGTATCACAGTGCTGATGTTCAAATAATCCTTATTTTACCCAACACTGACCCTAAAGTACCAAAGTAGTGATGCTGGCATATTGTTAAAATTTTTCTATTTTATTATTAGATATTATTGTTCATCTCTTACTGTGCCTAATTAAACTTCATCACAATTAAACTTTATTGTTTAATTAAACTTTATCGTCGTACTAATTAATTAAACTGCACTAATTAAACTTTATCATCGGTACGTTTGTATAGGGAAAACCAGTATATATGTAGGGTTCGTCCTATCTGTGGCTTCAGGCATCCACTGGGGGTCTTGGAATGTATCCTCTGAGAATAAAGGGGGACTACTGTGGAATGAAGCTACAGTTCTTGCTGGTACATTTCCTTATTTGAGAAAATACACCACTTCGTGGATTCAACCGGACCCTTTAACTTCAGCCTGTCACACTCCAAATGTTTAGGACTTTTCACAGGAACCAGGACATGCGGTTGGTTTAGACCAAGATACCACAGAGTGCTGACCACCACAGTTTTTAACACTGGAATCTACAATCAAGAGGCCTGCGAGGTCAGGGGAGAAGGGAGTGGGTGCGAGTGGCCGACAGGTGCAGCCAGCGTGCTACGATGCGCATGAACCAGTTTTGCTTCTCTTTTCATCACAATTCCGATGATAGATATTAACGTCTTCCTTTTGTAAAAGACAAAACTGAATCTTGAATATATTACATCACTTTAGCAAGATGACCGACATAGCTAGGAAGTTTGACGTCGAGAAGTGAACCAGGCCTGTCTGCTGCCACGCCCCACATTCTGTCTGCAGTATTGTGCACTGTGGTTTCTTCTCCTGTATCCTTTTCTAAAATACAAAATATTATCTTTAAATCTTTGCAACTGCGGCTTATCTTGTCACTGAACCAGCCCTCTCCAAGGTTATCAATGTCCCTCAAACTCCAGACCAATTGGTCTCACCATAGTCTTTGTTCCCTGTGTTTGCCAAGCAGCAGGGTGCCCGATTGATCTCACTGCCACTTTTTCACACTCTTTTGTTTTCAGCGCTTAAGAAAACATTTCCCCCTTTATTAGGCTCTTGCTTCTTGGGTCACTCCTACTGTGGCTTCCAGATTATTCTATTTCCTAAAGCGGGCGTATTCTAGGACTCAGTGCTGAAATTCATGCTTTTTCCCTTTACTCTCTTATTTGACAATTCATTGTCACACATTTGTATGCATAATTCCATAATGTCCATTTGTAATCTATTCACTTCCAGATACCTCCACCTGAGTGTCCTCTTCTTGTGTCTGCTGCTTGTTTTGATCAGCTGATACAACTTTATCTTAATATTTTGAAGTTAAATCTCATTACGTGCGTCACACACTCTTCATTTTGTCACGGCCTCCACCACTCTCTACTACTTATGTTAAATTGATTTACATATTTGTGCCCCTGGTAGACACTGCAGGCATTTAAGTTTGTGATCTCTCAAAAATCAACCTTTGCAAATATCAACACATCTTAATGATTCGTCTAGCTCAAGGGTCAGCAAACTGCTATTCATTGGCCAAATTTGTTCTGCTTCTTGTTTTTATAAATAAAGCTTTATGGGAACACGTGACCATTTGTGTGCATATTGTCTACAGCTAATTTGTATTATAACAGCAGAATTAAATAATGCTAACAGAGACAATATGGCCTTTATTGTTATGTTACAAAAACATACAATATGTTACAAAAACATTTACTATGTGGCTTTTTACAGAAAAGGTTTGCCACCCCAGGTCTAGATCCTATTCCAAAGTTCTTTATTTTGAAGGATGACACTATCGTTCCTGCAACCACTCAGGTTAGAAACCATATAAGTCATCTTGAGCCTTTTTTATTTACTCTTCTGTTTTCCTAATCACAAGAACATTCTGTAAATTTCTTGCTTTTTAAAGCCTGTCACATTCCATTCTTCCACATTCTAATACTTACCACACTATTATACAAGTCCTTCAACTAATTTCCCTATTTTTTTACTTTTGCCTTCTTACTCATTGTGCAGTGCATTCCTTATTAACTTTCCTAATTCCACAAAATCATCTTTCCTTCCAAAGTCTTAAGGAGTCATTCATTAGAATAAGCAACAGACTAATCTTATTATATAATTTTATTACATAATATGCATTCTCTAAAAGGTTTAGTGATCTCCAGGCGAACCATAAATGGGCCAGTCTAAATTACTTGTGTAAAAGGGATACATAAT
Organism: Macaca thibetana thibetana; assembly: GCF_024542745.1. Lineage (NCBI taxonomy): Eukaryota > Metazoa > Chordata > Mammalia > Primates > Cercopithecidae > Macaca > Macaca thibetana. Next base: position 86,775,739 of record NC_065594.1, read on the forward strand.
TTGTCTAAAATCATATTTCTGGCCATGGCAAAGCTGAAATTATCATCCAAATCTCTAGGCTGTCTGTACAGGACTCTTTTTATTATTTAGCCCTTCATACACATCCTTTCCCTGTCTGACCTCAGTCAAATCTCTAAAGATTTTTCTATTACCACCTAAATGAACTTTATAGTTCTGCAAAACATTTCCACCTCTCACCTCTGCATTTTAATCTTAGTCTTCATTCTGCATACTATCCCTTTTCTTTACCAACTTTTCCTTTATAGGCCGCCTCAAAACCTCTTCCTCTACAAATCTTTTACTACTTTTTCACTTTCCTGTGTTCTCTGCTTCCCTTTTTGTAAGATTTAATGGCTTATAGCAATACTGTTAACATAACTGGCTCATGTTGTAGTTACGTAAGTCTTTCTAGCTATATGATAAGCCTACCCTTTTCTGGGGTGGGAGCTCTGCTGTTCTGATTGCAGTGGGATGTGTTTTAGGGCAGTCTGGGACCTAGGAAGCTACAGCCAGTGGCAGGGTGGGCAGAAGAGAGTGGGGCCTAAAAGAACAGGATGGGAAGAGTGAGCCCAACAGGTAGGGCTTGCCACTGTGGAAGTTGACCAGAGTCTGCTCAAGTTTCCCTCAGTAAGTGTTTCTATGCACATAGTTCCCAACTTGGATGAACATCCTGCTTGTGTTGAATGCTTAGTGTCAGGTGGGACACAGTAGGGTGTTCAGCCCCTCACTTCAGGGTTCAATGCCATTCATAGAAGGTGGAGTGGGTAAGACATAGGTCTGGGTGGAGGGCACCAGCTCGGGAGACTTGGAGTCATGTTAAAACATTCATCCCAACAAGGAAAAAAGAAAGCTGAACTGAAACACAGTGCCAGAAGTCTAGTTATAAAGACAGTGAGTGTGATGAGGGTGAGGAAAATGCTGTGATTTTTGAGAGCAAATGTGTTTCTAGACTCACTGGATCCTCCCGGCCCTGACCTGGTGGGTCTGAGCAGACCGACACACAGGTGGCCTCAGGCAGGTTGGCTCACCAGTCAGTCAGGCAGGACCTCTGGCTGACTTTGAGGATGTCCACAGATCAGAGGGTCTGGGGAAGACACAGACTGACATCCTGACATCCTTCCCTGATGCCTTCTGCCACCCTGAGCACTTATCACCACGCTTGACGCCCCTCAGGCTCTCAACACATTTGTCGCTGCTACTGAAGAGGATCGCAAGTCATCTTGTGTTTACTTAACACACTTACAGAAGAGCGGCTGGGAGGGCAGGGGAGGCGGGCGCAGAGCAGGGAGGCAGCACAGATGGAGGTGAAATGTTGACCTGGAAAGCTGCTTCCTTGAGAGTGAGCAGGGCATGGCAGAGATGCAGCCCCCCATTATTCTGCCATACACAGCAGACACTATTAGCAGGGAAAATACAAGAAAGGAAGCAAGGAAAGGCCCCAAGAAGAGGAATGAATGATTCCCAAGGTCAGAAGCTGTGACTCAGCCCTATCTCCCAGGACAGGTCTGGCCCATGGTGGATGCCTGAGAATGTGGTCATTGAGGGAGGGAAAGAGAAAACAGCTTTTAGAGAGGGAAATGGGATAGTCAGAAGGAAGTGCTGACATATAAACTGGCCATCCGTCTTCTGGATTTGAAGAAATATGCTGAAGAAATGGTTTCTCAATGTGTCTGCCCCGTCAAATTCACAACCAGTTCAAGACAAAACGAGGATACTGTAGGTGGAAAAGGTGCCTAATACCTCTTCCGTGGATGACTCCAGTTTAGGTAAGGAAACGGCTTCACCAAGAGGCTGGAAACCCTGATGGCAGCTGCCCAATGAGCCCGAAGTGGATTCAAGAACATTTCATCTTCTTTTGTCTCCCTGCCTCCTTCCTTAACAACCTTCCTTAGGAGAGAAGCAAATGGGACATAGGTCAGATGAGAAAGCAGTGTCCTTCAGTTCAAGAAATGGGCAGTTTTCATGGTGGTTTCTGCTTATCTTATAATGGATTAACATTTAAGGTGAAGGAGGAAAAGTCCCGCTTGGTTTAGAATCATATTTTAAGGTAATTTTAAGCACTGCTAGTATTAAAATTTCACTTTTTTTTTTTTTTTGCCAAATGGAACCCAAATTTAGCCCCTGTGGAGTCTCCTGCTAGCCCTCCCAGTCTAAAACCCCATTCCAAATAAAACTCACAAGAGTGTTTATTTAAACTATTTTTTTTATAACAAACTGGGATTTATTCTTAGAGCTGCTGATGGAACACTTTAATTTACAAACGGGTTTCCCAAAGCTTCATAAAGCCACCAGATGCAAAGAGAAGAGGCTGCATCACCGTGCTCAGCCTGTTTAATGCAGGCAATATTGTAAACAGCACTCTAGGGGAAGGTTTCAGAAGTACATTTAATTGCATTTTCCACTTCTTGTAACAGCAAGGGATTAAGCCGAGATGGAACGTAATGGAACCTGCTCCATCCTATCACCTTAAAGTAAGAGAGGAAAGGAATGCACAATGGTAGGCTTATCAGGAAAAAAAATGCCATCATCTTTATTTGAGTAAGTTTGTGAATGATCAAGAGCAACCATACTAATTTGTATTTTGTTTTCTGGTGGTCAGTGTGTGCCTAAAAAGATTGCTCATATTTATTAAAAGTAATTTTTATCTCTCTGCATGGAAACTTGATTTCAGAAATAAATAAGTTCTAATCAGTATTTCATAGGCAGCTCAATTTAAATAGCTTATAGCCTAATGATCCATACAATATATAATAAGGAATATCTGGACTGGAGAAGTGGGCAAGTACTAATTACTGAACTTTCAGCTTATTTGGGCTGTTGCAATGTCACAAGGCATGAGAAGAAACAAAGATGAGCTAGGCATTTGTTTCCAACACTCCCATTGAGATCGTTCCCGTTAGTCATTAGATTCGGCAATAAATGCCAAGTGCCCAGTATAGTGGATGGAAAGTAATAGGAGCTGAATGTGGGTGAATCCCTTGCCTCTCTTAACACTTAGTAAATAATAGTATTTCAAAATTAATCATACTATAGGTTGTTTCATTTTTGTGTCTATATATTGTCTTCTAACTTTTTTCTCTATGGCAGAACATTTGCTGATTTTTACATTTCTAGAGCCTTAGCAAAATCTTCAGTAAAAGTACAGAGATGCAGACTCTGAGCTAAGTATCTACAATCTGCCACTTACTAGCTAAGGTTTAATATATCTTTACTTCAATTCTCAAACCTTTAAACTGAAGAAAATAATTATCCTCACTTTATGAGATTAAGAATTAGAAACACAAATGCTTAGCAGAGTGTCAAATAATAGATAATATATGTTAGTTCCCATAAGTCTTACCTCTGTTATACAGTGGGTGAAAGTTTGATAAAGGAATATGTGAGACAGAAAAGGCTGAAAAACACCAGGGTGGCTCCGTGCAGTCATTCTGTCCACAAAAGTCTCCATTAAATTACATTAAACAAATAATTAGAAAATTTAGAAGTGGGCAGAGGGATATCCCCACATGATATTTTAAATTTTATTGCAAGGTCATGTATGTTCCTAGTAAAACCATACATATTCCCAATTTTTTTAATGAAAAGATTTGACATAATTTTCTCATATTGCAAAATTTAACTCCCATTTAGGAATCAACAAACCTGAGATCTTTTGTGGTGAAATGAGAGCAGGAATGGTGAAGAGGTTTTCAAAATATTTATAATGAGTCAGCGGTAGACAAAACACATCTAATAAGTTATCTGGGAAACCATAGTTTTAATTTGCCATTTGGCTGGCTATGTTTGCATTCAAGAACTCAGAAAAAAATATGTAGCACAGTTTTCAACAGATGAATGCACTTCAGTATTAGTAATTATTAATACTTCAAAGTGTATTTGAATTTGCTTAAGTTTAGTTAATAAGAAAACTTTCTTCCTTTTTGCTTTTTAGAAAATTAAACATTAACCAGGCATTTTTCTTAACCATCTGCCGTTATGAGCCATACTATGGACTTTTGTCTTAATACAGGCAACTGTAGCATATCTGTACATGAACAGCCCTGACATAGAGGAAGAATAAGCCAATTGTGCAACTTAATGAAATGTTTTGGAGTTTAGGTTTCGATAACACCTGCTTGCTTCCTCATGTCCCCCAAGTATGACCACAATGGTGAAGAGAAAATGTTAACTTATGCCAGTTAAGAAATTATTGTATTAATTTTAGATTATGAAGAGATCTCAGATAGATGATATTTTAAAAATGTAATGCAGAAAATTCTTCCCTTAAAAAAATCAATGCCTTGGGCCCAGGGAGCTCCTATGTCCTTGCTCTGAAGGAGATAAGAGACTCCCAGGATACAAAGTCCCAAGAAAATGAGAAAAGGGTACCATTTGCCATATCTCCTAAGAATGGGAAAATTGGTCAGATCTAACATTGTTAGGTCATAAGTCTCAGTTTCTAGTCTTTTGGAAACCAAAATTGCGTGGCGGTGGATTGGGCAGAGAAAGATCACAAAGTTTCCTCTCGGCAGAGGAGAAGAAAACAGAAAAGAGAAGGTCTAGTCTAAGAAATAGCACTAGATGAGCTGTCATCAGCTTGCAAGGACAAAAATTATTTCACTTGCCACAGACTGGTAGTCTCATGAGGCTACTGAATTTCCAAGCTGTATCAGTTGGAGATCTATTAGGTTGGTGCAAAAGTAATTGTGGTTTGTGTCTTTAAAAGTAGTGGCAAAAACCGCAACTACTTTTGCACCAACCTAATAGATCTTTCTCTTTCTCATTTTCTGGGTTTCAAACTTGCGCCTGCTTTGGAAACCATGTCTCACGTTAAACACATACACAATAGTGTCCTAGCTTAGTGTCTTCTCCTTTCTGTGTGGCCTACTGGGTAATATTCAGTTGGATTTTGAGGATGGCTCAGCTATCCTGTTGGTCCAAGGATGGCTCAGACCAGTGGGTTGTTCTTGGGCTTGAATTTCACCAAGGTGCCAAATGTCTGCCTCCAAGGTAAAATCATGTTAGAGAATGCTATAGTGTAAATAGATGCACATTACATTTTTTTCAGATTAATTCATATCAGCCACCATTTAAATTATTAACCAATCTTGTAAATGAATTGTATACTTTATTTTAAAACAAACCTACAGAGGACCAAGTATAACAGCCCAGAGCTGGAGAATGGGATTCGGAGAGTCAGAAAAACATTGTTTTGAGTCCCGGGGTTGTTACTTAGAGAGCTTTGTGAGTTTCCCTTGGAAAAGTCACATCAATGCCGGAGACTTGATTTTCTGATTTGTAACAGCTCACACAGTAAGTGATTATAAGATAGTCCTGAAAGTATTTAAAAAGAATGACTATTTTATCCTAAATTATTATTTTTCCACACTATAGAGATGATATAATAGTTGTAGCTAATAATTATTTACCTTTTACTATATTTCAAGGGCTTTTCTAAGTATTTTATAAGCATTTTCTCACTTAATCCTCACAATAACCCTGAGATCAGTATTAACATTATCTTCATTTTTACATGAAGAAAGCGTGGTAGAAGGAGGTTGAGTAACTTAGCTCAGGCCGCACACTCGGTGGGAGCACTGCTCTATCCAACAGCTATTTCCTGAGTATATGTTATGTGCCAGGCACTGTTGTAGGCCAAAAGATACCACAGTGAATGAAGAGACACAAATGTCTGTCCTCAGAAATGACATCCCGGTGATCATGTTAATCTTACCAGCAACTGACACTTACTAAACATTTACCAGGAGCTACAATAATCTCATGTATTTTGTAAACTATTTCTATGAGGTAGGTAATTGTTTTTATTCCGCTTTATATATGAGAAAAGTGTTGTTTCTCAGCTGTGTTTGTGTAACTACAAATTGTTAATAGTAATATTAGCTCTGCTTTGTTGAACCAATCGGGGGGACTGAAATTAATCGAAATACCGATTTGGATCAGTTTTCGTTCTGATCATTTTTTATGACTCCTTCAACAGTGCAAGTAAATTAAACAAATTAAGCCTAGACTTATTTACTAGCTACTAAAAATTTTGGTTGATAAACACATTCATGTTTGTTTTTTATTTGTAGTCAACCAAATTGGTGTGGGATGTGGCAGGCTCAGTCCCCAGATCCGTTTTATTGGTTAGCGTTCCTGATATTTGTCACTAATTAATTTTTGTGCATAACTTTTGAGACTTGTGCAGAATATTAAATAACTTATTTAAGGCCTGACCTGGATGCCTGGCTCACGTCAAGTGCTCAGCATGTAAAGCCAATTGCAGATTCACTCTGGGGATATCCCGGACTGCAGGCCGCTTTGAAAGGACTCCAGGACATCTGGCCTGCACCCTGAAGCAATGGACACAGGCACTGAAGGCGAACTGAAGGCCCTCTGTGGCCACGGGGCTGTGTGCAGGAAGACCAGAGATAGGCACTGACAAAGGGAAGTAATTTTGGAAAACAAACCCCGTACAAGGACCAGAAGCAATGAGATGAAGGGAGACTCAATACCTGTGCCTCAAAAAGAGTCATTATGGATAATGAGGGGCTTATGGATAATGAGGATGCAAAATTTCACATTTCAGGGAAAGGAGAACCACACGGGAATACACCAAATATTTGAAAATAGGTTGGCAGTTTAGATGGGGCAGACACTAATTTGTTTTTTACTCCCCTCCTGCTGCCATGGACCCAGTGTGAGTCACCTGAGAAAGCGAAATAAGGATTAATTCATTCTACAATTTTCTTTGTTATCACTTGTACCTATTTATGAAATTCAGAAACCAGAAGGGTTCAGAAATATGAGTCAATTCCAATTTGGAAGACAAAGGAAAACTTGTTGCTTATTTCTTCAAACATAAGCTCTGGGATGGGACCAAATTAGAATTTGGGGCATGATGAAGTTACCAGAGGTCCACAGAGACAGTGCCTTATATCTAGCAGAGGCTCAACAAGTATGTGTGGACTTTACAACTTTCTGGATTTGCAAAATGACTTAAAGACCACCCTAATGACCACTTCATCAGATACCTCAGTCTTTAATCACCGATTGTCCACGCCCTGTCTGAAGTTTAGGTCAGCTTCATTTCCCAGGGAAACTTGCATTCCAGTTATTCTAATTGTTTCAAAGCTCTTGTCTGAGTTGATCTGAAATCTGCCATAATTCCAACCACCCTATGTGGTTCTGCTAAATTGGATTTGAATTGGGGTGTCGGTATACAAATGGATCAGAGGACCCCAAATGCATTGCTTACTTGAGAATTTTGTCTTGGGCTCTGTGCAACTCAGAGTCACAACAGTGTTATTTCTTCCGCATCAGTACACTCCTCCTCCAAATACATCTTACATTCGAATGAAGCGTGCTCCACTTTTAGCATTCTAAGAGAGGCATGATTCAAACACAAGCAAATTCCCCCCCTCAGCTGAGTGAGTACCTAGGCAGAATGGACAATTTTTAGTTCTTTCTGACATTTTAAACTGTAAAAAAAAAAAAAAAAAAAAAAAAACTGATTTCCAAAACAGCGAATATTGCTTTTTAAAGTCTTATTTCATTCAAGTAAATTTAGATGTCTTCAGTGGAAAATGCAGAAGGTACAAAACACAGTAATTTAATTTGAAGTGATTTAAATTATGGGAACAATAAATCAGATATTCAAGTTAAACTATGATACAATCCATAGAATTTAATCCATGAAGGATATAGTATCACCTACAATCTTATTCAATTCAGAGATGAAGAGTAAAACCAAAAAGAAATAGGTACTGCCAGAGCATACAATACTAATTTTACATGTAATTAAAACTAATAATTTCTTTTCATTTATAGAACATACTCTGATGACCTTTGAGGTGGGTGGCAGGATAGGACATTAACTTATAATTATGCTTTGATTTGCAATGAAAAATTGAAATGACTATTCCTTTCCTGTTTGAATTAAAGCATGAAACATTACTGCCCTCTCCTGATATATTTTGGTAGAACACCTCCTAGAAGGAATTTTGACCTGAGACCAAATTTTAAAAATCATTTTACCCACTAGAAATGAACGTTTTCCTTTATGAATTTATATCAATTTAATTTTAAAAATAATTATTTCACATGTCTTTTTAAAATTAAAAATGGTGCATTAATCTTTTGAAATCCAGATATAAATTAATGAGCCAGAAAATTTTGGAAAAATAATGATGGCTGTTAATATCATGCATTTATATGACATGTTCAAAGAGTACTTAATTGCATTTTTTTTCATTTAGTCTCACACCAACCCCAGGAGGAAGTAAATCATTATATTTTATTTGTTCAACTCGTTAGGTCTGTTGTTGCAGTTCATAATTGATTTTTCAAGTGCAAGTTATAGGCCTTTAATTTGGATGCTTTCGTGACTCAGTTATGTTTCTTCATTCTGCAATACCAGCATAAGACAGTGCCTAAGTATATGTAAACAGATGATGAAGTCTCCTGCAATGTTACTGATCTCCATCAAGAACCGAAGGGACAACTACACATTTTCCAATGAAACATAATTCATTCAGGGATTTTTACCATTTCATCTTGTCTGTAAAATGAAAAACCAAGATCAAAAGGTGAGATAAGGCACTGTTTGTATTTAATTATGATTTATGATCCACTTAAGCGTTGACACCTGCTCCAAATCAGAGTATACTTTTTTATATTTTTGTATCTAGAAAAGAAAATTGCATTTATTCTTTGCTTAAGGACTTGAGGGATTACAGAATGATTGCTTTTACTCTGGTTTATATCCATGGTTGCACAAAGGGAAATCCAGATGGGGAATATTTGCTTTGAATTGGTGTAAAAAATTTCCAGGGTTATGTTTATGTTTATTTTTTATTCCATCTTCTGAAAATGTTACATTTTGTAGGGTCTGCAATCATCCTTGCAGAAGGATGTTTCCGACTGTACATCTGGGTTATTTCATTTATAAGGATCACCTGGGTGGTGTAGTGACCAACTCTTAAAACCTTGTCCTAATCATACTGCTAAATAAAAACTGATTGGATTTTACATGTCTTTTTTTTTTTTTTTTTATAAAGCCCTAGAATCTTCTCATGTTAAGGTATCTTATAGCAAATTTGGTTAATAACCAAATAGCAAGTTTATGCTTAATAACCAAAGTCTAGAGCAAAAATCAGTTGACTGTCATTTACCTCACTGTACCCTACAGCTACGAACACTCTGTTATTAAAACACAGGGACCTCCCCAGAGGAGGTTCTTCGTTTACTTATTCTGTAAACCCATGAATATGCAATGACCCAGTCACTCCATTGGCAGAGTGTATAATGGAGTGAACCAAAGAGATATGGCTTTGCCTTCAAAGACCCCTGTCAAAGAGATAGCTGTGAAACAAATTTATAATGGAGAGAAGCCCCTTGGAGGAGAAATGAAGAGAATTCCTGATGAGAGAGAATCACAGGGAGTTCCTGCTTTGGATTGGCCATCCAGGAAAGCCTGTGTGAGTCTGCGCTCAGGTCTCATTGGCACTGACTATAAGATACCTAGATGACACTGATGAGATACATTCCTCTCAGAAAACAAAGAAACATAGTGCTTTTCCTCAGGTAGAATCTTTCCTTATACTCATTAGAAGAGCTTATTCTAGGCATATTTATATACAGTTTTTTAAAAATCATGTATCACCTGTAGGTGAATGTAAAAAAATGTAAACAAAATAAGTTGATTAAGTAATTCAAAAGCTTTCACATGCTTAGAGTTCAGTGAGGGAGGATGTGGAACAAGAAGCAGCTGAAAGTCCTGGTAGAGGAAAGAATTGAGAAGCCAAGCTTTGGGGAGAGTGGGGAAACAGTGTAGTAGTTGTAGGGACGTGCAAATAGGAATGCTGGGAAGGAATATCAGGAACGTTACTAGAAATCAGCTGGCAGAACACAAAGGCAAAGGAGGCCAGCGTGGCGGTCACTGGAGGGATCCCATCGCTGAGAAGGTGAGTGACTATGCGGCCGTGGTTGGTGTGCAAGAGAAGGGATACTCCCTTCTCTGAAAGGACAAGAGGAGGAAGTGGGAGCTAACTCAATTAGATTTTTGATGGAAGATGAGAAAATCCCAGGCTTTCAGTATGAAGTCTTCTAAACTCTCAAACTGAGTAAGAGGCAAAGCCTTCAGCTGAAAATGAGGATGTGTGGGCAGGAGGTTAGAGGAACTTTAGGAATTTAGAAAACTTATTAAATAATCTTTTCAAAAAACAGGACTGTTAGCTGACTGGAGAGGCTGTACTTGTTCTGGACAGTGGTACAGAACCGCTAAAGCTTGGGGCTTATGGAACCAGCCTACTGTGTGCTGTGTGGGATAGGCCAGAGACATATATGTTTGTTTTTATGTTTATTTTTTTTCTGAAGGTTTACCCAGTGAAGAGCGTAGGAGAAACACCAAGAGAGTCAGAGTAATTGCAAGGAAGTTAATGTAATAAAATGTTGGGCAACACTACCGAGCTCTTACGACATGCCCATCCCAGTTTTAAATTCATTGTATAAATTTACCCATTTGGTCCTTAAAATTGTACTGTGAGGTAGGAACAATTTTACTGGCATTCCTATTTTGTGGGTGAAGAAACTAAGGCACAAACAGGTTGAATAACTTATCCAAGGTCATAACCAATAAGTGTTAGAACCTGGGATCAAAACCTGGCAGTCAGGATCCAGAGGCTGTGGTGAAAACACTTGTGTGACAATTCTTCTGACTTTAACGTTTCACCCTGTGGTTTCAATTAAATGTGATGATAAATTTTAAAAAATAGGGGCTGATGGATGGAAAGAAAATGGTAAGATCAACGAATTAGAGGATTTGATAAGGTTCTTATTAACCACATTAGGATTTAGATTGTGAACAATGTATGACCAAAAATATAAAAATAATTTTATGAAAGTGGATAGGATAATCTAATTTGTGTCTGTTTAAAATCCATACTGCCTATGTGGATAAGAGATCAAGGATGAACAAGACTGGAGCACAAGGACCCATGGATTCACTAGGAAAGCCAGTATCATATTAGGAATTTGACTGTGGCAGTGAAAAGCTATGAACGTGTAGGAGGGCAATTAAAGAGGAAGAATCAGCAGCACTAACTTAGGTTTGATTGAGAGGAAACGGAGGCAGGGAACATTCTCAGCTTTCTGGATAGTTTAACTGACATTGGAAGTGTCATCAAGATAGAAACAGAAGTTTGAGAACCATGAGTGAGAATGTTTCCATATTTATTTGGGGCATTTTGATTTTAAGCAAAAGGCTATAGAGATGGAGAGGTTTAGTTGGTATTAGGTTATGTAAATATTAAGCCCAACAGAGCAATGTGGGCTACACTTCAGTAAGAAGGAAAGTTATCAGCTTCTGGGCTGCAGTAGAAGCCATGGAAGGGAATGGGATCAGCAAGGGCACAGGGAGCTGAGGGAAGGGCAGAAGACAGAGAGCTGAAATGGGCTGAGGAGAGGCAAGAGGCAGGGAAGAAGGAAGAGGAGGGCCAGGATGCAAGGGCAGGACGGACGCAGAGATTAAGTCATGGGAACAGTGAGTGGGAAACATTTCAAGAATCAGGGAGTGACCAAGAGCATCTGAGAGGTCACAAAAGACAGAGTTGTAAAAGTGTCCACTGGATTTATTGATGAGTATGTTAGTCCATTCTCACACAGCTGTAAGGAAACACCCAAGACTGGGTAATTTTGAAAGGAGCGAGGTTTAATTGATTCACAGTTCCACATGGTTGGGGAGGCCTCAGGAAACTTACAGTCATGGCCACAGGCAAAAGAGAAGCAAAGGCACATCTTACCTGGCGACAGGAGAGAGTGAATGTGTGTCACTGCAGAAAAAAACTACCATTTATAAAACCACCAGATCTCGTGAGAATTCACTTACTATCATGAGAACAGCATGGTGGAAACCACCCCCATGATTCAAGCACTTCCCACCAGGTCCGTCTGTAGACACCTGGGGATTAAAATTCAAGGGGAGATTTGAGTGGGGACACAGAACGTAATCATATAAATGAGGAAATCATGAGTGACCTCAACGAAAGACACTATTAAAGCAAAGGGTGGATTGCAGGGGCTGGAGCAGCCACAAGAAGGAGAGGAGGTGGAGAAGGCAAGAAAAGACAACCCTTTGAAAAGGCTTGGTTAAGGTAGTGGAGAGAGAGGGAGCTGTAGCCAGTAGGGTCAAGTGTTTAAGGTGGGAATGTGAAGAATGTTTAAGCTGTGCTTAGAAAAATCCAGTAGAGAAGAAAAAGGAAAAGATACAAGGAAAAACTAACAAGAGAGGTAATATAGTTTCGATATGTTTCCTACTTAAATCTCATGTTAAATTGTATTCCCCAATATTGGCAGTGATGCCTGGTGGGAGGTGATTGGATCATGGGGGTAGAGTTCTTATGAATGGTTTAGCACCATCTCCTTTTCCTCAAGATAGTGACTTCTCACGAGATCTGGCTGTTTAAGAGTGTGTGACACCTCTCTTTCTCCCTCTTGCTCCTGCTTTTGTGTAACCGACTGTTCCCTCTTTGCCTTCCATCGTGATTGGAAGCTTCCTGAGGCTTCACCAAAAGCTGAGCAGACATTGTCACCATACTTCCTGTAAAGCCTGCAGAACCATGAGCCAATTAAACTTCATATCTTTATAAATACCCAGTCTCAGGTATTCCTTTATAGCAATGCAAGGAGGACCTAATTTGAGAGGAAAGTCCCTGAAAATAGCAGGAGTGGACAGTGTCCTGAGCACAGATGGAGATCATCCTAGGCAGGAACAGACACTTCTTTCCTTGCAACAAGGGGAAGACACTGTGTGTGAGCTTCGGCACAAGAGGGTGGTCATTGCTGGGGACAGAAAGCAAAGATGGTCCCCTGTGATGACGTTCCTCATCTCTGAGAAGAAGGAAGTGAGGTCATTTGCTGAAAAGAAGTGGATGATAGGAAAGTCAATGGTCTGAGAATAGAAAAGAGACTTTTCTGTTTGACTGGCACCATTCTATGAATTTCTATTCTCCTTAATAACATGTAAGGCATCATTACTGTGACAGTGGTGCCATGACTTTGAAGAAGAAAGACTTATGTGACAAGATTATTCTGAAAATAGTACTTAATGGAATCAGTGGATTAACTTAATTTTAGTGTTTCTTGAATATTTGTTAGGAAAGTACCATGTAAATTCTGTTGAGATTGTCTCTTGGAAGGCTTAATTAACTCTGGCTCCAATTTAGGTATCTTGGTAGGTAAAATTGCTTTTCTATGTCCTTAGTGTTTTATTCTTAATGATGATGATGATAACAAAAACAACTAATTTTGATTGAGCCTTTAAATATACCAAGTCTTTTTATAAATACTTCAATCCCATTTCACTGTCACAAGCACTCATGAAGTAGGTAGTATTATATCACCTACTTTGCAAGCACTCATGAAGTAGGTAGTATTATATCACCTACTTTGCAGATAAAGAAATCAAGGAACATAAGGATTTAGTTATAACTTGCCTTGGGGCACATAACTAAGAAATGCTGCATTCAGGATTCTAACTCAGTAATGTGGTTCTGATGAGGGTGCTTGTAATCTCTAAACAGTATTTTCTCATGAACTATGGTGAATCTTGTCTAATTGATGCCCCTACTTTGTAAGTAAAACCAGTCTGATTATTTTAAACATGTCAAACTTTCTGTAACCCCCAGAACCATAACTCATCCCACTGTCCTCAGGCAGAGAATGTACTCACATTCTGAGAAGCGAGGGAAGAGGATTATTGTCCCCCACTTCACTCAAGTTTATTGTCTTATCGTTCATGGATTCTCTGTTTTCAGCTACACAGCTACTGACTTTTCTTGCTCCTCTCTATCTCATTGTCTTCTGGTATTTGAAATCCTGCTCCTTTCCCAGGCATCTCCATCTCCATTTATCCAGTTTCAGAAAGCTTAAGCTTAGACTCATCCGTGTTTCTTCTCCTCTCACCTACATGTTCTATAATTAGCCAGGTCTGCTGGCTTGACTTTAGAAACATATCTTCAAGCCATTTTTTTCTCATTCTGTCCTTGACCACGAGCCAAAGTCCTCATCGGCACTCACCTTTTTGGTTTCTGTTGGCACATTAGTTTGCTAGGACTGCCACAATAAAGTAGCACGGCTGGGGTGGCTTACACAACAGAAAGTTATTTTCTCTTTTGTGGAGTCTTGAAGTCCAAAATCAAGATTTTAGCAGGGTTGATTCCTCTGAAGTCTTTCTCTTTGGCTTGTAGGAGGCCGTCCTCTCCCCATCTCTGTCTCTGCTCATGGTCTTCCCTGTGTGTGCAACCTAATCTCTTCTCCTTACAGGAACACCAGTCATATTGATTTTAGGCCTACTGTAATGATTTCATTTAAACGTCCTCTTCGAAGGCCCAACTCCAAATACAGTCACATTCTGAAATACAGGGAGTTAGGACTTTAACATATGAATTTGAGGCAGGGGACACAATTGAGCTTGTAACAACTGGCTTTCACTTGTGCCACATTAGTCTTTTCTCAACACTGTAATTCACATCGTCTTATCTCAATGGTTTTGCCTTATGCTTGGAATAAAATCTAGGCTCATTGCTATGGTTTTCATAGCCAAATACACTGCCTTATTTCAGGTGTGAGAAGGCTATGGTGACCAGTTAAGCACTCAGTCTCTGGAGTTTCATTGCCTGGGCTCAGATTCTAACTCCACTTTAGTGACATGACCTTGGGGAAAATTACTTAATTTACTTAAACCTCAGTTTCATCATCTATAAATAAGGATAGTTTGATAGTAGAATGTTTAGGGTTCTGGATAAAATGTGGTAGTCCAGATACAGATTTCATGGAATCCTTGGTCCTTATGAAGATCCTATAAATGTTGGCAATTCATGATTTTCTTATATTCATTCACCTCTTTCCTGAGATTGTGAAAGAACTCCTAGACCACGAGTGTCCAAACTCTTACCATTTTAAACTTTCTTACCCTCTTGCCACACTGTGTTCCTAGATGTATCTTTCTATAACCTGATCTTATCTCACCAAAAACTCCAAAAGAGGTGCAATCTGTTTGAAATAAATGTTATGTCCCTATCCCAAGAATTAAAGAGGTGAAAATTTGCCCAAAAACTACGCATCCATCTTTTTCTCCCAATAACTCTATCAACCTTAGAATCCTTCACTTCAGCTGATGATATTGCCAGTCATGGCACAAACCCTGCACCTTCCAAATGCACAGATTGTCTTAGTCTTTGCTTATGAACCTATCCTTTCTTCAAAACTTTACCTTTCTAGTCATCCTCCATCCAGAGTCTCTCTTCCCTATATTCCTTGAGCACTTTATGCGATCTTCTCCTGATAGTGCTTACCGTCAGTATGCTTCATTTTGTAACAGTGAATGTCAAATGGTCTTAGACCATCTCGGAGGTGATAGGAGTCTTCACTTTCAGCAGTACACCTCAGTAATATTTTGAGTTCTCAGGAATTAAAGTCAACTCAGAATTAGTGTCTAGTAATCTCTCCATCTCTCATTTTTCTCTCTCCAGTATACAGCCATTCTGACAAAAAATGAGTAGGATGAAGATTTGTAAAATATAATATTTATTGTGGCTGTGTCAAAGGAAACATTCTCTAGGCTATTGAACCTCACTTTCAACCAAGATCTGCCTCTGTGAACAGACTTAACTCTGTCTGCTAGTTGGGAGGACGTAAAATATTATTGTAAGTATTCATGCCATAATTTAAGAGATTTTGTGGTTAAATAAATCCATGAACATTTTAATATGCCACTGTCTATTTAATTCCTTGGGGCAGCATGACCAATGAATTACCTTTACCGGTGTCTTTGGATCAAAACACTCTGACACTAGGCTCCTGCTGCCATTTCCATAATTGTACCCTCTTCCTTCTTGTATGTAAGCATTGCCAAATAGCCCGTATCACTCAGGTTTTGTCATTTCTACTAAAATTAGAGCCCATTTCAATGACTGTATCTCCCATTATTATCCCCAGCTATAAAACAGTTAAGGAACAGTTTCCAAAGAGCTTTCTAAAGATACTAATGCTGTTCTCACCTATACACTTTCTAATATCTTAGTAAACCAAGTGTCTTCTGAACCCTGTCAGGTGACAGAGTAAAAGGAATAGGTGAAAAATGCATTTATAATAATCTACCCCAACATTACCATCCCTCTAAAATGTTACATTCCTTTCTCCACGTTATGTCAGTTCTGGAATTTCAGACACATTAAATTCAGTACACCATTGACCCCATGGTTCAACCACTGAAGCAAACAAACTTTTCATCTACTTCCTACTGCTTGATGTAATGCGTTAATTTCAGATTCTCAGGAAAGTATGCCCAAAACAATACATTTGGTCTGATTCAACATTATATTGGGCTTCCTTGTCTGGCAATCTTAGAATTCATTTCCACACATGTTTTCTAGTTTTCTGCCAATATAAATTGGCCTGATTTAGCAAAGATTTGTGTGTACAAGTTGTCTCTTCTAAGAAAAAACTTTGTAATCCCTCCACATGAAGTGTACTGAAGATGATTTATTTATAACTCTGGAGGAAGGATAGTTGGCGATGACTCCATGCAACAGAACTGCTTCTGGTGATATCTCAAGTGACTTTTAAGCAAGGGGATACCAGTTTCCTCAGGCAAGGGAAGAAAAGGTAACTATGATGGCAAAAGAAGACTCAACAGAGTTTGGTTTTAAGATTCTCATTTTCATCCTGGTCCAAAATCTTAAGGTTCTGCTCATTTCTGATCCCTTTTCTAGACCCACTTAAAGAATTTGACAAGGCTGTGAATTCAATGTGCTTAATACAATATTTGCATGGAATGTGTCATATGCCAAACAGTGTAAATAAGTAATAAGACATTTTTAAAGCCACTGAAAAAATTTTATTCTCTAACTGTAAGTTAAATTGGGGGTGCAAAGCCCTGACCTTATCTTTTTTTTAAAGATCTACATTGCAATCAGCAATAGAAATCCCAAGCCACAGTACTTGTAGCCATCATAAATAAATATATACTATGATAGTCAGATGCAGTACTTACTTTGTATCTCAACGTCTTTCTTTCAATCAGCACTTCCTCTCTTGGTATATTCCGTGTGTTAATATACACTAAGATGCTATGACTAAAATTTGACTAAATAAATTTATAAATAAACACACAAATACACATTAAAGTGCTTTGGATAAATAATAATTTTTCAAATAGTTTGGGCATTAACTTAAATGTTAAGCAGATTTTTTTATACAAAAGTTCTCAGAATGTTCACATACTAAAAGTACAGTGTATATGAAGAACATACATGTTCCCTGAAGTCTGTTCTTCAGGACATATTTAGGAAATGCTACTTTAAGTCTTAGTGTCTCATCTAGGCCCTCACAATGTGCCCAAATTAAATGCTTAGGATTTCTTCCTGTATTAGTTTTCAGCTGCTGTGTAGCAAATTACCACAAACTCAACAGCTTAGAAAACGTCCACATAACCACCGATCCTGTGTTAGAAGCCAGACATGGCTTAGCTGTGCTCACTGCTTAGAGTCTTGCAAGGCTCCAATCAAGTGTTGGCTGGAGCTGCCCTACTGAGCATCAACTGGGAAAAGGTCTACTTTTGTTGGTAGAATTCAGGTCTTGGGAGGACAGAATTGAGGGCTTCTGTTTGGTACTGACTGTTGCTCAGAGGTCACTCTCCCCTCCTAGAGGCTGCCTTGAGTTCTTTACCTATGGGCCTCCCAACACGGGCAACCCACAACGGGCAGCTTGCATTTTCAAAACCAGCATGGGGGTGAGGAACTCAAACAAGATGTTTACCGTCATCATATAGGATGTAACAGTGTAACCACATGTAGGTGAGCACATCTATCCATCCCCCTTTTCCTTATTGTGTATTTAGAAGGACAGCACAAAACTCCTGCCCCCACACATACACACATTCCAGGAAGGGGATTACACAAAATGGTGACTGCCAGGAAGCAGGGATCACAGGTGGCCACCTTAAGAGTCTGTCTGCCACATTTCCCTTTTGTGAAAGGCCTTTTTTTTCTATCTGGTCTCACCCTATTAACTGCCTCACTTGGGAAAGGGATGATATTTTTCTGTATTACATGGGCTGGATTATTAGGTGTCTCCTTCCTGCTACCTGGTTCCTTCAGAGGAGAGTACAACTAGATGTTAATCCATAATGACCAAGTCAACAGACTACATTTTCTTTCTTTAATTAATTAATTTTTTTTGGATATGTCCTATTACCTATTATCTACTGCCAAAAATGTTCCTGCATCTGCCCTACATGCATAGAGGTACTGGGGAGGCATGAGAATCAGGACATCAGTTTGGAACTGGGACATGGAGATTTCACAGGGAAATTTAGGCTGCAGGAATTTCCGCAGCCTTCAGCAAAAGACACTCGCCAGTGACTCCAGACGGTGTTCTCATGTGGCCTAGCTGGTGCCCTCTGCATGTGGCCAATAGGAGTAGCTATCAATATTCCACTTTTCTCCCAATATTCCAGGCATTGCCCACTCTGACATATGACAGCACACTTTCAATTCAAGGACAGCTTCTCTCAAGCTGTTCTGTTTCTAAGTGACTTTGCCCTGCCATCATTTCTTAGTGCCCAGAAAATATAATCTTTATTATTAAGCTAATATAATTGTTTAGGTGAATGAGATGCCAAAAATACACAAGAGTGCATATCAAAGTCAACGTGCCTGGCTTGGGGTTATTCATGCTTTTGCAATATCTGTACTTCTTTTCTCTCCCACTAGAATAGATAATTAACAGTTGATTGAAATTTCAAAGCAGCATCTGTGTAAAAAACCATCCAACTCATAATATTCAATAGTTGCTGCTTTGAAAATACCCTCTTAACTAATTTGCTTTATTATCTTTCCAAGATGTGTCCCTTCCGATTTGAGTAACCTGGAACAAAGTGGCCCATTTGGCTCAGTCTACTATTTCTTTTGGCTCACAACCTCATAACATAACAGTGCAATTGACTCCACATTCAGAGTAGAAAAATTGCTCTGCCAGCATTTGCTAATAACACTATCTCTCTGTACCACTGGGCAGCTGAGTATTCTCTTGGTAAAACCAGGAAAGGAAAGAGACGTTAGTTACCTTTTATAAACATTTCCTTAACCTAAAACTTTTTTATTTTTTATAAAGGGAATTCTTGAACTTTCAGAAAGAAAACTAGTTTTATAATCCAAAAGTTGATATTGAAGTTGTTTGTTTAGAGTATTTAATGCATTTTTTCCATAGATGCAATGCTTCAAGTAGTGGTTAGCCTTCTAGCACAGTAATACTGATCTGCCTCCTGCCTACCTCATCAGTCTTATTGTTCTACTCTGCCCCAAATTTCTGTTTCGTTTATTCTAGGTCTGGCAAGCTTTTTCTGTAAAGTCTCATGAAGTATGTACTTTAGGTTTTGCAGGCCATGTGGTCTCTGCCACAACCACCTAAAGCTGCCATTACAAAGCAGAAACAATCATAGACAATATATAAATGAATGGGGCTGTATTTCATAAAAAATTATTTATAGACACCGAAATTTGAACTTCACATAATTTTCATCTGTCACCAAATATTATTTATTTTTTTAACAAGTATTTAAAACTGTGGAAATTATTCTTAGCTTGCCACTTGTCCAACAACAGATAGCAGCAGAATTTGTCAGGCTGTCATTCGTGCATCTAAATCAGCTCTCTTCCAGTTCTTGGATGCTGCCAAACTCTCACATTCAGTCCTATGTCCATATCCTTCCTTCTACCTGGTAGGCTCCATATTTTTCCACTCTCCCTTTCTTTTCCTTCTCTTTTACCAAAGTAATTTATGTTCAGCCCTATCAACTTCAGAACATACCTCTATTGCTATGTTTTCAAGGAAGCCTCCCAAGAACCTAAAAACAGGTCTGACTTTAGCCCCTACCACAGTCTGCTTTCACGGTGCATCCTGTGCTTCTTTAGAAAAGTTTATTGTAATATAATCAATAATCAACTAAAAGTATAGTCACATAATATCTGTTATGCATTACTGTTTATGTCTACAGTCTCCTTGAGAACAGGGATTATATTTGTTTGGTTACAAACATATGCCCCATGCATAACACAGTGCTTTCCATATAGTACAGGATGAATAAATGTTTTTGTATAGCAATCACATAACGCTTAATACAATTCTAAAGTGTAAGTATCCCCCCTTTATAGATGAATGAACGCAGGCTTCAATAAGATAAATAAATATCCTACTTGAGGACACAAGGCTAATAAGGTCATTTCTGCCTGCTCCAAAGGTTTTGATATTTCTACTATTGTATTAACAGACATATTAACTTCTTACCACACTGTATTAGTTGGTATTAAAATGTTAGGCATTTTCATTAAAATGGTGAAATCTATCTGTTGCATCTAAAATAGTAGAAAGGATCATGCAAAACATAAAAATGACAATACACAAACTCATTTTTTTCTACCTATGCATACATTGATAAGAATTTTTGTTTATTTTCGCAGTTTGGAGACTTTGAACCTAATCAACACTTAGATGTTTGTCTTTTCTCCTCAATCTTGTCTGGAACTCAGTCATTCCTTTCAATCTTCCAATTCAATCTTTCTTTCTCTAGGGGATTTTTTTTCTTCTGTTATTTGCTTAATTGTCTATCATCTATTCATTAATTTTTCATTAAGTAATAAACCTTGTTATTCATTAAGTCTTGCAGATCTATTCTTAAAGTCTTCTAGCTTTGCCATCATGATTTCTGTCTCTTTACATGACTTGGAATAACTCTCCTATTTGATCTTTTAGGCCACAAATTCATGCCTTCATAACAGTCAATGGAGCACATGCCTTTTTAGTTCAAAAAATCAGATTTAAAAACAAAATTCAAAAAATATGCCTTGTATGTGCTTTAACATCCTTGAGTGCTCATATATATATATATATATATATATATATATATAAAATTATCATTGTTCTGTTTCATCAGTTATAATTCATTAAAGAACAGTTTTGTTTATTTTTCTCTCTCTCTCTGACCCTTAAATCAGCTGTTGTCTGTGCTTGAGGTGGTGGAGTTTCAGTTCCCTCAGCATCCTCCTGGGCAGCCTCTTCAATGTGAAAGAAATAGCATTTTTTGCCCCTGGGCCTCTAGTGCAGCAGAATTGGAATGAAGTTTCCCACTGAGACTCAAGAAAAATGCTTCCTCTGTTCACACCTATCTTTGCTCTTTTCTTGCTCAAATGTTGGCTTCTCCTCATTTTGGGGGGTTCAGGTTGGCAGACATATTCACATAGTCTATGTCCCCCTATTTTTTCCCTGGGGAAATGAAGGATTACTGGAGTCCAAGATGATCCATGGATCCCTCTACCTCCTCACCCTATCCCTCTTACACATGCTGGGATAGGTTCTTCATTTGCTCCCTAGGGGAGAAAATTACCTTCCTCATATGGATGTATTTTCATGAGATTTAGAGGAAGCTTCTTTTTAAAAACGCTTCCTCAAAAGTAGTGCTGTTGGAATCCAGTTCACTAGTGAGTCCTTTATATTATTTGTATGTAATGCATTTTTATCTGATGTTGTAAATTTATCTTGTTATGAAGCTGAATGTCAGATTAAAAATTTTAAAATATATTTTAGTGAACTTTAAAAGAACCAAACTGTTTATTCTTCTATTATTTTTAAAGCAGAACTTTGACCTCAGGCCAGCAGCATAGCCCTGGTTAAAAGGTCCTCGTATGGAGATTGATGGGACAGGACCTGCACACTACCCTTATTAAAACAATTCCAAGCATAATTTCTATCACAGTGCACTGGGAAAAATCATCATATCATCTTTGTATGGAGAGTGGATTCATTATATAAAAGCACATTTTCAAAATTCTCAATACTGTTACTATTTAAAATTACCCTTTAGAAAATATTAATTTTTATTAAACTAAAAATTAGTTTCTAGCATTTGTGATTTTTTAGGTTAGGTAAAATATTGTTCATATCATGAGGACAATACACTTAATAGCTTGAGTAGATTGCTCACTTCTCAGCTAATAATTTTGTTGTCGTTTTGACCTAGCTTCAGAGTCACAAATAAATTTTTATGATCTGATAATATTCTTGCAGTTATTTTTCTATTCTATTTCCCTGAAATTCTTTTGTGAGTTGCAAATTGCTGTGGTAATGCTTCCATTTTGTATTGTTTTCTGATTGTTATTTGAAACTGCTGCTAGCACTGCCTCCAGATGCCTGCTAGAACAAAAACTTAATTTTTAAAATAATGCTTTACTATGGAACTTAACTATTTGGTCTGAACTATACCTAAGTATAGTATTATAAGTTAATTGCAACCAAATATGTTTGAAGATGAATATTGATGAAGATAAATATAAATTTTAGAGTATAGTTCTTGAAAATGGACCATGATATTAGGTAAGATTCTAATATCAAGATTAGGTTTGAGATGACAGGATTGATTATTTATGTGTGAAATACTCACCCCATGGCCCAGGATGATCTTATTTTGCTAAAAATGTGAACAGCAATTCCATTGTGCAGCACACCAGTCTTGAAAATTGTTAACAAAACAATAAGTTATTGAATCAACACAACTAGATCAGTTATTTTATTTCTTCCAAATTATTTTCCTCTGCTAAAGGAAAATAAAACAAATAAAAGCAAAGCAAAGCAAAACAATTTTCAGAACATTTCAAAAGCCATCTTTCTGCCTAAAGTTCATCATCATCCCTTTTCTTGCCTATCTAACCTGTCGCTATTGAACAAATGATTTAAATTAGGATACAAATATGGCGTTTTAGACTATATTCCTATCTCTGGCTCCACATGTGAGAGAATGAAGAGTTTAGATTTTAATCACAAAACACTTCCAAACAAAACTCCTTCAAAATGAATCCAAATAAAATGTTTCTCAATAGATAATGCAATTCTGTCAATATCAATATTATTCTATCAATATCAATAAATAATGCCAACATATATATATATGTATATAAAACCTTTCCTGTAAAAATAAACTTTAAAAAAGTCGTTAGGAGTTGTAATATTGTTTCCAACATGTGTGACATTTCTCTGCACGTAAGAGCTGAATGAGTTTCCTTGAATAAGATTATAACCCAGTCAAGAGCGGTAGCCCTCAACCAGAGAGGATTTTACCTTCCAGGAGATATTTGGCAAAGTCTGCATGAATATCAAGAAAGACAATCTTATTTCAAGAGTCAACTTGAGCTGGGAGGAAAGATTTGGGGCCCAAATAATCTTTCTCAGAAAGCCAATGTTTACATGATGGTCTGAACAAGGAATTAAGATTCCAGAGTGAGCTCTTGTTATGTGAAATCCAGTTGGGTAGTTGCTACAATCACTTTGGTTTAATTAACAAGAGTGTCTAAAGCATTTATTATTATTTATTGGAAACAAATCTTACTGATATTGAATATTTGAAAAATTAACTTGTCAAATCAGTACTAAATTACATTGCTAACGAGAGCTAGTTTGTAGATATTGTTTTTATATATGAAAAAATGGAACTTTTGCATTGTCTGGATTTGAATCCAACAAAGCTATAGATTAGATCTATAGATTAGTGCTTTGAAACCAGACAATACATAAATTTGCACAAGAAAATGACAGGAAAAATAGTGCAAATTCAAACTTTTTAATTAGAAAATTCACACAAAATGTTTGACATACTTATTCATAGTGACCAGTGTTTTTGATACTGCAGGCAAAATACCATTATTTTTATGGGTTGAGTTGTGTCCCCTCAGAAAGATATGTCGAAGTCTTAACTCCTGATACTGTGAATATGACCTTATTTGAAAATCAGGTCTTTGTAGATGTCATCAAGTTAAAATGAGGTCATTAGAGTGGGCCCTCATCCACGGATTGGTGTCCCTATAATAAGAGGTGGGAGATCTGAAGAGAACACTGTGTGAAGACATAGAGGAGGATGGCCCCATAAAGTCAGAGGTCGAGACTGGAGTGACACTACCACAGCTAGGAAAGCCTGTGGCTGCCAGAGCTGGAAGAGGCAAGGAGGGATTCTCCCCAAGAGGCTCAGAAGGAACATGGTCTGGCCAACACCTTGACTTTGCAATTCTAGCCTCTTGAACTCTGGGAGAATAAATGTCTATTGTTCAAAATCATCCGGTTTGTGGTACTTTGTTTTGGCAGCTCTAGGACAAAAGTACAGATTTACCTATGGGAGAAATTATTTGTGTGGGATTGGGGATGGGGATGTTTTTTCTTCCTGAAAAATCAGAATAATCAACATTGTGAAATTAAATCTCCCTTGAAGTATGATTTAAGAACACTCTTTTGGGATCATACAGCACCATCTTCTGGGCAGCTGTCTCAATTACCTAACTTACTGAAAATAATACTTTTCTTCTTGCAATAATAATTTTTAAAAACTTCTTGAGCACCTACTATGTTCAAGGCATTGTTTAGCTTTCTTGGGAAGCATCTGTGTATCAAAAAAAACTAAAAGACCAGAAAAGGAGGCTTAGATATGCCACACTCTAAGATAAAAAGGAGAGGAACAATTACACTTCTCATTTAAAAATTAGAAATTAATGTAGTGCTTATTATTTCATTTTAAAAAGTAAAATATCAAAGTAAATTAAAATGTCAACGCTCTTATTCAGCAGTCAATAAAGTGTTTAATTCAAAGAGTATTTCACTCAAAGAGTTCTAGGTTAATTTGCATGTCTAGGCACATATTCTAGAAAATGTAGCTAGATCAATAAATTTCTACACACATATTATATATATTTATAAAGAGAGAATGTGAAATATTGGGTCTAAAATTAGTACCACTATATGCTAACAAAACAACATAAATTAGTGTTTACAACTAAATAGCTTATCTTACAATCTTACGAAATTGCACAGAAAATGAAAAGCAATACATATAAATATTTAAATGGTCCCTACTCATTCTATATACATATAATCAATCTACTTATTGAACATAAAAAGTGTATGTATATCTCTATATTTAATACACATGTATTAATGACTATTCCAAATAATTCTTTTCCATTTGGTCTTTTTTGAGATGCCCATATGAGGAAATATTAACTAATATTGTCCTATTCAGCCATTATTCATCTAAATAAAAAATAATGTTGGAAAGATTGCCCTTTATGTTTAGTGTGTTTGTAGCTTTTTGAGTGAATTTTGTATTCATTAACACTGCATAGTGAAAAGAGCGTTATAATTTTTATTTCATGTAATGCTGTTCCAAACACACAAAATCCTATGGGAATGTAACTAAATTTACAAATTATACACTCATGCATTTACTATGTCAATAGGACTTCAACTTTTAATGAAAAATCAATTCAAACAAATAAAAAAGATCAAACTCCCTCAAATTTGTTGGTGTCCACTTTACAAAGGGAAAAAGCTAGAAACCATATACTGAGCTACTATAGTTTCAACTATTCTGACTGACAGGGCACAGGGAGACCCTCCTAAAAATTGTATTTGGGGCGAGCATAATCTCTCTCGTACACAGTGTTATTTCTCCGCCAGTCGTAAAATATGGCGCCTCTTTGACCTTTTTCTCTTTCGCCCTTCTGTTGCCTGAAATGAGAATAGAATGTCTAGAGTTGTGAAATCCAAGATGAGATGAATGGGGAAAGGAGAGCAGGAGCTGGAGCAGAAGGACAGAGGATCTGCAGCTTCTGGGGACTTCACAGATCTGTCCTACCCGGCACAGGATGGACAATGTACTTCATTTATATATTTAAAAAAAAATGTTCAAGTCACAAGAATTAAGCACATTTTAATTGCAGCCAACTCAATCCTAATTAACAGTTTATTTTGAGGACATATTTTCACAGAGAGCTGAAATAATTTGTTGATGGACTTGAGTAGGGGAGAGAGGCGGGATCTGTCAAAAATAACAGGTAGAACAAATAGGGAATGGTGGCACCATCTCCAGAATCAGAAATTATGTGAGAAGATTTGAGTTAGGAGGTGGGGGATTAGTATATATTTTTGTTTTTATTTTTTGACTTGTTATGATAGAGATAACTATTGTGATGTTTAATACTGAGTATCAACTTGATTGAAAAACGCAAAGTATTGCTCCCCGCTTGTCTGTGAGGGTGTCGCCAAAGGAGATTAACATTTGAGTCAGTGGACTGGGAAAGACAGACCCACTCTCAATCTGGGTGGGCACCATCTAATCAGCTGCCAGTGCAGCCAGAATAAAAGCAGGCAGAAAAAAAATCTGAAAAGTCTAGACTGGCTTAGTTTCCCAGTCTACACCTTTTGTGCTGGATGCTTCCTGAGAAGTTTGATCAACTGAAGCCTTCTTCTCTCAACTCGTCAAAGTCATTCTATACCCAGCTTTGATCCATTGCTGGCGGTGAGCTGCGTTCCTTTGGAGGGGGAGATGCACTCTTATTTTTTGAATTTCCAGCTTTTCTGCCCTGCTTTCCCCCCATCTTTGTGGTTTTATCTGCCTTTGGTCTTTGATGCTGGTGACTTACTGATGGGGTTTTGGTGTGGGTGTCCTGTTTGTTAGTTTTCCTTCTAACAGTCAGGACCCTCAGCTGTAGGTCTGTTGCAGATTGCTTGAGGTCCACTCCAGACCCTGTTTGCCTGGGTATCAGCAGCAGAGGCTGCAGAAGATAGAATATTGCTGAACAGCAAGTGTACCTGTCTGATTCTTGCTCTGGAAGCTTCATCTCAGGGGTGTACCCCGCCGTGTGAGGTGTGGGGTGTCGGTCTGCACCTAGTGGGGGATGTCTCCCAATTAGGCTACTCAGGGGTCAGGGACCCACTTGAGCAGGCAGTCTGTCCGTTCTCAGATCTCAACCTCCGTGCTGGGAGATTCACTGCTCTCTTCAAAGCTGTCAGAGAGAGTCATTAACAGAGACAGGCAGGCCTCTTTGAGCTGCGGTGGGCTCTACCCAGTTCGAGCTTCCCAGCGGCTTTGTTTAGCCACTTAAGCCTCAGCAATGGCGGTTGCCCCTCCCCCAGCCTCGCTGCCGCTTTGTAGTTAGATCTCAGACTGCTGTGCTAGCAATGAGGGAGGCTCCGTGGGCGTGGGACCCTCCTGGCCAGGTGTGGGATATAATCTCCTGGTGTGCCCTTTGCTAAGACTCTTGGTAAACTGCAGTATTAGGGTGGGAGTTATCCGATTTTCCAGGTGTTGTGTATCTCAGTTTCCCTTGGCTAGGAAAAGGGATTCCCTTCCCCCTTGCGCTTCCCAGGTGAGGTGATTCCTCGCCCTGCTTCAGCTGTCGCTGTTTGGGCTGAAACAGCTGACCAGCACCGATTGTCCGTCACTCCCCAGTGAGATGAACCCGGTACCTCAGTTGAAAATGCAGAAATCACCCATCTTCTGTGTCGCTGGGGTTGGGAGCTGGAAGCTGGAGCTGTTCCTATTTGGCCATCTAGCTCCAAGGCCACCTGGATGCTTCCTATCCTTGAAAATCAGGCTCCAAGTTCTTCAGCTTTGGGACTTGGACTGCCTTTCTTGTTCCTCAGCTTGCAGATGGCCTATTGTGGGACCTCACCTTGTGGTCGTGTGAGTTAATACTCCTTAATAAACTTTCCTTTATGTATACATCTATCCTATTAGTTCTGTCCCTTTAGAGAGCGCTGACTAATACAACTGTTAACTCTCCATAACAGATAGTTGGGTATTAGAGGAGGGCCATGATTACAGGTATAAATTTGCAAACTGTAAGCATAGAGATAATGTTTGAAATCATGGAACAGGATAAAGTCACCTAAGGATCATGTGTGGAAAAAGGAGAGATTCCCAAGGGAACTTAGCCTCACTAACATTTAGAAACAGGAGTAAAAGGAGGAACCAGGAAAGAAGAACCTATCAGAAAGATGGGAGGGAAATTAAGGAAACCCAGTGTCCTATAAGCTAACAATTTGAATGCTAGAAGAAGAAGGGCTGATCAGCTATAGAACCGCTGCTCAGAGCTCAAGTAAGATGAAGGTTGAGAACAGGACACTGCTGGTGCAAGATGGTGACCTTTTACAGAATATTTTAAAGAAATTGGGAAGTAAGGTCAAATTAATGGCTTGAGGAGGATGATAAAATGGTTGCAGAGAACATAGAAAGGGAATCTCGCTGTGTCACCCAGGCTGGAGTGCAGTGACACCATCTTGGCTCACTGCAAGCTCCGCCTCCCAGGTTCATGGCATTCTCCTGCCTCAGCCTCCTGAGTAGCTGGGACTACAGGCGCCCGCCACCTCACCGGACTAATTTTTCTGTATTTTTAGTAGAGGCGGGATTTCACCGTGTTAGCCACGATGGTCTCAATCTCCTCACCTCGTGATCAGCCCATCTAGGCCTCCCAAAGTGCTGGGATTACAGGCGTGAGCCACCGTGCCCAACCCCATAGAAATATTCTTTTAAGGAGCTTTACAAAGGGGAGATATGCCATATTTTAATTGGTTTTATATTTGAACTATTTCCTAGATTTCAAAAACTTTTTTTTTTTTGTAAAATAGCACAATCTTTAATTAGTTTAATCTGTGGTCATAGTAGCTATTGCATGGAATCTACTTTCTTAGAGATAGTGTTTATACCATTTCCTTCCACCTGGAACATTAACACTCAAGGCACACTGAACATCTGATGCTTTGAACATGTAACTTTCTAAAATATTTGATGCTTACACTTTATCAATGTTTTGTCAGATTTTTAAACATTCTTAAAATTTTGAAAGCATTGATAGATTGTCTTCTAACATATTTTGCATGCTGATGTGAATTCTCATGCCAGAGTAATTCTCCTTTTTTACTTTTACAGTCTGTGTATATTTAGGTTCTTCTTATTTCAGTTGTTCTGAAATATCATCAAGAAGTATTTAGCTATACATCATTTTCATTAAGTTCTTTTCTATTTGATGATCCATATGTTTCTTAAACTTCGAATATTTGCTTTTTTGTTCTCATTTTCTGTAACTCCTTGTGCAAATTTTTATTAACATTTTGATACTCCCCCCCACCCGCCCCAAAGGAATCACATCTGTGTATATTCTTGCATTTGTATCATCTCTCCCACAATGCCCTGATATTTTGGCCATGTGATTTGCTTTGGCCAATGAAACCTTAGCAGGTACAGTGCAAGCAGGGACTTGCTCAACACTTACTGGTGCTTGACCTCTTGGAAGACTTGAGGACCTTCCAAACTTCAAGAGCCTTGGACCACCATGTAGGGAAGTCTAGCTACTCTGCTGAAGGATGACATGAAGAGAAAGAGAAAGTGGGGAAAGAGAGAGGAATAAGAGGAAGAAAAGAAGGGGAAGGAGAGAGAAAGGAGGAGAAAAGGGGAAGGGAAAGGGAAAAAGAGGAAGAAAAGAGAGAAATGCCCACTCAGCCTCCCTCTATTCCAGCCTCATTCCAGCGGAGATAGCAGACGTGCAAGTGGGGACACCATCTCAGGCACTTCAGCCTCCGCAGATACCCCTTAAAACCCGAAAGCTACCCACCTGAGTCAATTCATTCATAGACTAGTGAGAAATCATCAAACATTGTTCTAAACTACTAAGACTTGTGGATTTTTAAACGCAGTAATAAATGATGTATTTTTATTAAATATTAGATTTCCTGAATTCTAATGAATTGCATCTTTTGATTATTATGAATGCATTTTTTGTTTTTTGTTTTTTGTCTGAGTTGTGTCTCACCTCTTTTTTTAACTATATTTTGGGAGATTTTCTCAACTTAAGCCCATCTGTGTGTTTTTTTTTCTTCAAAAGAATGTATTATTTAATATGAATATTAGTATTCAATGAGTATGAAGGAAAAGTAATTTTAAAATAAAACCTTTCTTTATTAAATGATTAAATATTTTAAATAACAGAACCAGAGAAAAATTAATGCATTACAAATTCTTCAGAGGAATTTTTTTAAGGAGTAGAAAGCAAATTAGAAAAAAAAAAGACAGTCTTCTACAGTGTTAGAACTAAAACTTTAGTTTTAGAACTAAAACTTTAGTTTTATAACAAATCACAAACCAAGGCTGCTACTAATTCATTTATATCAAAGCAAGATTTTGCCATTCTATTTGGTTTATCATTCCTATGCAAACTGATTTCAAGTAGCAACTGAAAGTCTATAACACTTTTGAAGATTTTCCTGGACTAGTCTTATTATATATTCTATTACAGGGGCAGCAAAGTAGCTTGAATGAAAGCCCTAAGGTAGAAATACCAAGAAACAGCAGGAACTGGCAACAGGAAGCCGTTGGTGTTCCATGGATATCACACTGAGCTCGAGTCAGAGGTGTCCAGAGGAAGGTAGGATGGGGCACCAGTTGTCTGTCACATCTCTTGAGACATCTCTGTCCCCCCCCCCCCAGATTATATATACCTCTGGGGCACACACTATGCCTTCACATTTTTGGAACATTTGACTCTCCACTCCTAGTCCTAGTCAACTATTGATCACTTTTTTGTCATTATAAATTTTATTTTTTATCAATAGAGCAATAGAGTATATAATCTTTTGTATCTGGTTCACTTTGAGAATAATCATTTTGAGACTTATTCATGTGGTTTTGAGTATGAGTAGTTTTTTGTTTTTAATTGATGAATAGTATTCCATTGTATAGATAAACCACATTTTGTTTACCTCTTCCCCTGTTGATAGATATTTGATTGTTACCAGTTTGTGGCTATTTCAAAAAAATTATTAAAGGTGCTATGTGTATTCATTTCTCTTGGGTGAAAACATAGGATTGGAGTGGCTTGGTTGTATAGTAGTTGTATACTTTTTAAGAAACTGACAATCTGTTTTCAAAATTGATTACACCATTTTACATTTATTCCAGATGTTCATGAGTATTTCAGTTGCTTCACGTTCTCACCAACATTGGGCATTGTCAGTGTTTTTTTCTTTTTAATGTTAGCCATTCTAAATGGGTAAGTAGTGTATCTCATTGTGGTTTTAATTTGCATTTCCGTGATCTATTAGTTAGTTCTTGCACTGCTATAAAGAAATACCTGAGACTGGGTAGTTTACAAAAAGAAGTGGTTGAATTATGTTATGATTCCACAGGCTGTACAGAAAGCATGATGCTGACCATCTGCTTGGCTTCTGGGGAGGCCTCAGGAAACTTACAATCGTGATGGAAGGAGAAGGGGGAGTCAGCATTTCACATGGCGGGAGCAGGAAGAAGAGAGAGAGGGGAGAGGTGCTACATGCTTTTAAACAACCAGATCTCATGAAAACTCTATCAGAACAGCACTAGAGGGACGGTGTTAAATCATTAAAAACTGCCCCCATGATTCAATCACCTCCCAGGAGGCCCCACCTCCAGCATTGGGGATTACAATTCAACATACAATTTTGGTAGGGGCACAGATCCAAACCGTATCAGCTCATGATTACTGTTTTTGGTCATCTTTTCATGTGCTTCTTGGCCATTTTTATATCATCTTTGGAGAAATGTCTACTTAAGTTCCTTGCCCATTTTTAAAGTGGTTTTTGTTGTTGTTGAGTTAAAAGAGTTCTTTATATATTCTAGATACTAACTCCTTATCAGATACACGGTTTGCAAATACTTTCTCTCATTCCCTAGGTTGCATTTTCATTCTGTTGGTTGTTTCCAT
This sequence comes from Macaca thibetana thibetana, assembly GCF_024542745.1. Classification (NCBI taxonomy): domain Eukaryota; kingdom Metazoa; phylum Chordata; class Mammalia; order Primates; family Cercopithecidae; genus Macaca; species Macaca thibetana. Next base: position 86,807,328 of record NC_065594.1, read on the forward strand.
TGATGTGCAGAAGCTTTTAAGATTATTGCATTTGTTCATTTTTGTTTTCTTTGCCTGTGCTTCTGGTGTTATATTGAAGAAATCATTTCCCACTTGAATGTCATAAAGCTTTTCTCCTAGAAGTTTTATAGTTTTATAATACATTTAGGTTTTATTCCATTTTGAGTTAAGTTTTGTACATGGTATAAAAAAGGGTCTCACTTCATTTTTTTGGTTTGTTTTGGCATGTGGATATCCAGTTTTCCCAGCGCCATTTGTGAAAAAGGCTATCCTTTTAAGACTGTATAGTCTTGACGCCCTTGTCAAATGTTATTTGAGGGTTTATTTCTAGGTTCTTTATTCTGTTATGTTGATTTATATGTCTTTCTTTATGCCAGTACCATACTGTATTGACTACTATAGCTTTAAAATATGTTTTGAAATGAGGATACATGAAGCCTCAAGCTTTTTCTCATAGTTGTTTTTACTATTCAGAGAACTTTGAGAGCCCATATAAACTTTAGTTTTTTTCTATTTCTGTAAAAGATTGCCATTGAGGTTTTGATAGAAATACATTGAATTTGTGGATCACTTTGGGCATTATGAACATTTTAACAATATTAAACCTTCCAATCCGTAAACCTGGATGCCTTTTCATTTATCACTGACTTCTTTACTTTTAACAGTGTTTTGTAGATTTCAGTATATGTATTTTTACCTCCTTATGTTTACACTAACATATTTTGTTGTTTTTGATGCTATTGTAAATGGGACTGTCTTCTTAATTTCCTATTTAGACTATTCATTGTTAGTGTATAGAAACAGGACTGATTTTTGTGTATTGATTATTATATTATCTTGCAACTTTGATGAATTTATTAGTTCTAACAGTGTGCGTGTGTGAGTGTGTGCACTGTTTAGGGTTTTCTGCATATAAGATCATGTCATCTGCAGAGATAATTTACCTTCTTTCCAATTTGGATGCTGTTTCTTTCTTTTTCTTGCCTAATTTATGTTGTTAGCACTTCCAGTAGTATGTTGAATAGAAATGTAGAGAATGGGCATCCTTGTCTTGTCTTCGTGATCTTAGAGGAAAAGCTTTTAGCTTTACACCATTGAGTATGATGTTAGCTGTGGGATTCTCATATATGACCTTTATTATGTCAAGATAATTCTTTTTCTATTCTAGTTAGCTTTTATCAGGAAACATGTATTTATCATGAAAGGACATTGAATTGTGTCAAATGTTTCCTCTGCATCAATTGAGGTGATCATATGGTTTCTCTTTCATTCTGTTAATGTGGTGTATTACATTGATTTATTTTCATATATTGAAACACCCTTGCATTCCAGGAATAAATCCCTCTTGGTCCTGATGGCTAATCTTTTTAATATGCTGTTGAATTTGCTTTGCTAGTATTTTCCTGAGGATTTTTGCATTAGTATTCATCAGGGTTATTGATCTATGTTTTCTACTCTTATATTGTCTTTATCAGATTGTACTATCAGGGTAATGCTGGCCTCATAAAATGAGCTTAAAAATAGAGTTTGAGAACCATTGGTGTTACTTCTTTAAATCTGTGGTGAAATTCTTCAGGGACACCATCAGGTCCTGGGATTTATGTTGTTGGAAGCTTTTTGGTGACGAATTCAATCATCTTACTAGTTATAGGTCTCTTCAAGTTTTTAATGTCTTCATGATTCAGTATTGATGGGTGGTATGTTTCTACAAATTAATCCATTTTTTCTAAGTTACCCAATTTGTTGGCATGTAGTTGTCTATGATCATTTTTATTTCTGTGGCATAATCTGTAATGTCTCTTCTTCCACTTCTGATTTTAATTGAGTCTTCTATTTTTTTTCTCTTAGTATAGCTAAAGATTTGACAATTTGTTGATCTTTTCCAAGTACTAAGTGTGAATTTCACTGATTTTTAAATTATTTTTCTATTTTCTGTTTCATTTATTTTTGCTCAAATCTTTATTATTTTCCTTTCCTTCTGCTTACTTTAGATTTAGTTTGTTCTTCTTTCTCTAGATCTTTGAAATGTAAAGTTAGGTTGTTGATTTGTAATCTTTCTTCTTTTCAATGTATGCATTTAACTTCTTTCTTAGTACTGCATTTGCTGTATCCTATATGTTTTGGTATGCTACATGTTCATTTTCATTTGCCTCAAAATATTTTCTAATTTCCCTTGTAATTTCCTCTTTGACCCTTTGGTTGTTCAAGAGTGTGTTTAGTTTCAGTATATTTGTGAATTTTTCATTTATTCTACTGTTGTTGATGTTTAGTTTTATTACATCGTGATCAGAGAAGATACTTGGTGTATTTCAATCTTAAATTTGATAAGATCTGTTTTGTGGCCTAACATGTGATCTGGAAGAATGTACCATGTGTGCCTGAAAAATGTGTATTCTGCTATTGTTGGTGGGCTGTTAAGTTCAATTTGTCTATAGTGTTGTTCTAGTTGTTTGTTTCCTTAGTGATCTTTTGTCTGGTTGTTCTATTTCTTGTTGGAAGCAACATATTGTAATTTCCTACTGCTATTTATATTATTGCCAATTTCTCCCTTCAGTTCTGTCAATGTTTGCTTCATATATTTTTGTGCTCTGATGTTAGGAGTATATGTATTTATAATTATTGTATCTGCCTAGTGAATTCATCCTTTTATTACTACATAATGTTCTTCTGTGTCTCTTATGACATCTTTTGACTTAAAGTCTATTTCGTCTGATACAAGTCTGACCATTTCTGCTCTCTTTTTTGGTAACCATTTACATGGAGTATCTTTTCACTTTCTTTCACTTTCAGCCTATATGTGTCCTTAAATTTAAACTGAATCTCTTGTAGGCAGCAGACAATTGGAACTTTCGGGTTTTTGTTGTTATTAAGTCAGTTTAGCCATTTTATGTCATTTGATCAGGGATCTTAATTCATTTACATTAACTTACTAATTTACATTTAGTTATTAATATTGAGGGACTTACTCTTGCTGTTTTATATTTTGTAATCATAACATAGTTTTATAGTTATAATTATATTTTATGTTTTATCTTTTAAATTCCATGCCAAAATTAAAAGTGATTTATGAAACATCAGTACGGTATTATGAGATTCTGTAATTTTTAATAGATTTATCTTTATCTTTGTATTTTTATAAGCTTTCACTTTCTTTGCATTTTTATATGCTGTCACTCATTTTACTCTTGAGCATCCTTTCGTTTAAGCTTCCAAGACTTTAATTACGTTTTTCAAAACAGGTGTAGTAGTGATGAACTCTCAGATTTTCTTTATCTGGGTAGCTTTTGTTTATCCAGGAAAATCTCTATTTCTTCTTTATTTTGAGGATCAGTTTTGCTGAACATAGTATTATTGATTTGTTTTAGAAATCTCCCAAAACAGCGTTATACTTTTTGTTTTCAACAGTAGTATTTATTTGAAATAAATTAAGAAAAAATATATTTTACCTATTCCAATGCTCCTCACTAATTTCTGAAGATTCCATTTCCCTCTGGTACCATTTTTCTTCAGTCTAAAAAACTTCCTTTCACATATTTTTGTTGTTGTGCAGGTCTGAATTGTGTAAATTCTCTAGACTTCCACTGAAAATGTTTTTGTTTCACTTTAATTCTTGAATTATATTTTTACTGGTTATAGAATTTTTGAGGGACACTGTTTTTTTAATCAGAATTTTGAAGGTGTTGTTTTAGTGCCCATAGTTTTCAACAAGCTGTTCTCTGTTCTTTGCATGATTGTCCTCAGTATATAATGTGTTGTTTTGCTCTCATCTCTGGCTGTTCTCAAGGCTATTTTCTTCATTTGGTTTTATTTTGGTTTTTCTGTGTGTGTGTGTGTGTGTGTGATATCCCCAGGCATGAGGCTACTACTTCATTCATGCAATTAAAGTGAAGGTCGTCATTACTGGGACAGGGTGAAATAATGCTTTACATGATAGGGTAAGCTTTTCTGATATTTTAGCAAAGAGGTATAACCTTAAGCTAATAGTATGGAAATATCAGACAAAGCCAAATCAGGAGGCTTTCTAAAATGTAACTGGCCTGTAACCATCCAAAGTTTCAAGGTTATTAAAGTAAAATACACACTGAGGAACTGTTTCAGACCAAAGGAGACAAAAGAGACAAGGCAACTCAATGCAACATGTATTTATAAATTAGGTTCTTTTGCTCTCAAGGTTATTTTTGGGATAATGAGTGAAAGTTGGATAGGATCTGATGACTAGATGGTAGTAATATCAATATTAACTTTCTGGTTTTTAATATTGTATCATAGGTATAAAGGATAATGCTTTTATTTTATGAAATGTATACTTAAGATATTTTGAATAATGAGGCTTCAAGTTGACAGTTTATTATAATATGGTTTGGGAATATAGGAAAAAGTCTATTATACTGTTCTTTAAGCTATTCTGTAAGTTAACAATTATTTTGAAATAACATAAAATAAAAAATAAAAAGCTTTCCATTATCAATAAATAAATTTCATTAAAATGACTACTACTCTAAATAAAAATGATTTTAATTGGCTAATACTTCTCTCTATATTATTATAGTTAGAAGTATCACACTATATATTTGGGTGAATCCTGATAATTTTGACTAGTAAACAAGTGACCTGATTTTCTCTCCTTTCTATTTTATGACAAATAAGAATTTTAATTCATTTATTCTGTAGATAACACAGATTTACAATTTTCTATTGTTATCTAAAATTAAGCAATGTTTTACTTTCCATAAAAAATGTATTATATATTTACATTATTTTATAGCATATTTTTTACACAGTTTTATTTAGCTGTGGTGCCAGTGTAATTTTTGGATACCTTCTGGGCAGGTACGTGGTAACTGTAAACAATTTTTGCTCATGCTGTTGCGTGACTGCCGTGGTAGGTAGCAGTTAGCTACTGATATGGTAGGTAGGTAAGATTGCTTTAAATAATTAATTCTCTAATGCTAAGTGATACTGAAATACATTTTTATTAATTTCAAAAATGTAAACCTCACTATATAAATTTAAATTACCATCAGCAAAATCCCTGGTCTCTTAAGTGTACATAGAAATAGAGACATTTTATTAAGTGGGAATAGATTAATATTAATCTGGAAATTGAGTTTGACCTTATACAGATAATTCTAGACAATCTAAATACAAGTTTACTAGTTTAACACTTTCTTACTTTTTTTTTTTTTTTTTTTTTTTTTTTTTGAGACCGAGTCTCCCTCTGTCGCCCAGGCTGGAGTGCAGTGGCGTGATCTCTGCTCACTGCAAGCTCCGCCTCCTGGGTTCACAGCATTCTCCTGCCTCAGCCTCCTCAGTAGCTGGGACTACAGGCGCCCGCCACCATGCCCGGCTAATTTTTTTTATTTTTAGTGGATATAGGGTTTCACTGTGTTAGCCAGGATGGTCTCGATCTCCTGATCTCGTGATCCATTCATCTCGGCCTCCCAAAGTGCTGGGATTATAGTGGTGAGCCACCGCGCCTAGCGTTGTATTTCAAACTTATTGTTCCTCTGAATATTTATATTGAATAACTTCCCTATAATAACAACAATATGTAGATCCTTTAATTTCTAGTGAGTTCTTGCCTGGTATATTAGCTCACACATAAGCTTGGGATCTTCATAGTCTTTCTTTCTTTTCTCTTTCTTTCTTTTCTTTCTCTTTCTTTTCTTTCGTTTCTTTCTTTTCTTTTCTTTCTTTCTTTCTTACTTTTCTTTTCTTTTCTTTTTCTTTCTTTCTTCTTTTTTTCTCTTCTTTCCCTCCCTTCCTTCCTTCCTTCCTTCTTTCCCCTCCCTCCCTCCCTCCCTCCCTCCCTCCCTCCCTCCCTCCCTCCCTCCCTTCCTTCCTTCCTTCCTTCCTTCCTTCCTTCCTTCCTTCCTTCCTTCCTTCCTTCCTTCCTTCCTTTTTTGAGGTAGAGTCTCACTCTGTCACCCAGGCTGGAATACAATGACACGATCTCAGCTCACTGCAACCTCCGCCTCCCAGATTCAAGCAATTCTCCAGCCTCAGCCTCCCAAGTAGCTGGAACTACAGGTGCCTGCTACCGCATCCGGCTAATTTTTTTTATTTTTTATTTTTAGTAGAGACGGGGTTTTCTGTGTTGGCCAGGCTAGTCTCAAACTCCTGACCTTATGTGATTCACCCGCCTTGGCCTCCCAAAGTGCTGGGATTGCAGGCATGAGCCACTGTGCCCGGCCTCTCCTTACTATAATTCATAATAAAAATTATTTAGAATTTCTGCACACAAAACCTAGCAGACCTTACAAAGATACCTATTTTTGGCTTATTCCCAGGAAGCAGGCCAAGAGCCAGGATAACCCATCATATCCAGAATCCTCTGTATGCTCGCAGGATGCAGTGTTGCTCCTTACGGCCATCTGACAGAAAGTGAACACAATGCCTAAAGCCAGCTGGTCATGGCGAGGCCAACTAGCCAGTGTGCCTAAGTTTAAAACAGTTCAAACCAGAATATTATTATTCAAACTACATCTCTTGCTGTATTTGTTTCTAAAAATCAAGTAAAAAACAGACTTTTAAAAAAAGGTTCCTTAAAATAATTAATGTTTTCTTGAGAAATGAGTGTTTATGACATTGTAGGAATTTTCTCCAGCAGGGGTCAAGTCCATGGAGAATCTCTAACCTCCTCTACAAATTACCATTGTTGACACTGAGCTGGATATAATATTATGTTTATAATGAGGCATTCCTTACATTTATAAGTTCTTATTACATCACTGATATTCTCTCTCTTGAAATGTTTTTTTCTGGAGAACAGTAATTTTCTTTATCAAGTTTAAGAGAATGATTTCCCATCACCAAATCATTGGACACAAAGGTAATTTGTTATTTGCCAACCACAGAATGAGAACATGGGATAAAAAAGTGTGTTTGTCAATTGTCTTTAAGCCATGTGCCTGTAGCCTTAACTAATGTATAAACTTGTCAAAATAGGAGCTAGTGTCTATCATTCATCTTCACCATTGTCCTGAACACCGCTTTGCAGTTAACATTGACTAATTTTGTTAGCAATTTAATATAAATGTGATATGATCATCCTTAACCTAACCCTTTATTCTGAGACCAAAGGTTTGAGGAATATAAACCTAAAAGATTTTATTGCATTTCTTCCACATTTCTGACAATTAAATGTGAGATTTCTTTTTACTAATTAAGGCTAATCTTGAATTTTAATGATTTTATAGATCCTTGCCTCTTTCCTGATTAGGAGAGCAGGATTGTATCAAGTGTGTTGTTATTGGAAGAACATGGTCCTGGCACCAGAAAAATAGGGGTTTGAGACCAAGAACAGATGTTCCCGACTTGTGTGATTTTGACTCATTTTCATACTCTCTCAGAGATTTGTATCTCCTCCAAAAATTTAGGATTAAAAAACCTTTTATGCAGGTTTGTTGTGAGAGCCAGAAATAATTTATCCAAAGTTCTTGGCTCTGACAGATGCCTGAAAAATAAGTTGTCTGTCTTTCACCTTCTTTTCCTTCTCAGTAATATATCCCAATATTATTCATTTCTCCCCAGAGATTTTATTTTGTAAAGCTTTAATCATTGTCATGTTCTCATAGCTCATATCTTTTAAAATATGAAGTGTAAAATTGAACGTAAATCTTCAATAATCTGATGTCATTACTGGATTAATGGGAAGCTTATGGTTACTACCATTTTAATGTTTCCACTAAAATGTTAACATAATTGAGGAACTAGTTTTCAACCTTTGGATGATATTTAGATGATATTTGGAGTACGCAGACAATGACCTAATTTCTAGGGGTCTACACTATGCAAAATGAAATATATGTTCATATATTGTTAAATATGTGTGGCTACTATGTTGATTCACATTTAAATTCATTTTATACAATTGACATATTATATGATACATAAATATGTAATGTAATATGTCATATTACAGATTAGAGACAGTCCTCGACTATAATGGTTTGATAGATGATGTTTGACTTAATGATTTTAAACTTCTTAATGGTTTAAAAATTACATACACTCAGTAGAAAATCAATAAATTAAATGAGATACTCAATACTTCATTATAAAATAGGTTTTGTCTGACCATCATGGTGAAACCCCGTCTCTACTAAAAATACAAAATTAGCCGGGTTTGATGGTGCATGCCTGTAATCCCAGCTACTTGGGAGGCTGAGGCAGGGGAACCACTTGAACTCAGGAGGCAGAGGTTGCAGTGAGCTGCGATCGCGCCACTTCACTGTAGCCTGGGCAGCAAGAGTGAAACTTCATCTCAAAAATAAAAAACAGGGCCGGGTGCGGTGGCTCACGCTGTAATCCAAGCACTTCGGGAGGCCGAGGCGGGCAGATCACGAGGTCAGGAGATCTAGACCATCCTGGCTAACACGGTGAAACCCTGTCTCTACTAAAAAATACAAAAAACAAGCCGGGCATGGTGGCGGGCGCCTATAGTCCCAGCTACTCGGGAGGCTGAGGCAGGAGAATGGCGTGAACCTGGGAGGCAGAGCTTGCAGTGAGCCGAGATCGAGCCACTGCACTCCAGCCTGGCGACAGAGCGAGACTCTGCCTCAAAATAAAGGTTTTGTGTGAGACAATTTTGCTCAATTGCAGGCTAATGTAAGTGTTCTGAGCACGTTTAAGGGAGGCAGGACTAACCATGATGTTCAGTAGGTTAGGTATACTTGTCCCAAATGCACATTTGACTTGGAATATTTTCAATTTATTATGGGTTTTTCAGAATGGAACCTCATTGTAAGTCGAAGAGCATCTGTATATATATATTTCTTGATCAATAGAAACGAATGCTAACTGGTGTCCTAAGGTGTGAACAAGGCCTTTGGATATTTTAAATCAAGAAGAGATTCTCACAGAAAAGATGACTAAGATCATTCAAGTTGACCACGGGTTTTTTGATTGCTGATAAAGTTATATTAAACTTAAAATATCAGATAATTTAGAAATTACCTGATATTTAAAAAAACAAAACACTTGAAAATGACTGTCCCCTTCCAGTTTAGCTCTATTTGCCAATTCTGTGGTTTGGAGACCTGAAGTTGCCTATTCTTGTTTGTCATCTCTTTCTTCAAGAACCCACTCCCAAATAAAACCAAGAACATATCTACCCACATTTTTACTCTTCTGACATGAAATCCACAGTTCAGAGGAACTGAGCAAAAGGCATGTGTTCATGGTAGAAAGAACTTTCTATGAAAATGCAGCAGGCATGCATGTGTACCGCTGGATTGCTCTGTGCATTTTGTGGAAATGTTGGTAGGGAAATTGGAAATACATACCAAAAACAATTAAAGCTCTATTAACCCATAAACTTTCCTTAGAAAAATGTATCTCAAGAGGCCCTCAGAAATGCTTATCTGAGAATGGTTATTGCAGCATTAAATACAAAACAAATCATGGAGATCTCCAAATACCTCATGATTGGAGACTGTTGAAAAGCCTGGTCTGCTGACCACAGAATCCTGGGATAAGGATGACGAGGATTCTCAGGTAAATACTGAGTAAATCTTATTTCTCTCTTACTTTGACGTCAGTGGGTTATTAATACAAATACATACATGTCTGGTGAACTCACATACACACGAGTACAAATACCTATATACGTCTATAAAAATGAACTTTTTTTCAGATCTCTTCTGCCCATCTCTGCTGAAAGGCAAAATAGAAAGCCTTGAGGCATTCCCCACTGTTACTCCCTCCACTCCTCAATAGATCCTATACCGACATTTCTCCCTCTGTTCAATAGGGGTCATGGCTTTCTTTCCATCTAAATGTAATTGTTTGTTTTATAAAGTGACTTTCGCCCCAACTTTCTATTTCGATGTTACCCATCTTTGCACATGGTAAAGTTTCTATGTTTTTTGCTGGCTGAATTTAGGTCTGATTATTAAATTTAAAATGCCACTCTCTTTGTGCAACTAATTTCTGTCAATAGGAGTTAAATTATTCCAGACTACTCTAACTTGGCCATAGTTTTTACAAAACATGCATTGTAATCGTATGCCCTTTTGCCACACTGGTCTAAAATCTCCCGGAAGTCCAAAAATATGTCTTTTGTATCTATTTCTCCAATGCCTAGCCCAGTCCCAGGAATATAGAGGCTGCTCAGTAAGTTTATTCAGATAGATGAATGAAAGCCATGAATGCAGGTAATTTATGTGTCTATTTTATACAAACTAAAACATAGTTGTGCAAGATGGACATACTGTTCTCAAGATGAAAAGCATTAGGTATTAATTTTAAAGCTTCAGGATTTTCCTCCTCCCTGAAACTTTCAATAAGACGAAGAGGAAAAGCTATATAATGCGACTTCGAATAACAAAATACACGTAATTACTATCCCAAAATTTTGTTGGTGTTTATGATATGATTTTAGAAAGAAACATCATTCTGCTTTTCTGCCTCTTGTTCCAATTCAGACCCGGTTCCCAGTACTCTCAATAGAACAGCTTCCCTGATGAAGAAAGGTGCTCATTGGCCAAGATGAGGTGTGCTGGGCACCAGGTGATGAATGACCAGCTCACCTGCATCTTTGTAACTTGGAGACAAATAACGTCGTGCCCAAGCTTCATCAATTTCTCTCTAGTGTCACAAAAATAAGTTTTCCCTTCATACCCACCTTTGAGAAAAGCTTGAGGGAAAAATAGAAGATTAATTAGCCAAGTTCACAGGTAAAAGAAGGGAGAAAACTAGTCTTTTATTTCTATAAATGAAATCACATGCTGATTTGATACATTAAATATTTTGCAGGATTTTAGTTATTTGTAATTAATTGCACAGGGATACACATTCTGAATAGACTATTCTTTTTTTTTTTTTTTTTTTTTTTTTTTTTTTTTTTGAGACGGAGTCTTGCTGTGTCACCCAGGCTGGAGTGCAATGGCCAGATCTCGGCTCACTGCAAGCTCCGCCTCCCGGGTTCACACCATTCTCCTGCCTCAGCCTCCCGAGTAGCTGGGACTACAGGCACCCGCCACCTCGCCCGGCTAGTTTTTTTTTTTTGTATTTTTTATTAGAGACGGGGTTTCACCGTGTTAGCCAGGATGGTCTCGATCTCCTGACCTCGTGATCCGCCCGTCTCGGCCTCCCAAAGTGCTGGGATTACAAGCTTGAGCCACCGCGCCCGGCCTGAATAGACTATTCTTAAACTTAAAAAAAAACTGCTTAATATGTTTTTGTTAGCCTTAGATCATTTAAACTATATCTGCACATTTATAGCACAAGTGCTACAATTGTATGCACAGATAGTCCTTGAAAAATCTGGGAGTTAGGGGCTCTGACCTCTGAACAGTTGAAAATTCATGTATAATTTTGACTCCCCCAAAACTTAACCACTAATAACCTACTGTTGACTAGATGCCTTACTGATAACAGAAATAATCAATGAACACATACGGTCCCCCAGGCTGGAGTGCAGTGATGCCATCACTGCAATCTTAGACTCCTGGGCTCAAGGAATCTTCTCACCTCAGCCTCTCAGTTAGCTGGGACCACAGGTGCCCGCTCTTCGGCCAGGCTAATTTTAAAAAAATTTTTATTTTTAGAGATGGGATCTTGCTATACTGCCTTTTAGATGTTTATATATTGTGTTCTCACAATAAAGTAAGCTAGAGAAGAGAAAATATTATGAAAAAAATGATGAGGAAGGAAAAGTAGATTTACTATTTGCGAAAATCATATAAAATCATCATGAAGGTCTTCGTCTTCATCATCTTCACATGTTGAGTAGGCTTTGAAGGAGGAAGATGAGGAGGGGTCGGTTTTACTATCTCAGGGATGGGAGAGGCAAAGAAAATCTGCATAGAAGAGAACTCACGCAGTTCAAACCCATGATATTCAAGGATAAAACTGTCGCTTGCAAAGTATTTGGGTAAACACAAACTCAGTGGCATTGTGGGGGATGTTGTGAGTCTTGGAAAAGGAGCTAGACTTGTATTAAGGTGTTAGTTCTCCATAGAAATAGAAAGGTAACAATTTCTTAAGAATTATTTTAAACAATATATGCAACAAAATGGACTTTTGCAGATATTAAATATCCATTTCAGTTGAAACACGATTTTTTAAAGCCAAATTTTGAAAGTAAATTTTCTATATTTTGTTAAAATACGTGTAAATCCAAACTGCTAATCCTGAAGAACTCAAAGTCATTGTTTGCAACTTTACATTTATTCTTAGGAAAATGTTACATTAGCATTTTCCCACAAACTCTGATAGCTTCCCTAAGTCATTTTGAAAAGAATATTTCTTTTTGGGTTATTGTAATGAATTACTGCATCAGTTCTTAGTTGAAATTAAAGGGTCTTTGTTGCACAACTAAACTTTTTCTAACAATATATTTAATATATTTCATGTATTTTAAGATATTTTTCTAACATAAGCATTTAAGCTTCTTTTCAATTCTAAGCATCATGAGATGGTTTACATGGTTAAACAACCACACTGGCACCAGTGCAACTCATTTCAAATGAGATCCATTCCTGCAAGCTGAGTTGAAAGGAAAAGAGATCAGAGAGAAAGTGAGAGAACAGAGTGAGAGAGAGGGACAGGGGGAGAGAGAGAGAGACCCAAATAAATAAAGGGAGATAATCAAATCTACATGTAACAACATGAGGTTTTTTTGGATACATGTTGGGACTAACAAAACGAATGGGTAGACTTTTAATTGCATGTCTTCCTTAACCTAAATATGACTCTGCATAGTTTCATGTGAAATTTGATGAGATCCAGAAAGCTATAGAAAAACCACATGAACTAAATAAAAAACTATGTTTTCTGAACGGGAAAGGAAAAATGCACACACAAAAAATCTAACAAATATTAGACTCTAAATATGGTGAAAATATGAGAATATTTTACATATATTTTACTTACATAAGTATAATAATCATCCTGATGTGTGTTTTTACATATTCAAAACCTGATTTTACTGTATTGCATTTCAGAAGAAAGATAATTGAATTAAATAAGAATGCTTTAGATCAACTTGACCTTTGCATAGAATTGTAAGAACACTAAGATTTGCATCAAGAATAAATCATGTTTAAAAATTTTGAAAATGATTTTGTTCCTGATAGCTTTTATTTACTGACAGCCTCTGAATGCCTTGAAGATTAAAGAAAGAAAAGAAAAATAATAGATAAAAATGTAAATTCTGCTTTTTCTAAATAATGAAATTCTTGGCAAGTGCTTCAGCAAATGATAATATCATGAACTGATCCTGTGGCATTGTGGAGTTGATGTTCAACTTTCAAGCTAAGATTCCGGCAAGACTAAGCCATGTCATTTCAGTTGCCTTCAGTTCCCAATGGTCTTTTTGAAAACCTGTTGAATCATCAAGTCAGCAGAAATTATTAGCTTAACTTTCTGCCCTGTAACTTCAAATTGTATAGAGATACAGTCAAGAGCAAGAAATAAAAATGACACAAGAGAAAAAGAAATTAAGTAAAGCAATGAAAAGTGAAACTCAGTGAGCAAAATAATCAGCCCTAATATAAATATGTGCATAGAGCAGTTTAGCCAATTCTGTTTTGGATGAATCAGTTGGGTTAACATAACCATGGTGACAGAAAAAGCACATACACCTACAACGAATAATCTAGGCCACCGAAGAAATAAGGCATAAACAAACTTTAGCAGTGGCCTCTGCATCTTTTTCATATTTGTATTTTAATAATTTTAGAATTTGAAATTTAAGATCTAAGGCATTTCTCTAGCTACTAATACACTCCAGAATGTTCCTTTCCACATCCTTAGTCTCTCATAATTAACTGGTTTTAGTACTTTTTTTCCGTGTTCATATTCACATTAAAAAAGTACTTGAGTATATTCAGAAAAACAATTTAAAGATAATACATGTGTTTATATATTCCTTCCTACTTTTAACATGCCATACATCATCAACAAATCTAAGAAAAATAAAAATAAGGAAAATTGAGTGCAAACATGAGAATGCTTATCATGATATGAAAATAAATGCCATATGGAGAAAAAGGAAGAAAAAATAAGAATCTGAATAAAATTCAGACTTTTAACAACCATATAGAGCTTTAACTTTTGCTGTAGTTTTTAGTTCCTATTGTTTTATCCATTTTGCAGTGAAATGATCAGTAGAAAATGGCCATAAGTTGAAATTTGCGTTTTGGTAAAAATGACCTCATACTTGGCTAGCACTTTGGTAACTGGAATCTTGAAGCAGCAGTGCTGCAGTGAGCTGGGAGTTTTACGAGAAATAGTCACTGAAGAAAGTCTATTCATAGATCAATACTCATTACCTGGTCTTCAACGGAAGTTGTAAGTTCATTTCACTGATTGTTCTCTCCACTGATTCTATTCACCTCTCGCCTAAATAGATACAAGTCAATGAAATAATTTACTCAAGAGCCCTGCTTAATCTATTTCCAAATACTTTATCAAAAAGTGAACAGCTTTTCTAACTTTTTCACTGTAATTTCATTCTATAATAATGATAGAGTTAATTCAATTAAATTGAATATTCAATTTAATTAAATTTCATAATGTTTCAATTTAAACATTTTCTTTCTTTTTTAAATTATTATACTTTAAGTTCTAGCGTACATGTGCATAATGTGCAGGTTTGTTACATATGTACACCGGTGCCATGTTGGTGTGCTGCACCCATCAACTCGTCAGCACGCATCAACTCATCATTTACATCAAGTATAACTCCCAATGTAATCCCTCCCCCCTCCCTCCTCCCCGTGATAGGCCCAGATGTGTGATGTTCCCCTTCCCGAGTCCAAGTGATCTCATTGTTCAGTTCCCACCTATGAGTGAGAACATGTGGTGTTTGGTTTTGTGTTCTTGCGATAGTTTACTGAGAATGATGCTTTCCAGCTGCATCCATGTCCCTACAAAGGACACAAACTCATCCTTTTTTATGGCTGCATAGTATTCCATGGTGTATATGTGCCACATTTTCTTAATCCAGTCTGTCACTGATGGACATTTGGGTTGATTCCAAGTCTTTGCTATTGTGAATAGTGCCGCAATAAACATACGTGTGCAAGTGTCTTGATAGCAGCATGATTTATAATCCTTTGGGTATATACCCAGTATTGGGATGGCTGGGTCATATGATACTTCTAGTTCTAGATCCTTGAGGAATCGCCATACTGTTTTCCATAATGGTTGAACTAGTTTACAATCCCACCAACAGTGTAAAAGTGTTCCTATTTCTCCACATCCTCTCCGGCACCCATTGTTTCCTGACTTTTTAATGATTGCCATTCTAACTGGTGTGAGATGGTGTCTCATTGTGGTTTTGATTTGCATTTCTCTGATGGCCAGTGATGATGAGCATTTTTTCATGTGTCTGTTGGCTGTACAAATGTCTTCTTTTGAGAAATGTCTGTTCATATCCTTTGCCCACTTTTTGATGGGGTGGTTTTTTTCTTGTAAATTTGTTTGAGTTCTTTGTAGGTTCTGGATATTAGCCCTTTGTCAGATGAGTAGATTGCAAAAATGTTCTCCCATTCTGTAGGCTGCCTGTTCACTCTGATGGTAGTTTCTTTTGCTGTGCAGAAGCCCTTCACTTTAATTAGATCCCATTTGTCAATTTTGGCTTTTGTTGCCATTGCTTTTGGTGTTTTAGACATGAAGTCCTTGCCCATGCCTATGTCCTGAATGGTATTCCCTAGGTTTTCTTCTAGGGTTTTTATGGTATTAGGTCTAACATTTAAGTGTCTAATCCATCTTGAATTAATTTTCGTATAAGGAGTAAGGAAAGGATCCAGTTTCAGCTTGCGACTTTTTGATGTGCTGCTGGATCCAGTTTGTCAGTGTTTTATTGTGGATGTTTGCACAGATGTTCATCAGGGATATTGGTCTAAAATTCTCTTTTTTTGTTGTGTCTCTGCCAGGCTTTGGTATCAGGGTGATGTTGGCCTCATAAAATGAGTTAGGGAGGATTCCCTCTTTTTCTATTGATTGGAATAGTTTCAGAAGGAATGGCACCAACTCCTGCTTGTACCTCTGGTAGAATTCAGCTGTGAATCCATCTGGTCCTGGACTTTTTTTGGTTGGTAGGCTATTAATTATTGCCTCAATTTCAGAGCCTGCTATTGGTCTATTCAAGGATTCAGCTTCTTCCTGGTTTAGTCTTGGGAGAGTGTAAGTGTTCAGGAAATTATCCATTTCTTCTAGATTTTCTAGTTTATTTGCGTAGAGGTGTTTATACTATCTCTGCTGGTAGTCTGTATTTCTGTGGGGTCGGTGGTGATATCCCCTTTATCATTTTTTATTGCGTCTATTTGATTCTTCTCTCTTTTCTTCTTTATTAGTCTTGCTAGCGGTCTGTCAATTTTGTTGATCTTTTCAAAAAACCAACTCCTGGATTCATTGATTTTTTGGAGGGTTTTTTGTGTCTCTATCTCCTTCAGGTCTGTTCTGATCTTAGTTATTTCTTGCCTTCTGCTAGCTTTTGAATGTGTTTGCTCTTGCTTCTCTAGTTCTTTTAATTGTGATGTTCGAGTGTCAATTTTAGATCTTTCCAGCTTTCTCTTGTGGGCATTTAGTGCTATAAATTTCCCTCTACACACTGCTTTAAATGTGTCCCAGAGATTCTGGCATGTTGTATCTTTGTTCTCATTGGTTTCAAAGAACATCTTGATGTCTGCCTTCATTTCGTTATGTACCCAGTAGTCATTCAGGAGCAGGTTTTTCAGTTTCCATGTAGTTGAGCGGTTTTGATTGAGTTTCCTAGTCCTGAGTTCTAGTTTGATTGCACTGTGGTCTGAGAGACAGTTTGTTATAATTTCTGTTCTTGTACATTTGCTGAGGAGTGCTTTACTTCCAATTCTGTGGTCAATTTTGGAATAAGTGTGATGTGGTGCTGAGAAGAATGTATATTCTGTTGATTTGGGGTGGAGAGTTCTGTAGATGTCTATTAGGTCCGCTTGCTGCAGAGATGAGTTCAATTCCTGGATATCCTTGTTAACTTTCTGTCTCATTGATCTGTCTAATGTCGACAGTGGGGTGTCAAAGTCTCCCATTATTATTGTATGGGAGTCTAAGTCTCTTTGTAAGTCTCTAAGGACTTGCTTTATGAATCTGGGTGCTCCTGTATTGGGTGCATATATATTTAGGATCGTTAGCTCTTCCTGTTGAATTGATCCCTTTACCATTATTTAATGGCCTTGTTTGTGTCCTTTGATCTTTGATGATTTAAAGTCTCTTTTATCAGAGACTAGGATTGCAACCCTGCTTTTTTTTGTTCTCCATTTGCTTGGTAGATCTTCCTCCATCCCTTTATTTTGAGCCTATGTGTGTCTCTGCATGTGAGATGAGTCTCCTGAATACAGCAGACTGATGGGTCTTGACTCTTTATCCAGTTTGCCAGTTTGTGTCTTTTAATTGGAGCATTTAGTCCCTTTACATTTAAGGTTAATATTGTTATGTGTGAACTTGATCCTGCCATTATGATATTAACTGGTTATTTTGCTCGTTAGTTGACGCAGTTTCTTCCTAGCCTCGATGGTCTTTACATTTTGGCATGTTTTTGCAATGGCTGGTACTGGTTTTTCCTTTCCATGTTTAGTGCTTCCTTCAGGGTCTCTTGTAAGGCAGGCCTGGTGGTGACAAAATCTCTCAGCATTTGCTTATCTGTAAAGGATTTTATTTCTCCTTCACTTATGAAACTTAGTTTGGCTGGATATGAAATTCTGAGTTGAAAATTCTTTTCTTTAAGAATGTTGAATATTGGCCCCCACTCTCTTCTGACTTGGAGAGTTTCTGCCGAGACATCTGCTGTTAGTCTGATGGGCTTCCCTTTGTGGGTATCCCGACCTTTCTCTCTGGCTGCCCTTAAGATGTTTTCCTTCATTTCAACTTTGGTGAATCTGGCAATTATGTGTCTTGGAGTTGCTCTCCCGAGGAGTATCTTTGTGGCATTCTCTGTGTTTCCTGAATTTGAATGTTGGCCTGCCCTACTAGGTTGGGGAAGTTCTCCTGGATGATATCCTGAAGAGTGTTTTCCAAGTTGGTTCCATTTTCCCACTCACTTTCAGGCACCCCAATCAGATGTAGATTTAGTCTTTTTACATAATCCCATACTTCGTGCAGGCTTTGTTCATTTCTTTTTCTTCTTTTTTCTTTAGAATTCTCTTCTCGCTTCATTTCATTCATTTGATCCTCAATCGCTGATACTCTTTCTTCCAATTGATCGAGTCGGTTACTGAAGCTTGTGCATTTGTCACATATTTCTCGTGTCATGGTTTTCATCTCTGTCAGTTCGTTTATGGCCTTCTCTGCATTAATTATTCTAGTTATCAATTCTTCCACTCTGTTTTCAAGATTTTTAGTTTCTTTGTGCTGGGTACGTAATTCCTCCTTTAGCTCTGAGAAGTTGGATGGACTGAAGCCTTCTTCTCTCATCTCGTCAAAGTCATTCTCCATCCAGCTTTGATCCATTGCTGGCGATGAGCTGCGTTCCTTTGCAAGGGGAGATGCACTCTGATTTTTTGAATTTCCAGCTTTTCTGCCCTGCTTTTTCCCCATCTTTGTGATGTTATCTGCCTCTGGTCTTTGATGATGGTGAGGTACTGATGGGATTTTGGTGTGAGTGTCCTTCCTGTTTGTTAGTTTTCCTTCTAACAGTCAGGACCCTCAGCTGTAGGTCTGTTGGAGATTGCTTGAGGTCCACTCCAGACCCTGTTTGCCTGGGTATCAGCAGCAGAGGCTGCAGAAGATAGAATATTGCTGAACAGCGAGTGTACCTGTCTGATTCTTGCTTTGGAAGCTTCCTCTCAGGGGCGTACTCCACCATGTGAGGTGTGGGGTGTCGGTCTGCCCCTAGTGGGGGATGTCTCCCAGTTAGGCTACTCAGGGGTCAGGGTCCCACTTGAGCAGGCAGTCTGTCCGTTCTCAGATCTCAGCCTCCATGTTGGGTGATCCACTGCTCTCTTCAAACTGTCAGACAGAGTCGTTTGCGTCTGCAGAGGTTTCTGCTGCTTTTTTTTTTTGTTGTTGTTGTTTAGCTATGCCCTGTCCCCAGAGGTGGAGTCTACAGAGACAGGCAGGCCTCCTTGAGCTGCTGTGAGCTCCACCCCGTTTGAGCTTCCCAGCGACTTTGTTTACCTACTTAAGCCTCAGCAATGGCGGGCGCCCCTCCCCTAGTCTCGCTGCTGCCTTGCTGTTAGATCGCAGACTGCTGTGCTAGTAATGAGGAAGGCTCCGTGTGCGTGGGACCCGCCTGGCCAGGTGTGGGATATAATCTCCTGGTGTGCCCGTTTGCTAAGAACCTTGGTAAAGTGCAGTATTGGGGTGGGAGTTACCCGATTTTCCAGGTGCTGTGTGTCTCAGTTCCCCTGGCTAGGAAAAGGGATTCCCTTCCCCCTTGCGCTTTCCAGGTGAGGAGATGCCTCGCCCTGCTTCAGCTCTTGCTGGTCGGGCTGCAGTCCCTGACCATCACTGATTATCCGGCATTCCCTAGTGAGATGAACCCGGTACCTCAGTTGAAAATGCAGAAATCACCTGTCTTCTGTGTCGCTTGCACTGGGAGCTGGAGACTGGAGCTGTTCCTATTCGGCCATCTTGCTCCGCCCCCAATTTAAACATTTTCATAAGTTTAAAATTACTATAGTGTTTTTTAAGGAATTCAGAGGCATCAAACATTTAAAAATATTTTTTGATCTATGAGTGGCTTAACAACCACTTTGAAGTTACATCAGTAGTTCTAGTACCACTGTAGATCAATTTACACTTTATATAGAACCACCTCTATTTGTGTAGATGCCTCTAACGTTTGCTTGTCAGTAGTAGCCTTTTGGGAGAGGACATCAAAAGAGGCCAATGCTGTTTATATTAAAAGTCATCAGAGCTCACTTTAGTTCTGTAATATATGTTAACACTTTCAAACTGTGTTGAAAAATCCATTGACGGTCAGTCTGCTAGATTAAGGATGTGAGGTGTTGTTAAAAAATACGTAATTAAGAGATAAGCCAAATTCAGAAACTCTGAACAACTTCCAGGAGCAGTCCCTACGAGCAAGCCAATCCAGTTTCACTTTGTGAATGAATAGTCACGATAACTAACTACTACTGAGCACCTGTTGTGTCCAGGCACATTTATATTATTTATCTCTCTTAAGCCTCCAGTGTTGCTACGAAGTACACTTCTCACATGAAGTGTCATGTACAAATACATCATTGACCTCCCTGTGTCACCTGGAGCCAAAGCTCATACCCAAACCATGGCTTTGCCCTAAGAACCTGTGCCTTTTCTCCACATTAAAAATAAAAATTAAAAATCTATATTTTATTGAAATATTCCCATAGACCCTCTTCTCCTTTACCTCCAAAATATTGAACAACATAGCAAAGTCATGGAACAAAATGTAACATGACAAACAAACTCTGAGACATTTGCTAGATCTTCCTGACGGTTTTGATTTTTTCATTTAAGATTGAGTGATTTTACAAATATCTTGGAGTATGGAGAAAATCCATTCAACTCTTCAAGTGTGTCTGAGACCTATGGATCCCACTGTGCCTCCGAGCCAGCTTGAGTAATTTGTAATCAGAAGATGCTTGAGTTCCATCATTTGCATTACTTACCTGTGTGGCCCGGGACAAAATAACCAAGTGATTTTCTTCTGAGTTTAATCTGAATGTCTTGTGTGCAGTAAACATAACCCTGAAGTACAGTATCTCAAGAATGAAAACCATAGTTCATGCTTTGTTTCATGCCTTAACTTTTATTCCAAGGCTAAGAAGATTATCTGTACATTTTCTAATTATTTGGAGAATTTCTAGAATTTGTAGCAGAGGTTCATAGTTTTTATAAATGTCATGAAGACATTGCTTGAAAACTATATTTAGTTTTTTTCCTTCACCCCACTGAAAGTCTTTTTATTCATCATCACCCAATACCTACCTGCTATATTAGGTTTTTTATAAACATTGCTAAAGCTTGGAAGATGGAGATTCTGGGTGTTTCAAAACTGTGATTTCCTCATTAATGGAGACATTTTGAGAGTCTGTTTCCCATGTCAAAGTAGGTATGGTTTTTAAATGACCATGCTGCTCTAACTTTGACAAACAAGTAGGATCATTCATCATTATGGTATACATGTGTTGTTACGGACTACATAATGTTTTAGTTGAAGTTTTATTTGCAAGCAATGTGTGTATGTGTGTGTGTATATATACATACATATATATACACACACACCATGGTATATAACCCTATCTCCTCATATATGCATATGTATACTTATGAAATTAAATACCTGGCTGGGTGCGGTGGCTCACGCCTGTAATCCCAGCACTTTGAAAGGCCTAATTGGCAGATCACCTGAGGTTAGGAGTTCAAGACCAGCCTGGCCAACATGGCAACACCCCGTCTCTACTAAAAATACACAAATTAGCCAGGCGTGGTGACACAAGCCTGTAGTCCCAGCTACTCGGAAGGCTTGAGGCAGGAGAATTGCTTGAACCCAGGAAGCGGAGGTTGCAGTGAGCAGAGATCTTGCCACTGCACTCCAGCCTGAGCAACAGAGCAAGTTCCCATCTAAAAAAAAAAGAAAAAAGAAAAAACAAACAGAAAAGAAATGAAATACCTGACTGCAGTTCTAAATAAGACAAAATGCAGCTTTCAGTTCTCTGTTGATTTAATGCTTTGAGTAGCAAGAACATTGTAAATTTCATTGTTAGCGAGAAATAATGTAAATCATGCTTCAGATTGATTAACGTTTTTGACATTGTTCAGATATCAAATGCCATATGCCAGTTCAGGTATTTGGCACATGGGTCTGGCATCCAATTGCTTATTTCATTTACTTTTTTTCCCCCGGAAAAATTATGTACTTATTCATTCATATAAAACCTCCTTTCCCCCTCATTCCCTGCCTCTATCCCTCCCTTCTTCCCTCCCTCCCTCACTCCTTTCTTTCCTTCCTTCCTTTCCTGTCATTCTTTTGTTTCTGCTATCTGCCTATTTTCTTTTGTTTTAACTACTACAGGTTCTAGTACTTAAGGTACCAAGTTATTAGTAAGAAACCAAATTACTTTTTGTAATGATGCCATTCAAAAGAACAACTTTCACTTACTGTCTTGTGAGAGAGGGGAAAAGTACTATCCTTTTAATGCGAGAAAAGTTCAGTATAATGTATCACCAAATGTAAATGCAATAAAGAATGACATTGAACTCTATGTTATTTGCCATTTAGCTTAGCAGTACCAACATATTCCAGAAACTGAAATTTCTCGATTGCAGATAAAAAGAATAAACACAGGGAAATCTATGCCACACATTTATGAAACAAATATTGTTTTCTTGGTTTTCAACTTGCTTGCAGAAATAATTATTTTAATATTGTAGTTCACTATCCAGTATACGGTAGACATCCTCTACAGGAAAAACTAAACAAGATGATTACAAAGGAGCAGGGGCTGAACTTACTCATTCAAAATAAACATGTGCACAACCTTAAGCATGCTCAAGTGTGTGCCAGGAAAACTACTATGAAGAATGAATGGATGTGGTGAAATCTGCATCATCAGTGATTGTTTCTGAGCTTGGGAAAGGAGTTGTTGCCTATTTGGATCCTCTGGCTGACCCCAGAAGAAGCTGCTCTGGTTCAACATGTCCAATGGAAATATTGTGAGAAAGTGGTTACACACTTACAATAATAGATACTAGGCACTGAAATCATTCTCCTGTAATAGAACAGATGAACATGACAAGAAAAAGATTCCGCCAGCATCAGAGACTGTTCCAACGCTGGGTGACTTTATACGGAGAAAGGATTCATTCCCCTTCTCTCCTTACTGTTCCTTCCTCACCTAAATTATCACTTTATATTTACGATGAAGCCTGCAGTGTTTCTCCCAACTTTCAAAACTGTTTTGGGGGGCGTACCTCTTATGGAAAGTAATGGTGGTTTTCGTTTTCCAGCTTTTGGTTGGCACTATCTCCAAACAAACGCTAAAACACGGGTAAGTGGAACCTTCTGATCCTCTTGTATTTGTAAAGAACTTTAGTCAGTTCAAAATATATTGAGAAAATGAAAACCTATCTTTCAAGGAATACTGTTTTTCATCATTTTGCTAAGTGTTTAGAAAGAATACTTTATTGTCATGCCAATAAAAGTGAGTGAATTCGCATTTGCTTTGTCATCTTCCGGCAAGATTGGAAACGCCTGCGGCACAGGGAGAAGCAGCATGAGGAACACTGAAGACATGGTGAGACGGCATGTGGAGTGGCCTTAGCACAGCAGAGGTAGATAAAGGTCAGAACAGACTCTTTCCTGGCCATTCACCTAGAGGTCATCTGAATAAAATCACCCTGTGAGCTCTTCCTCAGGAATCTCTTGCAGCCTCAATCCCTCTGCTTCTTGTCCGCCCAGCACCACTGGAATCTGCATTCTGCCACTGGTTAGGGATACCAAAGTGCTCATTTCTACAAGTGTTTCATAGTCAACGATTCCATGCAATTAATGTGTCTCCCCCGAGCCATTCACTTCCTCGGCTTGTGTCCCCAGAAAAGCACGATGTTTCCATAAATTAAAATATGATGCCTATGTGTATGTGTCTGTCCACATGTAATGTTTTTGCATTTGCAGAAAAAAAAAATTTTAAAAGAACAAAAACGGGGAGAATGTTGCATTTTTGGTGGGTTTTTTTTTTTTTTTTTGTATTTGCGCAGACCATTTTAGGATTTTCAGTCTCAACAAAACACTATTAAAACAAAGAATCTAGTAAAATATTGTGCATGTACTGCTAAACAATTCTAGCAATTTTATTAAGCAATACCTTTATTATTTTTGAATATTCTTAACAGACTGGAACAAAACATTTTTTTTCAAAACAAAATATGCATACTGTACGCATGTTGCAGGGTTAAGTATGATGCAGAGGTTAAAGTCTGTTTGAACAAAAACAAATGCCCGGGGAAATTTCATAGCTATAAAGTTAATAACTAAATTTTGTTCGCTAAGAGGACCTTTTCTATGGATTTCCTTCATCTCTCAGTCACACTGCAAACTTATCTGAAGTGCACTTCCCAAGTGTAGTTAGAGAATAGGAAGGAATGTAAAATGTTTTTTTTTAATTATTTGTTTTGTTTGTTTTTTTTTTTAAAAACAGCCCTTATTAACTCTTCCTTCCACTGATTCTACTGTAAACTCATAAAAGCCTTTTATAGAAAGCAAATTCATATACACTCAGCAGGTGAAATGTTCCCACAAAGAAAAAAAAATACAGAGTGATCAGACCTCTTTTCCTCAACTACCTAGAGCATGTTAGAGTGATAAAGTTTTTGCACATTAATAAAAATGGCTGAACTATTTATTTTTTTAAAAAGAAGTTGTTCCTCTGTGATAATGCAGAATTGCATACACTGTATACCTGGAATAATTTTAAACCATATGTTAGGGAAATACTGGAATAAAATTGTATATATTCTGTATATTGCAGGTGTTTGAGCATTTCTAGTGTCTCTTCCACAACAATAAGGGAGGAAAAGAAGTCCAGATATGTGTCCGCAATCCCTTTGTTCCCTGTAATTACAATGGCCAAAATGTGCTCGTATATTACTGCAACAGAACTGAAATCACAATGAAAGCCCACCTCCATTGTCAAAGGAAAAAACTTCCTCACTCCCTGCATCCTGATTCTAGATAGCGGCTCCTGTCCAACTGGACCAGCAAGAAAGGGCTGGGCCACTTGGGGATGGGAACTGGAGCAATACAGTTCATGATAGTGTTTTTTTTTTAAATTTTTTCCTTTTATTTAGTTTTCAACATAAAAATGTGTTAACTGTCTGATTCCACCTATTATGGAGAGCACTTGTTTGTTCAGCTAAAAAGGAACTCCTGCCAGGCCCCCTTGGCTCCGCTCTGGTTTGGGTTTGTGCAACAGGGGCTCAGAGGCCCACCAAGTGTGCACACCCGTTCACTGTGGTTACACAGACAGAAGCAAGCGGATGTTGTTTGCTTAGGGGACGAGAAGAGGGCGAGGGAAAGGAAAGGCCGGGAAGGGTATTGGTTCTGTGGGTAGAAGGGAGACTTAGGGATTTTTTTTATTTTTATTTTTTGTTGTTTTCTTTTTTTTGTCTTTTTTATTTTTTATTCTTTTTTTGTTGTTGTTTTTTGCTATACCATGAGGTCATAGCAATCATTCCTCTAATAGAAACTGACAGGACATAAAGACAGAACTATCTGATGAACACACACAATGACTAGAAATATAGAGAGATAGAGACAGTGAAAAGACTTAGTTTACCTCTGAGAAACCATCCCCCAAAATAAATCCTGCATTAACAAGTGCAAAAAATAAACAAATAAACCCAAACCAAAACGAAAGCAAATAAAACCTCCAAACATTAAAACACAGTGTATAAAATGGTGTGAGAAATTTAAAGTCACTTTCCAGCCTTTTAGTCAATAAAAAGCTGTGGTTGTGTCCTTGTTTGGATTCAGGCCCATCTGTTTAAATTTTACCCTAAAGGCCTTGCAATAAGTAATTCGAGGGTAAAAGCACCCAGTTTCTGTTACATGAGACAGCAGTTGCCATTTTTCATGGCGGGCCAGCTGCTGCTGTGGTGACACTCGTCCTTCCGTTACTCCTCATTAGTTGAGTTTTCTTCCAGCGTGTTGATGCCTCCAAAGCTCAGTCCGGCTGTATTCTGTGCTGCCGAGGCTGTGAGCACTGTGTGTAAGAGAATCAGTACAAGAACACACAGCTTGAGTCTGCTGTTGCACAGTCTTGTTGCTGATGACACTGTGAGCGATGTCCTGTGACAGGAGTCACTTTTCTCTACGGTCCCTTTGGATGGGTTATTTGATTTTTCTTCTCTCCTGACGTCACAGCATTCTGGTTCATCATTGGTTAGAAAGGTTTCATAAAGCCCTGTAGGAAGAAGGAAGCAGAGTGTCAGCAGGAAGGAAATATATTTGCGACATAGTAGAGTGAAGCTGTTGCTTTAACATTCTAACCCACACAACCTTACAGGCAATTAGACGTTTTTTAAAGGAAAATCAAGTCAATACAATTGGATAAAGAGTCACCCATGGTCTCAAACCAGTATTGTTAGATTCCTCAAGTTGTTCTTTTATATTCCTGCCAGTCATACCATGAAAGTTCTGGGTTGTTGGGAATACAGAATAGAAGATTTCATTAAGTCAAAGTCAGAACTTGAGGTTCTGGATCAACCTGGAGATCAAGTACATGCAACCATCCTTTCTTCTTTAACAGGAATGTGACCAATTTATGCAATGCATAAACTGACATTAGCTAGTTATGCTGAGTGAAATAAGCAACAGATCATCATGTCATAGCTCTAGGAACCATGTTATCATCGTTTCCTCTCAGAAGCCTCATCAAGTCTTCTCTCTCCCTGTCTGGGAGAATGGGCAAAACCATCTATGTGTCCAACGGTGATCGGGTCATTTTGATTTATTTTCTAAACATTTCTCTTATTTTTCTCCATCTTCTCCATTTGCTTTCTATAGAAGTCTGCCTGAATTGAGGCTTCCTTATCTTTTGCTTGGACCATCACGATGGAGTCTCTCTGCTGTTCATCTTCTCATTTGATCTGTCCTCCAATTGTGCCTATCAGGAATTGTCTGTCTCTGCTTCTCTTGTTCTCTCTTCACTTTATTCCTCCTTGCTGAAACTCTTCCTTCCCTTTTTCTCTTCTTCCTCTGATAACACACATTGTTATTTTAAAATTGACAGATGCACATTTTAAAACTTTGGAAGTAGTGAAAAGAATAAAACCACTGTGTATCTACAATCTTTCCAATCCTTTACCTTTCTGTATTACATAGAATATTTTTATGCAAGCTGTATAAATCATTGTGTATTTTTTTTTTTCTACTTGACTGAACCATTTATTCGTGGGTGTTAGAATGAACTTTCTAGACAAATTTTGTCATATTAATGTCATGCTTGAAAAACAAAAATGGGGATAATAGTAGAGTAGTTGTAAGGATTACATGAGATTTTTCATGTAATATGCTTGGTTCAGTGGCTAGCACATAGAAATAACATGAAAATTTGGGCTACTGTGAATAACAATAGTTATCAATGGTATCTCATTGCTTCAACCTAAACAATAAAATCTAAAGGTCTCTCCTCTCTCTCCAGGCTCACTGCTCAATGTTCCCACATTCCTGAAGCACTGGCTCGTCCCAGAGCACCCAAGCCTGTATCACTAGCCAAGTCACTGTTTTTTTCTAAAATGTCCTCCATCAATTCCTCTACATACTTCTCATTTATCTTCCAAATGTAGTTCAAGTGAAACTCCCTGTATGAAGCTTGTACTCATACCCGTGGGCTATTAGCATTTTGCTTAACCCTTAATTATAGCAATTATTGTTATTTTTCTTTTAATCACAATTGCTCATTTTAATTTCAATTTTCTTATCTGTCAATTTAAAAGCATAAACTATACATTCTTAGTTTTGCATTCTCATGTAGCAGAACACCTGAACAAAATACTTAATGAGCATTTATTACATGAATAAACTCAGTATACCTATTTATTTAATTAAAAAGAATCTCAAATAATATACATTCAATCTTCGGTTTCTTTTAAAGAAATGAACAAGATATCCTTATAATGATGCTTACAATATTCATTTCTTCTTAGGCATTCAAAGGTAAACTTCACCTTCGCCTAGGTAGAATATAAAAAAAAAAAAACTGAATTAATGAGGTCTTCAGCTCTGGCATTTTTATTGTATGATATTTTTTTTTTCATATAAGATATCTCAGTGGTAGACTAATCATTTATTGAAATATACGTTTCCAATACTACATACTATAACAAAAGGAGTTTACAATAAGATTATAAAAATAGAAATCTAGAAGTCCTTTAGATCAACATTTTAGAATGCTAATAATCAGAATATATTTAACAACGTTATGTAAATAAGAAGCTCTTCCAAAGTTGCTCAGAAACTGGTTTGCTGATTTACAACTAAAGTCATCGCAGAAAAAAAATAGAAGCAGTTCATTCAGGCCAATAAATGAACCCTTCTTTTTGTCTGGCACAATTAATATTCTTTCTTTTTTCTCTCCTGTCCATCTTTTTAACAAGTTTTTACTCAAACTTATGAATAACACATCTATATTAAGATAAAATAATTCCAGAGTATTTTACAAAATAACAAAAAATCCTCCACCTCCCACATCTCAAATTCTTCTTTCTCAAAGGCAAATATTTCCATATCTTTCAGCTGCTTTGTATTTAGCTCCTTTTCTGAGAATAACATGTTTTATGCTCTTCTTGATTTTTCATTTTTTAGCATTATCTGTAGATTCCCCTCAGGAAATGTGGAGATAAAACATTTATTCTCCTCCTCCTTCCAGCAAATATGCGTCCCACCAAACCCTTACCCATTCCTCCATAAATAGTAACTTTGATACCTGCTGTTGCCTTTACAGTATTAGGATGACATAAATGTAATTCTTAGTTCAACCATGTAGTAAAGTCCAATTTTCTATCCCTGTACCGCTTCATTTTTTTTTTCTACAGATAATACTTGTCTTGTTATGTTCCCTTTTCTAACTAATTCAACCCAAATGCATTGCCAGTTTTTTCATTTGCATCAGGTGTTCTATCAGTTCTTTTCTGAAGAAATATCTCTTGGAGCCTCCCACCATCTGGACTGGTTGCCATCATGCCTGATGAGTTTCTACCGCTCTGTGCATTGC
Source organism: Macaca thibetana thibetana (assembly GCF_024542745.1). Taxonomy (NCBI): domain Eukaryota; kingdom Metazoa; phylum Chordata; class Mammalia; order Primates; family Cercopithecidae; genus Macaca; species Macaca thibetana. The sequence continues at coordinate 86,836,013 of NC_065594.1, forward strand.
AGTGCTGGATCCCCTGTTCCCTGTATCCTGTGCCTCATCCCCTTCTTTCTCCTTTTGGGGGTTTACAACCTCTAGTGCCTTCAGTAGGAAAAGCTCATGAGGTGAATTTCCAAGATGCCATATGCCTTAAAATGTGTTTATTCTACCTCACATTTAATTGATTATTTGGCTGGGTATGGAATTCTAATTTAGAAATGATCATTCTTCAGATTTATTCAATCACTGGTCCTACGTTTGGCTGTTGGACCTTCAGAACTTGTCCTTTAATTTTCTTACCTCTGCTGTTAATATTTCATATTACTTCATCCCTTAACTCTAGTTTCAGGAGAATTTGGTGAGTTTTCACGGGACATAATTTCACTGAATTTTGCTTTTTTCCCTGGGACTAAGTTCCAAGAGTTCCTTCGTGTTATCTGAATGTTGCTTTTTGAAGCAACTGTTCTTATTTTGTGGTGACCATGTTGATGTTTTTTTCACTCTGAGATATCTATTTGGGGTACCCTTATTTGTTGTGTTTCATTCCATCTCTGAATAAATTCCCTCCATTTTCTCTGTGTTGCCACCTTTTGTGTTTGTTTGTCTCTTGTTCTTCTCATGGAAACACCATGCATTTCTAGTTGTCTGCACAAAATGAAAAGGACAGGAAGTCTGGGCACCTAAGGAGGACTGTGGCCGGTGAGCCGCACTGTGAGATGACATGCCTGAACGGTTAGGATGGAGAACCTTTTTAATTTAATTTAATTTTATTTTATTTTTTGAGATGGAGTCTCTCTCTGTCGCCGCGCTAGAATGCAGTGGCGCCATCTTGGCTCACTGCAACTTCCGCCTCCCGGGTTCAAGTGATTCTCCTGCCTCAGCATCCGGAGTAGGTGGGACCACAGGCTCCCACCAATATGCCTGGCTAATTTTTTTGTATTTTTAGTAGAGATAGGGTTTCATCATGTTGGCCAGGATGGTCTAGATCTCTTGACCTGGTGATCTACCGCCTTGGCCTCCCAAAGTGCTGGGATTACAGGCGGGTGCCACTGTGCCTGGCCAGCATGGAGAAACTTTTAAAATTCTGTCTTTAGGTTGATCAGACTCCCCAGAAAAGTCTATCCAATATCCATCCAGGAAGCAGAAGGCCAGGGAGCAGGAGGGAGCAGCAAGATGGGGCTGGGGGAGTCTCAGCTTCAGGGTGGGCGTGTGCATTGCATCCTGGTGGTCAGGGTGGTCCCCTGCCCTGAACTCCTCCTACTGTTGCTCATACCAACAACCTTTTCTATGTCACCTCAAAAAGAAAAAGTTTCCTCCAGAAAGAAATATGCCCCCAGTCTCTGGGATGGGAATACGGAATGGGATTTGGGGACCTGACTGCCTCTTAAAACTGACTTCCACTCAGTCTTCCTTATTTTGCCTTTTCTTCCATTGCATCTCGTGTTGTCAATCCCTGAGTCTGGATGTAAATCGGACTGACTCTGTTTCCTCTCTGTTGCTTCATATTACTTTTCCTAAGTTTCAGCAAATCTGTTAGTATGCATCGACTTTCTAATTTCTAAGAGGTTTTAATTATTATCTCCTTACCTATTCTTCGATTCTTTTGGATTTAAGCCATAAAAAAATCTTTTTGGTTGGGACTGCCTAGAAAATTTTCCAGCTCTTTTTTCTACATCATTCTTCTCTGCCTTGAATTCTGACAGATGCCTTTTTCTCTGTCAAATGCATTTCTGAGTACGCAAGGACATGCAGCCTTCTAAGGCCATTATTTCTTTGACTTACATAGAGTCACTGGGTCACTTAAGCAGATCAATGACCTCCTTGGGACCTGGGGGCACAGACTCCTCCTGTTCGGAGTGCTATCTACAGAGGGTTTCACCCTGCATGCCTCCCAGACACTGCCGTTGGTTGAAGTCAGTAGCCTTGACCTATTTCTCAGGCCCTGGGCAGCCTCCAAACAAGGGAGCGGTCCCAAGGCTGGGCCCACTTGACTGAAGTCAAGACATCTCTCAAGGGCCATCCCAGCTTCAGATTTTTTCCCTCTACCAAATTTCTCCTTCTTCACCCCATCATAGGTAGCATGCCTGAGAGTTCTCCTCCAAAAACCACCTGCACACAGATAACCTGCTGGGGCAAATCTCCTAGGAAATTTTCCACCTACCTACAGAAACGACTTTTTCCTCAGCATTGAAGAAACTATAAAAACATATTTCCAAGTAAAAATAATTTCTCAAACAAGAACCTCCTTGCACAAACAAGTACAATTGCACAAATCAGCATTAGGAAAAAACAAAAGCAAATTTTCTGGGTAGTGAAATGTTGTTCTGATACATTTTGCTTATAAGCTGTTCTATTTGAAATCTCTAGTGAATCAGTTTGACATTACAGTACCAACCTCACAGAGATTTTTTCTTTTTGAGAATTAAATAATACACATAAATTGTTTAGAACAGTGCATGGCAGGTAAGAAAATCTCACATAATATTAATGACTCATGTTGTAAGTAGAGATAAATAGTAAAATCAGAATTTATTATCAGGGGAATTCCTACCTAGAGGAATCAGACAAGAGAAAGAAGGGCATCCAGTTTGACTTATTGGAAAAGAATAAGTCAAATTATTCTTTGTTGCAGATGATATGATTTTGTTTTTAAATTTATTTAAATTTATTTTTATTTTTCTTATATTAATTATCATCCAGCCCCAAATGTCACAATTTTATATATGGGAAAAACTAAAAACTCCACCAAAAAACTGCTAGAACTAATAAACAAATTCAGTAAAGTTACAGGATACAAAATCGACATACAAAATTCAGTAACATTTCTATATGTCATCAGTGAACAATCTGAAAAAGAAATCAAGAAAGCAATCCCATGTATGATAGCTACAAATAAAATACCTACGAATTAACCAAAAAAGTGAAAGATCTCTACAGTAAAAACTATGCAACACTGATGAAAGAAATTAAAGAGGACACAAAAAAAATGGAAAGATATTCCATGTTCATGGATTGGAAGAATCAGTATTGTTAAAATGTCCATGCTACCCAAAGCAAGCTACAGATTCAATGCAATCCCTGTAAAAAATATTAGGTTGGTGCAACAGTAATTGCAGTAATACCAATAATGTTCTTCACAGAAATAAAACAAATAATTCTAATATTTATATGGAAACACAAAAGGCCCAGAATAGCCAAAGTTATCTTTAGCAAAAGGAACAAAACTAGAGGAATAACATTATCTGACTTCAAATTGTACTGCAGAGGTACAGTAACCAAAATAGCATGATATTAACATAAAAACAGACACATAGACCAATGGAACAGAATAGAGAACCCAGAAACAAATCCATACATCTACAGTGGAGTCATTTTTGACAAAGGTGGCAAGTACATAAGTTGGGGGAAAGGACAGTCTCTTAAATGGTGCCAGGAAAACTAGATATCCATATGCAGAAGAATGAAACTAGACTCCTATTTCTTGCCATATACGAAAATGAAATCAAAGTGATTTAAAGACTTAAGGGGCCAGGTGCTGTGGCTCACACCTGTAACCCTAGCACTTTGGGAGTCAAAGGCAGATGGATCACTTGAGGCCAGGAGTGTCAGACCACCCTGGCCAACATGGTGAAACCTCATCTCTACTAAAAATGCAAAAATTAGCTGGGCATGGTGGCACAAGTTTGTAATCCCAGCTACTGGGGAGGCCGAGGCAGGAGAACCGCTTGAACCCAGGAGGCAGAGGTTGCAGTGAGTCGAGATTGTGCCACTGCACTCCAGCCTGGGCAACAGAGCAAGACTGTCTCAAAAAAAAAAAAAAAAAAAAAAAAAAATGACTTAAATCTAAGATCTCAAACTATGAAATTACTAAAAGAAAACACTGGGGAAAGTCTCCAGGATGTTGCTCTAGTCAGCAATTTCTTGAGTAATACCCTGCAAGCACAGGCAACCAAAGCAAAAATGGACAAATGGGATCATACCAAGTTAAAACGTTTCTGCATGGCAAAGAAAATAATCAACAAAATGAAGAGACAGCCCGCAGAATGGAAGAACAGATTTGAAAAATACTCATTTGGAAAGGGCTTAATAAGCAGAATATATAAGGGGCTGAGACAATTCCATAGGAAAAAATCTAATAATTCAATTTAAAAATTGGCAAAAGATCTGAATAGACATTTCTCAAAAGTAGACATACAAAAGGCAAAGAGGTATATAAAAAAGTGCTCAACACAGTTGATCATCAGAGGAATGCAAATCAAAGCTGCAGTGAAATATCATCTCACCACAGTTAAAATGGCTTTTACCCAAAAGACAGGCAATAACAAATGCTGGTGAGGTTGTGGGGAAAAGGGAACACTGTTCATGGGAATGAAAAGTAGTACAGTCCCTATGGAGAAAAGTATGGAGGTTCCTCAGAAAACTAAAAATAGGCCAGGCACGGTGGCTAACGCCTGTAATCCCAGCAGTTTAGGAGGTCAAGGTGGGTGGATCACGAGGTCAGGAGATTGAGACCACCCTGGTTAACACAGAAAAACCCCTTCTCTACTAAAAATACAAAAAAAAAAAAAAAAAAAAAAAAAGCCAGACGTACTGGCGGGCGCCTGTAGTCCCAGCTACTGGGGAGGCTGAGGCAGGAGAATGGCGTGAACCCGGAGCTTGCAGTGAGCCGAGATCGCGCCACAGCACTCCAGCCTGGGCGACAGAGCGAGACTCCGTCTCAAAAAAAAAAAAAAAAAAAAAAGGGAGATCCTGGTCATTTACAACACAGATGGAACTGGAGGTCATTATGTTAAGTGAAATTAGCCAAGCACAGAAAGACAAACTTTGTATGTTCTTGCCTATTTGTGAGAGCTAAAAAATTAAAACGAACTCATGGAGATAAAAAATAGAATAATGGTTACTATAGGCTGGGAAGGATAGTGGGGGGTTGGTAGTGGGATGGCTAATGGGTGCAAAAATATAGTTAGATAGAATGAATAAGATCTAGTATTTGTTAGTACAACAGGGTAACTACAGTCAACAATGATGTATTGTACAGTTTAATCTGACTAAAAGAGTATAATTGGATTGTTTGTAACATAAAGAATCAATGCTTGAGGGGGCGGGTACCCCATTTACCCTGATGTGTTTATTACACGTCGCATGCCTGTATCAAGATATATCAATAATGTTACAACTATTATGTACCCACAAAAATTAAAAATGTTTTGAAAATTAAAAAAATATCACAGCAGAAAAGTATTTTCTGAGTTCCGGAGGCTGGAAGTCTGAGATCCAGGTGTGGGCAGGGCTATGCTCCCTCTGGGGCTCAAGGGGAGGATCCTTCCTGGGCCCTTCCCAGTCACTGTTAGCTGCCAGCCGTCCCTAGAGCTTCTTGGCTGTCAGGCATCACTCTAACTGCTGCTTCTGTCCCCACGTGGCCTTTCCTGTGTGTCTCGGTGTCTTTGCAGTTCTTATAAGACACCAGCATATTGGATCCCAGGCCCACTGCAATCTAGTATGGTCTCATTTCAACTTAATAAATTACATTTACAAAGACCCTATTTTCAAATAAGCTCATATTTTAAGGATACCCCATTTAGCCTGATGAGATTATTATCCATTGTATGCCTGTATCAAAATATCTCCTGTACCCCATACATATATACACCTACTATGTATCCACCAAACTTAAAAATTAAAAATAAAATAAAATATAGAAAAGAATTTATTAGGAGGGGCTTTAAAGATCCTCTATTTTAAATTATTATTTTTATTTCCCAACTAGTCAAAGCCACTTACCAAAAAGTCCTTATTTTTCACAGCTCAAAACAATTACTCAAGTATAGTCATTACGAATACTAATTAAGCACAAGAAAGTCAATAAAGTTCCTTTATTCTAAGGAGATCTTAAGGAATCTAAGGAATAAATATTTTCCTTATATCTAAGGAATAAATATTTTCTAAGGAAATCCTTAGAATAAAACATGGCATTATTTAAGTACGATCTTTATCGCAGTAATTTACATTTTGACATAGAGTCCAAGAATATATGAGACAAATTTTTCAAATGTTTAAACTAGTAATGAACTTTAAAAAAAAAATCTGACTGCTGAAGCTTACAAAACAGTAACATAGTCTTTTTCATCTGAAAGAAGAAACTACTGCAATTTGTTTTCTCAATGTTTTTTATTAATGTGAACATGCAGATATACACACACACACACAACCTGCATGTAATTTGTGAATCTCATATATAAAAATATATTTAAAGTGAAATTGTAGCTACGTTGCTGTACTTTGACTTTCCAGTATTTATTTTACATCTGGCATGTTTATCATCAAGTGAGATTATATAAAAATATATGTAGTTATAGTTTTAGAAAGAGGAATTTTTAAGTATTTTAACCCTCTAAGATAGTTTATATGGCGTGAAATTTATAAAGCATTGTGGATAATGTTTCCTAAAGGTAATTTTCATACCTTTTCAATTTCTTTCATGTTTATTAATCTGTCATGGTTACTTTGCATCAATTTTGATAGTTCATATTTCTCTAAAAATAGCTTGTATATAGGATTAGATTTATTATTATAGAGTTGTGTATAATAATGTCTCATTTTATTTATTTTTTAATTTTCTAAAATTTTTTTTGTTATTATTATACTTTAAGTTCTAGGGTACATGTGCATAATGTGCAGGTGTGTTACATATGTATACTTGTGCCATGTTGGTGTGCTGCACCCATCAACTCGTCAGCACCCATCAACTCATCATTTACATCAGGTATAACTCCCAATGCAATCCCTCCCCCCTCCCCATGATAGGCCCTGGTGTGTGATGTTCCCCTTCCCGAGTCCAAGTGATCTCATTGTTCAGTTCCCACCTATGAGTGAGAACATGCGGCGCTTGGTTTTCTGTTCTTGCGATAGTTTGCTGAGAATGATGGTTTACAGCTGCATCCATGTCCCTACAAAGGACACAAACTCATCCTTTTTTATGGCTGCATAGTATTCCATGGTGTATATGTGCCACATTTTCTTAATCCAGTCTGTCACTGATGGACATTTGGGTTGATTCCAAGTCTTTGCTATTGTGAATAGTGCCGCAATAAACATACGTGTGCATGTGTCTTGATAGCAGCATGATTTATAATCCTTTGGGTATATCCCCAGTAATGGGATGGCTGGGTCAAATAGCATTTCTAGTTCTAGATCCTTGAGGAATCGCCACACTGTCTTCCACAATGATTGGACTAGTTTACAGTCCCACCAACAGTGTAAAAGTGTTCCTATTTCTCCACATCCTCTCCAGCACCTGTTGTTTCCTGACTTTTTAATGATCACCATTCTAACTGGTGTAAGATGGTATCTCATTGTGGTTTTGATTTGCATTTCTCTGATGGCCAGTGATGATGAGCATTTTTTCATGTGTCTGTTGGCTGTATGAATGTCTTCTTTTGAGAAATGTCTGTTCATATCCTTTGCCCACTTTTTGATGGGGTTGCTTTTTTCTTGTAAATTTGTTTCAGTTTTTTGTAGGTTCTGGATATTAGCCCTTTGTCAGATGAGTAGATTGCAAAAATGTTCTCCCATTCTGTAGGTTGCCTGTTCACTCTGATGGTAGTTTCTTTTGCTGTGCAGAAGCTCTTCACTTTAATTAGATCCATTTGTCAATTTTGGCTCTTGTTGCCATTGCTTTTGGTGTTTTAGACATGAAGTCCTTACCCATGCCTATGTCCTGAATGGTATTCCCTAGGTTTTCTTCTAGGGTTTTTATGGCATTAGGTCTAACATTTAAGTCTCTAATCCATCTTGAATTAATTTTCGTATAAGGAGTAAGGAAAGGATCCAGTTTCAGCTTTCTACTTATGGCTAGCCAATTTTCCTAGCACCATTTATTAAATAGGGAATCCTTTCCCCATTTCTTGTTTTTGTCAGGTTTGTCAAAGATCAGATGGCTGTAGATGTGTGGTATTATTTCTGAGGACTCTGTTCTGTTCCATTGGTGTATATCTCTGTTTTGGTACCAGTACCATGCTGTTTTGGTTACTGTAGCCTTGTAGTATAGTTTGAAGTCAGGTAGAATGATGCCTCCAGCTTTGTTCTTTTGACTTAGGATTGTCTTGACAATGCGGGCTCTTTTTTGGTTCCATATGAACTTTAAAGCAGTTTTTTCCAATTCTGTGAAGAAACTCATTGGTAGCTTGATGGGGATGGCATTGAATGTATAAATTACCTTGGGCAGTATGGCCATTTTCAGGATATTGATTCTTCCTATACATGAGCATGGTATGTCCTTCCATTTGTTTGTGTCCTCTTTTATTTCACTTAGCAGTGATTTGTAGTTCTCCTTGAAGAGGTCCTTTACATCCCTTGTAAGTTGTATTCCTAGGTATTTTATTCTCTTTGAAGCAATTGTGAATGGAAGTTCATTCATGATTTGGCTCTCTGTTTGTCTGTTACTGGTGTATAAGAATGCTTGTGATTTTTGCACATTAATTTTGTATCCTGAGACTTTGCTGAAGTTGCTTATCAGCTTAAGGAGATTTTGGGCTGAGACAATGGGGTCTTCTAAATATACAATCATGTCATCTGCAAACAGGGACAATTTGACTTCTTCTTTTCCTAACTGGATACCCTTTATTTCTTTCTCTTGTCTGATTGCCCTAGCCAGAACTTCCAACACTATGTTGAATAGGAATGGTGAGAGAGGGCATCCCTGTCTTGCACCAGTTTTCAAAGGGAATTTTTCCAGTTTTGCCCATTCAGTATGATATTGGCTGTGGGTTAGTCATAAATAGCTCTTATTATTTTGAGATACGTTCCATCAATACTGAATTTATTGAGCGTCTTTAGCATGAAGGGCTGTTGAATTTTGTCACAGGCCTTTTCTGCATCTATTGAGATAATCATGTGGTTTTTGTCTTTGGTTCTGTTTATATGCTGGATTACATTGATTGATTTGTGTATGTTGAACCAGCCTTGCATCCCAGGGATGAAGCCCACTTGATCATGGTGGATAAGCTTTTTGATGTGCTGCTGAATCCGGTTTGCCAGTATTTTACTGAGGATTTTTGCATCGATGTTCATCAGGGATATTGGTCTAAAATTCTCTTTTTTTGTTGTGTCTCTGCCAGGCTTTGGTATCAGGATGATGTTGGCCTCATAAAATGAGTTAGGGAGGATTCCCTCTTTTTCTATTGATTGGAATAGTTTCAGAAGGAATGGTACCAGCTCCTCCATGTACTTTTGGTAGAATTCAGCTGTGAATCCATCTGGTCCTGGACTTTTTTTGGTTGGTAGGCTATTAATTATAGCCTCAATTTCAGAGCCTGCTGTTGGTCTATACAGGGATTCAGCTTCTTCCTGCTTTAATCTTGGGAGAGTGTAAGTGTCCAGGAAATTACCCATTTCTTCTAGATTTTCTAGTTTATTTGCGTAGAGGTGTTTATAGTATTCTCTGCTGATAGTTTGTTTTTCTGTGGGGTCGGTGGTGATCTCCCCTTTATCATTATTTATTACGTTTATTTGATTCTTCTCTCTTTTCTTCTTCATTAGTCTTGCTAGTGGTCTATCAATTTTGTTGATCTTTTCAAAAAACCAACTCCTGGATTCATTGATTTTTTGGAGGGTTTTTTGTGTCTCTATCTCCTTCAGTTCTGCTCTGATCTTAATTATTTCTTGCCTTCTGCTAGCTTTTGAGTGTGTTTGCTCTTGCTTCTCTAGTTCTTTTAATTGTGATGTTAGAGTGTCAATTTTAGATCTTTCCAGCTTTCTCTTGTGGGCATTTAGTGCTATAAATTTCCCTCTACACACTGCTTTAAATGTGTCCCAGAGATTCTGGTATGTTGTATCTTTGTTCTCATTGGTTTCAAAGAACATCTTGATGTCTGCCTTCATTTCGTTATGTACCCAGTAGTCATTCAGGAGCAGGTTATTCAGTTTCCATGTAGCTGAGCGGTTTTGATTGAGTTTCTTAGTCCTGATTTCTAGTTTGATTGCACTGTGGTCTGAGAGACAGTTTGTTATAATTTCTGTTCTTGTTCTGTTCTTGTACATTTGCTGAGGAGTGCTTTACTTCCAATTCTGTGGTCAGTTTTGGGCTAAGTGTGATGTGGTGCTGAGAAGAATGTATATTCTGTTGATTTGGGGTGGAGAGTTCTGTAGATGTCTATTAGGTCCGCTTGCTGCAGAGATGAGTTCAATTCCTGGATATCCTTGTTAACTTTCTGTCTCATTGATCTGTCTAATGTCGACAGTGGGGTGTCAAAGTCTCCCATTATTATGTATGGGAGTCTAAGTCTCTTTGTAAGTCTCTAAGGACTTGCTTTATGAATCTGGGTGCTCCTGTATTGGGTGCATATATATTTAGGATCGTTAGCTCTTCCTGTTGAATTGATCCCTTTACCATTATGTAATGGCCTTCTTTGTCTCTTTTGATCTTTGATGGTTGAAAGTCTGTTTTATCAGAGACTAGGATTGCAACCCCTGCTTTTTTTTGTTCTCCATTTGTTTGGTAGATCTTCCTCCATCCCTTTATTTTGAGCCTATGTATGTCTCTGCATGTGAGATGGGTCTCCTGAATACAGCAAACTGATGGGTCTTGACTCTTTATCCAGTTTGCCAGTCTGTGTCTTTTAATTGGACCATTTAGTCCATTTACATTTAAGGGTAGTATTGTTATGTGTGAACTTGATCCTGCCATTATGATATTAACTGGTTATTTTGCTCATTAGTTGATGCAGTTTCTTCCTAGCCTCGATGGTCTTTACATTTTGGCATGTTTTTGCAATGGCTTGTACCGGTTATTCCTTTCCATGTTTAGTGCTTCCTTCAGGGTCTCTTGTAAGGCAGGCCTGGTGGTGACAAAATCACTAAGCATTTGCTTATCTGTAAAGGATTTTATTTCTCCTTCACTTATGAAACTTAGTTTGGCTGGATATGAAATTCTGGGTTGAAAATTCTTTTCTTTAAGAATGTTGAATATTGGCCCCCACTCTCTTCTGGCTTGGAGAGTTTCTGCCGAGACATCTGCTGTTAGTCTGATGGGCTTCTCTTTGTGGGTATCCCGACATTTCTCTCTGGCTGCCCTTAAGATTTTTTCCTTCATTTCAAGTTTGGTGAATCTGGCAATTATGTGTCTTGGAGTTGCTCTTCTCGAGGAGTATCTTTGTGGCATTCTCTGTATTTCCTGAATTTGAATGTTGGCCTGCCATACTAGGTTGGGGAAAGTTCTCCTGGATGATATCCTGAAGAGTGTTTTCCAAGTTGGTTCCATATTCCCCCTCACTTTCAGGCACCCCAATCAGACTTAGATTTGGTCTTGTTACGTAATCCCATACTTCTTGCAGGCTTTGTTCATTTCTTTTTCTTCTTTTTTCTTTAGATTTCTCTTCTCACTTCATTTCATTCATTTTATCCTCAATCGCTGATACTCTTTCTTCCAGTTGATTGAGTCTGTTACCGAAGCTTGTGCATTTGTCACATATTTCTCGTGTCATGGTTTTCATCTCTGTCAGTTCGTTTATGGCCTTCTCTGCATTAATTATTCTAGTTATCAATTCTTTTTTTTTTTTTTTTTTTTGAGATGGAGTCTCGCTCTATCGCCCAGGCTGGAGTTCAGTGGCGCGATCTCGGCTCACTGCATGCTCCTCCTCCTGGGTTCACGCCATTCTCCTGCCTCACCCTCCTGAGCAGCTGGGACTACAGGCGCCCGCCACCTCTCCCGGCTAGTTTTTTGTATTTTTTTTTAGTAAAGATGGGGTTTCACTGTGTTAGCCAGGATGGTCTCGATCTCCTGACCTCCTGACGCCTGTCTCGGCCTCCCAAAGTGCTGGGATTACAGGCTTGAACCACCGCGCCCGGCCTCTTCCACTCTTTTTTCAAGATTTTTAGTTTCTTTGCGCTGGGTACGTAATTCCTCCTTTAGCTCTGAGAAGTTTGATGGACTGAAGCCTTCTTCTCTCATCTCATCAAAGTCTTTCTCTGTCCAGCTTTGATCCGTTGCTGGCGATGAGCTGTGTTCATTTGGAAGGGGAGATGCGTGCTTATTTTTTGAATTTCCAGCTTTTCTGCCCTGCTTTTTCCCCATCTCTGTGTTTTTATCTGCCTCTGGTCTTTGATGATGGTGATGTACTGATGGGGTTTTGGTGTGGGTGTCCTTCCTGTTTCTTAGTTTTCCTTCTAACAGTCAGGACCCTCAGCTGTAGGTCTGTTGCAGATTGCTTGAGGTCCACTCCAGACCCTGTTTGCCTGGGTATCAGCAGCAGAGGCTGCAGAAGATAAAATATTGCTGAACAGCAACTGTACCTGTCTGATTCTTGCTTTGGAAGCTTCCTCTCAGGGGTGTACTCCACCATGTGAGGTGTGGGGTGTCAGTCTGCCCCTAGTGGGGGATGTCTCCCAGTTAGGCTACTCAGGGGTCAGGGTCCCACTTGAGCAGGCAGTCTGTCAGTTCTCAGATCTCAGCCTCCATGTTAGGAGATCCACTGCTCTCTTCAAAGCTGTCATACAGAGTCGTTTGCATCTGCAGAGGTTTCTGCTGCTTGTTGTTGTTGTTTAGCTGTGCCCTGTCCCCAGAGGTGGAGTCTACAGAACAGGCCTCCTTGAGCTGCTGTGAGCTCCACCCAGGTCGAGCTTCCCAGTGGCTTTGTTTACCTACTTAAGCCTCAGCAGTGGTGGGCACCCTTCCCCCAGCCTCGCTGCTGCCTTGCTGTTAGATCTCAGACTGCTGTGCTAGCAATGAGGGAGGCTCCGTGGGCATGGGACCCTCCTGGCCAGGTGTGGGCTATAATCTGCTGGTGTGCCCATTTGCTAAGACCCTTGGTAAAGCACAGTATTGGGGTGGGAGTTACCCGATTTTCCAGGTGTTGTGTGTCTCAGTTCCCCTGGCTAGGAAAATGGATTCTCTTCCCCCTTGCACTTCCCAAGTGAGGCGATGCCTCACCCTGCTTCAGCTCTTGCTGGTCGGGCTGCAGCAGGTGACCAGCACTGATTGTCCGGCACTCCCTAGTGAGATGATCCCAGTACCTCAGTTGAAAATGCAGAAATCACCTGTCTTCTGTGTCGCTCACGCTGGGAGCTGGAGACTGGAGCTGTTCCTATTCGGCCATCTTGCTCTGCTCCTCCGTAAGTCTGTTGTTTCATTTTAAAACCCTTAATTTGTCTAGATTTTCTTCTTCATTGTTAACGTTTTGTTTCTATTTTATCTCTATTTTCATCCTTGATTAGACTGGAAAGGTTTCTTAGTTTTATTTGTATTATCAAAGATCCAGCTCTTGAATACATCAGTACTTATTCTGTTTGTTAGTGCATTGGTATATTTATGTTAATTCTTCATATTTTGTTTAATTTGTTTTTACTCTTATCTTTGTAACAATATTGAATTGAATGTCACTTTACTCAGTTAAATTGAGTAAAATATTCTTTAAAATAAAACACTGCTCTAAATTTATTCTTAAAAATAAAACACTGCTCGAAATTCTTAAAAATAAAACACTGCTCTACATTTCCATTTGATAATAACTTTAGTCAATTCTCTTATGTACATATTTTGTAATTGCACTTTATATTATCTTTTGTACTTAAATTACTTGAGTGCTTTTTTGCTGTGTTTTGTTTTAGTTTTATTTGTTTGATACATTTTATAGAGTACTTTTATAACTTATTTTTCATTATATTAAGTTCAACAATGTGACCTTTAGAAAGTTTTTTCAATTGTTTTCCTTGTGTCTTACTATATAGACTTTTTTTTGCAAATGTTAGCATTAATTGCTATTTTAATGTGTTTTCCCTATTTAAAAGTCATCAAATGAGACATATATCTTTTACAAATGTTTCTAATTATTTTGCTTTAAATATTTTGTTATTATGTCTATAGGCACAGAAAGTTCATAAACACATTTCACTAGACATTCATCACTAAACTAAGAAAAATATGACATTCTTTGTCGGTATAAAGTGCAACTTTCTGGTTTATATTTGTTGAGGTTTTTGTTGTTGTTTTATTGTGATTTTGAGTGTATTTTGTTTGACTTTCAAGTAATCTCTATAAATATTAGCACGCTTGTCTGATATATCTTTGTCCATTATTTTAATTTTCTTACTTTTTTCCATAATTTTTCTTTATACTTTTCTCTGTATTGCATTCTTCATCTAAGAGTTTCACAGTGATTGAAAAGGAGAACTTAATTCGCTTGCTGTTACTGTCAGCACTGTAGTGCTTGGCCCTGCTTTCATCATCATCTAATAACATTTTTAAATATCTGAAAATGCTTCTTTACCATTCCTTTTGTTTTCTGTCATTTGCAATATGATCACATTTATTTATTTATTTATGCTATGTGCGTTTGTGTGTGTGTGTGTGTGTGTGTGTTGGTTTGTTTTGAGACAGGGTCTGGCTCTGTCACCCAGGCTGGAGTGCAGTGGCATGATCTTGGCTCACACTGGAGCCTTTAGCTTCCAGACTCAAGTGATCCTCCTGCCTCATTCTCTCTCAAGTAGCTGGGCCTACAGCTGAATGCCACCATGCCTGGCTAATTTTGTACTTTTTGTAGAAGTGGGGTCTGTGTTGCCCAGGCTGGTCTCAAACTCCTGGGCACAAGTGATCTGCCCACCTTGGCCTCACAAAGTGCTGGGATTACAGGTATGAGTCACCACACTTGGCCTTATGTGACCGTATTTAAATGCATATTTTTTCATAATTTGTGAAATTCATGCTGTTATTAATTATAACTTATCCTTTAAAACATCATACACACTTGAAACCTATATTTGTCTAATTAATGAAGCTCATTAATGAGAAAATTGACAAAGTTTTACTTTCTTCAACAAATTCCTCACCATTTTTTGGCTACAATCAGATGTTTCAAACCTATTTATTTTCAAATTACTAACATTTCATATATTCCCTCCATCCCATTTTGTTTTATTTCTGTCTTATTTGGAGGTGATTTGGTTGTATTGAACAGAAATTCACTGGAGCTAATTTAGGCAAACAAAATAAAAACAGGTGATGGCAGGAATATTAGAAACATTCAAGTCTATTTTATGAAATCCAAGGGCAGAGTTATTTTTGCTCCAACATGAAGAGCAAAATTAAGGTATTGTATGGCCAGGAGAAGGGAGTGCTCCACCTGGGTGGAGAGGCATGATTCATCCCTGCTTCCTGCCATTTGCCTCCCTCGCCATCTCCCGCTTGGCAGGCAAGGCCTTGCTGCTTTCCGTCCATATGCGCCATACATCAGGAATGACTGGAATTGCTGGGTCCTGGCGACACACCCCTGGGGAAACAAATCCAGTTGGCTTGTTTCTCTTGTTCATGCCAGTCCAACCTTCCATGCCAGGGAGGGATTCTCACAGCTGGCAGTGCACACGTTGGTCTACTCTCTTTGAAAGAGAAATCTGAACATTAAAAAGTTAGGAAACAACAGATGCTGGAGAGGATGTGGAGAAATAGAACACTTTTACACTGTTGGTGGGAAAGTAAATTAGTTCAACCATTCTGAAAGATAGTGCAGCTATTCCTTAAGGAACTAGAACTAGAAATACCACTGGACTCAGCAATCCCATTACTGGGTGTATACCCAAAGGATCATAAATCATTCTACTATAAAGACACATGCACATGTATGTTTATTGCGGCACTGTTCACAATAGCAAAGATGTGGAACCAACCCAAATGCCCATCAGTGATAGCCTGGATAAAGAAAGGTGGCACATGTACACCATGGAATACTATGCAGCCATAAAGAAGGATGAGCTCATGTCCTTTGCAGGGACATGGATGAAGCTGGAAACCATCATTCTCAGTAAACTAACACAGGAACAGAAAACCAAACACTGCATGTTCTCACTCATAAGTGGAAGTTGAACAATGAGAACACATGGACACAGGGAGGGGAGCATCACACACCAGGGCCTGTCAGGGCGAGTGGGGCTGGAGGAGGGATAGCATTAGGAGAAATACCTAATGTAGTTGATGGGTGCAGCAAGCCATCACGGCTCGTGTATATCTATGTAACAAACCTGCACGTTCTGCACACATACCCCAGAACTTAA
Organism: Macaca thibetana thibetana; assembly: GCF_024542745.1. Lineage (NCBI taxonomy): Eukaryota > Metazoa > Chordata > Mammalia > Primates > Cercopithecidae > Macaca > Macaca thibetana. The sequence continues at coordinate 86,852,027 of NC_065594.1, forward strand.
AAGTGTAATTAAAAAAAAAAAAAAAGAGAAATCTGACATCCGCATTTTTCTTCTCAAAGATATTTTTCCCTGTTGTAGCTGGTAGGATATTTTACTTATTTGCAAAATTCAAGAATGTTAGAAGTTGATCTAATTTCCTTTATTTTGCCTGAATGGAGAGAACCATTTTAATGTGCCGATGGAAAGTTTTGTTGCCTATTGTTTTGTTTTCTCCTTCAGTTTTGTTTTGTGTGTTTCAGTTTATTACATTCCCTCCGATCACTTTTATATTCTCAGTCTCTGCCTTGGACTTAGTCTCTGTTTTCTGGAGAGCTCTTCAAGATTGTCCTCCATGTTGCTTTTCTAGGTCTCTGTGGTTGAAACTGTATGTGTATAACATATTTGCATGTTTTCCTTTTGCATTTTTTTCCCATTGCATTGCAATATTTTCTTTTTCTATCTAAATTCTTTTTCATGTTTTCCTGAATCCTAGGTAAGTTCCATTTCACTCTTCTTCCCTGGTTTAAAGGGCCTATTTGTCCTCAAATTGTATTGAGAGCAGATGCTATCTAAAATTACTCCTGTAGTAATTTGTCTCAAATATATGCTATTATTTTGTTTCTCAATTCCTGTTTTCCTTTTTTATGTCAAGTATATTTTATTAGCATCCATATTTCATTTTCTGGGTTTTATAGGTTACGTTGAATCTCCAAAAAAAGGTATGTTAAAGTCTCAACCCTGAATACCTCAGAATGGGACCTTATTTGGAAATAGGGTCTTTACAGAGATAACCAAGTAAGAATGAGGTCATTAGGGGTTCCTTAATCCAGTAAGACATATGTCCTAATAAAAAGAAGATGCGGACACAACGACAGGAATACACAGAGGGAAGATGATGTCAAAGCCATAAAGAGAAGGCTGAGTGACAGCAGAGGATTAGAGCAATGCAACTACAGGCCAAGGAGTGCCAAAGATTGCGGACCACCTCCAGAGGCTGAGAGGCCTCCAGAGCAGATGCCCCTCACAGCCTCAGGGGAACCCATCCTGCTGACATCTTGACCTCAGGCTTCTAGACCTCCAGAACTATAAGAAAATACATGTCTACTTGGTTAATCTATCTGGTTTGTGGTACTTTGTTACAGTGGTGCTGGCAAATGAATATACTGCATATTCATCTTAGAACAGAGATGTTTATCTGTTTGCCTCCAGAACACTGTGCATTATTTCCCACTCCCTCCCGCCTCCCTGCATGCCTCTCTCTTTCTATTTTTGACACCTCACTTCCCCAGTGGATACTATTCAGAGTGGTAAGAGATCTAGTGTTCTGGGTTATCCTACTCCACTTAGTTCTCTTCCTCTGACTTTCTGTCTGCGTTACATTTGATATTAGAAATGATGGGATATTATTTGTGCTACATGACCAATATTGAGGCCCTAGGTTGTCCTCTTTCTCCAATAACGCTTTTGTTTGACTAGCATAAAACTTTAAATACTTTTTCAAATGGGATATATGAAACATAAACTTTCCACCATGTATATATTTAATTTTTTTAAAAAATTAGCTTCTAAAAAATTTAGTTCTCTATTCAAAAGATATTTTGCCTGGGTATAGGATTCCAGATTCACAATCTCCTTTTGCATTTCGCTATAAGCAGCAAGAATCAATCAGGTTATACCTTCAACACTTTGCTGAGCAGTCTCCTCAGCTAAGTAGCCAAGTTTATCACTTCCAATCTCCACTTCTTTCTGGAGTTTCATTTACCTGTGGCCAACCACAGTCCAAAAATGTCAGATGAAAAATTCCAGAAATAAACAATCCATAAGTTCTAAATTACATGCTGTTCTGAGTAGTGTGAAAAAAATCTCATGCCATCCTGCTCCATTTTGGCCAGGAAGTGAATCATTCATTTGTCCAGCATGTCCACACTGTATATGCCACCCTCCTGTTAGTCACTTAGTAGCTGTTTTGGTTATCAGAGTGAAAAAATATTGTATACATAGGGCTTGGTACTAACTATACATAGCGTTTGATGGGGTTTAGTACCTACTGGGGGATACTGTTCAAGGCAATCTGGACTTTTTCTACATGCTCCACCAAATTTTTCCAACTTCACCACTGTCTGGTTTCAACACCACTTGCATATTTTCTACTTTTTATTTTTTATTTTGTTTTTGAGACAGAGTCTCGCTCTGCCGCCAGGCTGGAGTGCAGTGGCATGATAACGACTCATGGCAACCTCTGCCTCCCGGGTTCAGGCAATTCTCTTGCCTCAGCCTCCTGAGTAGCTGGGACTATAGGTGCGTGCCAGCACGCTCAGCTAATTTTTGCATTTTTAGTAGAGATGGGGTTTCACCATGTTGACGAGGATGGTCTCAATCTCCTGACCTTGTGATCTGCCCATCTCGGCCTCCCAAAGTGCTGGGATTACAGGCGTGAGCCACCGCGCCCGGCCCACTTGCATATTTTCTAGCTATTTGTTACATCAGCACTCTGCTTTTAGCATCACAGTCTGTATTCATTTTCCCTTGCTGTTACAAAAAATTGTTACAGACATAGTAGCTTTAAATGATCCATTTGTTATCTCATAGTTCTCTAAGTCAGAAGTCTAGGTTGATTTAACTGGTTTATCTACTCTGGGTTTCATGAGACTGAAAGCAAGGTATGGCATTTGATTTTCCAAGCCCATTCAGGAAGGCGGCAGGATTTAATTCTATGTGGTTGCTATACTGATGTCCCCATTTTCTTGTTGGCCGTTGGTTGGAAATTCTCAGCTTCTAGAGGTCACCTGCATTTTCTGGCTCGTGTCTTCTTCCTCCATCTTAAAATCGAGCAACCTGTGGGCTGAGTCCTTCTTATGCTTCCCATCTCTCTGATCTCTCCTTCTGTCTCATCTCTTTGATTCTTCTGCCCTCTTTCATGATTACGTTGGGACCACCCGAATAATCCTGGGTAATCTCTTCATTTTAAAGTCATCTGACAAGCAATCTTACTTCCATGTGCAATGTCCTTTCTGCCACGTAATGTAGCATATTTAGAGGCATATACCAGGGAGAAGGTCACTGGGTCAAATTCCTTCCACCACTTCAGGCCTTCCACCACTTCCACCTTTGTGTTCTTTCTGTTGTGTCTCATTTTCTTAAAAATGCTTACATAGGATGGATTCTGGCCCTTCTACATAATACTCTTCTCTCATCACCTTTAATTGTCAAGTCTCTCCAACAGGCAGAATTATCTGCAGGGTGAGGGAATGGGAAACAAGTATAGACCCATTGCAGCATCCTTCCCAGTACTACCAAAAGGAAGTAAGATGAAGACTGAACCTGAGGCTCCTGACTTCCATCCCATGCACTCATTCAATGTCTGTTGAAAGAAAAACCCTGGTTTTATGGAGTGAACAGCACCATGCCTGGTGGGAATCGTGATAACCGGGCAGCTCAGATGTCTGTTTATCATTTTAATCTATTAGGTAATTCCTGGCCCTTTTTGTTCTCTTTCTCTCAGTAATTCCCCCAAACAAATCCTGATCACCCATGGGTCCTATTGGAAGAATGGTTCCCATTTCCTCTGCTCTTTTTAGAGCTTGCTCTGAAGATTCTCAATGCTGGCATCTTTCTTTTCTCTTCTATACTTTTTAATTTTTATTTTTTAAAGTATCAGTTCAGTTCTATTAGGTTGGTGCAAAAGTAATTGTGGTTTCTGCCATTAAAAGTTATAATAGTGTCCTGCTTTCCAGGTTTTATGGCTTCTGTGAATATATCTCATTTTATAGTTTTTCCTTCAATCGTAGTAAGATTTACAGAGAGATGGGAGGTAAAATTTTGGCTTCAGAGTGTCAGCTTGAACCAGAATCTGCCACATCCATAACTTAAATGCAATGATTTACTCATCACCAAGACAATTTATTTTTTGCCATCATGTAAATCCAAATTTAGTGTTGTAGAAAATGATCTTTGAAATTAGTATGTTGACTTTAATATCTCTTCATTTTATATTTGCTATGATAGTGATTTCACATGAATGTTATCTATAATTTACTTAAAAATAACTTACAAAAAATTAAAAATATCAGGATCCAAATTGTGTCTATTATTTTTCTCAAAGGTAAAAAATTATAAAATAATCTCTAGAGAATTTATTAATTTCCTAGGGTTATTTTATAATTTGGCAGGTAAAACAATATGAGAGGCCAATCTAAGAAACCTAGAAAAAAAAAGTTCAAATTCTAGTGACCATCTGCAGAAAGAATTCTGCAAATTTTGGATATCTATACATGTATAATTTTTATCATATCTTTTTAAAGTCAGGGCAAATTTTAAGTAATTAAGGAATACATTTATAAACAAGTAGTTTTTGGGAGTAGTGGGGACAGATGTATCAGATGTGTAATGATGAATAAAGGCTAGCATCATTATGTCTAATATTAATAGAATTATATTAGTCTTCTTCTAGTTGACATTAGTGAGAGTAAGGATGACTCCTCCACTCTCTCCTATTCTCAATACCCAGCCGTATGTGGACAAAAGCTCTATGAGTGAACCATACATATTTGTTTAATGAGAGAAGGAAGTAAGGAATAATGAATACACTAATACACTGAGTTATTAGAGGATGCTGCAAAGAATTGAATATACTAGATCAAAAAGCACCTAGAGGTAGCCGAAGAGTAAAATGTAATACGAGTACACATAACAGGAAGGGAAGTGATACAAACTCTTAAGAAAAGGCCATACTGACCTGATTATGCAAAAGCCATTCAGAGCCGAAAGCTAACTGCACATTAGTTGGAATATGGATTGCTCTAAAAACTGAAAAATGATACTAAATGAAACTAAAATCAAAGGCCAACATTAAAATGGCAGAGAAGTTAAACAGAGAATTTACTCATTGATTAAGATCATAAGCTAAGTTGAGGAATAAATTGGGCATTTGAAATGTCTTGAAGCTAAGCAGACAATTTCCTCAAGCAATGTTCCTAAAATTTTCCAGTATTTCACCAGGAGAACAAAGACTGTCTGCAGCCAGAGAGAATATAGTCTAAACAGAAACCTAACACACACTGCAAAATATCACATTTCACATTGTTATTTTCCCCAAAATGGTTGCACAGTATTTTTTTTTAATTATGAAAAATGTATTCTAAGAAAATAGAGAAGAAAAAATGGACAAAGAAAATGTACACTCACCAAATATATCATTTAATTTTCCTCCCCATCTAATGAACCCTTAGAGGATTGTCTTAATGATCGTTGGACTTTACAGGATGGGGTACAGGAAAGCCACATGGATTCCTGGAGAAAAGGTCGGTGCTCTGTAGCTCAGTTGTTTGCATCTGCACCAACCATCCAAGCAAAGCAGGATTCAAAGCAGTGGGCCTTGTCAGGATGGAATGACCTGTGTCTTTCCTTCCTACTCTGATAAGTTACCAAGTACCAGGGACTCCAAGTGGAGACAGGCAGTCACCTGGGAAAGGAATGAAAATTGCAGCTCCTTTCTCTTTTATCACTATGAATCAACCAGTGTTGCAAAATGCTGTTACTTTTTAGGTTAGATTACTCTCATAAATGGGAAGGGTGCCTAAGGAGTTTCATGAAGCGCTCATTTAGGAATTTGAAATAATGTAAGTGTCCCACGTGAATTTACGTTATAGGAGGATGTAAACACGTTGAATCTCTCGTAGATGTGTGTATGTCTTCGTGTTGAGTGCTAGCTAGCTCAGCATTGGTTTTATTCACATCATTGCCCAAGAAGCCACATGAGGGGATTTGTATGTTCCTTGTCGAGAACATTACCTATTATGTTCTCCTTCTATTTATTTTTGTTATTTTCCTCTGTGAAATGGCACTGAGGAGCCCACATTTTGTAAATCAGTGTTACTGTTTATTATATAGCCTACAGTCATTTTTAAATGGGGAATTCTTAGTAACTACAACTCTGCAAAGGAAATATTCTAGAAAACAGGAAACTATAGAAATAATTCTGTGGCTGCAGTATCTCAACCCATAGGTTGTAATTGAAGAGACAGTATTGCTAATGCTTTGATCCATCAATGTATTTAGAGTACAAAGACCATTTCCTGCTTTTCTTTGTAAAAGGAAAACCAGACTTTCTGTGTGATGACAGAATGCATACAAAACTACCCCAGTGTCTGTGTACACTCACGCATACACAGAACAAGCTAATGGCTTCAAGGCACGTAAACACCTCATAAATAGACTTGACTTCAAAAATATGCCTTATTTTCAATACTTAGGGGAAAACTATTTTCCCCAATTTGATCTGCCAGTTTTAAAAATGTTAAACATTAAAATTAAAAGTTGTGATTTTAATCAAAATGTTTTTACTCAAAACAAATGCTAAAACTTAAATTAGTAATCCTCTGGCTCTGAAGAAACACAATGATATTTTAAAGCAAATGTATTAGAAAACGTTATAGAACAGATAAGAAAATTGTTCTCAATATTATAAAGTCAATATTAAAATTTGCAGAAAGAATATTAGAATAATCTGTTACCTTTATTTTTCAGACTTGAATTGAATGGACTTCCAGTAGTTTTAATATTTCCAGTAGAAAATCAAATGTAAATAAAGTACTATAGCATTTTTCAAAAAGAAATTACAAAAACTTTGGAAAGTGACGTCTCTGAGAGCACAAGGGTAGGGTTTGGGGGATGTGGTATAGCTTCATTTGAAAAGGGTACCATTCATTAGAATTGCAGCATTCCATTGAAAAGAAAGCTGTAGTTATGCATATTTTTCAATGATTGATAGAAAATCATTATTTAGTTCAGATTCTGGCATGTCAGTTGCCAAAGAGAATAATGTCTCAGGTAGTATATTGTTTATTCCCTTAGTTACAGGGCCAAGTAGAGTGGCGTCATTATGATTTACTTCATCTTACGGCTCCTTGGATTATTTCTGTTTTTTGATTTCCAATTGTTGACCTCGGAGGTCACTGGTTTCCACCTATTTTTGAAGACACAAGAACCTATAAAGCTTCAACATAATGCAAAGGACTCTGATAATGCTCACTAAAGAGTAAAAAAAATGGGTTTGAAATGATAAAGATACAATAAAATTATTGATTTTTTTTTGAAAAATAGCAGAATTTAACACTCAGTTGCAACTCTTACTTGAAAGACCTACAAAATATAATAACAAAAGTAGTCATTCTTGTAATAGTTTAGATATTTCCTGTCTTGATGCAGATTACATTTCATTTCAAAAAATAGATCTGAAAGTCTTGGAAGACCTATTAAACTGAGCAAACTAAAAAAAGAGTAAAAATTAGTTTTTGAAGTACATGTTTCCTAGAGGCGATGATAGAAGCTGATATGTTAGAAGCTGGGGTCCTAGGAGCTTCTCTGTGACTTTCACGGTGTCAGCTGCATCAGTTACTCTACACCATGTGAGTAGAAAATTCTTATTATTATTATTTTTTTTTTGAGATGGCATCTCACTCTGTTGCCCAGGCTGGAGTGTGGTGGTGTGCTCTTGGCTCACTGCTACCTCTGCTTCCCGGATTCAGGCGATTTTCCTGCCTCAGCTTCCAGAGTAGCTGGGATTATAGGCTTGTGCCACTATGCCTGAATTTTTTTTTTTTTGTATTTTTAGTAGAGACAGGGTTTCACCACATTGGCCAGGCTGGTCTCGAACTCTTGACCTCAGGTGTTCTGCCACCTTGGCTTCCCAAAGTGCTGAGATTACAGGCATAAACCACTGTGCCCAGTCAATTCTGTGTTCTTATAAGAAATACAGATGCAGGAAAAGGAGAATGTGCATGACCGATGATGAGAAAGGATTATATATTGAATGAACAATTAGACATTAAGAAGCAACATAAAAGAGAAATAAAAAGAACCATGTAAAAAGTTTAAACACAAATATTTAAAGAATTGACAAAATGATGATGTGAAACATTTTACTTACAAAAAGAAAATATTAATTATAATAACCTGTGGTAGCGCTCCTCACACAGGCACCAGCTGTGGGAGTCTGACCCACAGACCCTGACCCAAACAATAGATCAATAACATGCACTGACACACAGATATTCTGCTTTGCCAGTCCAGCTGAGTGTGTCTGGGCCGCTTACAGACTCCCTAGAGAGTACTGTAAACAGTTGGGACCGAGGCCCTGACCAGCTAGTGAGACTCACATTAATTTGGTAAAGATTAATTGACAAAGGCTTGAGTCAACACCACTAGAGGGTAATTGACATTGTGGACTTCCTGAGAAGAAAGCACTTACGCACTAGCGGTACATCAAAGGTTAGTCTTAGGACCACATGAGTAAACAAGCTAGCTAGATAACTTCCTCACATTCCTTTGTTACTACTCAAATTTATTTAACTAAAGGTAAAGATCAGGTTGCCTTCAACCATATCTCTTACTGAAGTTATGCAAACTCTCAGGCCTTCCAAGAGGGTTTGTGGCTATCATAACTAATATTTTTCCCACCAGCCTGAATGAACCCCAACAATAACCTATGACCACAAAGTAGTAAGAAAATGAGCCATATAATTCTGGTGAGAATCCATGTAGTTATAAACTTTTTGGAATTTTTGGCAATAAATATCAAAAGGCTTAAGCTTTTGCATACCCTCTGACCTTTACACTCCAATTCAAGTTTGTTTTAAGGAAATAAACAGTAAGTACATGGAAATAAGTATGTTTATATATGTTCTTAGTAACATTTTTTATGTAGCAAAAAATAAAAAAAAGAAAAAATCCTATAATTAGTAAAACATTTGTGCAATTTACATTATGTTCATATGCTGTACTATTAGTCATTAAATTAGGCTGTGAAAGCATATTTAATGGTTTGAAACACTATTTATGGTATAAGATGACATTTTCCTCTTGGTGGTAACTGAAGGTTTTCCTTCTTTTTGCTTATCTGCACTTACTAAATATTTTTAAATGATTAAGCATAGATTTTTTAGTATAAATAATATGACTTTGCAGAAAGAATGCTGTGGCTTTTTAGGATATTTGAACAAAACAGAATTTTCAAAGAGACCATTTTCTACTGTCTAGAATAGGCAGCACATGAATAGTAAGCAGGGTGTTAAAAAATGTGGATGGTTTGCAATGCATCATGATTATTAACAACAACAACAAAGCAAGGATGGTTTGGCTTTACTTAGCCACTTACCAGAGGAGACCTGTAAGAAGATTCATGTAGGCATTGTTGACCTCATTAATGGCAACACATGTAGGGTAGTGGGCAGCTTTTGTTTAACTACCCCTTCTGGGAAAAGCACCCAGATGTGGTTTTGGGGAGCAGTCCTCTCCAGTTCAATGGATGCAGTTCAGGTTGGGCTGATCTAACCCCTCCCACATGCAGGAGGGGCCGATGACTAACCTGACTGACCAGAGAATTCCATTCCTGGGTTACATGATGGCCCAAGTGTGGGCATGCAGCTCAAGATAAGACATGAAACTCCAGCTCTGTGTGTCTATGAAAATTAATGGAAATGAGGTGATAGCTTCCTGCTGCAATTTCTAAACAGAGAAGTTAAGTCCTGTATTCCCTGCTGAAATAATGTAACAAACAGAAAAGTAGAGCTCAGAGATAGGGAGAAAGAGAGCTAAAGCTAGAGTTGGAGCTGGCACGAAAGAGAGAGAGTGAGTTGTATTTATAAATCCATATTTTATATCAAATCTCTCCATGTACATCTACCACCAATACTTCTTTCTATATCTTAACTTATATACCTGTCTATCTTATTCTATCTATCTACCTATCATCTATCTATTTAATGAATAATATGCCTTGATGCTTATCTCTGGATGTTTCAGTTCTACAAACCAGTGGAGTCTCTTTTTGTCAAACTCAGTTTTTGTTTGATTTTTGCCACTTGCAAGAGTCCTGACCCACATGCATACTTTCCTCACATAGACATTGTGAAGATATGAGATCATTCATCTTGAGCACTTGGCTGATTGTCTTGCACGTAAAAAGCATTCAAAACTGGAGGCATCACATTACCCAACTTCAAATTATACTACAAGGTTATAGTTACCAAAACAGCATGGTATGCATAGAAATAGGCATGGAGATCAGTGAACAGAACAGAGAACCCAGAAATAAAGCCAAATACTTACAGCCAACTGATCTTTGACAAAGCATATGAAAATATAAATTGGGGAAAGGACATCCTATTCAATAATTGGTGGTGAGAAAACTGATGGGCCACATATAGAAGAATGAAACTGGAGCCCCATCTCTCACCTTATACAAAAATCAACTCAAGATGGATCAAAGACTTATATCTAAAGCCTGAAACCACAAAAATTCTAAAAGATAACATCAGAGAAACTCTTCTAGACATTGGCTTAGGCAAAGAATTCATTACTAAGACCAAAAAAGCAAAAAAAAAGCAAATGCAACAAAGATAAATAGACTTAATTAAACTAAAAAGCTTCTGCACAGCAAAAGAAACAATCAGCAGAGTTAACAGACAACTCACAGAGTGGGAGAAAATCTTCACAATCTATACATCTGACAAAGGACTAATATTCAGAATCTACAAAGAAATCAAACACATCAGCAAGAAAAAATAAAAAATCCCATTATAAAGTGGGCTAAGGACATGAATAGACAGTTGTCAAAAGAAGATATACAAATGGCCAACAAACATATGAAAACATGCTCAACATCACTAATCATCAGAGAAATGCAAATTAGAACCACATGAGTTAGCATCTTACTCCTGCAAGAATGGCCATATTCAAAAAGTCAAAAAACCAATAGATGTTGGCATAGATGTGTCAAACAGCAAACACTTTTACACACTGTTGGGATGTAAATTAGTACAACCACTATGTAAAAGAGTGTGCAGGTTCCTTAAAGAACTAAAAGTAGAACTCCATTGACGGGTGCAGTAAAATCTCAGGACTCACCACTAAAGAACTTATCCATGTAACCAAAACCCACCTGTACCCTAAAACTATTATGATTAAAATTTAGAAAACTGTCTTTCCAGGACTCTGCTTTCTCTCAAAGAGACAAAAATTAGTGGCTAGTAATAATGCTAGTTACAGTTGTAATAGCAGTGATCAGAACATACACAAGGGAGCCCAGAAGCTATGAATTTCAAATCACCATGGATTTCATTCTTCCTTTGAAAAATAAGCTGTTTAAACTCAAGGAAATTTCATTTCTCTGTATCGCCTTTTCACATCTGTAAGTTTGTGATAACAACACTCTCTATACTTACTTCCAAAGTTGCTCCCTGCCTCCTCTATACTTTCTTAATACTTATGTATAAAGCCTGCAGGTTAGCATCTGTTTAATTTGCCTACTTCTGCAGATGAATATGCATTTCTTAGCTTATGAACCAAATGAGTTTGTGGCAATTTGTTAAGGCAGTAATAGAAAACTAATACAATCGGTTCTTAGCAAATGTTTGTTGAATGAGTAAATTTCAAGAGAAAATCCTCAGAAGAAAGCAGAATATATTTCTTAGTAGGAAAAATAATATAAAAGAGAAAGAATATAGACTTACACAAATTCACCACATTTATTCTTACAATGTCTCCCTAGAACAGCAAGTCTAGCAAAATATTTTATAATAAAAGCAGGAAATCATCAATGGTAGACTAGATGAAGAAAATGTGGTACATATACACTATGGAATAGTATGCAGCCATAAAAAAGAACAAGATTATATCCTTTGCGAGGAATCGATGGAGCTGGAGGCCATTATCTTTAGTAAACTAATACAGGAACAGAAAACCACATACTGCGTGTTCACACTTATGAGAACACATGGACACAGAGGGGAACAACACACACTGGTGTCTTGTGGAGGGTGGAGGGTAGAAGAAGGGAGAGGATCAGGAAAAACAACTAATGGGACTAGGCTTAATGCCTGGGTGATGAAATAATCTGTACAACAAACCCCCATGACATAAATGTGCCTATATAACAAACCCACACATGTACCCCTGAACTTAAAATGAAAGTTAAAAAAAATCAGGGTAATCCTGTATCTGGAATCAAGCTAGTAATGAGAAAGCTACTCCAATTACAAAATAAAGTTCAGGTGAAAAGAAAAAGCATTCTCAACACCCAAAATGTAGAAGCAAAGTGTTCATCAATGGACAAATGGAAAAATAAACTGATATATATGCATATAACATAGAATATTTTTCAGCCTTAACAAAGATAGAGATCCTGCCACTTGCCACAATGTGGATGAACCTAGAGGACATTATGTTAAGTGAAATAAGCCAGACACAGAAAGAAAAATATTATATGATCGTACTTATATGTGGAATCTAAAAAACCAAAAAAGCTCAAATAGAGATAATAAAACAGTGGTGTCCATGGTGGGGGAGATGGGGAGACGTAGGTCAAAGGGTGCAAAGTAGCAAATATACAGGATGAATAGGTTGAAGGATTTAATGCAGAACATGAGGACTAATAATAGCATATTGTATTCAGGATTTTTGCTAAATGAGTAAATTAGAGCTGCTCTTGCCACAGGGGTTGGGGAAGGGTAACCAAGTGAGAGGACAGACATGATAAATATGTTCCACTATTAACCATTTTCCTATATATATGTTTGCTATGGTTTGAATGTGTCCCCCGAATCTCAAGTGTTGGAAACTTAATCCTCAAATTTATATGTTGATCGGAGGTGGGGCCTTTGGAAGGGACTTAGGATCACATAAGGTCATCAGAGTGGGGCCTGATGGTAGAACCTGTAGCTTTATAAGAAGAGGAAGAGATGCCTGAGCCGGCGGGCATGCTCTTGTGCTTTTGCCAAATGATGCCCTCCACCACACTACAACACAGCTGGAAGGTCCTCATTAGAGCTGTCACTCAACCTTGGACTTCCCAGCCTCCAAAACTGTCAGAAATAAATCTTTTCTTTATACATTACCTAGTCTTGGGTACTCTGTCATAGCAACATAAAATGGACCAAGACAGTGTATCTTATAACATCATATTATATATCTTAAATGTAATTTTGCATATTTAAGGTATATTATTTATTTTTTTAAAAGAGCATAGAAAAGTAATGGACCAAGCTAAGTGGGAAGTCAGATGTGCCGGCTTTTCCTGTGAACTTGGGCAAGCTACTCTATTTCTCTATTCTTCAAATTTATTTACTAAATTTAATTGTTGAGCTACCATATTAGACAAATATGACCAAGAAAGTCCCTGCCTGCTTCTGCACACGTGTCTGATGTTCCTAGCTGTTCACTGCATCCACTCTCGTTTCTGCGTTCTCCCTTCAGGCTGAGGTCAGCAGTCCACAGTAAACAACAGGGCACTCACCTGCTGGAGTGGGGCAGCAGCTTGGCCCCTCCCAGCTCTACAGCTCCGTGATTTTACGTGTGGAATTTCTTTAATCGTTTGTCCACACTTGCTTTTGTGTGTGTGCAAATTGATGGAACTCATGATTTTTTAATAAATTTGAAGTTTCCTCATGGAAATTTTTCTGTCCTTTAAAATGTTATTCATCCCTTTGTGGAAATAATGATGGAAATGAAGGGAGATAGAAACCAATTTTTCTGGTAAGGATTAAGGCTGAGAATTTGAAAGCTGTCCAGAAATTAAACAAAACAGTTATATAAAAGTATTAGTCTATATTTCCTTTCAAAACCTTAAATATGAACCCATAAAATCAGGCTGGGAATGACAGAACAAAATACTTTCAAACGGAAGAAAACTTTTCTAGAGATAGAAAGTTTATCCCGCTAGTGTTGAGATTTTCTCTTTTTTTTTTTTCTTTTTAAATAGGTTTCATTTTTTAGTGCAGTGTTGGATTTTCAGCAATATTGAGCAGAAACTACAGAGAGCGGCTTGATTTTTTCACAGGAAAAATTTCCTAACTGCAGTTTCCTGAGATGATGGGTTTTCAGATTTAGGTCTAAAGTCTTCCAATTATTAAACCATGATTAATGGGACATAGCACACACAGCAGCATTGCAAATTGACTGTGCTTCTGAATGCCTTCAAAAGGAGATTCATAAAATTTACAAAAATAATTTTACTTTACAATTAAAGACTATCTGCAATGTTAATACCCTTTCTTCATTACTACTCCCTCTGCATAATTATCATCCTCTAAATCCTGCTGGCTGAGCTCCCTCGATGCCTTTATAATTCCTTTTTATTGCTTCCTGTCCTCTAATCCTCCAGAACTTCTGAAGCATGTAGAATTTGTCTTCATATAAGAGTTAGAATTTGTTCTTTGCTTGAACAAATAACGTTGAATATATCTGTTTTATTCCAAAACTTCAAGGCATTGCTCAGTGTATTCCTCTGCTCGGGGTGTCATCACAAAGTCCCACATACTAGGGGGCTTAAACAACACAATTCAGCTTCTCTCATTTCTGGGGCTACATGTCCAAAATCAATGTGTTGGCAGGTTTGGCTGTGTCTGGGGGTTTTTAGGAACGCTCTGGTATGGGCCTTTCTTCTTGGCTTGTAGATGATCATCATCTTCCTACGTCTATTCCCACTGTTTTCTCTCTCTGTGTCTGTATCCAAATTTCCCCTTTTTATAAGTATGCTGTTACGGGAAGAACTGCATACTCCAGAAATGTACCTGTTGAGCCCCTAACTCCCAGTTCTCTGACGTGTGAATGTAATTCAAGATAGGGCCTTCATAGGGGTGCCATGAGGCTTTTAGGGTGGGTCCTAATTCAATAGGACAGATGTCTTTATTGGACACAGGAAGTTTGGACATGCAGAGACCTCAAAGATGTGCTGGCATGGAGGTAAGACCGTGTGAAGACACAGCAAGAAGGCAGTGTCTACAGGCCAAGGAGAGAGGCCTCAGAAGAAACAAAACCTTGATCTCAGACTTCTAGTCTTCAGAAGGCTGAGAAAATTCATTTCTGTTGCTGAAGCCCTGTAGCATGTGGTCTTTTGTCAGGGCAGCCCTAGTGGCCTAACACATACACTAATCACATTGGACTAGAGCTTATCCTAATGACCCATTTTAACTTGATGAGCTCCATAACCAAGTTGTTTCCATATATGGTCACATTCTGGGGTGCCGGGGGTTAGGATGTCAATATCTGAATTTGGAGAGCAGGGGACACAATTGAACACATGACACCGAATTTGGGGTAACCATACAAAATGTAGGGCAGAGCAAGATGGCCGAATAGGAACAGCTCCAGTCTCCAGCTCCCAGCGTGAGCGACACAGAAGACAGGTGATTTCTGCATTTTCAACTGAGGTACTGGGATCATCTCACTAGGGAGTGCCAGACAATCAGTGCTGGTCACCTGCTGCAGCCCGACCAGCAAGAGCTGAAGCAGGGTGAGGCAATGCCTCACCTGGGAAGCACAAGGGGGAAGGGAATCCCTTTTCCTAGCCAGGGGAACTGAGATACACAACACGTGGAAAATCGGGTAATCCCACCCTAATACTGTGCTTTACCAAGGGTCTTAGCAAAGGGCACACCAGGAGATTATATCGTACACCTGGCCAGGAGGGTCCCATGCCCACGGAGCCTCCCTCATTGCTAGCACAGCAGTCTGCAATCTAACGGCAAGGCAGCAGCGAGACTGGGGCAGGGGCGCCTGCAATTGCTGAGGCTTAAGTAGGTAAAGCTGCTGGGAAGCTCGAACTGGGTGGAGCTCACAGCAGCTCAAGGAGGCCTGCCTGTCTCTGTAGACTCCACCTCTGGGGACAGGGCACAGCTCAACAACAACAACAAGCAGCAGAAACCTCTGTACACGCAAACAACTCTGTCTGACAGCTTTGAAGAGAGCAGTGGATCTCCCAACATGGAGGTTGAGATAAGAGAACGGACAGACTGCCTGCTCAAGTGGGTCCCTGATCCCTGAGTAGCCTAACTGGGAGACATCCCCCACTAGGGGCAGACCGACACCCCACACCTCACATGGTGGAGTACACCCCTGAGAGGAAGCTTCCAAAGCAAGAATCAGACAGGTACAGTTGCTGTTCAGCAATATTTTATCTTCTGCAGCCTCTGCTGCTGATACCCAGGCAAACAGGGTCTGGAGTGGACCTCAAGCAATCTGCAACAGACCTACAGCTGAGGGTCCTGACTGTTAGAAGGAAAGCTAACAAACAGGAATGACACCAACACCAAAATCCCATCAGTACGTCACCATCATCAAAGACCAGAGGCAGATAAAACCACAAAGATGGGGAAAAAGCAGGGCAGAAAAGCTGGAAATTCAAAAAATCAGAGCGCATCTCCCCCTGCAAAGGAATGCAGCTCATCGCCAGCAATGGATCAAAGCTGGACGGAGAATGTCTTTGACGAGATGAGAGAAGAAGGCTTCAGTCCATCAAACTTCTCAGAGCTAAAGGAGGAATTCCATACCCAGCGAAAAGAAACTAAAAATCTTGAAAAAAGAGTGGAAGAATTGATAACTAGAATAATTAATGCAGAGAAGGCCATAAATGAACTGACAGAGATGAAAACCATGACACGAGACATACGTGACAAATGCACAAGCTTCAGTAACTGACTCGATCAACTGGAAGAAAGAGTAGCAGCGATTGAGGATCAAATGAATGAAATGAAGCGAGAAGAGAAATCTAAAGAAAAAAGAAGAAAAAGAAATGAACAAAGCCTGCAAGAAGTATGGGATTATGTAACAAGACCAAATCTACGTCTGATTGGGGTGCCTGAAAGTGAGGGGGAAAATGGAACCAAGTTGGAAAACACTCTTCAGGATATCATCCAGGAGAACTTCCCCTACCTAGTAGGGCAGGCCAAAATTCAAATTCAGGAAATACAGACAACGCCACAAAGATACTCCTCGAGAAGAGCAACTCCAAGACACATAATTGCCAGATTCACCAAAGTTGAAATGAAGGAAAACATCTTAAGGGCAGCCAGAGAGAAAGGTCGGGTTACCCACAAAGGGAAGCCCATCAGACTAACAGCACATCTCTCGGCAGAAACTCTCCAAGCCAGAAGAGAGTGGGGGCCAATATTCAACATTCTTAAAGAAAAGAATTTTCAACTCAGAATTTCATATCCAGCCAAACTAAGTTTCATAAGTGAAGGAGAAATAAAATCCTTTACAGATAAGCAAATGCTGAGAGATTTTGTCACCACTAGGCCTGCCTTACAAGAGACCCTGAAGGAAGCACTAAACATGGAAAGGAAAAACCAGTACCAGCCATTGCAAAAACATGTCAAAATGTAAAGACCATCGAGGCTAGGAAGAAACTGCATCAACTAACGAGCAAAATAACCAGTTAATATCATAATGGCAGGATCAAGTTCACACATAACAATCTTAACCTTAAATGTAAATGGACTAAATGGTCCAATTTAAAGACACAGACTGGCAAACTGGATAAAGAGTCAAGACCCATCAGTCTGCTGTATTCAGGAGACCCATATCACATGCAGAGACATACATAGGCTCAAAATAAAGGGATGGAGGAAGATCTACCAAGCAAATGGAGAACAAAAAAAAAGCAGGGGTTGCAATACTAGTCTCTGATAAAACAGACTTTCAACCATCAAAGATCAAAAGAGACAAAGAAGGCCATTACATAATGGTAAAGGGATCAATTCAACAGGAAGAGCTAATGATCCTAAATATATATGCACCCAATACAGGAGCACCCAGATTCACAAAGCAAGTCCTTAGAGACTTACAAAGAGACTTAGACTCCCATACAGTAATAATGGGAGACTTCAACACCCCACTGTCAACATTAGACAGATCAGTGAGGCAGAAAGTTAACAAGGATATCCAGGAATTGAACTCATCTCTGCAGCAAACAGACCTAATAGACATCTACAGAACTCTCCACCCCAAATCAACAGAATATACATTCTTCTCAGCACCACATCACACTTATTCCAAAATTGACCACAGAATTGGAAGTAAAGCACTCCTCAGCAAATGTACAAGAACAGAAATTATAACAAACTGTCTCTCAGACCACAGTGCAATCAAACTAGAACTCAGGACTAAGAAACTCAATCAAAACCACTCAGCTACATGGAAACTGAATAACTTGCTCCTGAATGACTGCTGGGTATATAACGAAATGAAGGCAGACATCAAGATGTTCTTTGAAACCAATGAGAACAAAGATACAACATACCAGAATCTCTGGGACACATTTAAAGCAGTGTATAGAGGGAAATTTATAGCACTAAATATCCACAAGAGAAAGCTGGAAAGATCTAAAATTGACACTCTAACATCACAATTAAAAGAACTAGAGAAGCAAGAGCAAACACACTCAAAAGCTAGCAGAAGGCAAGAAATAACTAAGATCAGAACAGACCTGAAGGAGATAGAGACACAAAAATCCCTCCAAAAAATCAATGAATCCAGGAGTTGGTTTTTTGAAAAGATCAACAAAATTGACAGACCGCTAGCAAGACTAATAAAGAAGAAAAGAGAGAAGAATCAAATAGACGCAATAAAAAATGATAAAGGGGATATCACCACTGACCCCACAGAAATACAGATTACCAGCAGAGATAGTATAAACACCTCTATGCAAATAAACTAGAAAATCTAGAAGAAATGGATAATTTCCTGGACACTTACACTCTCCCAAGACTAAACAAGGAAGAAACTGAATACTTGAATAGACCAATAGCAGGCTCTGAAATTGAGGCAATAATTAATAGCCTACCAACCAAAAAAAGTCCAGGACCAGATGGATTCACAGCTGAATTCTACCAGAGGTACAAGCAGGAGTTGTGCCATTCCTTCTGAAACTATTCCAATCAATAGAAAAAGAGGGAATCCTCCCTAACTCATTTTATGAGGCCAACATCACCCTGATACCAAAGCCTGGCAGAGACACAACAAAAAAAGAGAATTTTAGACCAATATCCCTGATGAACATCGATGCAAAAATCCACAATAAAACACTGACAAACTGGATCCAGCAGCACATCAAAAAGCTTATCCACCATGATCAAGTGGGCTTCATCCCTGGGATGCAAGGCTGGTTCAACATACACAAATCAATCAATGTAATCCAGCATATAAACAGAACCAAAGACAAAAACCACATGATTATCTCAATAGATGCAGAAAAGGCCTTTGACAAAATTCAATAGCCCTTCATGCTAAAAACGCTCAATAAATTTGGTATTGATGGAACGTATCTCAAAATAATAAGAGCTATTTATGACAAACCCACAGCCAATATCATACTGAATGGGCAAAAACTGGAAAAATTCCCTTTGAAAACTGGCACAAGACAGGGATGCCCTCTCTCACCACTCCTATTCAACATAGTGTTGGAAGTTCTGGCTAGGGCAATCAGACAAGAGAAAGAAATAAAGGGTATTCAGTTAGGAAAAGAAGAAGTCAAATTGTCCCTGTTTGCAGATGACATGATTGTATATTTAGAAAACCCCATTGTCTCAGCCCAAAATCTCCTTAAGCTGATAAGAAACTTCAGCAAAGTCTCAGGATACAAAATTAATGTGCAAAAATCACAAGCATTCTTATACACCAGTAACACAAACCGAGAGCCAAATCATGAATGAATTTCCATTCACAATTGCTTCAAAGAGAATAAAATACCTAGGAATCCAACTTACAAGGGATGTAAAGGACCTCTTCAAGGAGAACTACAAACCACTGCTCAGTGAAATAAAAGAGGACACAAACAAATGGAAGAACATACCATGCTCATGGATAGGAAGAATCAATATCGTGAAAATGGCCATACTGCCCAAGGTAATTTATACATTCAATGCCATCCCCATCAAGCTACCAATGAGTTTCTTCACAGAATTGGAAAAAACTGCTTTAAAGTTCATATGGAACCAAAAAAGAACCCGCATTGTCAAGACAATCCTAAGTCAAAAGAACAAAGCTGGAGGCATCACACTACCTGACTTCAAACTATACTACAAGGCTACAGTAACCAAAACAGCATGGTACTCATACCAAAACAGAGATATAGACCAATGGAACAGAACAGAGTCTTCAGAAATAATACCACACATCTACAGCCATCTGATCTTTGACAAACCTGAGAAAAACAAGATAATGGAGAAAGGATTCCCTATTTAATAAATGGTGCTGGGAAAATTGGCTAGCCATAAGTCGCAAGCTGAAACTGGATCCTTTCCTTACTCCTTATACGAAAATTAATTCAAGATGGATTAGAGACTTAAATGTTAGACCTAATACCATAAAAACCCTAGAAGAAAACCTAGGTAATACCATTCAGGACATAGGCATGGGCAAAGACTTCATGTCTAAAACACCAAAAGCAATGGCAACAAAAGCCAAAATTGACAAATGGGATCTAGTTAAACTAAAGAGCTTCTGCACAGCAAAAGAAACTACCATCAGAGTGAACAGGCAACCTACAGAATGGGAGAACATTTTTGCAATCTACTCATCTGACAAAGGGCTAATATCCAGAACCTACAAAGAACTCAAACAAATTTACAAGAAAAAAACAAACAACCCCATCAAAAAGTGGGCAAAGGATATGAACAGACATTTCCCAAAAGAAGACATTCCTCAAAAGAAGACATTCATACAGCCAACAGACACATGAAAAAATGCTCATCATCACTGGCCGTCAGAGAAATGCAAATCAAAACCACAATGAGACACCATCTCACACCAGTTAGAATGGTGATCATTAAAAAGTCAGGAAACAATGGGTGCCGGAGAGGATCTGGAGAAATAGGAACACTTTTACACTGTTGGTGGGACTGTAAACTAGTTCAACCATTATGGAAAACAGTATGGCGATTCCTCAAGGATCTAGAAGTAGATGTACCATATGACCCAGCCATCCCATTACTGGGTATATACCCAAAGGATTATAAATCATGCTGCTATCAAGACACATGCACACGTATGTTTATTTGCGGCACTATTCACAATAGCAAAGACTTGGAATCAACCCAAATGTCCATCAGTGACAGACTGGATTAAGAAAATGTGGCACATATACACCATGGAATACTACGCAGCCATAAAAAAGGATGAGTTTGTGTGCTTTGTAGGGACATGGATGCAGCTGGAAACCATCATTCTCAGCAAACTATCACAAGAACAGAAAACCAAACACTGCATATTCTCACTCATAGGTGGGAACTGAACAATGAGATGACTTGGACTCGGGAAGGGGAACATCACACACCGGGCCTATCACGGGGAGGGGGGGTGGGGAGAGAGGAGGGATTGCATTGGGAGTTATACCTGATGTAAATGACGAGTTGATGGGTGCTGACAAGTTGATGGGTGCAGCACACCAACATGGCACAAGTATACATATGTAACAAACCTGCACATTATGTACATGTACCCTAGAACTTAAAGTATAAAAAAAAAAAAAAAAAACCATTCAAAATGTAAATTCCATAAGCTTAGACACCACATCACTTTTCAGCCTTTAAGTTCCAGTGTTCCAGGTAATGGAGAGTTGTGTGGCGGCAGTGTGAACTCCATTCAGCCGGAGCCTCTATACTGCGTTGACAGGAGGGTGGGACACAAGGACAAAAGGCAGCTTTGACATGAAATACTGAGGTGCTTCTGACTCCCAACGGAGGACACTTTGTTACAGTGCATCCAACCATCAGCTCCCTTGCTCTTTCACACACTGCCACAGGTGCCCGTGGGCAGGAGCATTGCAGGCTGTGCAGAGCATGGCTGCCCCTCGCTGCTTGTCCTGAGTGACACCTCTCACCACAGAGGTTCTTCTTGCTCAAAGGACGGAGTTGCCACTCATTAATGAACTCATCCAGTGTTTGCTTACTGAACACAAACAATGTGTCTGGCACTTTTTTGGTGTCCTGTGGACACACCAGAGGACATAAGTTCTTAACCCCAACTCACCAAAACGAGGAGTTGGGTTAAGGTAAGTGGCCTGTGACTAAAATGCAGCCCAGTGAGCACCACAGCAGCAGAAGCGCAGGGTGCTCTGGGCACACTTACTCCAAACTCCCCCTTGAGGGTCAGCGAGAGCCTCCTCCTGGGAGCCACAGTGGCTTCAGGATTAGTCAGAGGAAGCTTTGATGCATGGGCATCCCAGGCAGTGGGGCTTCACATGCTGGGTGGCTATATTTGGGGTGTTAGGTCCCAAAGAGGAAGTGATGATGAATGAGGTTGGGCGGCAGTGGGAAACAGGTCAAATCAAGTCAGGTTAAGGAGCTTGGAGACTCCCCTAAGGGAATTAGGACATCGAGTGAGGGACACGATCTGTGCCAATAACGGGTTGCATGGCAAGCATCTCCGACACGATGAATGCGCAGACTCTTTCATCCATCTCTACTTCTTGGTATACAGTTATTTTACAGCAAAATTCACAGGCTGTGGTAAATGATACAGCAACAAAAATATGCCTTGTAGAACTGCATTTAATAACAGATGGCTAGGAATAACCCACATGGCCATTAGTCAGGAACTGAGTAAATAAACGACAATAAATCTGTAACCCACGACATCAGTCACCAGTTGGCTGCGGGAGGTGACTTGATCTTGCCTGTTTTGTGTCTTTTGGATGTCATGTCATGAGCAGCACTTATCAATTCAAACATAAGTAAACACACCTTATTTAAATATTTCAAAAGTATGTAATATCAACTGCTGTAGTCCCGGTGACTTCAGTGTGACCGCAGGACCTGTTCCTACTCATTGGTGGCATCAGACGTAACTCTGAAGTTGAACCTTAAGGGCCCTGGAGCTGTGAAAATGAATGTTCATCCAGTGAAATTGCCTATTTACCACACCGGCAGACATGGCACTGCAATGGCGATCGAGAACTATTTTGGCTTTTATCTCCAGTTCTCGAAAACTGGCCTTTCCACGTGATCTCTTCCAAGGTCTATGATATGTGCATATATGTTGATTATCTATCTATCTATCTATCTATGTTGATTATCTATCTATCTATCTATCTATCTATCTATCTATAAGTTGATAAGTTGATAGATATCTCTCAACGTATATGCACATATCATAGGCCTTGGAAGAGATTAGAAGGAAGTTTCTCTGGCTCTTCACAGTTCACAGTGGAATGCTACATCTTAAAATTACCTCTGGGGAGGTCGAGGTGGGTGGGTTATGAGGTCAGGAGATCGAGACCAGCCTGGCTAACACGGTGAAACCCTGTCTCTATGAAAAATACCAAAAACCAGCTGGACGTGGTGGCACGCATTTGCAGTCCCAACTACTTGGGAGGCTGAGGCAGGAGAATTGCTTGAACCCGGGAGGCGGAGGTTGCAGTGAGCCGAGACTGCACCACTGCCACTGCTCTCCAGCCTGGGAGACAGAGCGAGATGCTGTCTCAAAAAAATAAATAAATAAATAACATAAATAAAAAAATTACCTCTGCAAGAAGAATTTACTCTGCAGTGAGACACAGATCCTATCTTGGGACAATTATTTCCCTTGTGATTGAAATTATTTTCATTTCCCTTGCAATGTTTGTTCCTGCGTATTTGAAGGTGGACTTCCTTGGGTTTTCTCAGCCCACTTACACACACAAAAAGACTAAAACACAGCAAATGTCCCTAAGACAAGCCCAAAAAAGCATCTCCCCGACTCCCTCAGGCAATGACGTATTCCATAAAGGAGGAGATTGTAGTGAAGGTTACCACGAGCCTTACTTTCTGGCAGGAGTGGGTTTTGGTGTCGAGGTCGGCATTTTCAGACTCTCTATGCCTGGGTTTGTCACTCTTTTGATCCCATAAATTGGTCAATAAAGGTACAACATACCATATTTAGGACTGATCCAGTAGTGTCAAACAATAACATAATAACCGGAGAACCACCATCTTAAAATAGCATTCTAGAGATTTTATCCTAAATGAACTTTTTATTTTCAAGTTTTCTTCTTGGAGAATTTACACATTTACTCCATCAGTGCTGCTATGCCTAAATTAAATTCACTGTCTCTTTTTTGTTTTATTTGGAATTAACTTTAAAGCTAATTTTAAAGTTCTCCTTACAAATCGGTCTTCAATTTTTAAACCTAAGGTATTTTTTATTTTAATTACCTACATTACCTGGAAATTTAGCTATTTTAATTGTATCTATATATAAATTGGATATTTGAATTACGTATAAATTATATAAATATATGTTGATGTGGTATAGATATTATATATGTACAATCTATTATATATTATAAAATATCTATAACACAAGGATAAGGTGATTTGCATTCATAATATTCACACAGACATTTTAGAAACTTTAGTTCTCTGTTCTTACCCTTTACACTAATTTATTTGTGTGTGTATATGCATCCTATGTGTGTATATGCATCCTAAGAATCTCACTCACCAATCTGACAAAATGAGCCATCTTAGCAGAAAATTTCCCTGAGAATAATGACCCAGACAGTCTTCTTTTCTTTATTTAACCAGAAGAATGTCTATGTTCCAAAATGCTTGTAATATCCATTTTTAATGTGATGTGTGATGTTGAGAAATCAGGACATGTTTGAACAATGAGATTTGCATTGCAAAGACAGCAGGCTGTGGGCGCGACCACCTTCCTTAACCTACTGACTGACTTTTTCCAGCTGTGCATAGCAAGGAAACAATTGCTTACACAAGAATTTCAGGATGGGCTGGCAGGTCGTTTCCTGTTCCACTACAAATGCTGGACTAAAAGCCAGGAAATGTGGAGCTATTCTTGTTTCTGCAATTGCTTGTTTTGAGGGAGTGGTTAATCCTCAAGGCATCAGACTGGATGACTTCAGTAATTCTGGTTTGTCTTTGACTCAATCTATAATCACGTAGGATAATGTCATTGTTCAAAGTGGTCCAGTATCCAGAACAGCTGCCAAGTGGGCATAAATTCTTCACAAAGATGACTGACTTGTAGACAGAATGGGTAAACACTCTCATTGAATAAGATTTCACCTGTTCTGGGAAATCTCACTTGGCCATATTCTTCCTAAACTGACATTCCAGAATTCAGACTTTCCTTTAGCTTCCAGCTTTGACAGCCACTGTGTGGTCAGTAGTTCTAAGTTCACTCACTCACGCTGAATGCAGGGAAAGCTTTGTCACGGGTGTGTGTTATCACCTCCTTGCTGTAGAGGAGATCACTACATGTTTTGATTCAGCTTCCATCTAAGAAGAGACTCAGCTGCTCAGCAGTGCGGGCACTGGCACTGCCTCTCTGAGGGCAGCGCGCATAGTCTGGCTTGAGCAAAGGGTGACTTTCCTTCCAGAGGGTGCAGAGGGCCTGAACGTATTTGCCAGACACAGCATCACTTCCGCGCAAGGTTAACGAGTGAGTATGGGCAGAAGTCACTAAATCTTCCTTGATGGCATCAAAAAGGACAGCCATCAGGCACTGTGGTCTGTCCCCCACGGTACCAGTACCCTGACGTAGTGATGGGCCCTGACATGGCTCAGCTAGGCCCTCAGTGGTTCCCTGGGGCAGCTGGCTCAGGACCCACCACTGAAGCACAGATGCTTCTCAGGGCTGATTGAACTCCTGTTCCTGCAAGTGCTCCTGGTTTGGTTTTCTCCACTCTCCCTGGTCTGATGCATTTCATGTCTGCTCTTAGACCAGGCAAGGTATAGTGATGAGAAGCAGAAGGATAACTTGAACTATGTTAGAATTTCCCCAAAGGCTGTCGAGGTGAGCAAGCGCATGCAGGGCCTGCCCAGTTGTCAGCATGCCTGGAGGCAGAGGGGGCCACCCACGAGTTCTCCCTGCTCTCTTACAAGCGTCACCCAGGTGAACTGGAGGCAGAGGGGGGTGCCCACAAGTTCTCCCTGCTCTCCAACTAGCGTCACCCAGGTGAACTGGAGTCAGAGGAGGCCGCCCACAAGTTCTCCCTGCTCTCTTACAAGCGTCACCTAGGTGAGCTGGAGTCAGAGGGGGGCGCCCACAAGCTCTCCCTGCTCTTCAACAAGCGTCACGAAGGTGAGCTGGAGGCAGGTGTCTTCCTCTCCCCACACAGACAAGAATAAAACCTCATTCTCCTCTGCAGCTGCACCTGCCACTCCGCAAGCACCACCAGGCTGGACTACAGGGGGTCCCATCTAGCTCGGGACTCTGCTTTCGGCAGCCCTGGGCACTGAGTGTTCTGGCACTGGGCTCAGTACTGTTAGCCACTTGTGGAGGTGAGGCAATGGGACCTTAGAGTGGGGGCAATTTTCCAAAATTCAGAGCTACTGGCAGAATTCATCAGACATCCTAATTTCTCCTCAATTCCCTACATACATTCTCTTGCCAAAGACAAACTTGACCTGCTGGGATCTTTATGAATATAGAATTCAGAAAAAGCAATCTTAGGTAGGAATGATCTGAACTCAAACCTAAAGATATTAACTGAAATAAACCTGAAATAGTACAATGTTTTAATGGAAGAAGATGTCATGAACATATGAAGTTATTACATGTTACTTGGTTTTATAATCTACTCTCATATTTTTAAATTTTTATTCTGGGCATACCATCTCCTGTCACGTTTTTGCCTTAAACTTTGATATATTGATTAAAATATTTCGTATGATATTAAATGATGCTATACTACAGTGGTCTTTTTATTATTCTGTTTTCAAAGAAAAAAAACCCTGATTTTAAAAAATTAAATGAACATATGTATACATAGGGGAAAATAAATAAATTGAAATGGCATAAATGTTCAAATTAAAATCTACAGAAGTAGATTTTTCTTCCTACTGAAATTTTCCTCTCATGAGAACATCTTTTTGTCTTTTAAAAATCTTTCTCAACTCACTGGTCATGTGAGGACTGGATTTTTGCAAATGTTTTTTCTTTCACAGTTGTGAACTCACTCACAAGTAAACCGTGAGAGGCCAAACATTAAAAAAAATTCCTTCGAATGTGATCCATATGCAGATCAACGCATTTCCTCCCCTCGGGTCGTTCCCTTCCGTTCCCTGCAGGCAGTGAACATCCTCTCAGACACTCTGCAGGCGCGCAGAGTCGCCACCAGGGGGCGCCCACCTCCCATTGCAGCCTCAACCGCCTGTCAAGTAAGGAAAAACAGCAGCCCACAGTATTTTCCCCAGAGACAGAAACATAACCTTATTCCTGTCACAGCTCAAAAAGAAAGAAAAAGAAAAAAAAATGGAATGCAGAATTTACATAGAATCTTAAAATATGTTTTATCTCCATTGTCAGTAACCCCCAGCAGACCAACTTTTACTTTCATTCCTTCAGTAATTTCCCTGTGCAAGGGAGCAGCAAATCATGGCTGGTCTATTTTATCTGTCAATCAAATGGTAATTTTCTTAATGTTTGTTACCATAGCACCCTCAGCCTGTGCTCCTCCGCTGCCTCTGTTTTCTGCAGCTTGGTTCACTGTTACAGGTAAGCAATCAAGGATTTCTCCAGGGGACTCTGGAATGAGGCGAGGGAGTGTGGAGAGGGAAGCCCACGTAATTACCACAATGACGGGCTGACATCGTAGAATCCAAAAACGACTTCCACCCCCTCACTTTAAAGATGAAGCAACTGAGTTTCTAAAACAGCAGTGCATTATGCGAACTGAGCTTGCAAACCCAACAGAACCCACCTTGACAAATTTTAGCTCAATAATGCCTAACATTAAATGACATGTTTCACCCTGACAGCACCTCAGAATTTTTCCAATTAATTTTTAAAACATTTCTTTAGTCACGTGTCAGTTTTATTCTTTAACAGAAAAAAAAAAATCAAGAGCAAGCTCAGGCAAAGTGTCTTTCCTTTTATCTCCTAAGACAGAATTGGAATTAAACACATGCACGGGGATGCGCTTGTCATCAAGATCCGTGGTTAGAACATTTGGTCATGACCTTCCGTAACATCCTCAATCAAAAGCATTCTATAGTAATGGACATGCATTCTCAGATATTTCATTTTTTAAAGGAAGTTCCTGGGTTACTGAAGGATCATAGGTACACAAAGTAGCAGATGATCAAAAAAATATACATTTAAAACTTTCTAATTTGGTACATGGTGATGTGAACACCATGAAGAAATGATGCACGAGATACTAAATTTAATACGTGTGACCAAAATGGTAAAAAACCTCCTGATCATTTACAGAAATTGTTCACCGATTCCAAGGGCTGATATTCCCTTTTTTGTGAATAATAGGAATCCTAGGTATCAGTATATAGCCAATAAGACAATGACAGGAAGAACTCGAGGTCCTCTAAGATTCTGGGTGCAGAGGACTCTAAGAAAAGGAATCACCACGCCACTGGTTTGCCACTAAGGAGAAGCACCTAGAAAAAAACTGATGCTCACATGGATAGTGTCTGTCATCAGGCCATATGCAGTTATGTGCTTACAGAATACTTTTTTTGAGGTCAATAAGAAAATTAAGTGAAGAATCCTCAACATCCTAGAGGGAATTCTCCATCCTTCTGGAAAGCTGAAATTGGATGCAGTTCAAATAGGAAAACCATTATAATTAAATTTGTTGAATTTGAAGGAAACTCCACCTATTCCTTTAATTCTTAGTGAGAAATGATTGCACTTTTAACATCTAGAGTGGAAATCAAATGCTTTATGATTTTTTTCAAAAAGAAAAATTGCTGGAGGCAAGATGAAGGTCAAGTTACTTGGTGAATTCTTTTTGACGGAACTGTGTTTAGCGATCATCACTGTGCCTAACTCAATGAGGAGGACATCCAACAGAACTACCTGTGAACATGTGAAGTTGCTATGAGCTCACCATCCAACCTAAGGCCATCCAGGTGGCCTTAGGTTATCAGCAGCCAACTGGGAAACTAGAAAAAAGACTCCCAGTTCTCTTCTGTGTTTACTCTGGTCCTTCCTGGGTACAGAAGACATTTCATGCAAAATGCATAAAGGTACCTGAGATGGCTCACATTTAATTGCAAACTTATTTATAATGTAAACTATTTAAAAATCCATGTACATTTGTAGAAGATGGACATCCAAAAATGTGCAACTTAAAATCTGGGAACAAATTATATGCATGCATGTATTACTAGGCTCCTTAGAAGCATGACAAGCCACTCCACAGTTTAGCCAGTGGTCCTCTGAGAGCTGTCCTCTATTCTAACATCATCCAAGATAAAAACCATTCTGGGGCCCATGTCTGGGACTCTTATAAGCAATGGGCAGCCAGCTGTGATGGACAGGAGTAGAAATCTCCTTGCTTAGGTCCAGGAGTGCACTTTTTCATTTCTTTTTCCTTTTGAGGTAGGGTCTCGCTATGTTGCCCAGGCTGGAGCACAGTGGCAGGATCACAGCTCACTGCAACCTCCAGCACCTGAGCTCAAGCAATCCTGTATCTGCCTTCCAAATAGCTGGGACTACAAGTGCACACAACTGTGTCTGGGGACTTTTAATTTTTTGTAGAGGAAAAGTCTTGCTATATTGTCCAATCTGGCCTCAAACTCCTGGCTACAAGCAATCCTCCCACCTCAGCCTCCCCAAATTGTGGGGATTACAGGCATGAGCCACTGCATCTGGCCTCAGCAGTGCACTCTTAAGGGACACCTGTAACGGATGGTGAGAAATGATGGCTGCTAGTTATCAACATGGATGAGAATTCTTCAAAGAGGCATAGGTCACACCTTAGAAAAGACGATCAATATGAAAATTACTGTCTTTTTCTGTCAGATTGTTTTACAGAACTTCAGGGCAAAATGACTTCAGAATTTATCCTGTATATTTTCAAGCAATTTAAACATAAAATGAACATTAACCCAACTGAAAGTGACATAAGAACCACTGTTCTTAGGTTTCCAAATGTTCAGTGATGAGATTATCCTAGGGGGCCTCTAACAGAGATGCCATTTTTCTCTGGATCTGATGAAAAATCTCTTTTTTCCTGCCACCTTTCCGTAATGATGTAGTTATGGCTATGAAGAAGCTGTCTTTACCAAACTCGAAAACAATTAAAACTGCAGACTGGATTCTCTGCCTATGTTGTGAAGTGAGGGATTTCATTCTACCCTGGCATTCTGAATGTGTATGGAGGAAGGGGGTGAACATTCAAACATGTATTTCAGATTCACAAATACAGATATGTGTAGGAAAAAGATATAAGAAAAACACAAACACCTCACTCTTCATTTGGTTTTTTTCTCTACTTTGAGAACTTGGTTCGAAAACTATTGTTCTTCTCTAGGACAAAAGCCAATGTGAGTGTAACTGCATAAATACAACCTGTACATAAAAATCCAATAGCTTCTCTGAAGTCCTAATGTCACAGACACCTCACTGTCCCACAATAAAACAAGGCCTTATCTTCATGGTTATTTGTGGAATGTTCTATGCAAAATTCAATATGAATTAATAGCCTGTGTCTGGTGAATTCTGTCTCAAACTCAAAGCAAGAAAATATTGATTTCCTCCTTCCCTCCTTCCCTGATTCCTTCCTTCCCTCTTCCCTCCTTTCTACCCCTCCTCCCCCTCCAGCAAAGAGGAGCTACATAAAAAATGACTTGAGCATCAATTCAGTAGAATAACACGTAGGCCTGTGAAATCATTCTACATTTCACTTTCCTGTGTGCAATGGCTATGGCTGGTTAAAGACATAACTTGCCCTTCTCCCTTATCTGTAATCCTTGCAGCAAATCCACACGGGGGCGGGTTTGACCACTGCACTTTCTAATTTACTCATGAAGGGGTGGTATCTCCAAGAGAATGTACAATAGAAACAGGATGAAGGCCAAGGCGCCTGACCTTCAGTCACGTGTTCTTCCCACAAGCCTGGGCAGCATAAGAAATACTAAAATGACGAGTTAATGGGTACAGCACACCAACATGGCACATGTATACATATGTAACAAACCTGCACGTTGTGCACATGTACCCTAGAACTTAAAGTGCAATCAAAAAAAAAAAGAAAGAAATACTAATCCAGGCCGGGCATGGTGGCTCGCACCTATAATTCCAACACTTTTGGGAGGCCAAAGTGGGCGGATCACTTGAGGTCAGGAGTTGGAGACCAGCCTGGCCAACACGGTGAAACCCCGTCTCTACTAAAAATACAAAAATTAGCCAGGTGTGGTGGTGCATGCCTGTAACCTCAGCTATTCAGGAGGCTGAGGCACAAGAATCGCTTGGACCCAGGAGGCGGAGGTTAAAGTGAGCCAAGATCACACCATTGCACTCCAGCCTGGGTGACAGAGCAAGACTCCATCTCAAAAAAAGAAAAAGAAAAAGAAATACTCATCCAGTTCAGTTCTTATGGGGAGCTTTGGTGGATGATCTCTCGATAGCTTATCACTTAGAACAGTGTGGCTAATGAATACATATGTAAATAAGTGATGCACAAATAATTTGATAAATTCTCATTCGAGCATCTTATATGTTACTCTGTTTTAGAGGAGTTTGGTAAGTCTAATGTCAGAAGAGAATTTTCATGTACGCATACGATAGTGTTTTATCCTTGCACTTGAAAACGAAACATGCTACAACTCGAGCCACATAGTGCCAGGGACATCGTATAGCATTATCATTTCAAAAAGAGAATGCAGAGCTACAACTCGGATTATCACACCACCCTGGCAAAGGATCTTGTTCTCGCCATCTAATTATCATTTTATTAAAAAAAAAAAGGCTCTTGCTCTTTATATCTTATTCTGTCTAAATTATGTAATGCTTATAAATGTCCAGAAAAGGATGCTGATATTGGTGTTTTGTCCAGTCTGACTCATTTGCTGAAAGAAGTAAATATTGTTTAATGGATAGGCTTGTTGTGTGGCTCTAATAGACACACACACACGTACAATTTAGGCAGATATTTTTAAAGCTCTTAATACTTTTTACAGATAAAATCACATAAAAATTCTCAGAAAATAAAAAAAAAAGAAAATAGGTAAGAGAACATCAACTTCTGACTAATTTGAAAAGCATAATTTCACTGGTCTTAGCACGTCTTCTGTTCTTATGGAATTCAAAGGCAATGCAGGCAGAATCTAACCTACGCTAGGTCACATGTAAGTATATCTAATGATTGCTAATATTTTGCCATCAGATTTCTTCTTTTACACAGTGAATAACTGTGGTCTCGGTTACAGATAGACCACGTGGCACAGAAGCTGAATCATTTCCAGAGCAGTTGAGGGGAGCGTTGGCTACTTCTATTAGTGAAAGTGCGGAAAACTACCATGTTCAAGGTTATATCAGTGAAAGGAAACGGCAAAGCAAACAAACATGACACAAGAAAGCAAAACCACGGGAGGCTGGTGCACAGACTCCCACCCGGCACCGTACCTGTACAGATGAAACTGGAGAGGCCTCCGTAGATGACTTCATCATTGTCGGGCAATATAAATGGACACCTCGTCTGAACCTCCAAACAGTATTGCTTGCAAGGAATTGTCTTTCTGCAGTTAAACTGTGTGACTTCAAAGTACTGGGAACAGAGCCAGGCTTTGTAGACAATCTGAAAAAAAGAGAAGAATGAAAAATATAGAGGCGTGACAACAGAATGACAGAGGCACTGTGAGACGCGTGCAAGCGTGCTGTGGTTTCAAGTGGATCCTAGGAAAGCCCTCATTGCGAGAAAGCGTATTTACACAACGACAGCTGCAAGTGATAAAAACACAGCAACGAAAGTCTCCGCAATAAAAGCAAAACAGCACTTGATTGAGTCCCTAATTGAATGTAAAAGGTATTTTGGCCTTTAATTTTATGCGGCTTATTTGAAAATCAGTGGATTTAAACAAGAAGTTAAATTTTCAAAATCCAGGGATATCTAAAGTAAAATAAATAATTGACCCTGTTGCTTGTGCTGTGGTTACTTGCTGCAGTGTGGCTGGTCAGCCAGTTCCCTCCGCATGAGTCCCACGTCTATGCCTCCATCGGACACTAGATGGCGCGAAGCACTTTACAAAGAGGGCCCAGCAGGGGTTGGGAAACTGCTGTTTAGATCTTGGACTTTCAGAGGCACAGAACAGGCAGAAATGGACATTTACATGCATGACTCACGCCAAATGCATTAAAAATCTCACTGTCTGAAAGCCCGGAAACACCCAACATAGATCAGACATCATATGCTGTGGTGTGGTTGGGAGTAGGAGGGAAGCCTCATCAGAGCCACAGCTTCAACCTTCTAGATGAGGTGCCAGCCTCATGAATGTTTGCTACCTATTTATATACTTTCATCAAATGTGAAAGGACTGGGACTTCATTCATGTCTTTGTTTTGGTGGCTATTTGGGAAGACAAACATTGAAAAAATTGCCTTTTTCTGACACGTAGGAATAAGCTGATCTTAAATTCAAACAAAACAATGGCAGATGTACCCATGTGCAGTACAGGTCGCTGAAATTCAGTTATTCTCCAGGTCCTTGGCACTAGTGGCTTTTATTTATCTATTTCTAGGGTTAATATTATCCAAGTAACATTTTGCTGGTTATATTTTACCTAGAAGAATGGAGGTGCTGCACTTAAGAGATTATAAATACTTAATAGTAACAAGAATAATAGTATTTACTTTAGATATCACTGGATTTTGAAAACTTAACTTCCTGATTAAATCTGATTTTCAACTAAGAGATTATAAATACTTAACAATAACAAGAATAATACCTACTATTTATCAACTTTATACTCTTTTCTAAGTAAGCTGTAAACTTTTTTTTTCCATTTAATTCTCAGCATGCAGTTTTGAACATAACTATTAGTCACATTTTGCACAGGAATAATATTAAGTAATAATAATATTAGGTAATGGAAGTGGAAAATCCAGACTTTAAATTCATGTTCTGTAAGACTCCAAAGACTGTGTTCCTAATAGTTATCCTATATTTAATCTGAAAACTACTTTTAAAGCACTTATGAAATCACAAGGGAGTTTGCAGATGAACCTAAAATCAGCATGGCCTTCCATGCCCCTGGTCATTATCCATTTGGTAGAAGGAGGATTGTATTTTCTTATTCATGACTTTTTATTAGGTTGATCAAGATGATGCTTTATTCTGTGATCAAGGTGCCTCGGTAGAGGTAAAATGAGATAAATATCAAAGTGAGATACACTTTTAAATGGCCAAAAGTAAGTTTTCTTTGCCAGTCATCAATGGTTCACAATTACCATGTAACTTGTTAGTAAAACATACAAATAATTAGAATTCTTATAGGTCTTTTGAATGAGTCTTCTCGTAACATTGTACACTGAAAAATTGCACTAGAAGAAAATGTTACGATAGCTGAAGAAACCTCTAAGAATTCTTATGCCAACTGGAAAACGGAGGTGGGCTGTGGCTGTGTGCCTCAGAGGGACAGCAAGAGGTTGCCTCAGGGGGACAGGTGAAGGTGGGGGTGGTGCTGGCAGCAAGAGGCTGGAAGCACCAGCTTCAGAAGAAAAAATGAAATGCTTTCTTAACCAAACCATGGGGAAGTTGAAAATGTTTGTCAAAATGCCATGGACATTGACGTTTGTGTAATATGACATGACATGTAATACGACATGACATTTTGTAAACTAAGCTGTAATATAAGAATGAGCCACGTATACTCTGATTCCTGGGCTTAACGACCTTTCTCAGGTACTAGAGGAAGCAGGAGAGGCTTATACCTGCAGTTCAAACAGTAACATTCCATTATGAGGACAGCTTGCTTTCCGCACACTTCTGGGATTACCTGTTTTTCTTTAATGAATGCCCTATGTAATTCCAGAAAGTGGCTCATGTTTTCGTTGGCCAAATTGTGGTCCCCATGCCCACCGCTCCCCTACAGCTTGCCTTTCCACAGTTATTCCAGTTAAAATGGGTTCTGAATAGGGAATGGTGTCCTGTAGCCATAAACTTAAGAAACAATGTCTCATCTCTCGCAGACGGTGGGGCATCCAGTATTGGAGTCTCTTCAGACCTACACATCCTCTTTGCAACCACTTTCCTCAGCACTGCCCAATGGGAACAGATCCATTTTTTTTTTCTGGTTCCTTAAATTCTATTTCCACTATATTTCCTTTGCATATTTTTTTAAAACTCCAAAATAAAGAAAGAAACGAAAAAGAAAGAAGAAAGAAACTAGTAAGAGATCACAGCATTTTTTTTTTTTTTTAAGTATCAGGTAGTAGTAGTTATGAAGAAAAGTGATCGATCGTCATTTGCAAAGCCACCGGCAGAATCCCAGACCTTATACTCTGAGCTTTAACGACCTCTCCAGCCAGGCTCCATTGTGGCATCCATTATGAGCTACCTCCTGGGCTTTGAGTGTGCAATGAAGATTCCTCATTTGAGTATTAAATATTTTCTAAAATTTTAGCTCTAGGGATAAGATACATTAGAAAACAAGTCGGGGAAACCATGTGAGCTGAGTCGAAATCCGAAGGATGGAGGAGAAATATTTTATTGCTACTTAAGAGATTAAGGCTGAGAAGCAGATGTTATATAACCAAAGGATTTATCTTCTCCGTGTAGATGTGTTTACGATAAAAGAGGCAAAGCATACAGCACATTTGCTAAAATATTTCAGAATACACTGGAAAAAGCGTGCATGGGAAGCAAAAAAAAAAAAAAAATTCTTCTAGAATGTTGAAAAGTGACATAGCATGTTAGTAAAAACCTGAAAACTGTGTTATGTGAAGAACAGAGAATACCTGAGAATTTACTGTGGCTAAGAGCAAATGAGGGGTGAGGATCTTACAGTTATCTCCAGTGTCTGAGAACCGGCTATGTGCTGATGACAATGGCTTTAAACGGTAAATTGTGGAATCAGAAGATAAAAACAAGAGGAAAAACAAACAGGTAGCTATCAGCATGATATAAAGATGAGTTTTCCTGCCAAAAGAGATGCACAGAAATAAAACGAGCTATCCTCAAAGGCGCCGAGTTCTCTAGAACTAGAAAAATTCCAGTAGACTTTCAATAACTCTTGTCAAAAAATGGTGAGGAGGATTCCTATGTTAGGAAGGTGAGCGAAGGCCATGGCTCCAAGACAACTCCCAATGTCTTTCTAGAAGGTTTTGCAGGAAGGGGTTGAAAAGGATGTTTTGTGGTGGCACTGGGCTAAAATAACAAATTGACTAAATCTTAAAAGTAATAAAGAACTTTCAAACGAAAGCACATCATGAAAAATGAGTATACTTGTCTTATTTCATAAGAACTATGGAGTATAAAGGAGGTTAGAAATCTTTTTTATAATGGCTTGGCCTTCTCCTATAGAAATATTAGGTAAATTGCTTTTCTATGTGTCACTGCAGAGTATAAATAATTATATGAAATGAAAGAATAATTGTGGGAAGGAATAAAAATGTGTGCGAGGTCTCTGTTGACAGAGTAATGGCTCACCAACATCCACCCCCTCCCCCCCCTTGATGACCGGTGCCTCCTTCTATCCAAGAAGCAGCTTGATTTGTCAGGAAATTATGCTTTGAAAGGGTATTTCAAATGGCCCACAGCCCCCACCCTCCTCCACCCTGTCCTCTGGAAATGACTATTGACCGTCACAATCTTTGCTGGACAGCTGCCCACCATACAGTGTTCTCAAGGTGCCGCCTGGAAGAGGAGCAGACTACGCTAGAAAAATAGCCCAAATGACAGCATCATTTTCACTTAATACTTGAATCGATTTTTCTCTTTTTCCCCTGAAGCATTTTCTCTCTTGCTATCTTTCCTCATAAAACCCTTGAGACTTGTTTGGGAAATGTTTTACAAATAAGGAAACGTATACAGGGAAATCAGGCAGCAAATAAGTGCAATTCAACTGTCTCCACAGCCCAGTCCATAGTTTTTTTCAGCGGAAATTCTTGTAACAGGAACTCTTCTGAGAGGACAGAAAGCGAAGGGAGCCTTGGATACGTCGGGGTCTCTGGAGTCACTAAGGTGAGACGTTCCGGGGTGGAAAGCCTCAGAGACCACCTAGCTGAGCCTCTGTTAATGCTGGAAGTGGGGCCTAGAAAGATGCAGATGGCAGCTGAGCAAGGTGAGGCCTGGACGCCAGATGCCCAGGGCCCCTGGGCACTGTGGAAATTGCACTCTGTGTTATTCGGAAGGCATCACCTGAGTATTATTCATTCCGAACATATCCTTTTTTCTTTTTCCCAAGTCACTTCATTTTGAAACTCACTTGCAGTTCTGCAGAGCGGGCTGTATGAGCCCCCACCTCTCCCTCCAGACTGATGTCCATGTCTTCCCTGCATTCGCTTCAGCTGAGAATCCCTCGGTCACCCAGGCCTGTTTGAAGAGGTGATCGGGCAGCCTTTGCTGAAGAGACCAAGGAGAACCCAAGAGAGCTCATCTAGAAAACTCATTTTCACACTCTTAATGAAGTTTTTTTTTTTTTTTTTTTAATTTTAAAGCTTTGGTTATAACAGCACAGCCTCGGGAGACAGACCGAGCAGAAGTACTTTGCTTCCCGATTACAGGGAGTGATGTGAAGCCACGAACTCTAGAAAGAAATGCTTTACATGCAAGTCAGGATGATCCTGAAGTAGTGCATGCATTTGTGAATAGAAATCCTACACGGGCCCAGGATCAGCATGGTTAACAATGGTGGCATATAGACGGCTGGCAGGTGTGCCTGTGTGAGTGTCCTCATGTCCTCTCTTGGTTCTGGGCATCCCAGTTGAAGATAGCTAATCTGTGCAGAACCTTTCAAAAAATGCCTGCGATTAATATTTTTCCAGCGGAAGGTCAGCTTCTCGTTGCTTTTTAAACATATATGATCCCCATCTCCAAAATCCATCTCTATATTTTAGAGCAAGGTAGAAGATTTATAATGTAAATATATGTTAGCCTGCTGAAAAAATATCTGTTGGCTATGTATTTTATCACAAAGAAAAACGTCAGATATTAAAAATGGTTGTCAGCTTCAAATCAAGAGGCTAAGCAGCTGCCCTCCCTTTTCCCCCACTTATTAGTAAGGACTAACTTCCCTTTCACATTTGTAGCATTTGTTGATAACATTTTATTAGATCCATTTCTGCCAGCTCTAACCCCGCTAGCGGCCTGAGTTTTGGGTATGTGTGGGTGAAATAATTGGTTATGTAAGCATTAGTCTGCGATAGCAACCGCCTCAGGCTAATGCACTTTGATGCATAACGCATGTTGCTACAGTTTTAAGTGGGGGTGAAACTCAAAATAAATGTTCACGTTCCTATGTCTGAATGTCTGCTTTCTGCTATGTCTGTATCAGTGTCTGGTGAAAGCACATTACACCCAGAAATTGGAAATCGTGATATATTCTGAAAGGGAAACAAGAAAGGCCCCACTGCCCGAGGCTGAGTTGAGTCTGTGGAGTAAGCTAAGGATGGGCGGTGAGCAGGGGTCTGAGCTTCTTGATCCCTTGTGGGGGGTCTTGTGACATCAGCACCCCTTGCCTTCCAGGGTTTTGTCTTGGCTCCATTTCCTGAAATAAAATGCAAATGTCTTCCTCTTTTCTGGTGGTGACCCAGTTTTTGGATCCTATCATCACACTTAAGTCTATTCCCTTGTATTTCAGGGCCTCTTGAGCTTGTGGGCTCTGTCCCACATTTCGCAGTCCACCCAAACCATTCTCAACACCAAAATGAGGCTCCTGCAGTGCCCATCCACGCCAGCATCCCCGACTCCATTTATACAGCAGAGGGAATCAGTCTGAAAGTCACAGGGCCAACCCAAGCCCAGGTGGCCCATCAGGGTATGGCATCATGGAGGGGCCCAGACATATGATTGTACGGAAGGTGAAAAGCAGATCAACTCGGCTGCGCTTTCGCAAATAGAGAATGTGCCCATCCAGAGATCATCTGCACAGGGCTTAGGAAAAAAGGGAAAGCTAAGAA
Organism: Macaca thibetana thibetana; assembly: GCF_024542745.1. Lineage (NCBI taxonomy): Eukaryota > Metazoa > Chordata > Mammalia > Primates > Cercopithecidae > Macaca > Macaca thibetana. The sequence goes on from NC_065594.1 coordinate 86,890,643, forward strand.
GCATTTGTCAGTGTGTCTCCAGCACTATGCGAGGGACACGTGCCCTATGATACAGAGGCAACTTTCTCTTTTTCTCTCTTCGTCATTAATAAACGTCTCACGTAACACTCCATATCTTCCTTGTTTTATCTTTCACTTCATCTCACTGTGATTGGGCCTCAGCTCGAACCACTCCACTGAGACTGTTCTTTCCAAGCTCCTTGGCCCCTCTGCTGACAAATCCAGCTGGAAAATCAGTTGTTGTCTTGTTTGACCTCTTGCCAGCCCTCATCATGGTTGATTGAACACCTTCCGGAAATGCCACCAGGACTTGTTTTATCCTGGTGTCCCTCTTAGTCCTCTGCCCCTCCTTCTCCATCTTCATTTGTTTGCTGTTGCTGTTGTTTGTTTGTTTTCCCTGCCATTCCCCAAAATGTTAGTATCCCTCAGGCTTCTGTTCCAAGCTTGTTTCTACACATTCTTTCTGGGCAACCGTCCATCCTTGTGATTCAATTGTAGTCTTTAAAATAGTGAAGCCTAAATCTTCATTACCAATGCTGATCTCCTCTCTCTCTCTCTCTCTCTCTCTCTCTCTCTCTCTCTCTCTCTCTCTCTCGCACTCTGTTTCAATACCTCAAGCACTACAAACTCTAAAGTGGCATCTGGCCTCTTCTTTTCAGAGGGAAGCAGGTGAGAAACCTGAGAGTCATCCAGGTACCTCTTCCACCCTCCACAGTTCTTTAATCACCACGCCCTGGGAGCCTGCTTCCTCAATAGCTCTATGTCTGCCCAAATCTCTTGATTGCTACTGACACCAGTGCTGCTCGCGCCATCGCCGTCTCTCACTTAGATTTCTGCCTTGGACATACCCCGGGGAGCCTACCCTTGTGCCTTCGGTTGTGAACTCCTGCTTCATGCTGCAGTTAGAGCCATCCATAGAAAATTAATAAAATTAATTTGATTATTCCACTACTTCATTTTTCATAATTCAGTGCCCCATCCCACCCCACAGCAACACCCAGGAGAAAGTTCAAAGCCCTTAACAGACTCACGGCTCTGTGACCTTGCCCTGCTGAGCACTCAAGCCTCATCTCTGCCCACTCCCACCCAGCACTCTGCTCTCTGGCTGCAGGAGTGACAAGCAGGTCACTCAATGTGCAGCGTGCCCTTGGTGGCCCTGCACCAGGCTCTTCCTTCCACCTCCCTCATGAGTCACTCCGCCTGTTAATTCTTGTCCATCCTGTGTGACCTCACCTGGAAGCCTTCTCTGCATTCCCTCTAGACCCTGCAATGAGCTCTTCCTCGGCAGTTCAGTAAATGCGATGCTGTCTTCTCATCTGCCTCCTTCCCAGACCCTATGCTCTTGGAACGAAGGCCAAGCCTTGTGCCTTCTTGTATGCCCAGTGCCCTGGATGTATCTGGCAGAAATTTGCCGTCCGTGGAAAGCCCATTGCAAATTAGTAACGTGGCCTTTGGGCTTGCATAGTGATGCCCCACGGTTGGTTAGTGCGAGAGCCAGTCCACCTGGCCTGAGATCCTGCCCAGAGCAGAGACTCAAACCAGGAAACTTGATGAACCCCCAACATATTAAATCCTAGGAATCCCTTTTCATATGACCACCCAGTGGCCTTTATTGAAGGCCAAAACCAAAAACAAACAAACAAAAAACTAAAGAAATACATTTTTAAAAGTCCACTTCATGAAGTGAACCTCTCCTTCCGAAAAGACCTCGTGGTTCAGGTCCTAAAGCACAATATGGAGGTGTGTTGCAAGCTGAGGAAGATTGTCACACAAAGATGACGAATGGTGTGGTTTATTGTTTTGAGTTCATGGAAGACCCACAGAGCTTCAGAGGGCAAAGTATATTTTATAGCTGTTATTTAAATGGACACACTACTTTGGCTGGGATTGTGGCAAAAAATGTTCAGCAGACAAGTTACACTAATTCATACCTTTCCAGAATGGTTCTATAATATATCCAGAAATGAATATTAATGATGATAATAACCAGTCAATTAACTTCACAGTAAATAAAGAAGCATTTCCTTTGGTGTGAAGGAAGATCTCTTTTAACAAGCTACCTTCACCAGATTGCCACGTTAGTGACAAAAACGGCGGGAGCTCTGCTGTGGTCATCAAAAAAAGAAAGTCACTCCATAAGACTACTTCTGAGTGTTGGCCATGGATGGATATAACTCAGTAGCCTTATCTAGAGTCGGAATGGGAAGTTCGTAAATGAAAGCACTTTTGTGGACTCTCAGCCAAGCAACACCTTAGAAATGCAGCAGTATTATGTGCCTATGGTTGTCTAAATACACCACTTAACTGGCCTGTATTGACTCTCACAAAAGTGCCAGTGATCCTATTAAAATTGATATCTGTAAAAAAGGCAGCAAGTGAACACTTCAATATAAATTCAGTTTTGGGCTCCACATCTTGAGTGAGTTGAGAATGTTGAAAAGGGTTTAAAAAGTGGGAAATCAGTCTTCTAAAGGGAAATGGAATTGAGTCTTAAATAAGAAATCTGAAACTAGTCTAAGGATATAAAGGGATAATATATTCACCAAGGATAGAAGAGTGAATGTGTTAGGCTTTCCTTAGTTTCCAGAACTCCTCTAGTAATTCATGGAACACGTGATGATTAATAAATGAATGTTATCTTCCATAATCTACAATCTATTTAGAAAATAATACCAGTGCATTGAGTAGAGCTATAATAAGTAATCAGTAAATTCACTATAAAATGCAGATGTATTCATTTCTTCATAAAACCAAAGAGAATGGAACTTATTATACCAGCCTCACTTAGTAGAAATGGGAAAAAAAAAAGAGTCTAAAGAAAGTTAATGCACAACTCTGTCATATAATCCAAAGTAAAGGATGGAAAATGCGACATAATAACCTATAGTTAGTTATCTAAGAATCTGATACTTTTACATAGCTGTGCACATTATAGAACTAGAATATATTAATACTTTCAGTATCTATCTAACAGTTCTACTTCTTGGCCATATTGTCAGATCATTTCTGTACCAAGAGTGCATGATTGCCACCCTACTTTACCAGTGTCAGATTCACAAAAATTACTAATTGAAACAAGAAGAATCTGCCTTTGCTCAAAGAAAATCTGCTGTTCAGTGAAGCAGGCTCTTTGCATTCTTTGTTTATCCCACAGATGCCAGCATTTCTGATTTTGTCATCAAATTTGCTCCTCATGAAACAGCAGCTAACATCACACTATCTTTGTTGTTTTCTGCATTTTCTTAATGTGTCCTGCTAGTGAGAAGCTGGGAAAGGTATGAATGCAAACCCCCTTTGGAAACCAAGAGCCAACCAGCACCCTGGGAATGGAGTAGGATTGCGTCACGTGGCTCTTTAAACATGTTGCCTATTTAAACCTGGTCTGCATTACTTCAGAAAAACGCCAGTGATTCTATTAGAATTTACATATTTAAAAAATCAGAGTGAACACTTCAGTATTCTAATTGAAATGCAGACTTGAAATTGAAATACCATGAAACAGAGGACTGGCTGCCTAGCTACCAATCCAATCTGTCTGTTGATCCCACATTTTTCACTGAGAGCCAGCTTTGGGGTCTGACAGTAGACAGGTGCCTTGGGGAGCAGAGGTGGAGGGCAGGTTAAAAATTTCATCGTAAGACATTTTCCCTGGCATCAGAAATGGTACTGTAAAATTCAAGGAGCCCGGGTAAGATGAACCTGGCTGTGTTCCCATCAGTGCACCTCAGTGTGAAGGGAGCAGAAGTCAGTCGGGACTGAGGGTTTCTGGATGAGAGAAGGGGACACCACGTGAGGGAGCGAGATGGGCATGTCAGAGAGAGGAGTGGGGTGGAGGTTAGCATGCTTCTGATATGAGAAACAAAGGGAGTAAGGGCAGAGCACGGGAGGAAGATGGCAAGGGAAGGAAGGAGATAATGAATTATCAACACTATAGAATACTACTCAGCCACACAAAAAAAGAACAAAATTTCTTTTGCAGCAAGTTTGCAATGAAGTAACTCAGGAATGAAAATACAAAACAAACAAAAAAGAAAAACCAAATACCGCCTATTCTCGTTTATAAGTGGGAGCTAACCTATGGGGTATGCAAGGGTACACAGGTTGATATAACAGACAGTGGAAACTCAGAATGGGGGAGTTTGTGAAGGGGGTGAGAAACAGAAAACTACCTGTAGGGTACAATGTACACTACTCAGGTGACTGCTGCACTAAAATCACAGACTTCACCATTATACAACTCATCCATGTGATCAAAAACCACCTGTACCACTAAAGCTACTAAAATTTCAAAAATTCAAGTCCAGGCGTGGTGGCTCACGCCTGTAATCCCGGCACTTTGGGAGGCCAAGGTGGGTGGATCACCTGAGGTCTGGAGTTCAAGACCAGCCTGGCCAACCTGGCAAAACTCTGTCTCTACTAAAAAATTACAAAAATTAGCTGGGTGTGGCGGCGCATGCCTGTAATCCCAGCTACTCAGGAGGCTGAGGCAGGAGAATCGCTTGAACTCAGGAGGCAGAGACTGCAGGGAGCCAAGATTGCACCACTGCACTCTAGCATGGGTGACAGAGTGAGACTCTGTCTCAAAAAATAAGAAACAGAAAAATAAAAAAGAACTATTTTCTATCAGTTATTTTGCCAGGTGTTTTCAATGCACGGTGGCTGTGATGTGAGTGATATTATTCTAATTTATAAATATGAAAACCAAGACTCAGAGAATGTAAGCAATTTGGACAAAGTCCCATAGCAAAATGTAAGAGAGCCCCTGTGGGCTTTTAAGTCATTTTACCCTACATCCCGACACCCCACATCAAAATGGGTTTTATTCTACACCAGTGATGCAGAGGTAAATATTAACTCACGATACTTTAAGTGTAGAGTTGTTTGTAGCTTGCAAGAAACATCTTTTCTGGGGTTAAGCTTTGGAGATTCAAACATGTTCTATGCTGCACTCCACAGCTCAAAGAAAATGCGGCTGTTTTCCAAGAAGCTCAAAGAAGGCACTTTGGTAACGGGTATGTACATTTTGCTTTAGAGTGAAAGATTTTAAAGATGGCAAAGGCTCACAATGTTTGTGATCTTATTAACACAAGCTTGAAACCCTGCAAATTGGTGACATGAGTAATACTAATGTTAATTAGGAAGGAGCCAGAATTATATCTGGAAAAAACAATCGCCTATCACTAGAAGTAACCGCCGCCTCCAATTAAGAAGCCAATTTTTCTGGTCCCGGTCTTAAGTCCTCCTTTCTCTCTGTGGCTTACTATTCCCCACAGAAACACTTATTTAACTATTAAATTATACAGAAGTGACACTAACTTGTGTATGTTTTAAATGTACTTGCTAACATTTTTAGTAGTTACTCCACCCATTTAAGATTTTTAGCATATTTCCCTTACATAAATATTCATTTATATACACATGAACTGTTATATAATGTGTACATTATACAACACACACAGAGCACAAGTGATTGCAAAGGTTAGGATAAAACTGTAACTGCAAGTAGAATTTAATATTTTCTTGTCATACTTGAACAGATTATCTTGTGTATGTCCTGTGTGTGTTTGCCCCACTAAGGAGAAGCCCGACTTAAGTTAAATAGCAATTGTCAACTTCTTTAGCCCTGAAATAAATTATGTAAATTGTCAAATTGTGTGGCACAGACATTTAAACCTGAGCACTTGCTTGAATTATATAAGCAAATTTTAATGAACTTTATATAACTGACTAGGCAAAACCCAAATATTAACATGAGGGCAAGAACCTTGTCTGTCTTTAGGTAGCAATGAACTCTCCACAGGAGGGGCCTAGCCTCTGGCATTACTCAGCCATTAGTGCCTGAATGAATGAATGAATGAATGCCTTTAGACACAAGCTCAGGGTGAATCCAAATGGCCATGGTCTTAGCAAATCATTCCTGTTCTATTTAGTGGGATTTGTTTACTTGATCAAGGTTTTGCCATTATTATTATTACTTTAATCTACAAACTAAACTAATGGCATCCATTTTCTCTGATACATTTTTTTAAGGCAAGCAATAGAAATTGGGCTAATAAGTACAATTTTGCATAAGCCGTAATGATGCTGAATTTTATTAGCAGTGACAGTAGTGAAGCTACTGTTCTTTGTTCTGGTTGGCATAGCATCAGTTTCTAGAGCCAAAGTGAGATTTAGATATGTAAATGCTCATACTAAATTTATTGGCATCTTGTGAAAGTGCTGTTACATATAAATATTTATAGTTGTTAAATATATATATATGTATACATACACACACATATGTAAGAAAATCAGAGCATCTGTTGAATTCAATGAAGACAGTGTTAATAACTCATTTTTTTGCAGTCATAAATATTCCACTGACTTTTGTGGACAGCAGAAAAAGGAAACATTTTTCTTCCTGACTTTTGCCATGTTTCTGTATTTCCTCAGTAAATACTGAGATTCAGCAGAACGTATTATTTTGACATTTTAGATCACGTTATTGTCTAAAAAATGGGAAAACGTGTCTTTGAATGAGAAGATTCAGAACATAAAAGTAGATTTCACTCATGAACAACAGTTCCAAATTCAAAAGAAGAGACACAGGTTGAGAGGCAAGACTTTAGAATTCCTCCCTAAAACACTTTCAAGGACAGTTTCTAGTTGGGTGCTCCCTGTGTTCCATTGACTTGCTGCAGTCTAATCCCTGTGAACTTAGTATAACATAATGCGTTTTCTGTTCTCTACGTGTGTGGCGTGTATCTTAGAGAAAAATGAGCATCCTCCTATTTATAGAGTTATGAATATAAGTACACACTCTACCGGTCTTTGAACCCATCGCTGCAAATGTGCTTGCGGCACAAAACTCCAGGAAAGAAGGCTTTTCTCTGCTACTTCTGCAGAAACAGAGGGCCTGTCTCTCTTAGCCCGTGTCTTCTTTATCCTGAGCTAAACATACCATCAGAAATATATTCTTAGTGTAAAATAATGGGTTATGAATAATCATAATATTATTCATTACTATTGAAAGCTATAATTAATGGAATTAATAATCCTTAATAATAAAATTGGTGATAACATGGGAAGATGCAGCTTTGGAGCAGAGAGTTGATCATTATATATTTGGAATTAAATGGTAGTACGCAGTTTTATGCTCAGAGTAAAGCTTGGCAAAAAATGTAGAATAATACTGAAATATGCAAAAATCAAATTAAGAAAGCATGTATATCATTATGCAAAACATATGATACTATCTGGACATTTAATTTTAATAATTTTCTGTCTTGAGACTGCATATTTATATTCATCAATAAGATATGTCATTGCATATACAAATGATACCTCCATTTTTGAATGATATAGATAATATAAATATGATTATAAATTATATACATTCATATTTGCAGCCCAAAACAATGTTAATTGGTTAAAAAGCATATACAAATGATACCTCCATTTTTGAATGATATAGATAATATAAATATGATTACAAATTATATACATTCATATTTGCAGCCCAAAACAATGTTAATTGGTTAAAAAGCTGATAAATTTTATGTCCATAGCAATGTCTTAAAATTTAAAACTAACCATTTACTTTCCCAGCATGTGTTTTTCTGTGCTGACTGCCATGGGTCCTGAAATAAGCACTTTAACAAATTATTTTCATTCAATTGCAAATATATCATGGTTCAAAGATAATTTTAAATCAATAGCAATGATAAAGATTTATGGCTTAGTATTGATTGTCATACAAATTGCACTTTTTAATACACAAATCTCATATTGAACTTTGGTTTAAAAATTAGACAAGAAATTAGTTATTAGATTATTCTTATGTAAATGAGAGCATCCATAGCTAATAATTTGATATTTTTAATGATTCCTCACCGAAAAACAATAATAACAACAGAAAGAACAAATTGAAAGAAAACAAAGTAAGCACATCAATTTCATACCTAAATGGGAGTATTCAGGTAACAATTATTTTTATTGTATTGTATTGTATTGTACTTTTTTATTTTATTTTATTTTTATTTTATTATTTGAGATGGAGTCTCGCTCTTGTCACCCAGGATGGAGTGCAGTGGCGCAATCTCGGCTCACTCAACCTCTGCCTCCAGGCTCAAGCGATTCTCCTGCCTCAGCACCATGCCTGGCTAATTTTTGTATTTTTACTAGAGACCAGGTTTCACCACATTGGCCAGGATGGTCTTGAACTTCTGACCTCAGGTGATCTACTAGCTTCGGCCTCCAAAAGTGCTGGGATTACAGGCATGAGCCACTGCACCTGGCCTTATTTTTTATTTTTTCTGTTTTTGTTATTGTTTTTATTTTTGAAACAAGGTCTCACTCTGTCACCCAGGTGTGAACAGAACTAATTGTAGCCTCAGCCTCCCTGGCTCAAGATCTTCCTGCCTCAGCCTCCTGAGTAACTGGGACAACAGGTGCATGCCACCATGCCCCGCTAATTTTTAAATTTTTAATAGATAGGATCTTACTATGTTGCCCAGGATGGTCTTGAATTCCTGGCCTCAGGCAGTCCTCCTGCATCAGCCTCCCAAAGTACCGGCATTACAGGCACGGACCACAGAACCTGGCCTCAGGTAACATTTAAACTTAAATTTCAACCAATGAAATTGTGGGGGGTGAGGACGGGGTGGGACCCGGACAATCACCAGTGTGTATGTGATAGATCTTTCAATATTCATTCTGAAAGCTCAAATAACAAAGTAAACTTAGCGATCAACCTGCTCTTTCCTTGTGCTCTTTCCTTGGAGATACTGAAAACACACATCAAAGGACCATCACTTCCCCTGAATTCTGATTGCCATACTCTCACCATATGCACACACACTCAGGGACACACATGCACATACACACACGCATGCACACACACACACACTTTCTATACATTAGGTCAGATGTCGTTAGCTTATCAAGGAACGAAATGCCTTCTGTTTGCTTCCCTTACATTGGAACTGGACCTGAACTATTCCTTACACATGAAAACAAACAAAAACTTTCTACTTGCCACATACATGGACATTTCTAACTTTTTTAGAACTATGGCTTCAAGAGTCTTTACAGAATTTAGTCCCCTTGCATAAAGGTTGTTTTCTTAAAAGTCAGTGAGCTGGAACGAAAACTATTGCCCTTAGTAAGTTCCTGGGGTTTAAACACACACCACTACCCAAGTGGCAGAGCCTCCAGAGAGCAGGTTGTATTGGATGAAGACCCTGGGTAAGGCAGACAGAAAGGGAAGCCAATTGTATGTTACGGAAGGAGGCGGTCAGAAAACCCTGGCAAAAATAGTTTTATTTTATTCCTTAGAATTTAAGATACTCACTATTATTGAAAATCAGGTCAAGCCAGAAAGTATCTTTTACATTTTTCTGCTGTAAGCACAAAATAACATTAACTATACATTTATTAGAAAGTGTAAATGCTTAGATGGAAATTGTTTCTTTTACAATGAAAAATTATACAATACTATGTTTCTTTCACATGGTATAAATGCAAAAGTTCATTTGAAACAGATTCTTATTCACTGTGGAATAAAATGAGTGCACAACAAAACATAAAATCCTGTTGCTCGAATTTCATAGACTATAATGTAAAACACATTTAGCATCGGGGTTCTGTCTTTTTATAACCACTATCAACGTGAAACAATATAAATGATCATAGCGAATTTGAAATGGTGATTTCAAATCTCACAAATGCAACATGTTTAGCAAAAGCAGAAGAGAACTACTGATGCTGGCATAGCACTCACTGCATGCCAGAAACTAGATAAAGGTTTTACATAAAGCAACTCATTTAATTCTTATACAAACCTCTGAGGTAGATAGTCATAGTTTTCCTTTATTCCCTGGGTATGAAAATATGAGGCCAAGAAAGTTTAAGTCCCTGACTGAAGTGAAGCCAGAGTTCATATCCCAGAACTGATATGCCCAGACACTGGACCACATGACTTCTATAATGACTGCTAGATATTCGTATTAACAAAAGTATGCACTTCATTTGTCACTATACATATTCTATCCAGACATTCTTGTACTATCTTATTTCAAGAATTTCTTTTGACAAAATAGAAGAAAAGTATAAAGTGAGCAATTCAACACACCAATCAGAATAGCACAGAAAATTCTCCTAGAATCCTCAGCCTAATGCAAGCATTCCCGATGCCTCTAAAACCTGTCGTTCTGTTTGTGCATCACGCATTTCATGATACCTGCATTTTGGCTGCCTTGATTTCTCTTTTGAAACTGATAGAGTTAAGGCTGTTTTTTACCTACAAGATTCTTCCTTAGAACAACCCTCAATACTTCCAGAGAGCCCTCTGTGTCTAGCATTGAGTGTGCCTTGATCTACACTAGCAGTGAGTAAGTTTGATGACTGCAAGCTGCCAAAAATGTTTAAGACACAAAGTGTGCACAACTCCTTCTTAAAAAAATGTGTGGTAAACACCAGGTCTATAGAAGGGCTTGTGAAGCATCCAGATAGTGATTAAGAACGAATTTGAACTTTCTGATCAAATATTCTTGATAACTGCATAAGGTTAAGTTTAGCAAACTGCTTTTCTGAAACATCTTTGTTGCACAAGTCAAGATCGTGTAGTGCTGGTGATTTTCATGGCTTGATAGACAAGAAAGTAGTTGTGGTTAAGCAGTCAACATCCCTCCCCAGTACATGCCAGTTTTACATGGTGAGATTGACAGTTAAGTGGAAAAGAACATATCCTGAAGAGGTAAGAGTCCTTCAAGTGAAAAAGACTTGAGCATTTATTATTTGTGATGTGTTGGAGAAGAGAATGTATTTGCACTTAGCTTATTTATTTGAGCTTCAGTTAGTAACCGAATCTCATAGGATTTTAGGAAGGATGAAGTAACTGTGTACATATCAGAAAAAGTAAAATATAATCAAGTCTAACAAGACTTTGCTAATAACATAGTTGGCAAAGAGCAACATTTCAAAATATGAGCTCTTCGTATGTAACATAAAGAACTAAAGAAATTGCTTTTTAATTAACTTATTCATTCCACCAACACTTACTAAATATATGTTATGTAAAGAGCATACACCAGATATATTGCAAGGAGTGGTGCCATTATTGATCATTTACATTCATTGGTTAATGTAGATCAACCGTTGTATCAATGGAGGTTAATCTCAAAGAAGGTTAATGGCAGCTACTATCTCTTATAACCTATTTGGAAAAACATACAATGAAAGGTAATGAAACAGCATGGAATTATGACCATAGTTCCTGTCATTCTACTGACATAGTCATCTTATCGCCAAATTGACAGTCTCATTCAGTGAAATCAAGCCATCAAACATCTTTTTTAATAATGTTAGACAATCCTGCATATCAAAGAAGTACAGGGTGGAAAGAACTCAGTTCTAGGAAAGTAGTGAAATTTGAAAAACCAGGCAAGCAAAGGTAATCCCGTTATCAAAGAGAAAACGTGCCTAGAAGTTCAATGTAAACCTCTGCTTGCAGGGTAGGGAGGGGTGAATCGATGACATCAACCATTCAACACTCTCCGTTGTCACATTTATCTCAAACATACGCCAAAAAATAATTCAGTCCCTTTGCATTATTGATATTACTATTCAAAACAACATTAAACCCATAGATAAGTCTAGGGGTGCTGGTAAATGTTTTTTGTGTTTTTTTGGACATAGAGTCTCACTCTGTCCCCCTGGGTGGATGGGAGTACAAAGGTGTGATCTCGGCTTACTGCGACTTCCAACTCCTAGGCTCAAGCGATTCTCCTGCCTCAGCCTCCTGAGTAGCTGCGATTAACAGGCATGCGCAACCACGCCTGGCTAATTTTTGTATTTTTAGTAAAGACGGGATTTCTCCATGTTGGCCAGCCTGGTCTTGAACCCCTGACCTCAGGTAATCCACCTGCCTCAGCTTCCCAAAGTGCTGGGATTACAGGCTTGAGCCACCGCGCCCGCCCAGGTGCTGTTAACTATTGATTGATGCTGCTTCTGCTTGTCTGGATGAAAAACCCTCCATTTCAGTCATTATGGTTCTCTTCCTAAAATGGATCATCCTCTGTCGTTTAAGCCAACCAGCTTCTTAGAAGCTATGTCGTCTGAATGTTTTATAGTATTTACTAATATTGTTGTGCTTATAGCTTCTAGCATAATAATACTTGAACTAGAGGTATCTCAGATAAAATATAAACCACATTTTAGACACACAAATATTTTGAAGTAATAATACATTTAGATGAGCATATTCATTCTGGATTTCATTTAAAAATTTTTAATGAGGGAATCTATTATGAGAAATACATGTTCATCCATAATCAGTACCAATCATGACAGTGGGGCTACGTGGGGCTGGAGAAAGGCACTCTTAGGCAGGCATTCGTTCTCTGAGCATAAGGAAATTTCATTATGTCAGTCTTGTGATAAAGAGAGTGTCGGGATCCTTTCTCATGCTGGGGGAAGCGCAACACCTGCAGCATAATTAGGTACTCAAAATCTGTTTGTATTTTAAAAGTGCTTTATATAACTGTTATTATGCATCAGGGGACGCCTTCAGTTCAGCTGCTAACCTTTTCATAGCAGAGTTCAAGAGAGCAGGGTAAGGAGTCCACAGGAGATGCAAAGTGGGTGAGGAATTTGGAGGAAGGCTGGTTTAGCGACAGAAAGCAGCACCTCACATCCATGAACATTTATATTTTTACCCCTGGTGTTAAATCAATTCCCCTCTCTCCACCCTGACTCAGGGAGCAGAGATCATTAAGAACACATTTAAGTGCTTAATTGGGTTTTGAAGGAGGTTTCTCCATTAACATTAATTAAAGTCTCCCTGGGCTCACGAAAGCTCATTTGCCAGGTAGGGGTATTCCAGGTTCACTCTTCTTTCCATTGCTGCCTCAGCAGAACTATTTTTCTTCCTGGATTCCATGGGAAGCTTCCAGTGCAAGAAGTAAGAAAAAGAGGGTAAAGCGAAGGGACACCATTGTATTCTACGATGGAAGATTGGGCAAAGTAGAGAGAAGTCCTGTTGCATACGATTTTTCCCTTGAGGGGAAAGATAATTAGTATTATGGTGAAATCACGTGTCAGTCACTGCCAGGTGACTATGGGAAAGGCACCTGGAGATGCATCATGGCGATGCGGCCTCCTCTCTCTATGGATAGAAACACTTTTGAATGAAAATTAATATTATGTCATGAGTACATTAACTTTATTAAGTTGAACCATATGAAATTTCTGATATGCAACCATTTTTGGTCTATAAAAATCACAGTTTCATACTGTCTCATCTAGTAAACTCTAGAAATTCTAGATTTTAAACAGGAAGAAAAAAATGTATTTACTCATAAAATGTAAGGCATCTTTATTTTTCTCTCCCTCATCTCTATACTCCCTTAAATTTCAAAAGTAACTCTACATCTATGCATAGGAGCTAGAAGCATAGAATAAGGTCAACATTATCTGTGGTTGCCTGTTGAAGTGACAAAGCCTATATTGAGTGTGAATACATTTACGTTGTTGTATTTATCTCCATCCATCCTCATTCTTTTTTTTTTTTTTTTTTTTTTTTTGCCTTTCAAGATGTAAGAAATAGAATTATGGGGGAAAATTACAAACTTCAAGATAATAAATAAAGATAATAAAGATTTATTTCTTGCCTAGTAGGTATTGTGAGGAATACAAAGAAGATGTGCCAAGACAAAACAGAAGCACAGAAAGCACTAGAGAAAGAGGAAAAGAGAGAATAGAAGATAGCTGGGCCAGGAAGAGATAATATGAACGACTGGGGACGCTTCGATAGACATTGAAAAAAGCAGTGTTAAGCCAGGGTTAGTGGCTCATGCCTGTCATCCCAGCACATTGGGAGGCCAAGGTGGGAGGGTCACTTGAGGCCAGGAATTCAAGACCAGCTTGGGCAATATAGTGAGACCCTATCTCCACAAAGAATTCAAAAATCAGCCAGACATTGGGATGTATGCCTATAATCCCAGCTACTCAGGAGGTTGAGGTGGGAGTATTGCTTGAGCTTGGGAGGTTGAGGTTTCAGTGAGCCCATGGTTGTGCCTCTGCACTCCAGTCTGAGCAACAGAGCAAGACCCTGTCAAAAAAAAAAAAAAAAAAAAAAAAAAAAGAATAAAGAACAAACGAAAAAAAGAAAGGAAAGGAAAGGAAAGAAAAGGAAGGAAGGAAGGAAGGAAGCAGGCAGGCAGCTATAGGGTTCTAGATATAAGTGCTTACAATTTAACAAAGGAAAGTTAAGTAGAATTTGCTTTTAAATGAAAAATTGACAAATATAGGTTTCATAAAAATATTTACCCCACTGGAGTAAAGATGGGAATAGAAGAAAGATGTTCATGTGAGACAAAAACTTTTAAATAAAAAAACTACTTCATATTTCCTCAGTTATTTGCATATTTTTGCCTGTTTTATCTCAAATATCTTTTACAATATTAATGATTTTAAACTACATAGGTATAATTTGTTGGAAGTGGAGCCTTCAGATTATGGTTCTCTTCATGGTTTATAATATTGGTATATTTTCGCCAACCCGTGCTGTGAATAATTGTAACTATTTGAAGTTGCATTACCTTCAGACTAGGAAAAAAATGTCTTTACATGGAAGAGTTCCTCACAACAAATCTATGTCCCATATTTTTCACCTCTTGCATTTCAGCATCTCTATGAACCAACTACATTTTGGTTTTACTAGCAGCTCTTCTTCAAGGTCTTCTGACTGTAATATGCAAAAAAGCTATTTTTGAGCTACGCAAAAATGTATCTTTTTCCTTGATGAACTATTAATTGTTTTGTGATTTGGAATACCAAAACTGATTTGTGCGTTTGAAATTAGCAACCCTGGCAGGGTCACAGAACATGGCATGAAGTTAAGGGGGAAGGAGAACTGAAAATGCTAGTTGCCCTTCAGAAACCTTTTCAATCTTCTGCTGGTCGGACGACTGCAGACAGCTTCCCTAGGAGCAGAAAAGTTTTGATGTTTCATCTCAAATGAAAGTAGTCCAGCATTTTTAAGCACTTCTAATCTATTTCTTTTTATTTTCTAAAAATAGAGTTGAAAATGGCTGAGTGTCAAAGAAATGGAATTACTATGAAAGTTAGGGCACTTATAATAAGCAAGCCTTGATCAAGCACTTGGATCTAAATTTAAACATTCACAAATCAGGTCTGGGAAGAATGGAGAGACGATATGTACGTCAATCCTGCAAATCACAGCAATTTCCTCCTTTGCAGTCACCATTACGTAAGCACTTTGAAACAAAGCCAAGGTAATTAGGTAGGTAAGGGCATGCCCTGTTATTCCTCCCCTGGATGCCTGGCATCTACATTAGAGGATGTACAAATGGGAAGTTCAAAATCAGGGGAACAACAGAGCGAATTGGTAAGACTGTCTGATAAAGGGGAGTCTCTTCCAGGATGGAGAGGGTCGCGGTCACTAGAAATCATCTTGGAGGTTATAGAAAACACTAGAGATTTCCAATATGAGAGCCCTGAGAAAAGATGATGCAGTATTAACAGATTCCTTCTATCTCTAAGATCCTATGTTGATTCTCCTTAAACAGCCAACTGACTTAGAAATCAATTAAATACATTATCCTAATCACAAATCATCTTAGCCAATCCTTCGAGAACTGTCACAAAGGAGCTCTTCTTCACAATAGCTACCAAGAAGCCCAATGCTAAATATGTACCTAGAATTTCAGATATCACATTATTTTCATAATGTTTTTTGCTTCATCAGTGATCTAGGCTGAAATGATGAGGCACTTGCTTGGGCTGGATGCAGAAGACTCGGAGACAGGGAGCTAAAGTTCCATGCTAAGAGATTCTGTGCACAGTTCCTGGAAAATTAATCAAGCAAATGATAAAAAGAGCCTGCAATTATTTTGAGCACTCACTCTTTTTCAGTGATTGTTCCAGAAGCTTCATATGTTTTGCTCCTACCACACTCCAAATAATTTCATGCAGTAGGCAGTGTTGCTTTCCCCATCTTTATGGATAGAGGAACTGAGACTCAGAGAAGTCAAAACACTTGCCTACGGTTTCACAGGTAGCTAGCGTCAGTTGCTAGTTGCAAGATTGGGTCCAAACGGACCACCTTCAGTCCCCAGATTCTTCTCTGACAGGCTGTACTGCTTCTCTTTCTGGAAAGTGTTTTAGGTTGAAGGGGAAGCTTTTAATTCTATGCATTTAAGAAACTGACATAAAACAACTAAAACAGTTCAGTTGAAAAGGCATCTGCTTTAATTATGAATTTTAAGAAAGTACAAAAATAAACACAGAGATATCTCCCCAAGTCATAATTTGAACACTCGTATCAGAAAAATTCCATATACCGGCAAGAAATTTGGAAATACATGTATAGGAGAAGGTGAGACACATGATAAGACAACCAAAGGACCGTAGCAAGAGAGTTTTCTCAGTCATCTGTTGGTAGTGGTATCATCTGTTTCTCATGAGAAAAGATTACAAGTTAAAACAAGAAGCGTTTATACTGTACTGTGTATGAAAACATAAACTAGCCATTTAGTAGACGGTATGAAGGTATCACGCTCCATAGTGTGGACCCACTAATTATCCATCTTAATCTTCAAAAAATCTTGAGTTAAAGGACCTCTTTGGGTATTGAAGTAAACATTTAAGTGGAAAACACCCCAACAGGCAATTTCGGCCAAGATTTTGGGGGGAAAAGGAAAAAAAATACATGTAAGTGATTTCCTTACTGAGTTGCAAAGGCTGCTTTCTATCTGACTCTGCTACATGTTACATAAGCAGATCCCAGGCAGGAAGAGCAGAGCAACAATCAATACTGGACTAGCTAAACTGAATTCAGTGCCTGAAGAACTGCATTTACCACACGATGCTACAGCGAGAGTGCCAGGGAAAGAGAGAGGAAGAACTTAAAATACATACATACAGAGTGCTTTTCAGTTCCATCACTGATCAAATAATGAAGTCAGCAGTTATAGATGATATGAGATGATTATCTATTACACCATGTGAGCTTATTCTATTACTGCATTGTTTTTATGACATTGTTATTTGAATTATTACATTACTGTACAATTTATAGGAGAAACAGAACAGCAATAGAACTACAGAAGTATCTTGCTGAAAAACCTCGGCTTTTCCAGTAGTTCATATTAACTGTGGTTTCCATATTCAGAGTTTCGAATGAGAAATTAAATATTAGGGCCAGTGTTATATTCTAAACTCCAGCACAATTAAATAGATGTTTCTGTATGCTCTGTTTTTAAAGAGTGATGAATTGGCATGCCCTTTCAAACGTTCTCTATCTTTCCTTTCTGTATTTTTAAATAAGGCAAAGGTGCACCTTGTTGGAATCGAGTGGAAAGGACAACTTTCCCTGGGGCTTAGGTGAGCCCCTCTTTTACCAGGGAGACGCTCGGTGACTTTGCCTGCGTTCCCCAGGTACAAGACAACAACCTGCACAGCAGATTCTGTGACAAACAGTGACCCGATTATCCTTTCACGAAGGGATACGTGTCCTTGAGGTGGCAGGATTTTGTGTTCTCTGCTTTAATGAGGATGCCAATTTTATAAACATCAAAGACAGGCGGGACAGCTAGCTCTGGCAGGGCTGTGAGGGTCCGCCCAGCACTGCCTGTCAGCCGGCCCTGAGCTCAGCAGTTACTGGGTCATGTGGAAAAGAAACAGAAGAAGCTCCGAGATCATCTGCTCTCCCTCACCAAAGGTGATCTGGCTTTGCTAAGCCAGGGATGGCAAGTGATGTCCCCCAAGTCCTCGCTACTGTATCCAGCATGAGCGTAGAAAAAAAACAAAACAAACAAAACAAAAAACCAAGAGCATTTTCAGCTCTTCTCCTTTGCTTTAAGAATTTTAAATGCCTTCCAATATGGTTATGCTGAAGAACTGGCCTATGACATCTCTATTTTTGGTAATGACAGTTTGACTGATTGACACAGAATCCCTTCCTTACATTTCAGGCAGACTTGATGACACGAAAATCCTCATGTTCTGCTTTCTGGAATGCTAACGAGCTGCAGTACAGCTCCCATGCCCCCCTGCCTCTCCATTTCCTTTATCTTAATGATTCTCATATCAAATTCATCCCCATTTAGCCTTCCTTTGGATAAGGAAGCCTGAAAATATCCATCATGCCCACTTTTTAGCTTTTACATTCTTTTTCTGTATAATTCTGTTTTTAACTACTTCATTGACAAATGCATCACAATACCATTCATCATTGTATAACTTATTAGAAATCTTAGTGGAAATCCATAAAACAAGTAATATTCATGAGAATGCACTGTCTTCCTATTATTCAAGTTATCCCTGAAAGGAAATAGTTAATTATTATATATGTGCTAATAATTGCCTCTGTTGAACATTTTTGCTGGCCAAACAGCAACATAAAAATCATCCAAGTTTGTCAACACCTACTTTTCTTTTTTTAAAGAAAAGCCATTGCATCCAATGCAATGTACAGTTATCCCTCGATATACACAGGGGATCAGTTTCAGGACACTGTAAGGATACCAAAATCCATGAATACTCAATTCCTTTCCATGAAATTGGGGTAGTATTTGCATATAACCCATGCACATCCTTCCATAGACTTTAAATCACCTCTGAGTTACTCATAATACTAAATACAAAGTAAGTTCTATGCAAATAGTTTACTGTGTTGTTTAGAGAAGAATGACAAGAAAAAACTCTGTATATGTTCAGTATGAATCAGTCATCCATTTTTAAAAATATTTTCAATCTGTAGTCCATTGACTCCACAGATTTGGAACCCATTGATACAGAGGGCTGTCTGTAATTTGTTTGCCTGTGTGATTCAAAGAAACACCATTTTCAGGAACACTTTCCATCAAGCATTTTCTAAAGAATTATGACAAAATTACATGAAATCACAAATGGTGGTGATTGATATGATTCTATTCGTTCCATTAGTGTTAAGTATGGGTTTATTAGATGAAAGGCATTGTGTCTCTACTATCGCCTCCCATGTTTGGGGGACATGATAAGGCATTTTCTTCACTTGTAAACACTATTGTAGAACGTGAAGTCATTTTACAAAGACAAAATACTCCAAAAGAATTGCACAAATGTCATAGATGAGTTCAGTCCCTCACTGTCTCCTAACAGTGCCTAGGAGCCATCTGCAGCAGGTATGCACCCACTTCCGACTTCTGTCCCAGTTCCACCTGCTTGAGAAAGCAGGAGAGGCTGGCGTAGGCAGACGGCGGTCCCTATGGCCTGCTATTGTTGGTTGCTCTCTAGTTTGTGCTGGAGCTTGTAGGTCACAACATTCTGTCTCAGACATGCTGTCTGCAAAAAGGACACAGAGGATGCTTACTGGATGGGGATAAAGGACCAGTGAAGTACCAAAATTTCTCAGGGTTTCAAAGCAGGGAGCCTCAACTTTCTCTACAGAATAGGAGTAACTTTCAAATGTTCCAGGGTAGCTGCATTCGGCTGGAAATCTCTCTCTTTGGACACTGTGCAAGGCTCCTTTTGGAATAAAAAATAGGAGCATGGTTTCTTTCCCTGGAACAGTCCAGAGACGGCAGATCTCTAAACTCCCAAATTATAAGAGTCCCCAGAGCGCATAATAATTCCAATTTGAAAACTAGAAAACAAATGTAAAGAGATGTGTTTCTTAATGCTAGACATCAAATTAGTATCAAAGCCGTGGAATAGAAACTGTAAATCTCATCTCCCTGTTTCGTAGCCTAATTATGGCACTATCTATCTATCTGTCTGTCTGTCTATCAATCATCTATCTATCTACAGTCATCCCTCATATTGGTGAATTCTGCATCCATGGATTCAACCAACCTTGATTTAAAAATATTTGGAAAAAAAAGATGTTTTTGTCTGTAATGAACATGTAGACTTTTTTCCTTGTCATTATTCCCTAAACAGCACAACATAATAACTATTTTACATAGCACTTACATCATATTAACTATTATAAGTAACCTGGAGGTGATTTAAAGTATACAGGAGGATGTGTGTAGGTTATATGGAAATGTCACACCATTTATATAAGGGAACTAAGCATCTTTGGATTTTGGTATCCTTGAGGGGTCCTGAATCAATCCCACACAGTTACCAAGGGACAACTGTATGCATCTTTTTTTCTGTTTTTGATTATCTTCATACGGCATTATTATAAACACAGATAAAATATGTAATTTATATATCATAAATAATTTACACTAGCAACTTATTTTGAAATTACTGAACTAGAAATATATAATGAGAAAGGCTGGAGAAAGTATGAAGAAAGTTAAACTATGTCAATAGTTCTAAAACATATTTAGAATATAGTAATGTAGAAAATTAAAGAACTAAGTATGAAGAAAATTTAAAAAATCAGAAGTATGCAGTTTTACCTCCTAATTTTATTGTAATTATCTCACTTATAACCCAAAAACATATATAGTTGTCCCTTGGTATCCCCAAGGGATTGATTCCAGGCCATCCCTTGGAAACCCAGATCCACAGATGCTCAAGCCTCTCATATAAAATGGGGTAATATTTGCATATGACCTAAGTACATCTTTCTGTATACATTAAATCATTTCTAGATTATTTATAATTCCTAACACAATGTAAATGCTATGTCAATAGATGTTACACTGTATTGTTTAAGGAATAATGACAAGAAAAATGTCTGTACATGTTCAGTACAAACGCAACCATCATACGCCTGACTACATAGTACACGTCAGCAACAATATTTTCCATCCACAGTTGAATTCAACAATGTGGAGCCTGTGGATACAGAGGGCCAACTGTGTATCATTCATAGATAATAACTCACAGTATTAATATTATATGCATATATGTATATTGGGTGAAAAGGCCAGTGGGTCAATTGGACACATTAGTTTATTAAACACCAATCTCTCTCACTCAGGAGAGATATGTTATCTATCTCAGCAGAGAGATTGGTGTTTAATATACACATTCTGGAGCCATTAACACAGACACTAGAAGATAGAGTGCATGTGTATACCTGTGTGCACGTAAAATCTCCCGTAAGAGACATAAACCATGATGATGAACACATTTGTTACCTCGAATCCAGAGGTCTATAAAATGGACAGGCTAACAGTTTAAAATAAGGCTCAGTTTTTAGAATGGAGCTAAACTACCTACAAGAAAGGCTCTGCCTGTTAAGCAGAAATTATTTGTTGCAGGGGTCAAAACCCTGTAACACAGAGCCAGCACGGTGCAGCACAACCTGTGCAGGATATGAAATCACTGCTCACCCACCATGCGGTCTTAGACAAATCATTGAAATTCTGAGGCCTCATCTTCCTCTCAGAATTAGAGGAAGGGCACTTTGAACAGCATCCAATCAGTAAATGCCATCTGCAAGGTGAGAAGGACATGAGTAGCACAGCTTTTTGTTAAGATGGGTGGATGGAGTATTTGTCAGGCAAGGAGTCAGGTCAGGTAAATGCAGCTCTGCCGGGCCCTCTGCTGACTGGGGATGGCTCCTGCCATCAAGGAGCTCTCAGTCCACTGGGGAGTGTGACAAAGACAGTAACCATTTAATCTAAGGCAAAAATCTGTGGGAGCACATGTGGCCAGGACAGGGTAAGTTCAGGATGCCTCATGGAAAGGACATCTGAGCTGAATCAAGGATAATGAGTAGGTGTTAGCCTAGGAAATTAAGAAGAAAAGGGCTTTCCAGACAGATAGTACAAGAGCAACAAGGAAGAGTCACAGGAAAATGTGCTTTTGGGTAGGTTGATAATATCAAATAACTAACTGTTCTTGTAAATTGCAGGGCAGGCAGCAGGTTCGACGAAACCCAACAGTGAGGTCATGGAAAAAGGGCCTTTGAAGTCATTCCAAGAAACTTGGACTTAACTTGACTTTGAAGAGGAGTCACAGAAGAATACAGGATTTTTAAAAAGGGGGACCGTTATTCAGAGATATTTTTGTTAGATCATTTTAACAGCTGTATGGGGGATGGATTTTAATGGTGCAAGATTATAGAAAGAGAAATAACATGGCAGTATTCAAAAAGAGAAATATGAAAGCTCAAACTAGGGCAGAAACTTTAAGGATGAAAAGGAGAAGACAGGTGGAACAATTTACAGAAGGTCAAATTAACACAGGACAAAGTGATTGATCGAATGTGAAAGATGAAAAAAAAAAAAAGGAAATTTTAGATTGAATAATGTATCAGTTTCTGAGGGCTGCTGTACTCCAACCGAGTGACTTAAACCGACAGGAATTTATTCTCTCACAGTTATGGATGCTAGAAGCCCAAAACTGAGGCGCTGACAAGGCCATGCTCTCTCCAAGGCTCCTGGAGAAGCGAATGTTCTGCACTGCTCTCCTGCCTGTGGTGTCGCCGGTCACCCTCAATGCTCCCTGGTTTGCAGCTGCCTCACTCCAGTCTCTGCCTCTCTGGTCACATGGCCTTCTCCTATATGTTTGTGTCCTCACATGGCACTTCCCTTTTCTATAAGGACAACAGTCGTATTGGATTAGGGCCCATGCTAAAGACATCCTTTTAACTTGATTACATCTACAAAGATCCTATTTCCAAACACGGTCACATTCACAGGGACCAAGGGTTAAGACTTCTACCTATCTTTTCGGGAGAAGACAATTCAACCTCCAACAAGTATCAGAATTTTAATTTGGATCAGTTAGTGTCATTTATTGTAAGAAAGTATTAAAACATGGTTTCAAGAGGAAGCCAGTTAATGTAGTGGTCTTATTGGGTGAAAATAGCTTATTGGGTGAAAAGACACGGTGGTTTAGAGCTCAGAAGAGAGAGAGGGGACTAAGATAAAAATAGAAACACCACCAACACATCCCAAAATACGTATTTTCCCAGTAGGTATGAAGGGAAGGAAGAACAGCAGCACAGCCTTTGGGAAACAAGCACCGATGAAGCAGGAAGTAAAGCCACCTGCTGGCGAGGGACCATGAGAAGGAATCCACCGCAAAGGCATCATGGTGGTCAAAGACACCTGGAGATTTCTAAATTTCTGAATTTTAAAGCTGCATTAAAACAAATCTGGTAAGAAAGTTAATTTCTGTTGGTAGGAATGCCACTTAGAAGTCACTCTAAGTCAAAATGAGGGGTGAATGTAATAATTGTGTCATGGGCTTGATTGTATGCCTACAAAATTGATATGCTGAAGCCTTAACCCCCAGTAACTCAGAATGTGCCTGTGTTTGGAGATGGGATTTTTAAAGAGGTAGTTAAGTTAAAATTCTGCCATATGAGGACACAGAGAGAAGATGGCTATTTATGGACCAGTCCAAGGCCTCATCAGACACCAAATCTATCCATTCTTTGAATGAGGACTTCCCAGCCTCCAAAACTCTGAGAAATAAGTTTCTGTTGATTATAAGCAACCCAGTTTCTGGTAGATTTTTATAGTAGTCCAAACACACTAAAACAGAAAGTTCACTTCGTCTCTATCTCAGTTTCCTAACCTTTAAAATGAGTATAACAATAACAATGGGACTTTTGTTAGATTTAAAGAAGTTCATGGCTTTGAAATATGTATTTAGTAAGTGCTTACCTGTTATCATTTGTATAATAACTGAGAAAACTGAGATGTAGAAAGATAAGGGCACTTTACTCAGACTACACCTTGGCTCTTAACTATAAAATATGTGCTTTAGAAAATACACATGGAGAACCAACCTGATCTAAGGTGAAACTCTGCAGTACATTGTATCAGGACACATATTTAAGAATTCCATTACAATATAAATTAGATTTTTGGTCAGTATGTTTGAGTGTGGTTTCAAATTTTTAAGTGTTTACATTATTATTCAAAGAGGAAACGGTCAAACTAAAGCTATTTCACCTTTTTTTAAAGACTGAATTCTAGTGGAATGGGAGAGTGTGCAAGTAAAGGTATTTAAGTATAAGAACAATGTCTTAGAATGGTGTGTTAGTTCGTTTTTTGCCGCTATAACAGAATACCTGAGACTGGGAAATTTAAAAAGAATTGATATTTCACTTTGGGAGGCCGAAGTGGGCAGATCACCTGAGGTTAGGAGTTCAAGACCAGGCTGGCCAACATGGTGAAACCCCATCTCTACTAGCAAATAATAATAATAATAAAAAACAATAGCCCAACTACTTGGGAGGCTGAGGCAGGAGAATTGCTTCAACTTGGAGGCAGAGGTTGCAGTGAGCCGAGACTGCACCACTGCACTTCAACTTGGGCAACAGAGTAAGACTTTGTCTCAAAAAAAAAAAAAAATATATATATATATACACACACACACACACACACACACACTTCCAGCATAGCCAAAAGTCTCATTATCATCTCAGTCTTTCTCATATCAGATATGAAGACCAGCTGAACTGAAAAGGGCCGTGGATGTCCGTGCCAAGCACCACACAGTGACGTGATCTCTAACATCGGAGTGGGGTCATAGAGGAAGCTGCGATAATAACAGCAGGAAGCTGCTAATAATTCTCTGCAATTTTAATAAAGTTAATGGTGCCTACTCAATGAGAGCATGAATTCCCTTCAGCTCCTGGCTCGGTAGCTCATTAGCTGTGTAACCACGAGCACGTTCCTTAAACCCACTGTGCCTCAGCTTCTGCCCATGGGTAAAAACAGGCTCATCATGACACTTAGCACTTTAGTTGCTGTGAGGATTTAAGGATCAATACAGGCAAAGCCCTTACAGCAGTGTCTGGTGTACACTGCGTGCCTGTACTGTAGTTGCTTACAAAGCATGGCACAGATGTTTGCAGTTCCTTACTATCTGTAGGATCTTGTTACCGTCATTTATTCTAACACTGGGTTCCTTTACCTGCAAAGTGGGAATGCCTGTATCCCAGGCTTATTGAAATTGGTTTTATGAAACTCATGAATGTGAAGTGCTGTGCAGAGCAGTTAGCAGAGGGTTGGTGGAGACAGCAGTTCCTTTCCTCCTGGAAGACATACCCCACGGAATGGCTCCCCAGGCCCTGGCAGCAAAGCATCTCATAAAAAAGTGCCTTGGCTGGGACCCTTGGGAGGGCCTGCTGACTCTAGAAGGTATTGGGAAACATTATTTTCCTATTGGCACTGCTTCTGCTATTGAAAATAAAAACAAATTCTTTAGCTCTCAGATGCACAGAACATTTATTCACTGCCCCCTACTTTTTAAATTGGTTTAAATTGGTCTGGATAACCTGTTTCCTATCCAGCACTCCCAGCTCAGAAGTCTGTAAATATATCTTCAAAGAGGGTCTTCTACAATCCTTGATCAAAGACCTTGTGGTTCTAAGCACAGAGTTGGCCTTCCTCCTCCTCTCCTATTTCCACCCTCTCCTGCAAGCAGCTGAGTGTCCTCACAGTGGGGGCCATAGAAGCTAGGTGGGAGGAGGAGGCCCCATGCTGGGAAGGCCCTTCCCTTCTCCTCCTCAATGTCCTGCTCCAGGTGAGTACCCAGCAGGCGCTGTCAGACTGTGACCTCCAGGAGGAATTAAAGGGAAAGGTGGAAGAACAGCTAGACACGTCTGGGACAAGGGGGTTTCTTTGGCTTATTTTACGGAATTAAGTAGCATGTTGGTTTTTTCCACTGGTAAATTACAGTCTTTACATAATATTTGAATAAGTTATGAATGATATGTTTTGAATTAATTTACATTTATTTTTAATTAATTGATTAACATTAATTAACACAGAATTCATAAATAATTCAAAGTGATAGCTGTCTGCTCATTACTTATGCTTTTTTGTTTATCTAAATGATCCATTTTGCAGTATGCCATTGTGGAAACAAGGCTCAGTTTATAGCCTCCGTCTCTCTTTAGGTGAGAGACAAGTAGGTTATATAAGTTCTCTGGGTTTTCTAAGTGAACTCAATTTGTTGGACAGGTAATCTCTCAACTACCTTCCAACTTGTACTCTATTATGAAACAGACTAATATTCTTCCCTGTCAACCATACCCTCCAAAGAACATTTAGGAAATCTCCAACGTGTCTCTTTCCTTTACCACCATGACGGTTTTAGGCCAAGCTACCCTTCCTGTCAGTCACCCACTTTTATTCTGGCCCCAATGCCATTCATCTCCACAGAGCAGGAAACCAGGATGACCCAAATGCCATCGTTCCTTCTTTCAAGCCCTCCCTGTCCACTCATTGCACTTGGAATTGCACCCAGATGTCTCCCCTGTCAGGCCTCGTCCTGACCTGACCGCTGCCTGGGGCTCCACCATTTTCTAGGATCTCTCTCCCTAAAGTCTGCTGCTGCGTCTATTTCCTTTCTTTGAACAGGCTGAGCTCTTTATGCATCTTACATATTTTATGTGTTGAAATGCCACCTCCCTTGTCCTCTACCCCTTCCTTCTTCTTCTTAAGATCTCAACTTAAATGTCATCTCCTCAGAGTGAGCCCCTGCCCTGGGCCATGCAGGTGATTTCAGTGCATCCCCAGCCCTGACTCCCATTGTTCCCTGGCACAGCTGCCACCAGTTCTTCCAGGGCACGTATCACAATGCATGCCATTGATGTATTTGTCTACTTGATTCCTCCCTGTCCCCATCCAAACCCTATCTCTAAATGACCTAGGACTAAGTCAAGACCGTATCTGTCTTTGTTGATACAGAATTCTTGGAACATGGTAGGCACTCCGTAAATATTTTTGGAAGCAATGAATGGATAAATAAATGAGTTGTGCATCTGTATGTAGAGGAAGAACCAGAGACATTTAATGCTACCTCCTCTTCCAGTCTCCTTATTTGTTTTAAAGCTTTACTATTTGTTTATTTTTTCTATCATGTTAGATGAGCAGGTCATGTTGCACATGTGAGCAGGGCTGATGGGGATCATAAACAGAAGCGTAGCCTCTGCTGTGGCTACAGGAGGCGGCGGCAAGCAGGATACAGAGAAGTGATATCCACATTGGATTCCATGCTGTGAGTTCTGTGATTCACCCAATTTAGCCATAGAAATGTAGGGCTTCCTCCTCCTACCCTAATTAATTGGCTGGACAAAGCAATACCAAAAGCTTCTGAAGTCACAAGAATCAGGTTAGCCTCCTGGACTCCTAAGTTTGCCTTTTGTAGTGAACTCATCAATTAAAGGGCATATCACGGACTTCATAACAATCTGTGCCATTATTTTGTATCAAAATTAGCTATATAATTTTCCCTCCACTGGAAGTCATTTCACATTCCGCAATAAATTATTCCACTGTTCATATTGACTCTGTGCAATGACAGTGCAAAAAACGGGGAGAGAGCAAAGTTTGGAGTTTTATAAATAAATAGGAACAGCTATAGCAATTTTTCAGGGAAAAGATGTTTCTTGTCATTTTCTGATGGTCTTATATTCAATTCAAAGAGGCACACCATTGATAGAGTATGTGCTGTCACTTTCAAGAGTTGGGCATTAATGCCGAATCCCCTATTTATTTCTTATGTAAAAGCTATATGAGCTTTATCATAGTGACCAAGCATATTATGAGTTGATTCATTTGTTTTTGTCTGAAAGACAAGATGAATATGACCTTTAGTCTTAAGATGACTAATGAGTTTTCTCCCTGGGTAGATGGGTCTATTTTTCTGACATGAATCCTCCATGTCAACGGTCAAATACAGCTAGTTTTTTTTTGGAGCTTCTGTGATCTGCTTTTTGTACATCTTTTGAAGCTTATCTCTCATTTCCCCCTTTCCTTTAGTCTGAGTAGTCCCATTTCTGTAGCTGACGCAAACAAATTCCTCATCGATGAAAATAGTATCTCTCTACCTTTCACACCACGTTTTTGAAAAGAAAACAAAGAAAGGCAGTGTATGCTTGGTATATGAGAAACCATTTTACACATTGTAAAACTATTTCCAAGTATAAGTTATAAAGTTAAAAGAAAGACATGTTGAATATTTGCCTACTAATTTTTTTAGCTTCAGTATCCACTGAGTTACCTCTGATCCTAATATATCATCGGTAATTAGTGGAGATAAATATGTGTTGCCTATTATTTATTTAACTAAGACCCAATGAACTCACTAAGAGCCATTCATACTGTATGATATATTGGCTGAGCAAGAATATTGTCATTTTTCAATTTAACATTAACTTTAATCTATAGAGTAGCTATTACAATAGCTGGAGATAGCAATTTAGTTTTGAGGTACCAGAATCAGAAAGATGCATCCACGGTCCAGTGTGGGAAAATCATTATGGCTTTGTAATATTAAGTCTGTTTCTAAAACTGGCAATGTATTTACAATGCAACTAAGTGAACAATAACTACTTTTTTGCTTTATATAATGATAATATAATGATACCTACTTTTATATAATGAAAAGCATGGTTTTCATGTGGATCAGTGGCAAGTCAAAAAATTGTCAAAATTTTAAAATTTACTTTTCACTATGTCTCTAGTATAGAGTGAAGTGTTTTTTTTTTTTTCATTATGTTTCATAATTACATGCAAGAAATGCCTGTTCCCTGGATCATAAATTTTTGTCTACATTTAGGCCTCCAACATATCTGGCTCGGCCTCTTATCTCACCAAGGAATAACTCTGATTTCCAAGTCAATTCATTTTCAAAATAGTTTCATCTAATGATAAATCCTTACTGTAAAATAAGTCCTAAGAAGACCATTTTATGCACTGATAGCTTACATATTCTTTTTGCTGTTTTTCTCCTTTGTGTCTTTCTTCCCAGAAACGTTTGCCGTTAAGAGGCTGAAAAACATCATATCAATTAAAAGAGCCTATCACCCAGGCAGGAAGAAGTCATATTGTTCAATTTTTTTTTTCCAAAATAACTTTTTTCAAGAATATTAAAACAAGGGATTTTTTTTTATATATATTCAGCCCAAATTAAGCATCCAGTCACTATTGAAAGAGATTTGTCACTTCACTGTAGATGACTCCCAAATTCCCACATCTGTTTCTAATACTGTGATTCTACTGGGATCTGGCCCCACATCCTGAATGGAGTGTGCACGGTTCCTCCTGAATGAGCACCCCACCCCTACCCCCAACTTACACTCAGCATCTCTAAGATAAGAGTGACCACCTTTCTCCCCAAACCAACTCATCTTGTCATCTCCGCTGCCTTCGCAGGTACCCAAGCTGTCCTCCTCTCTCTCCACCTACCCTCCTCTATCTCATTCTGCACAATGAGGTTCCTGAAACCCAGAGCATTTTGCATATTCTTCATCTGTGTACTTTTGATTTAATTCTAAGACAAGCATCAGGGGATATAAAATATTTTCTTACAAATTTTCAGGGGTAAGTTTTCCTTACAACAAGAACAACAAATCATTTTCTTCACCCTTCAAGGTTCAGCTCCTTTCTGTCTTATCTTCAGTTCACATCATACAGCCATTTTTAAACTTTATCTCAATAGTTATTAAGTTGTGATTTTATTATATTTAACAATTCTTTCTCATGAAGAGAACAAAACAGGTAGACTTAGACTCCTGCTAGAATATTATAAGCTAAAGCTTGAAACCCTGTTAAGGAACGTAGAGTAATTTTATTATTTCATCCTCTTCACTCCCTCTTCTAAGAAGATCGATTTTTTTTAAATCTTTTTTTTTTTGTTGTTTTTCAAGCAGAGTGAGAGGCTACATGGCATTCTCATTATATATCCTCAAATATGCAGTTCAGTCCTCTTTAAATACTTTGATTAGTATTAGCTGAAGATTATGATTATTTGTTCAAAAACATTTTTCTATTCAGAATGATTTTGCCAGAGTTTTTTGCCACTGAAAATATGAAAACTGAACAAGACTATTTAAACAAAAGAAAATTATAGTTTATATTCACTCTCAAATAAATATGCCACACTGAGGATTGTTTTTTATGATAAATTGCCAAACATCATGCTTATGTTTGGACATAGAAAAGAGGAAAGGGGAGAATTTCATCTTTCAATGATACTTTTCAAAATTATAATAAACAACTAATTAAGTGGTAATTTTCTGGATTAAAAATGCATCTCTATCACAGTTGGGTCACACATTAACAATGGTTTCCATTGGAGTACTTTTATTTGAGAAATGCTAGTGTTTCCATTATAAGACCTATTTGTAAGGATTTATTTCTCATCCGTAAAAATTTACTCAGTGTTGCAACTGAACATTTACTAGCCAGGGAATAAATTCTTCTCACCCAATTTATATTTTAATTAGCTTGGCCTTTTTAACACTTTGGATTAACATAAAGGAGAAAAAAATAGTTGGAAATGCAACAGTGAAAAATAATCTATTTGTTGACATACATATTGGCAAAATATTACATGAGTTACCCTACGCATGGATTGCTTTATCTTCCTTAACATTGACAAGGGCAAATTTTAAGAGTCAAGAGTAAGAATCCATTTATTTTAAAAATGTATCTAGTATCATCTATTAGAACAAAATGCCTGGAAAGATGACAGACAAAATCTGTGTGCTTGCATTATCTTGACAGATATGAATAATCAATGTTTTTGATGATATACCCCAAATGGGTTTGATTTGTATATGTGACCAAAGCACATGAGAAAGAACAATACAATTTATTCTGTAGAAATTCTAACATAAAGGCAACTTCTAAAAATCCTTAGCAAAAAGATGTTTAGTGGGAAAAAATAAGCACTTTTTCAAATAGGAGGGAAAAATATTATACACTAAGGTTACAAGTTAAATGTACAGTTGAATCACACATACTTGAAAGAACTTTCTACATCTTAAGGGACACATGGGGATATCTGTTATTTGGACTGAAAGGAAATTTAATTAATTCAATGTAGAAAACAGAAAGTAATGATGATAAAATGAGATTAGGATAGTAGAAAGGAAAGCATGGATATTAAAAAATGACTTTGGGATTTTGAATTCACAGAAGCAGAAACAAATAACAACAACAAAACCCCTCTATTGGTTCAATCTGTCTGACTTCCATAACAGAGAAACGAGCTGAATATAAATCAGTTTTCATTATGCAGTGTCTGGAGAGGTCACATCTGGGGCATTTTGCTCAAGTTTAGTGCATTATGGCGGCTTAGCAAAGAAGCGAAAAGCAAAGCCAAGAGCACCAACAATGATCAAGCGTCCTGGAAGATACTCACATTGGCAGGAAAGTTGTATGCACCTCGGAAAGAAAGGTGTCCTACCCCAGGTGCATGATCATTATCACAATGCTATCACCACTTTGCTGTAGCAGCAATGAATGGGTGAGAAACATTATTTAGAAAGGCAAAGAAAAAAGAGGACAAGAAGACAGTAGAATGTGAGTTCTTTAGAGGGAACAGCAAAGGAGATCAACACAGGGCCAAAAAAAAAAAAAAAAAAAAAAAAAAAAAAAAGAGAAAAGGCCCAGGTAATCACTGAAATTTGGAAGGAAATTTTATGCAAAACTTTCACTGTGCAACATCCAGGTGTTCTCTGTAGCAAAAATTCCAGGCACAGAATTCAGGTTACAACCTATCATTCCTGCTGAAGTCTTGCTGGTTTAGTTATCCAACTGATTATGGCTTACTGTTGGTATTGCAGACAACACCTGAAAGTAATCCATTCATAAACCTAAATTCTTGCAAAAAGGTACCAAGTCAAAACTTCCAAAATTTCCTGTGGCCTAAAGAAAGGTTAAGAGTAAAGCTTAAGTTAATAGCCATTTTTTTCTTGGAACTGTATTATCTGGTATGGTAGCCACTAGCCACATGTGGGTTTTAAAATTTAAATTCAGATTAATTAAAATGTAAAATTCAGTTCCTCAGTTGTACCAGCCACATTTCAAGTTTTTGATAGCCACATGTGTTAATATTGGACAGCACAGACACAGAACATTTTTATCCCCACAGAAACTTCTAATGGATAGTATTTTCTAGAATTTAATGGAACATTCTGAAAATATAGGAATTTTGAGTATATGGATTAAGGTACAGCCTTTTATTCTCACAATATAGAGTTCAGAAATAGGCAATTTCTAAGTGAATAATGATGGATATGAATAAACAGTGCAATATAGACAATTCAAAAAAATTTCTGGAGAGTTAAGATAATATATATATATATATATATATACGTTGTTTAGACTCTAAAACATGTACAAAAAAACAGCAATGACATGGGGCAAGTTGAAATGTCAGAACATTTCCTGATTCCAGAATCTGCATTCTTCCCCTTTATCTCCAGCCTACTCAGAAGAAGATTTCTACTATATTTAAAAGCATTTGGAAAAATGGCAGAAAATTATTCAGATTGCTATGAAAACAAAATTTATCCTTCGAGATTTTAATACTGTTAATAACGAAGATATAATAGGGAGATAATTTTGCATTCAGTCAGTTTTATACTTAGATTATTGTGATGATTCATAGCAAGGAAATCTACATTAAGTAGTTTCTTGAAAATCTTATTTTCTCATTGTTGAATGGATCTAGAAGAATACAAAAACAGCATTATCTCAAAAACTTACATCCCAAATGGTCTCCAAAGTTGAGACAAATAAAATTGCACAAGAAAATGCCAGGAAATTGTCTACACTAACTCATGTTTTTATTCTAATGAAAATGCCAACTTTATGAATCCAAAAATATTTAGTGAGTGACCGTAGGTTGGGTATCTTTATATAAAATGAACTCAGGTAATCAAGATCCACCGTGAAGCGTGGCAAACTCTTATTAATTTTGAACGTAGATGTAGAGAGATGGCCAAAACTATCATTTTCACTATGACATAGATAATTGAACTTTTATTTTGTACCCTCCCTCCCTCCCTCCCTCCCTTCCTTCCTTCCTTCTTTCCTTCCTTCCAGCATCTCCCTTTCATAAAACACATCATTAGTAAATCAAAATGTCCTGTAGGCGTTGTTGAAATATTTTTGTTCTATAAGATTTTCTTTTGGAATGGTGTTTGCTAATTAACCTAACAGTTTGGATTTTTATATTGACTATCAATTAATCACTTTGTAAAAACATGCACCAGGCTTTAAGGGACACTCAGTCAATTAGTATACAATTAGTATAAATCACTCATTCTCAACTATGGTTCTCAACCTTCCTTAGTATCACTTGATGAGTTTTAAAATAAAATAATGCATTGTCTCCTAATCAGGGCAATTAAAACATTCTCTAGGGGTTGAGCCGCTGGTGTTTTTTTTTTTTTTTTTTTTTTCTTTTCCAAGTTCCCTAGTTAATATTAATATGCAGCTAGGGTTCAGAAGTACAGACAACATAAGTTCTTCACTACTACTGGGGTTCCAAATTAGAATTACATGCAATGCTAGTTATACACCAGAAACAACGTTATCTGTTTATTTGAGAGAAATTTTCACTGAAAGAAAAATACCATAGGAAAAATATACCTACATAATTGAAATTAGCTAGAAACCATTTTCTGTTATTAACCAAAAGGTTACTTACTATGCTTGTATTCAGAAAAGAAGTATTCAAAATATTGCCCTCAGCTATAGCAACATGAATTATTAAAGAACATTTTCTTTAAAAAACAAAGGAATTAGAGAAGAGCCTGCCAAAAGAAAGTTGACGACCATTATCTTATTTCTCACACAGGACTTCAATGGTGGTTTGAATTGCAGTAACACTGGATGGTAGAGATATGTGATAGAAATATTCTGCATATATTTTATTTTCATTAACTTCTTTGCTGTAATTTTCAGAGAGGATAGGAAAATGCAAAATATATTCTTCATCAGTTAGGGCGCATTGGTAGAGCTGAGTCTTCTCTAATAAATAGTATGGCATTAAACTAGCTCTAACTATAACCTACTGATGTGGTTTGGATTTGTGTCCCTGCCCAAATCTCATGTCCATTTGTAATTCCCAGTGTTGGAGGAGAGGCCTAGTGGGACGTGATTGGATCATGGGGTCAGACTTCCTCCTTGCTATTCTTGGGACAGGGAGTAAATTCTCACTGGTTGTTTGAAAATGTGTAGTACCCCCACTTTCACTCTCTTCCTCCTGCTCCCAGCCATGTAGTGTGTACCTGCTTCTCCTTCATCTTCTGTCACGATTGTAAATTTCCAGAGGCCTCCACAGCCATAGCTACTATACACTCTGCAGAACCGTGAGCCAATTAAACCTCTTTTCTTTATGAACTACCCAGTCTCAGGTCGTTCTTTATAGCAGTGTGAGAACAGACTAATATACCTGCATATGTTAATATAGGCATGCCTACGTTTTTACTGCTTTGTAGATTGTGTAGTGTGACCATTCAAAAACAAAACAGAAACTGCTGTGTATTTAGCTACGTTAAGCAGAAAAAAATAAAACAGGCAAGATTTTCCTCCCAAAGTCAGTTAAGAGCAGTTGTTAAGACCAAACGCCTCTATTTCCCCATCATTAGATGGCTTGAATTCTGAAAGCACAAACCCAGAAAGTCCACAAAAGTCACATTTCTGGCAGATTAGAAAAGAAGCCACAGACTTAGCAGAATTTTACAAGATGAAAATTTTCACTTTGGTCTCAGTTTTAAAAGACACGAATTTGGTAAAAGGTGAAGAGAAGATTGTGCTTTTTTTTTTTTTTTTTTACAGTTGCTGTGGACGTGCTGCCTTCACCAGTGATGACTCAGTGTCTCATTAAAGAGAGAAGCCCCTGCCTACAGCTACATTCCACAGGCTGAAGCCTCGGAGTTGGGTGGAAGGAGAGGTTATAAACTTTGATGTAACTTCAAAGAGAACTCTTAGCTGAAGTTAGGGGAGTGCAGAATTCTACTATGGAAAAGTCAAAGAAGATGGAGTAATGGACACCGTGCAGGTTAAGCTATGTCAGGAGGATAAATGGATTGATTTGTATTCTGCTACCAAGAGGGCCTTTTCCTAGCCATGTTTAAGTGGATACTACACAGTTGGATTTTGAAAGAAAAGTGAGGTCGTATATGCCTATTAAAGAATGGTGCTTGGAATGTGGAGACTTATTTCTTAGTAGTATCTTTATTTATTATTTTAGAGTCTGACTTTTCAAAACTCATATTTAAAGTGGTAATGATACATGCTACGGAGAAAAGCAGAGAAAGATGTCTGGGTCTGCCTAGAGAGAGAGTGTCCCCTGACCCCAAGCCCTCCTTCCTAAAGTCAAAAAGCCCTGGGTCTGCCTAGAGAGTGTCCCCTGACCCCAAGCCCTCCTTCCTAAAATCAAAAAGCCCTGGGTCTGCCTAGAGAGTGTCCCCTGACCCCAAGCCCTCCTTCCTAAAATCAAAAAGCCCTGGAGAAAGCCCAGCATGCAGAGGTGGACTCTGGCAGCGGGAGAGGGCAGGAGGCCCTGGTGGAAGTGGAGCCTCTGTCACCCCCACTGGGCATGGGAGGCCTGGCGAGGTAGTGGGAGGTGGGCTTGCTGTCACTCCTGGAGAAACACCCAGCTCCAAGCCCAGTCACGTGGTGTGATTGCTGGAAGGTGTCAGTTTGTCAGTTTACCGGATGATGAGGCTTCAATTCCTAGAAGCTGCTGGCAGAGTCATGGTTCCCGGCCACAGCACACCGGCCTCTTCATGGAGAGGCTCACAACATGGAGGGTTGCTTCTCCTGGCACAGTTGTTGGGAAAGAGGAGGTGGAGAGAAAAAAAGGAGAGAGAGGGAAAGAGAAAGATAGAGAGGGGAGAAAAAAGAGAGGAGAGAGGAAAGGAGAAAGAGAGGGACAGACACAGAGAGGAGAAAGAGAGAGAGACAGGAGAAGGAGGGAGCAGGGGAGGAGAAAGGACAGAGAAGGAAGGAGAGAGTGAGCCCACTCTGGAAGCTGCTTGCATAGCCTCACCTCCACAGGTGGATGCCATCACTTCTACTGTATTCTAATTCCTTGCAAGTGAATCATTAAGGCCAGTCCACACTCGGGGTGGGGGAAGGAGATTAGACAAGGGCAGGAATGCCAGGTGGGACCATGGTTAGGTTTGTTGTTACTGTTACTATTTTCATCCCATTTTAAACAATATAAACAACATTCTTTTCTAAATATATCTCAAATTTACTGCAGACATCTGTTCTTAAAGCCCAAAAGGCATGTGTATAGGCAGTCAAAAACATAAAGACAGTGAGCATAAGGGAAGGTATAGTAGAAAATGCTATCTTTGAGCATTATACATATTTTAATATCATTTAAAAGAATATTATAATGTACAATTTCATACTTTGTTGTCCTTATCAAACTCAATAGATTACCTCAAAATAACACATTTTCTTTTTACATTTCTATTTGTTAATGATATAATTATGAAAAGAAGTATTCTGTAAAATATTAAGTATGAAATGTAAATTTAAATAATATTCAACCTTTTATTTTACAAAAAGCAAATTTGAATCAATTCATATTTGTGAAGCTCTTTGAAATACCGGGTCTTCTCTTTTTTTTTTTTTTTTTGCAATAATCCCTTCTTTCCTTGCTCCTTCTTATATACTTTCAGAACTATTTCTTATTTCCATTCATCAAGTGGTAACTCTGTTTTTGGAGCACCAAAGCACATCTACAAAGCAACAAGCTAGACGACCAGGAGGTCTTTTCCAACTGCATTGCCCACAAACTCAGAAACACTCAGTGGTTGATTCCCTGTCCTCTTGGCAGCAGGCAACACTGGGACTGCTTTTCAGATGCTCTCGTCTCCTGGGGAGACCTCTCATCCCCAGCAGAAGCCACCTCGCTCCCTCTAGTGAGTACCTATGTGCCACATTGAGGTGGGGAAAGTCCTCTCGTGTCCTCAGCATCTCTAACACTTGTTTACATGATGGAATTCAGGTCACATCCTTCTGAAAGATTAATTCTATAGCAAGGCCTATAACAAGCTGTGCTTATTCAGCACCAACTCCTCAGCACAACTCCCACCTATTTATCTAACTTAACCTCCCATTCCTCTTGACCTTGTCTTTGTCTCTCCAGCCACACGGGTCTTCTTGCATCTCTGTGAATACCCTAAGCTTATTCCTGACTCAGTATCTTTGTGCATGCAACCCTTCACCTCATCTCTTCCTCTCCCGGATCCTCGTGTCATTAACTTCTGCTCAAACGGCACCTCTTCAGAGGGCCTGTCCTCTCAACGCCCCACAATGTCACTCTGCACCCTTCATAGCTTAGAGCATTACCAGTTGTTGCATGATGTCGTCATGCGCTTACTTGTGTGTTGTATCTCTCCCATTAGAATATGAGCTTTATGATGGCAAACACTTTGGTCGCTGTGACACCCCCAGTGCCAAGGTAGTTCCCTTTTATAACAGATGTTTAAGGGAGCAAGTACTAAATGTATTCATATTAACTTATAAGCACACAGGAGCATTCCATGAATAAAATGAGCTAACAATCATTGCATGCCAATTACACACAGGCAAGGCAATGGACTTTTTATGTGCTCCAACTCATTGAATCTTCACAGTTGTCCTATGAGCAAGAAGTTGCTGTCATCTTCACTTTACAGAACAGAGATCAACAGCATTAACTTGCCAAGGTAACAGCTAGGAGTTAATAGTCAGAATTTCAACTCTGGTTGTTGGGTGGAAAGCACGCATGTTCAGCCTTATGCCATACTGAACAGCGTTGTGTGAGAAATGAGACTTAAATTGGGCATTGGACATTACCTGGAGATGGCACAGCCTGTAGGGCTGGAGGAGCTTTGTCCATGTTCCACAGTGGGGAACAGCAGAAAGAAGGCAGTGGCAAAGGGGTAGTGAATGTTTCTGACACCATAGTCCACAAAGCACTATTGGAGTGGGGAATGGTGATTTCTATAGCCCCTGCCACAGCTGTCCAGGCTCACTGATGCTTTTTAGAGAGGTGTCCTCAGAATCACCAAACACTTGGTATCTCCCTACTTGTAAGCCTTGCCCTGAGTAAATAAACCACCTAAAATATGTGGTATGACATAACCTGCACAAGACTTTTCCTTCAGACGCTTGTCATCACTGACAGAACCTCTTTTTCCTTACTACTGATGTCAACATCCCCAGTACAACTAGAATTTGGGGAAATCATATTTGTCTTGAATAATTCAGTCAGGCAAATGCTATAACTACAGCTATTGTTATTAGCCTATTGACTTACAGCCCTAAAACACCCAGCTTAATTATACTAACTCAAGGAAAACATACAGTAGTAGTAAGTAAATATCACTGAACCTATGGAAGGCCACATTTACTTCATCTTTCCTTTAAAAGATGCTTATTTTTAAAACAATGTAAGATTGTTAAACTCAGGATGTATTCAAAATATCTTAATTTTCTCATTTGCAGGGACTTCACAAATACCCCTTACAAGTTCCTACCCCACAGAAAAAAAGGATCATAAGTGGTACGTGGGAAACTTCTGTCCATTTCACTTACAGAACTGCCATTCCCATTTTAAATAGGACAGACAGCTCTCTCACGGATTGCATATCCTCGGCCTGAGTGGCGGTGTGCTGGCAGAAAACACAGTCGACTGCTTCCTCCTTTGCTACCTTTTTGCTCCTTTATTGGCTGAAGGTTTTTGTCTTTCTTCATTTTCCATGAGAAAGTTCCTTTGTGTTTTTCTTTCTATTCATCTCTTTATGTTTTAGTATCTTCTAGTACTGAAATAACCCCTTTTAAATTAGAGTGTGGATTTGTATTTAATGTCTCTGTGGTTGCTGAGCATTTGACATTAAATAAGTTCCAAATTCATGGCTGGACCCTGCCCTCTCCAAGTTACAGAGTAATATTCACAACCTTATTGAGTCCTTGGCTGACATCCTTACCGGGTTTGGAAGCAGCAAGGATAATCAATCTGTTTTATAGATAAAGAAAGTCCATTTTGATATAAATGGAGAGGACTAATCCAAAGTGTACAATAATGAACATTTATCACGTTCTCAACATAGGCCAAGCATATATATTATATACAGCATCTAGTGCTCATGAATGCTCATAACAGCCTTTAATGTTGTTATTATAATTTAATAATTTGAGGCAACTTGAGCACTTTTTAAAGTTCTGTGTGTCTCATAAGTGACACAGCCAAAAATCTGAACTCAGTTTTGTCTGTTCTGAAGCCAACCCTTTAATTGCATTTCCTTATTGTCTCTAAATAAAGGAAGGTAGAATCTTATCAATGGATGAACACATTTATTGGTTATCTAACATAGGAAGGTATTATTAACATGTTAAGAACTTGGAGAAACTGGATGTTAGCAAAGGCAATGATAATGAACATTATTTGATAATATATGTTCAGTATCAAAATATGCTTACTCTCAACAGGGATATTCAGAGTTTACTCATCCTGGCTCAGAAAGCCCATTTTAAATTTTAATGAATTTTTCAAACTAGTTGTTGAAAACAGACATTATTAAAAGTTAAATTATATAAATTTAAATTATATTAAAAACAAAGATAAGTATGTAAAACACATTGCTTCTTAATTATTGTACTTTGTTGTACTGTTATCTGTGCTCTTGAGATGATTCCACTAGGCATTGCTGTATGGTGAAAGTATTACATAATAGTATGCTGCTGTGCCTCTCTTCCTAACCCTGTGTTCAGTGATGCCACATAAGGAGCTTGAAGTCAGCCATAATGGGAGTATTTACACCACAGAAACCGGCAAAAAATATAGAGATCAGGGCTTGACTTATGATTTTGTTGATTGTCTAATCTTTAAGTGATGGAGAAAATGTTAATAAATCACATTAAATTAAAAAGCTCTTCGTATATGTGGTTGTTACAATTTGAGTAGCATGATAAATGAGGAAATCTTCTTCCAGTATTCAAAAGCCATCATCCAATTTGGGAAAGAATTTGCTGATATCACTGACTTGACAAATGAGTAAAGTTTTAATATATATCTTCAATGCTTCATTTTCTTCTTACTTGTTAATGTAACTGAAAATAACAACCAATAAAAGTTGGGACTACCCTTGTTTGTCAGTTGCAACTACGGTTTGACTACAGACAAAGGAGTCTGCAAAAATCAGCATCCATGAAAATCAATTGACTATATGGAATTAACCATTGAGATTATTGTATATTTCTATTTTTGTAAAGTGCATACTACACATCCTTTATATCAGTAAAGTGTATACTAAGCTTACGGATGCATCTAAGTCTGTTGTTGTGTTAGTCTGTTTTCACGCTGTTACAAAAAACTTCCCTGAGACTAGGGAATTTATCAAGGAAAGAGGTTTAATTGACTCACAGTTCTACATGGCTGGGAAGGCCTCAGAAAACTTAAAATTATGGCAGAAGGGGAGACAGTCGCCTTCTTCACAAGGCCACAAGAGAGACAGAGAGACAGAAGGGGGAAGAACCCCTTATAAAACCATCAGATTTCATGAGAACTTACTCCCTGTCATAAGAACAGCATGGGGGGAACCACCTCCATGAGCCAGTCACCTCCCTCCCTTGA
Source organism: Macaca thibetana thibetana (assembly GCF_024542745.1). Lineage (NCBI taxonomy): Eukaryota > Metazoa > Chordata > Mammalia > Primates > Cercopithecidae > Macaca > Macaca thibetana. The sequence continues at coordinate 86,930,936 of NC_065594.1, forward strand.
CATGTGAGGATTACAATTTGAGAAGAGATTTGGGTGGTGACACAGAGCCGAACCATATTAGTTGTTAACTATTTATGTATTTAAATCCACAGGATTTGGTAGGAATAAGACCGTTGTGACTACTGCGATCTCTCCTCCCACGGAGCATAAAGTCATTTAACTAATAACAGGGAATTTAGAATACTTGATCCATCTAACATATTCTTAATATTTGGAGAAAATATGAGTGTGTAAAAGAGCTATCCTGAGCACTAATGAGGTTTGAAAATTGTTTCTTCTGGTTTTTTTTTTTTTTTTCTGCTTTGAATTTGATATCATCTAGGCTCTAGAAAAAACCTCTGGGATAGTTTTAAGGGCCCTCAGAGAATCATTGAAATGCGTTTCTCTCCTTGATCTTGAGAAACTGTGGTAGGGAAGTCTCCTATCTGTGAAGAGGTCAGCGACCCATTTCCCAGCACTGGAGGCCCTGAGGTGGCCAGGCATGTGCAGGTGTTTCTGCAGAGCAAACCATTCCCTGTGAGTCATGTGACCACAGAAAGGCTGGCTCTGGGGGACTGTGGGGACTGTGATGGTGGTGGGAGGTAGGGGATGGGGGTGGTGACGCAGCACTCTGGAGAGCTTCAGAGCTTTCCTGTGGCCTCTGCAAGTCTTTCTCCTACCGGGACTAGAATACAAGGGAGAATTCAGCTCTCAGCAACTCATGCTTGGCTAGAAGCATTTAGCAAGTTGCAGAGCTCCTTTACATAGTGAAATAGGCTTCTGTTGCAATTAATAAATAGAGAAAGGTCACACTTTATACAAACAGTAAACAAATATATAAGTGAGTCCAGTCTAGTTCATATTGAATGGGAGTAGTTTTGGGAAAAGATAATTTGCTTCACATAGAATATACTTTTGAGAAACAACGTACCCTCTCATTTGGTAATGGCAAAAGACCTCAAAGAAAATTTGATTTGGACCTTATTGGTTATCTCCATACATTGCCATGTATCTGATTATAGGTAAAATCAACAGAAATTAGATAAATTTTAATAACTTCTAATGAAATAAATATAGGCATTATTTTTATATTTTATTTTTAATTTTAGATTGCTAAATCAGTATTTCAAGCAAAATGAACATCGTTTTGTTTTTACAATGAAGGATCTCACTCCTATTGCCTACAAACACGTTTGAAATCTAAGATAAAACACAATGTTTACATTGCCCTATCTCATTCCTGCAGCTAGAGAGAGGTAATGGCCTCTGAGTCAAAAGTTCATAATTAGCTGGTAAGATTGGTCAAATCTACAATCACAAAGTTTAATTAGGCTAAGCAAAAAGTCCCTTCCCAGCCCACAACCTATCTGTGTAAATACATGAAACGTTATTTATTTACCCACAGCTAACTAGATAAGCTTGATAGAATCCATCAGGGTGATGCAGAAGCCAATATGCTGCAGTGATCTTGGCACTAATGACACTGCATGAAGAGTATTGAGTTCCATTCTTATCCTATATTGACAAAATGAAAAGCTTCCAGAAGCAAGAAGACTAGAATGATGAGTGGCCTACAAAAGGAAACATGTTTATGAAAGGCTTAAGGGATTGAAGATGTTTAGGTGGCACAGACACAGAAAGAACTCTAAGCTGCCTTTCAATACTTGAAGTATGCTCATGATGAAACAGGATATGTGGCTCCATATGACAGGAGTGGGCCACTGGGCCCTGCCCAGGTATTTCTTTATAGCAATGTGAGAACGGACTCATATACCATGTATATGACCCTGTGATTGTCACATGTTTAAGGAAATCTTTCCTTCATTACATTTCCTCGATTATATCTACCCTGAACTTCCATAACCCCAAGATTTCCTTTCTGCATCAGGGGAAAGTGTGCCGTATGCTTCTGTGCTGCTCCTGGCCACGTGTGCCCTTTCCCCTTTTCCTCCACGTGCTGATAAACTTTTTGATGTAAAGTCTTTTGCTTTATTCATCTTTGCCAAGCAGAGTGTCTTACAAGTAATGGGTCTTCGATAACTATTTTCTATAACTTTACCTGATATCAGGAGTCCCAGGGATCTATCACTGAATTCATTGAATTTCTGCTCTGGATCCTCTGGCTTTTGTAGGTCAGAGATCAGGAAAAACGGCAAATGTTGTGTACAATGTCCTCAAGATCTGTCACTGAGCCTCTGGGGTCTTGCAGACTTGTCTGTTCCCTGAGTCTGCTATCATGCTCACAGGACACTGAGAGGCATGAGGACATTGCTGGAGTGAGTGAGTACATGAGTTTCTTTTGTCTGACATTAGTCTAGCCCTAGACTTGTCACAGACAAAGGAATGAACAAATCAGTAGAAGAGTCAAAAATGATAAGTCAATTCACAATAGTTACTACCAGAAGTAAAATTAGTTGCAGAGTTACCTGCTTTCAAATGGTTTCCAATGTTTTTATTAAGGTAGACGAGGCATATATAGTTATCTGAACATATATACTTATCTGAACCAATTGACCAGTTTCTCACTTAGCACCTATGAGTAGTAGAGAGTCCATGCAGACAATATAGCAGCTACTTGAAAGCTAACAATATTCCTCATCTTCAAGATGTTTCAAAGTATCGTTTACATATAAAATCACATATTTAAGAATAAAATCCACAGCTCTAAACTCCATGAGAGCAAGCACTACATCTATTTCACTCACTGCTTTACTGTCATTACTTGGTACTTGATAGCAACTCAATAAAGATTTTCTTCACAAATGAATTAGTGGTATTTGAAAAGAGGCATAGCTCTGAAACATGGAAGAGACATGGAAAGTTTCATTAAGAAGATAGAACTTAATTGGGTCTTTGAATTGCATCATATACATAAGCTAAGACAGAGTAGAAGTTAAAATGAGGTTGGGTTGTCATGTTTATGACTAAACCTAGATCTAACTGTCCCACAATCTCCAGTTAAGGTAGGCATAATTAGGTAAGATAACATGGATGAAGTCGTCATTAAAATTATTGCATGTAGCCAATAACTAGTTCTGTGAAACAGTCTGCTGCAAACGGTGGCAAATGCATTCCAGAAGACTGAGGTTTAAAAATGGTTGTCTTCTCTTGATGAGCTGCCATCATTTGTGACACAGATCCTGCATGTTGGAAATAGAGTACTGTAACACTTTGAAAGTCCGGTAAGATTATTTGATATGGGTAACGTTCTGGTAAAACATGAACTTTTTCAACTTCAGTGCAACTTGCTTGCAGAGTTTTGGTTTTCAGAGCACTCATCAATTTACATTATAATAAAAATCCCCCACTCTGATTTTCCAGCTCTGTTTCTTCCATTCCTTAATTTAAACATAGAAGCAGTGATGGTTTGTAAACAGACTGATGTATTGGCTTATTTCAGGATAACTTAGCAGGTCATGAAAATGTTCCTCCTCTCCTCATTGTCCTTACATTTTAAAAATCTTGATTCTGAAGTCAGATGACCTGGACAACCATGATTTTCTGAAATTACACATGATAGCTATCTGTGGCTGACAGCAGTGTGTAGCTAGCTCTGTTTTCTCCTTTCTTCCTGGGTTCTAATTTAACCACATTACCCAGGGTTAGGGAGTTAAGGAGTTCTAAACAAGCCTGGGTTCTAGCCAATGGAATGCAAATGACATTAACATTCTTCTCTTCCAAGTCTGGGCTGTAAAATTCTCCCATGCAGGATCCTCTCTTCTTTTCTTTTCTGTCACATTTCAAAGATGGTTATCTCCATGGGCTTATTGGAGCCTGGGTTCCTGAATCACTTCTTAGGAGAAGGTCATCTGCTCTGTACTGAATGGAAGAGTTTAATTTGTGAAACCACTAAAATTTTGGACTTGTTTGTTAGAGTAGTTAACGTATCTGAGCTAATTGGTGGGTAAAACTAAAAAGTAAATAAATACAAATGTTTTAAACGTACAGTCCTGTTGTCTGGGGTTCCCAGAGGAAGGAGGCAGGTGACATCAGGGTGGAATTAGATAGAAATCTCTCTCTCATTTTACCTTCCCTCTGCTCTGACTCCACACCTTGTACTTTCCCTCCACCACGTCCCCACACCCATGCACCTTCCAACCTCCAGGCCCATCCCTGGATGCTGCCATGTCACATGTGACCTCAGTTCCCTTGATGAATGCTGTTGGCTGCATGGCCATTCTTCTCCTCCCCATCCCATCAGCAATGATTTTAATTTTGCTGTACACTCTGACTCATATACTTTGGGAGAAGCTGCCGCCATCCTCAAATCCTGACAACAGTCAAGTTCAAGGGTACTCATAGGACCAAAATGGTACAATCAGGTAAATCTCAGAACTACTGCTGGGGAGTCTGGAACTGTGGGTTTCTCTCTGTATTTTTCTGGACATCATGATGTGTAGGACCTGCTGTGAGTGTTTTACCACCTGGGGGTAGGCAGCCTGTGAATGAAACTAACACATATTGAGGTCACACTAAGAAAATGGCAGAAGATACAGAGAACAGGGGCGGTAGCCACTGATTAAGGTCACCCTAGAGATGAACTTGCCTCTGGATTTCCAGTTACTTGAGCAAATAAATCACTAATTTCTTTATCAAACTAATAAAATAAATACACTAGAAGGAATCTTTACTATTACAGTTTCAATTTGAAAATTTCAAGGCACAGGTTTATAGGCCTAAGGACTTGTCTCTCCCCACCTCTCCTGTACCCTCCATTTCAACAGAGTATCCAGGTATGGAAATAGATCAGGGGCAACAAATCACATTAATTATTTGCTATTTCTGTAGTTGTGTACAAGCTTAGGATCCAAATAAATAAATAAACAAATAAAATTGAGCACACTTCTACATATTATAACAAGTAAAACAAGCTACCATGAACAGCATATGGAAGGCCAGGCATGGTGGCTCACGCCTGTAATCCCAGCACTTTGGGACGTCGAGGTGGGTGGATCACCTGAAGTCAAGAGTTGTAAACCAGCCTGGCCAACATGACGAAACCCCATCTTTACCAAAAATACAAATATTAGCCAGGTGTGGTGGCATGTGCCTGTTGTCCCAGCTACTCAGGAGGCTGAGGCAGGAGGATCACTTGAACCCAGGAGGCGGAGGTTTCAGTGAGCTGAGATCGCACCCCTGCACTCCAGCCTGGGTGACAGAGTAAAACTCTGTCTCAAAAAAAAAAAGAAAGAAAGAAAAGCAAAGCATATGGAAGCTGCAGCATTTCTTCTGGACAATGCTTATACTATACATCAAACCAAAACAGTAGTCACCTCCATGTATCTGTTTCTCTGGACGAGTTAATTCACTTCCAAAATGTATGTGTTATAGGCACAAAAAACAATCATTTCCCTCAGAAAACATGATTTCTTCACACATATGCAGAAATGCACCTTATGACAAGAATAAGCACTGTTTATTCAAGTACATCAATTAGGCTACCTGATGGGGTAGATGCTCCATTTTTCCCAACAGTATCAGGGCGAAAGATAGCCCATGGAACCATATTAAGTTGCAGAGCCCACAGGCTCTCTCTTTCTCTCTCATTCTTGAGCAAGATCACTTCATTGTACATGGGGACCAAAATAGATCATGGAAATCAAGGTAACAAGTCACTTTACAATGTTTGCCATCATTGTGATGTATGCACATGGTTCCCAATGTGTGAGTATCTGATTAATAAAGAGAATCACAGACTTGTTGCTTGTAAAGGGATGATGCAGGGCTCTACCTTTAAATGTTTAATAGTAGGAGCAAGGCCCTTCAATGGGGAGCAAAGGTGAGGAAAGGTTGAGGGGTTGAGGGGTTGAGGGGTTGGGGTGACCATCCGTCCTGGCTTGCCAGGGACTTCCCAGAGACTTCGGGAAAGTCCAGCATCCCTTGAAACCCTTCAGTCTGTTCCTGACCAAGATCATTGGTCACCCTAGGGGAACTCCTTTTTAACCCAGCGGAAGGGCTCAATTCTTTGTGTATAAATGTGTAGGCTCCCAACACCCCACAAAATGCTAACAGACACACACACACATGCATGCACACACACACACACATCTCAGTGGACTCACAGCTGATGTGTCTATGAAATGAATCTTTGCTTGATTATTACAGAAACCGTTTTGATTCATTTAAGTTTCTGAGCATGCAAGTGACCACATATCTTTATGGCCACTGTAACCAACTTATTTGTTAATGCTTGATATGGTTTGGCTGTGTCCCCACCGAAATCTCATCTTGAATTGTAGCTCCCATAATTCCCACGCGTTGTGGAAGAGACCCAGTGGGAAATAACTGAATCATGGGGGCAGTTTCTCCATACTTTTCTCATGGTAGTGAGTAAGTCTCATGAGGGCTGATGGTTTTATAAGGGGAAACCCCTTTCGTTTGGTTCTCATTCTCTCTTTGCCTGCCACCATGTCAAACGTGCCTTTTACCTTCTGCCATGATTGTGATGCCTCCCCAGCCATGTGGAACTGTGAGTCCATTATATCTCTTTTCCTTTATAAATTACCCAGTCTCAGCTATGTCTTCATCAGCAGACATGGACTGATCAGCAGAAAATGGACTAATACAATGGTCCATACAACCCATCCAATTATATCTCTTTCCTAGGAAAATTATGGTAGGCCCTTTTCCTAGATTAAAAACATGTTGGGTAAACTAAAATTTTCCCTCTGCCTCATTGATACACACAGGTACCTCACAGTAATAGCTGATGCCCATCTTTTAGTTACGTTAGGAACATGGTTCACCAGGCCTTATGGAATTGTGGCCAACTTTAATTTGATTAATGCAAAGAGTACATTTGGTAGATTCAGATATAAATATTTTAAAAAGAAGAATGAGTCTTTAAATCTTTTTCTGTATTCATGATATTCAAATTCCCCAATGTGAGAATGATGCCATTATTTTTGTGTTATAATCTTTATTTTCCATAATGACTTAATAGAATCTTTTCAATTGTGGCAAATTAAATTTTTTAATCAATTATATTGCCAACTTAATAATTATTGTGGCCATTTTATGTAAGCAATTAATTAAAAAACTGGTTTACAATCATTGGTTTATATACATAAATGATTTGTTTCTCATCATGTTTGTTTTAAAGATTAAATTAACTAACTTCTATCAGAAAGTCATTGGGAAAAGCATACGAGGTGGGGAAATATGGGTTATTTTGTTTTGCTCTCCTTCGTAGCTAGTGCTAGCGTAAACTTTATACAATTTACCATTAAGGGAGGCATGGGTCTTTCTTTTATTTGTTAATTACACAAAGAGTACATAATTTCATCTTCACTAAAAATTGTTTGCTCAGAAATATAGAGGTATATGTGAGAAAAAAAAGAACAAAGTGCCCTTTGTAGCAACCTCCACCCCAACCCAGCATCAGTTTCTACCCCTTGCCCTGGAAGGAACAACTATTGATAGTTCGATGTTTATCTTTCCAGGTGCTTTTCTGTGCATTTCTGTTTATATGCATCTGTGCAGCTATTTATGTTTTTGCATTTGTCATGTCTAATGTATGCATTGAATCACATTAGTGTTATTCTATTAATTTGCTTTCTGGACTGATGATGTTTTAGACATTGATGGGATTATATGTTGCTCATTTTAAATAGCTGCATGCATGCTTCATAACCTAATTAACCATTCCATGATCACTGGATATTCAGGGAGTTCCTAATTTTTCACTCTTTCACTGTTGCACTAAATAGGCTTGCATAAGAGTTTTTGTGAGCTTACAGAAATATTACTGTAGGAGAAATTTTCTAAACATTGTCCATCATGTGAGAAGGCTATTGCCTTTTGAAAAACGTAGTTAAACACACCTTTATGAAAGCTAGATGTTATCCATCTTTTTTATTTTGCCAATCACTTGATTACAAAAGTGTTTTGATTCTGGCTATTTATCTGATTACGAGATTAAGTAACTTTTTAATATATTTTTCACCAATTACTCTTCTTCCATGAATTGCCCATGCATAACTTTTTCTAACTTTCTATTGAGTTGCTTGTCTTTTTTGCATTGATTTGTTAAATTTCTCTATTATTCTTTAGCCACATTACAGAATTTGGTTATTATTAATATTAACATACCACTTAATTACCTTTGTTCACTGTATTTTTTTAAAACATTAATTTAACTGCCAAATTTCATTTTAAGAAACAATTTTAAGGCACACTGTATACTTTATTTTTTATTTATTTATTTTTTTAAGACAGAGTTTCACTTTTGTCACCCAGGCTGGAGTGCAGTGGCTCAATCTTGGCTCACTGTAACCTCATCCTCCCAGGTTCAGGCAATTTTCCTGCCTCAGCCTCCCTACAGGCATGCGTCACCACACTTGGCTAATTTTGTATTTTTAGTAGAGACAGGATTTCACTATGTTGGCCAGGCTGGTCACAAACTCCTGACCTCAGATGATCCACCCGCCTTGGCCTCCCAAAGTGCTGGGATCCCAGGCATGAGCCGCCATGCCTGGCCTACTTTTTTTTTTTTTAATGGAAACATATTTAAAGACATTTTTACATTACTTTGTTCTATGAATATGAGGTAATGTTACTCATGTAATTAATATATTGAAACTTTGTTGTCATCTTTTCCATAAGTAAATTATATAAACATAGACTAAATAAAAACTACCTCTTAAAGATATCAGTATCATAGTATCTGTGTGGCAAAGTCTAGAACTATAGAAAGGATATGATTTGTGTTTTCTCTAGGTGCTGGGAAGTAGTTATTTCAGATAACCATTAGAGAAGAAACTATTGTTTCTTCTCTCAAGCTTCCTGAAAATAGTATAAAGTGTTCTAATCTCTATTCCTAAGATCAGCAAAGAAGACATAAAGGTTAAATGCTCTCGCAAAGCAATCTAACAAAAGGCAAGGTTCAGCAACCAGGGCGATGTAACATACAAATTGCATAAGCGAGCTGAAAAGGTGGTGAGAATCTCCTTTCCATTCAAAGAGCTTCCTTCTATCACACTGACGGTTGTACTTACCTGGCTAGTCCCAGGTTTACTTTGGCACAGGTAAGACATACATGTGTTTTGTGGGTTTGTTTACATAAAAACCTATCCCTATTAGGTTATCCTTTAAAATTAATTAAATTACATTTTTATTCTACAAAAGGATATAAGGTTGTTCATCACAGGTTAACAGAGTGCTCTGTGTACACCCATCCTGGAAAATAGATGGCTGCCTGTAGTGCTGACAAGGTTTCACACTGTCACACAAACATTCATTTTCTTTTTGGCATCATTTCTTCTTATTTAGGTTATTTTCCCATTACTCTAAGTTTCCCACCCTCTCGTTTTTGGACTTCATTCTGTAGAAGAATCAGATTCCTATAACTACGTGTGTGTATGTAGATAAATAAATATACACATACATGGATACACGTATTTGGACCTAACAATATTTATTGACTGCCTGCTGGATTTGGAGGGAAAACAAAATGCACAAAGCATGGTGGAGGGGAGTCTTGGCCAAGAGCCAAGTGCTTATGGGGAAACCTGAATTCTAGGCCTAGCCCTACAGTGGAACACTATGACTTGTGGACCTCAGTTAACCCAGGTGTAAAACGAAACAGATGAGAACATGAAGTAACACATGCTTAGTAAACATCCTGGTGTAGAAAGTTGGGTGGGTTGAGTTCTAGAGACACTGAAAGCCAGGCTCCACTGTGCATCCCATATCAGAAATGAAGACATTGCCAGACAGCCCAGCCCATGCTACAGTCATGCATATCTCTGGGAAATATTTAGACCAGAACAACTAAGATTGTCCTTTTCCCCCCACTATATTGTATTCTACACAGGTAATGACAGCAAGTCACTCAAAAATGTAAAGGCAAGAGTATCGTTGGTCTATGTCAGGCAGTAATTCCAAGAGAAAAGAGACCTCCACAGAGGGAGGAGATGTGGAGAACACTTGTGATGTTACCAGCAATTCTATTTTATTACATAAGGAAGAAATGTGTTTCTTATAACATCACTTTCAATTGTGAATGATGTCGGATTATTTGAAACTGACCGCCTATATGAGGCCATCAAACTGTAAAAGTTTCTGTTCCAGGAATAATCAAGCCTTTTTCAGAATATTGACAATTTAATTTCTTTCTATGTCAAACTTTTGATCATTCCTTCAACTGAATCATTAATGGTTTCCAAGAACAAATCCCAAAGACCAATTTTACTGCAATTTCATTTCTCAAGGCAACACATGCAGTACATACTATGTTAATTTTTAAGTGGGGCTCAAAATAGGAAAAACTATAAATTTTAATACATAAAACTATTGCATATATTTTGATAAATGTACCATCTGTACTTAGTAAAGTGCTAATATGAAGTTAATAAAAATTATGTATTTAGCAGAAGAGTGAACGAAGGATTAAGTTAGTTATTTCAAGATGTTATGTGTGATTTTCAGTATAGAAATTCATATTTAAGTATAACTTTAAATATAAAATTAAATTATTTTGATTCCATGAATTTTCTGTGAGGTTTCAGTCAAGGATAAAAATAAGGAAAACTGGAAACTTTGTTGATAGTTATATTTTTAAAGAACTGTTAAAGGCAGTATCAGCTGTGCCAAATTTAAGTAGTATGTTCTTAGGTACGTTATGAAGCATCTGTCTCAGATTTCTTATGTATGAAATAATATTCTTTTTCATTTGGTAGTGTGTATTAGACAGAATTCTAAGATATCTCCAAGACCTCTACCACTGATGTTACATAACAAAAGAGATTGTGTAGCTGTAGTTAAAGTTACTAACCATTTGACCTTAATATAGAGACGTTATCTGGGTGGGCCTAACTTAATCGCACTAGAGTTTCAACTGGCTGGCAGTAGAAGAGGAAGTTAGAAAGAGTTGAACCCTGCAGGGGTGGTATTTGATGTATAAGAAGTTCTGGCCTTTGAAGATGGACGAGTCAAAGGCAGGAAATGTGGGAGGCCTCTGCAAACTGAGGGCAGCCCTCCACTGGCAGCCTGTGGGACACAGCCAGGGACAATGGAATTGGTCCAATAGCCTGAATGAGGCTAGATGACTTGGGCTGCAGAGGAGGACACAGCCTGGCTGAGACCCTGAGCTGAGAAGCCAGCCAGGCTGTGCTCAGGCCCTAATCTACATTGCAAGACAGCAAGTAGGAGTCATTTTAAGCAGCTAAGTTTGTAATAATTTGTTAGTCAGCAGCTGAAAATGAATATATAGCTTTCAAGATGGTCTGATACAAATAAAGTAAACCCTCAGAGCCCTGTGTCTGTATAAGTGTGTGTTTAATAAATGTAGTTCCTTCTCTTCTGCTACTGGAGTCTATATATATACACACACACACATATATATGTATATGTATTCATATATATATATATATATATGAATATCTCACACTCTAATTTCAAACCTAAGCTTTCATGGCAAGCTATGCTTTGTTGATGAACTTTCTGACAAATGAATTACTATGAGCACATAACTCTATACATTATAAGGAAAAATAATCATGAGACCTCAGAACTCACATTCAGGCAGGTCTCCAACTTCTTAACCCAGTGCTTGGGTTTTAGAGAGAAAGTGTACTTCATTTGAAGGCTAATAAAATAAGCATAAAGTACATGCAAAGACATGAATGTCTCAATATCATATTTATGCATATATATACCATATGCACATAAATGTATACACACAGGTACATATATAAACTTAACATGTTTGTTAACAAAATAAGCAGACCTTGGACTTTTATTTTTATTTTTATTTTTTTTTGAGACAGAGTCTCGCTCTGTCGCCCAGGCTGGAGTGTAGTGGCCGGATCTCAGCTCACTGCAAGCTACGCCTCCCAGGTTTACGCCATTCTCCTGCCTCAGCCTCCCAAGTAGCTGGGACTACAGGCGCCTGCCACCTCGCCCGGCTAGTTTTTTGTATTTTTAGTAGAGATGGGGTTTCACCATGTTAGCCAGGATGGTCTCGATCTCCTGACCTTGTGATCCGCCCGTCTCGGCCTCCCAAAGTGCTGGGATTACAGGCTTGAGCCACCGCGCCCGGCCTGAACTTTTTTTTAAAAGGGAAATTCATTGTCAGTATTTTTTGGAGCTATCTCTTCTCTTACATTTATATGATTCCTTATAAAATTCTGTTCATTTCACAACTGTAATGAAGTGAGTTTGCTTAATAGTTCCTGTTTTGTGTGATACAGTTCATGCAATGACTTTGTAGGATCATCAAGAAAGTATAAATTAGTATTAAAATATATTCTCAGCCATCCAAAGGTTGTATTCATTTCATAGACTATCAAAATCAAATCAAAAGCCTTGAGGAAAGTTTCAGGCAAGAAAACAAATGGTGTAAATCATGAGTCGCTTCAAAATGTCAACACATCTGTTAAAACTAAGGAAAGCTGGAGTCATATATACATATACGTGTATAAGCTACAATATAAAAATGAGAATAAAAAAGGCATTTGCATGTTTTCATCAGTGAGAAAGTATATCGCATTGGCATGCCTTTGATGGGGTTCAGGACATGCTACCCAAAATATGACATCTTGGCATTTGAGAAAACAGCAGAAGCAGAAAGGTCACTCACATCTTCCCCTGTCTCTTTCCTTTGAGGCTGGTTATAAAACCTAGGAAGAATGTTCAGAGCTTACCCCGAAGCAGGTCATAATATTCTTATGCACTCCCCCATACCCAGAAGAAAGGAGCAAAAGACACAGGGAATCCAAGAAGAACCTGAACAAACAGACCTTGTTATGTTTCCCCAAGTCCATACCAATAGGTCATACTGTTTTGTCCTCCTATTCTTCACATTGTGTACTCTTAACATTAAACCTGACATAAAAATACTCAGGTTTACCTGCTCTTTCGGGGGGATGCCTTCATTTTTGTGTGAAGGCTCCAGTGTCACATAAAATTATATTAAATAGATTTGCATGCTTTTACTCTTGTCATTTGTTATAGGCGCCTCAGCCATGAACCTAGTATAGAGGAGGAAAAATATATTCCATCTACATTATAGACATTTTATTAATAACGTTCTCAAATTTACTTCCTTTTAAACAGTGGCCCAGGATTATTGGAAACTGCATCAAGAATTAAACTATCACAAAAGCCTGTCCTAGAAGAGCTGCTAAGAACAGGATGTTTTTGTTCCTAATGATTGAATAGTCATTTTTAAGAGACTCTTCTATAGCACATATATCAGGAGAAGAAGAATGATGAAAGGCACATTATGTGCCAGACACTACACATAATGTTTGACTATTTCTGGTGAAATAAGGCTCTTTTTGCTGGGATCCATAGAACAGAACAGGGTTGGCCTTTCTGAGAGAGAAGAGGGCACTTCTTAGAGCGGTGGTGCTGAGCATGGCATCTTCCAACCTCCCAGGGTCCCAGGGCAGGCATGGATACCCTCAACCATTTGCAAGTTTTGGTGGGTAGTTCCCTGCAGTTTGCTGGGGGGAGAGGAATTGTCATGCTCATGAGCTTCTGTAATACCAAAAAAGTTAATAGTCACCACCCTGGAGACATCTGAGAAGAACCTACATTCACTGAGGTCCAGTGATCTGTTTTGATTTTTTTTCTAAATTTTAATAGTCCATACTTCCCTTTCCTACATAATTTTGTACTGGTGAAATTGCAGTCTTTAAACAGAACCCCACCAGTGAAGATGCAAATGGGAGACAATGTGTGCATTTCACACACCTGTGTAACAACAGAGTCATTTTCTTTTCGGAACTATAGCACCAAATGCACCAGTGAATGACTTTGGTGAGGCAACGGTATAACAGGATAAGACAATCTTGCAAAGCAAGATGGTGGCTTACACCTGTAATGTCATTGCTTTGGGAGGCAGAGGCAGGAGGCTCACTTGAGGCTAGGAGTTTAAGATCAATCTGGGAAATGAAATGAGACCCCATCTCTACCAAAAAAAATAATTTTTAATTACTTGGGCGTGGTAGTGCCAACTCCATGGGAGGCTGAGGCAGGGGGATTGCTTGAGCCCAGGAGTTCAAGGCTGCAGTGAGCTATGTTCATACCACTGCACTCCAGGCTGGGTGAAAAGACGAGACCTTGTCTCTAAAATAAATAAATTAATTAATTTAAAAAATAGTAGGCAAAGCAAAAGAAACAAAAGGTTAAAGCCATATGATCAGTAGTTATTGCTTACAGGCCAATTATTTTTCTGCCCTTTCTTTGGGTTATGGAAAGCAACAAAAGCTTTTAGAGTTGGGAGTGTTATGATAATTATACTATTTTAGAAAGATGGATCCTTTGGTATTATATTGGCACACTGGGAATGTAAGAGAATATTGACAGGGAGATCAGTAAGTAGACCGTGGTCATGGAGCAGGCAGAATTTGTAGAGGTCTTATCTGCTTGGAAGCCAAAAAAATAAGAAGAGAAACAGAGAATGGGATTTGAGAAATGTTACCAACAATTGGCACAATACTACTTCCTGACTGGTTAGATAAGAATGGAGAGAAAAGAGAAGACTGAAAGATGCTGCTCCTCTGCTGAACCTGGATAACTGATGGATTAGTGTAAGGTGCCTTACATGCAGTATAAAATCTTTGATTTCAACAACAGCTGATATGTATAAGACATGCATACGATTACAAAAATTATACAAAGTTACTATTTTTGTCTTCAAAACAGCCAGTGTTGACCTTCTTTAAGTGTTATTCTATTAACTTTTATGATCTCCTTTTTTAAAGTAAATTATTTTAAAAATTAAAATTTCAAAAGAATCTATATTTTTTCACCAAACATCTCTCTAATGGGGCAATGAATGTATCAATTAAGAGTGTTTAAATGCAAGTTATGTATCTCATCTCCAAGGTAATAAACTGTCATCTATCCTGGTGAGACAGGCAAAGTAACAGTATAATCATTGGTTCTGCACTTGAGAGACCAATTAAAACACAGTCAATCAATTTTGTCAACCTTGAGAGCCTGTGTGGACCCTCACACAATTATTAGGTAATATATTAGTTGTCTATTATTGCACAACAAATTACTCTAAAACTTCACAGCTTGAACAGTGGTTTTTTTTCTTTATCTCACAATTTCTGTGGGTCAGGAATCTGAGTGTGACTTAGCTTTGCCTCCAGCTCAAAGCATCTGATCTCCAGGTCTTCCAGGTAAAACATAGACTAAATTCGAATGTCAGATACACAGCAAATAATTTCTTGATCTAAGTGTGTTTACAACATTGCATGAGACATACTCAAACTTTTAAAAATTATATTTATCTGAAATTCAAAGTTGTCAGGGTGTTCTGCATTTTTATTCACTAACCTTGTCCACCTTACTTATGATGTTGCATGAAAATGCTGGCTGAGCCTGCAGTGTTTAGACCTGACTGGGGCTGAAGGAGCCTCTTCAAGCTCACGCATGTGGCTGTTAGTGGGCTTCTCATAGGACATTGAGGTAAGGTCCTCAGGTCCCTGAGAGCTGCTCAACTGTGTCTCGGTTCTTTGTTTTACCACTTTGGCCTTTCCATAGGACTGATCCCAACTCCCCAGCATGACGGATCCAAGAGAAAGTCCAAATGGGAGCCACTACCTGTTACTATCCTAAGCTCACCAGTGGCATCCCACCCCTTCTGCCATATTCTATTCTCTAGAAATGAGTCAGTAAGCCCAGCCCACACTCAGTGGGAAGAGATTACATAAGGAGATCAATACCACAAGGCAGAAATCGTGAGGGAACATCTCCAGGCAACCTACCACAGGCGTATTCCCAATCAATTACATTTTCTGACGTCCAGAATAGCTATTAAACACATAACCTCATCTCTTTAATCAGAAAATTAAATTTTCTGATGTCCAGAATAGCATTAAACATATAACCTCATCTCTTCCTGGGGTTGTTCCTCCCTTCCCACAGAACATGTCCCAACAGGAAATAACAGACTACATAAGTAGATGCCAATGTATCTAGCATACACTCAGCTATTTGTATTTTTAGAATTGAACAATAAAAAAAAACATGGTTTCACATTGAAATACATAAACATAAATTCAGGGTCTAATTTATTTAAAGCCTACCTTTCACGTAGGCTTAGTTCAAAAGAAGAAGATATTTATATGCCTGCTGTTTTGATGATTATAAGAAAAACTTCAACATATTGCATCTCATCTTTGTATAAAATATAACAGGAAATTAAACTCTTTAGAGGAAATATTTGCAGACTTCCCATCTGACAAGGGATTAATAATCAAATTGTATCAAGAGATAAACACATCATTTATAAAAAAAGAAAAGTAAAAAAAATTGTGCATTTATATTTAAAATTTAAAAACATTCTATAGTCGGAAAGCCATATTTTTAACTTAGCTAATATAAGAATTTTAACTATTAGTTATTTTTTTACTGAAGAGGTCTGATTTGTTGACCCTAACAAGTCTATTTTCATTAAAAACAAAAAAAGAGAAATACATTGTTTCAATCCTCCCCCAAAATTTCCAAATTAACAAAAATTACCTTTCTTCTAAATATTACGTAAGATACAGAAGATTGTATTCACATTCTAGTTTTTCCCTGGGTTCCAGGAAATTATTTGAGCTTTCTGGTAATTTGAAATAATTGTTTTCTTCAACTGTGACTCACAAATAAGGAATACTGAGTATCTGCCCGGAAACTGCCAATTTAATACTTAAAAATTACAAAGTCACTTTTTTTCCTTCATAGCTGAGAATTATTTCGAGCACTATACTTTAAAATATCTTAATTACTGTGTCTCCTTGTCTATATAAATAATTATCCTAATTATTAATGCAGCTATAATGTTAGTAAACAGTATACAACTTTAAGAGTTAGAGAATAGGCTATTATTCTCAATGTTGCCTCAATTTTCTTCTCTCAGGAAAGAAAGCATGACATACTGAATTTCTACTTTAGGCAATTTCCTCTAAAAACTCAACTACCCAGAAGGAAAGCTTTCTATCCTTTTCCTTGGTCAAAATTTAGCTGTTTTAGGATATCTACAGGCCATGAAGAGCTATTATCAGTTTCTAAATTTGGATCTTGACTGTCAGTTTCTCATTGGCATTGCTTCGGAAAATGGTTAAGTGAAGTCACTCATTCTACTAATGAAAGTGTTTTCTAAGGCCAGTGACTAGAAGATGAACCATGTAAACTATTTCGGCTTCTCTCCTCCATGTTCCCTGCTTCTATCTGGTCCCCACCCACCTACCATCAACCAATTTCTAGCTTTTTAATTACTCATCTGTTATTTTACAAAGTATCGGTGAGAGAGTTTATGGAAATGATTCTAACCTATAAGCATCAAATCAACATGACTTTAAAATAATAAGCAAGCTGTAGGAGTTTAGCGGATGTGCTAGGCACTGGGTAAGTGCTTCACTTGTTCTGTCCTGCGTTCTCCCACAAATCCTTTTAGGTGAACGTTCATCCCACGTGTTATTATCTCTGTGCCTCTGACCTTGCTGCTTTAATAACTGAGAGAGAAAAAAACTGGTCAGAAGCCACCATGTGTTTCTGTCTTATACCATGATTTATGAATAAGAGCAGTAGTTTCTACAGGATGTTCAGACATGGATCTAAAGTATCCATTGCCTTGCTAATCATAATCACATTGATGATCAGGTCACCAGTCAGGCATATTTGTGGTTTTAAGGATATTTCACAGAAGGTAGAGCCTACCATTGGCTGGATTGTTTTATAGTTTTCTAGCCCCATTCGTACTCAAAATAGGTCTTGATCGAATGTCAATTTTTGCCATTCCTAAACATGTGATCTAATGCTCTTCCATTTATCATCTGCCAAATTAGACTTTTTAAAAAATTGGAATCACTCTCGACAAGCCCGTATTATTTGCTTTTTGTTTACGGAGTGTATATGTAAAGAAGATAATGTAAGGCATCAGACTGTAAGCTCCCTGGAATTAAGGATTATATGGGGTTTTGTTTTTCCTCCTTTTGCTCTCTGACTGTAATAGCACCACCCATGTGATGGATGAAGAAATGAGTGAATGAATGAATCTACCATATTTTTTCATAATCTAGGAGCCTAGAGCAAAAATGAATGCCATATTTTCTGAATATATTAGTTAATTTTAGATGCCCAATAAAGTAGCTTGTTTATATAAAATGAAACTGCTTACCAGCTAATTAAGAGACATGCATTTTCAAAAAAAAATCTGATGACAGTATTTTTGCCTGATCCTATTAAGCTACAAACATGTAAAATGACTACCTATGAAGCATAAAAGCTTAAAGAATATGCTAGAAGAAGACCATTAGCTTTTAAAAATATTTTAAATATTTTTAACAATACATTGGAATTTGTTATCTTTTTAAAATATTCTACCAAACTTCCCCTTTTGCTCTACAAAATTATCCTTTCCATATTGCAGTGAGGTTACTAAAGAAAGTCAGAAATAATGATGATTGGCTTCAAAGAAAATGAATGTCATCTGTCCTTAACTGGTTACCTGCCTGTTCATTTATTCAGGCCTTTTCTTTTCTTTTCTTGTTTTTTTCATGAATTATCTGCAGTACCTCAAACTCCCAATTTCTACATCAGTTTCTAACTAAACTGAGATTAAGGCCATCTTAATTTGAGCTCTAATTTTCTTCTCCTTTCCTCAAAACATTCATCTACTCTGTACTTCCCCTGGACATGGAGGAGGAAATGGCTGCTTCATGCCTCAACCATTTCTCTGTTTTTTTTTTTTTTTTTTTTTTTTTTTTTTTTTTGAGACGGAGTTTCACTCTTGTTGCCCAGGCTGCAGGGCAATGGTGCCATATTGGCTTACTGTGACCTCTGCCTCCCGGGTTCAAGCGATTCTTCTGTCTCAGCCTCCTGAGTAGCTGGAATTACAGGTGCATGCCACCATGCCTGGCTAATTTTTATATTTTTAGTAGAGACAGGGTTTCATCATATTGGTCAGGCTGGTCTCAAACTCCTAACCTCAGATGATCTGCTCACCTTGGCCTCCCAAAGTTCTGGGATTACAGGCGTGAGCCACCGCACCTGGCGATGCCTCAACCATTTCTAAAGTAAAATTCTCCAGAGATATTCTTGATCCTTCTTCTCGTCATACTTACATCAATCATGTCCTATCTCTCTGTCTTTAATCCCTCTATCTCTAGGCACTCAACTTTGCCTACAAATGCTTCCTAGTCTTAAACACATGCTGCCCTCAATCTTGCTTTTTTGCAACATGCAGTTTTATCTCTTTCTCTTTTTCTATCATCAAACCCCATAATCTCCCTTTGCTACCTTCATTTCCTTTCCACCTGCTAAATAATATCTTGGAATCTACTCCCACAATTTAATAGAAATTACTCTTCCCAACATCTTCAGTTACCTTATAAATGCGAATTAGAATTGCATTTGCTCAAGTCTTATTCTGCTGCCTTCTATAGCACCTAAACTACTTTGTTTTCTTTTATAGAGATGGGGTCTTGCTATGTTTCCCAGGCTGGTCTCGAACTCGTGAGCTCCAGTGATCCTCCTGCCTTGGCCTCCCAGAGTGCTGGGATTACAGGTGTGAGCCATCATGGGTGGACACCTAAGCTAGTTTATTCTTCTATATATTCTCCATCCTGCAGATAGACTGAACTATCACATGATCAATACTGTACTTTTTGTGTCTGAACATTAGAATTCTTTCATGTACAGTCTCCAACTGTTAAACTTCCCTCTTGACTTCATAGGGTCCAACTCAAATGCTTTCTTTCCATGAAAATAATTTCTGACTACTCTGAAATTTCAAGGCTTGTAGTTTTTTATCTTTTTAAAAACTCCAATTATGCTATTAGTTACTTGCACAAATGTTATATCTTACTTAGTTATATACTAAACCACATGAGGTTTGTTAAACTTTAGGTATCATTTTTATCTTTTCACCAATACTGTGATAATCAGGTTTTCATCAAACGCTCAAGAGTGCCCCATGTTTAACCATTATGTAGTTCCTGACTGACTGAATGATACATGCAAACATTTTTTTATTAACTTCCAAAACATAATCACAGAAGGTCCCACCACAGTATAATCTAGAGGCTTAATGCCTTTATGTTTGATGGCAAACTATTCTTAGCATAAAATTTTTTCCAACTAGCTCATTTACCTTTATTTTTATGAAACCTCAAGAAACTTAAGGGTCTTTCTATTCCGAATTACCACCTTTAGGCAAACTGTGACCAGTCAGCTCTAATTAAAGGGCAAATCGTCTCGAAAAAAGTAGTTTGTATCCCTTTATTTGTACTCTTTCCCTGTGAACACTATGCAGGTATACACTTTTGCGTCAAACCTGAAAGTCCCACAACTCAAAATTGCATCCCTAATTTTTCTAATGGGCTAAAGGAAGGCACATGATCAAAAAGAGAATGTTGTATCCCTTTGTACTACAGTTTGGCATAATGGAGCATTATCTTTGTTTAATTAATTTAATATTTTCTATGAAATAAACTATGATGCATGTCCGTCTTTTTATATGTCTACAGCACATGCAAATATAAAGATCTATATCTATTCAGAGACTGCATTCCTATAAATATTCATTGGTGAATATTTAAATTTATTCCAAAAATATCTATTGAGTGCTTGACACATGCAAGGTACTGCTAAGTGCTTTGGGGGACATAAAAATGAATTAGACAAAAACCATGCTCTTAAGGGACTCACAATATATTAGGGAATATAAGAAATACACACAAATAACTCTAGTACATGGATGACGATGATAAGTCCCATAAGAGCATTACTGATGAAATACCATGGGGATTCTTGAAATAATGAGGTACTTTGCACAGCAGGAAGGAGCAGAAAAACTATTACAGAAAATGTGGAACTTGAGCTGATCCTTTAGCAATTGGCATAATTTGAGCATGAGGGAAAAATATTTCAAGGAGAGGAACTGAAATGAGAAAAGTCAGAGAGGACATTCCAGAGTGTGATGGTCCTGCTATAGGCCTCATAATGCCGAAAGAAATAGAACCCAGGGGGGGCACAGAAAGGGCTGCCAAAAGTGACAGTAATTAGACTCTTGAGAAGGGATGAGTTATGTCTCCAGGCCTAAGTATATGAAGGCGGTGCATCCATTGTCCTGACTTCTTCGAACCTGACTGTATTTGTCCATTTTCACAATGCTATAAAGAACTGTCTGAGACTGGGTAATTTATAAAGGAAAGAGGTTTAATTGACTCACAGTTCAGAATGGCTGTGGAGGCCTCAGGAAACTTACAATCATGGTGGAAGGGGAAGGGGAAGCAAGGCACCTTCTTCACAAGCTGGCGGGAAGGACAATGAATGCAGGAGGAACTACCAAACACTTATAAAACCATCAGATCTCATGAGAATTCCCTCACTGTCACGAAACAGCATGGGGGAACCACCCCCATAATTCACTTACGTCCACCTGTTCTCTCCCTTAAAACATGGGGATTATGGAGATCATAATTCAAGATGAGATTTTGGATGGGGACACAGCCAAACCATATCCTTGACTCAGAAAGCTTTTCATTCTGCGTTGATGGTGTTTACCACTGAGCTGGTGTGTCTGCATGAGCAACAAGGGGAAGAAGCAGAGAAGGACGTACACTTTCTGGGTTGTAAACTTACGTGGTATAATGCGTACCTAACTCTGCTGATTTGAGCAACCTCGTCCAAAGTCCAAGTTGTCATATGTACACCAATACTCCATCCCGGACTTTGAAGTCAGGTCTAACACATATGACAAATAATAGAGTGAATAATAGCAGCGATAAGTGAATACTTGTTATGAATGTTATCCGGAGAGCAAGGTCCTATAAATAAAACATGAAATTTTACTTAAGTAGTACCTGAATTAGGGTCATAACAAAGAGGATGGACTTTGGAGGAAGCAATGAATAGGAGAGGGAGAGTTGGTGAACCTGTTGACTAAGAGGATATTGGCATCGTAGCCAGCTCCCAAGCTGGCTGCTAGTGAATCTGGCTTCATCATATCCCTATGTGGTTCCCTTCCACACTAGCAGGGTTAGACTGTTTAACCAGTGGAGTAGTTCAGTAATGACAGAGTGTGACTTCTTAGGTCAGGTCATCCTGTCCTCTTTGGGATCACTCACTCTGAGGGAAGCCAGCTGTAAGGACACTCAGGCCAACTTTTGGGGAGGCCCATGTGATGAGGTCCTGCAGCCTCTTGCCAACAGCCAGCACCAACTTGCCAGTCATGTGAGTGATCGATCTCAGAAGTGAATCCTTTGGCCCCTGCCAGATCTTGAGATGATTGAACCTCATGAGAGACCCTGTCCCTGTAGAAGCCATCTAATCTACTTCCCAAATCCTCTTATGGAAGTTGGGTAAGATAACAGATATTTATTCTTATTTATGCCACTAAGTTTTGGGGGTAATTTTTAATGCAAAATAGCTAGATAATTCTTCCATTAAAGGGAAATAATTAAAAGTTATACTCGTCAGATTACACATTGTAGAAAAACTTGAGTATTAATCGGAAACATACTTCCAATTTTAGACAGAAACTGTCAGTACAGAGGAACTGACAGGTGCCCTAAGGAGTTGACTAGGAGTCCCTCAGTGGTGGGAGAACCTTGTTAGAACCACATTTGACACACTGAGATTATGATCATGCCCTAAAAGTGAATTGTCTGGCTGGCTGTATTGACTAACTAATATAATTATGCTGTATTCCTTGGGAATAGGGAGAGGGTTGTAAACCACTGGTGACATATTTATAAACAAGATCACCTTACATATGTGCCAACAAACATATACACAAGTGACATCAGCACAATGGTGGAGAACAGCAGCTCCAGATTCCTGTCTCTCCTCAGAGGCATCAAAAACAAGGAGAAACTGCCAGAGCAAACTTTATCATAACTCTTGAAAGTAGGCCAAAGTTGATAGCAACCCAACGAATGCTGAATTTACAAAAAATTGGCAACACAAATGGGTTAAAAAAAATGTTAGTGGCACTTCAGGTTGCCCTTGCCTCAGCAGCTCCCTGGCTTGGGGGCAGTTTTGAAGACGGCATCCCGTGTTCCCAGTTTGCAACTCTGGTGTCTGGTTCTGGAGGAAGAAGGGCAGATCTTCTTTACAAATGATGATGTTCTAACCTGTCTAGGAGTTCCCTAAAAGACTGAAGAAAGACACTCATCTTTGTCTTGCCTGACAGATAAATTGCTCAAGATGAAAAAGTGGTGGGCATTGCTCAAAAACATTATAAGACAAATGAAAAACCTACAGCTATGCAGGGCAAAGGATTATGGTTGATAGACAATCACAGCCTAATGTCTGGGAGAAAAACGGGGAAGCATTTCTTTGGGAAATCAGGCATTTGAAAACATTCAGATATACAGGGTGAATTTAGAAAGCTACACATATGCCCAGGGAAGGGCATCTGCTTACAAAGACCCTGGAGAAGGGGGAGAATAGGATTTCCAGTTAGTATATTTAATACTTAAATGTCCAGTTTTCAACCAAAAAACATCACAAAGTATACGAGTAAGCAGGAAAGCATGATTCATTCAAAGGAAAACAAAACAAATTGACAGAAACCATCCATGAGGAAGAAAGGAACTTACTAGCCAAAGACTTTAATTAACGGGCTTAAATATGCTCAAAGAGCTAAAGGAAGCCAGGAACAAAGAACTAAAAGGAACCAGGAAACAATGTATGAACAAAACTAAAATATCAGTAAGAGATGGAAACCATACAACGTAACTGCTATGGACTGAACTGTGTCCCACTCTCCCCCTCAAATTCATACATTGAAGTCCTAATTCCAATGTGATGGCATTCGGTGTGTCCCGCCCTTCTCCTCAAATTCAAATGTTGAAGCCCTCACTCCAATGTGATGGCATTTGGAGATGGGGCTTGGGAGGTAATTAGGTTTAGATGCAATCATAAAGGTGGGCCTCCATGACAAGATTAGTGTCATAAAGAGTCACCAGAGAGCTTACTTCATCTCTGCTCCAACATGCACACAGAGAAGACGTCGTGTGGGCACGAAGCATGACGGCAGCTGCCTACAGGCCAGGGGAAGGGGCCACAGAATGAAACCTGCCATGCTGGAGCCTTCATCTTGGACCTCCTAGCTTCCAGAACTGCGAGAAATTAATTTCTATTGTTTAAGCCACCCATCCTATTTTTTAAAAAATGATAGATTGACTTGACTAATACAATAACCAAATAGAAATTCTGGAGATGAAAAGTGTAATAACTAAAAAATTCACTAGGAAAGTTCAACAACAGATTTGAGCAGAGAGAAAAAATAATCAGCAAATTTGAAGATTGAACATTTGAAAGTGTC
The DNA here is from genome assembly GCF_024542745.1 of Macaca thibetana thibetana. Classification (NCBI taxonomy): domain Eukaryota; kingdom Metazoa; phylum Chordata; class Mammalia; order Primates; family Cercopithecidae; genus Macaca; species Macaca thibetana. The sequence goes on from NC_065594.1 coordinate 86,955,195, forward strand.
CAACCTGAGTAACAGAAAAAAAATAAAGATAAGTGCGCAGAGCCTAAGGGATGGATGGAATACATTCAAATGGACCAATATATACATTTTGGGAGTCCAAAATGGAGAAGAGAGGGAGTAAAGGGCATGAAGAATATTTGAAGAAATACTGGACAAAAACTTCCCAAATTTGTTGAAATAAATAAATCTACACATCCAAGAAACTGTATGAATCCAAGTAGGAGAAACACAAAGAAGTCCACGCAGATATTTTATAGTCAAACTGTTGAAAGTCAAAGAGAAAAAGAAAATCTTGTTGGTGGGAATATAAAATTGTTGGTGGGAATATAAAATGGTTCAGCTGCTGTAAAGAAGTTTGACAATTCCTGGAAAGTTACATAAAGAATTACCACATGACCCTGTAATTCCACTCTTATGTATATACTCCTCCAAAATTGGGAACAGATACTCAAACAAATACAGGTACACACGTGTTCACAAAAGCATTATTCACAATAGAAAATGGTGGAAATAGACCTGGTACAGAGACTCGTGCCTGTAGTCTCGGCACTTTGGGAGACTGAGGGGAGCAGATCCTTTATGCTGGGGAGTTTGAGACCAGTCTGGGCAACATAACGAAACCCCATCTCTATAAAAAAAAAAAAAAAGTACAAAAATTATCCAGGTGTGGGTGGCATGCACTTGTGGTCCCAGCTACTCAGGAGTCTGAGGTGGGAGGATGGCTTGAGCCTGGGTGACAGAGTAAGACCCTATCTCAGAAAAGAAAAAGAAAGAAAAGAAAGAAAAGAAAGAGAAAGAAAGAAAGGCAGGAGGGGGGAGAGAGACAGAGAGAGAGAGAGAGAGAGAGAGAGAGAGGAAAAGAAAAGAAAAAGAAAAAAAAAAAAAAAAGAAACAAAAAAGCTAGAAATAGCCCAAGTATCCATAAATTGATACACAAATTGTGATATATACATACAATGGGATACTACTCAGTCTGGAAAATGAATGACATATTGATACATGGATGAAACTCTGATGAACATGATTGAACCTTGAAAACATTATTCTAAGTAAAAGAAGACAGATACAAATATCCCATGTTGAATTAGTCTGTTTATATAAAACATCTGGAAAGATAAATCCATAGCGATAGAGAATGCAGATTGGTGATTGCTGAAAGGAGGAGAGTGAATAGGGAAAAACAAATCAATGTGTAAGGGGTGTAATTTTAAAGAGATGTTTGGACTAGACAGAGCTTGTGGTTGCACAGCAGTATGAATGTTCTCAATGCCACTGACATAACTGCTCACTGTAAAGTGGTTAACTTTAGGGTAGGAGAATTTCACCTAAATAATTTTAAAAATCGACATGCACGCATAAACCATATTCCGAGGAAGGTGTGCAATAATTTCCTTGCTGCAGAATTGAAAGTGCTGTTAGTGACTAAAAACATATGGTAACCAGAGCCTTCACACCATCTCCCCAACCACCCATCAGCATTAACAGTTCGGAAAACTGATGAGGTACAAACATATCTAGACTTTGTAATTATCCGTGGAACATCACAAGCATATACAACGCCACACAGTAATCAATCTGGCCCCCTCTGTTTACGAGTGTGCTTTACAAATACTTTCTAGTTCAGGTATTTGGCATTCAGCAGTGACACACACAAGTGCACATCACAAGCTGGTGCTCTCCTGTACCTCTTCATTACCCTCTCAGGAGCCTGGGTGCTTTTATTTTCTTAGGGCTTCTCTAATACTTTGAAAACGTCAAATAAGAAGTAAGTGACTCAAATTTCTGCCACAATTTTCACAGCATTTCTGAAGACAGGTTTATTACCCTATATGGAATTCTGATTACCTGATAAGAAATGTATCACCATGCCTAGATGATCCGAAATTTGTTTAAATTGTACAAGATCATGACTAGTATATTTAAAATCCTGTATGTTTTTCTTTTCTTTTTTTCTTTATTTTTGAGACAGAGTCTTGCTTTGTCACTCAGGCTGGAGTGCAGTGGCACAATCTCAGCTCCCCGCAACCTCCGCCTTCCAGGTTCAAACGATTCTCCTGGCTCAGCCTCCCAAGTAGCTGGGATTACAAGCGTCTGCTGGCTAATTTTTTGTATTTTTAGTACAGATGGAGTTTCATCATCTTGGCCAGTCCGGTATTGAACTCCTGACATCAAGGTGATCCACCCGCCTTGGCCTCCCAAAGTGCTGGGATTACAGGCATGAGCCATCCCACCTGGCCGTGTTTCTGATTCTGTGTCTTCACTGTGATATACAGATAATTCAAAAGCCTTCATTCTTCCCATATAGGTCCTTATTTTAGTTATTAAAAATTTCCTGCTATATTAAAATTCATGGCTATTTAAAATATTTGAAGTCACATCTCAAAAGACGAAATTATATTTAATAGAAGATTAGTTTTATCTCTCATTAAGAAATATACATGATCTGAAAACTTTTTTTTTTTTGAGACAGAGTCTTGCTCTGTCACCCAGACTGGAGTGCAGTGGTGCAATCTCAGCTCACTGCAAGCTCCACCTCCCGGGTTCAAGCGATTCTCCTGCCTCAGCCTCCCGAGTAGCTGAGATTACAGGCACCTGCCACCACACCCAGCTAATTTTTGTATTTTTAGGAGACACGGGGTTTCACCATGTTGGTCAGGCTGGTCTTGCACTCCTGACCTCAGGTGATTCACCCGCCTCGGCCTCCCAAAGTGTTGGGATTACAGGCGTGAGCCACCGTCCCCGGCCCGAAAACTTGTTTTGGTTTTTGAGATGGTGTCTCGCTCTCGTTGCCCAGGCTGGAGTGCAATGGTGCCATCTCTGCTCACTGCAACCTCCGCCTCCTGGGTTCAAGCGATTCTCCTGCTTCAGCGTCCCAAATAGCTGGAATCACAGGCGCCCGCCACCACGCCCGGCTAATTTTTTCTAGTTGTAGTAGAGACGGGGTTTCGCCATGTTGGTCAGGCTGGTCTTGAAGTCCTGACCTCAGGTGATCCACTCGCCTTGGCCTCCCAAAGTGCTGGGATTACAGGCGTGAGCCACAGCGCCCAGCCTGGAAAACATTTTTTATGTGTGGATAGAAGCAAGCAATGGTGCAGCTAACACTCTCTCTTATTCCTGGTACATGTTCTTTATGTTCTTTATTTGCTACATTTTGAAGTTAAAACAGTAAGTCCATCAGATAAGACAAGCAGACACATAAAAAACCTGTCAAAGTATGAAAATAACTATGTGAAATATAGATAGCTACCCATTCTCCTTAACAGTGTTTCATTAGCTGTTCATAAATACATTATTTGTTTCATCTTTATCCAATCCACCACAGTCATAGGATATTGCATTGTTTATTTCTTTTGCTTCAGATCATTTTCTCCATTCTCTGCCCTTATCAAGGTCTTCACTCCAGCGTCCCTGACACCCTATGTAAAATCATAACCCTTCAGTTCCCATCACATGAACACATTCTTCCCTTTCCTCATAATACTTATCACTGATACTATGTCATATATTTACACATCCTTGTCTATTTAGCCACTAAAATATGCGCTCTCTGAAGCATCAGAGTTTGTCCTGAACACTGTTCAATCCCCACGACTTAGAACAGTACCTGGCACAAAATAGGTACTCAATAAATACTCATTGAAAGAGTTAATAAATGACTTCTCCTAAATATTCTGGATTTTTCTTGGCATTTTTTGTTTTATAATGTAAGTAATATAGAGGTATGCCATGTCTGTTAGGGTATGATATACATTATACATGTCTACACACACATACAGTACATATATTGGGAAGTGTTCACTATTTACTGATGGTTTAGAAACCAATGAATGAGAGGATAATCAGATTCAAATGTGTTGATCTTTTCAGGGAGTAGGCATTCGAGTGTACACATGAAATCCGTGAGTCTCCATCTGCAGTCATCCAGCTGAGAGCCATTTGGGGATAAAACAAGCTATTTCCTGGATGAATTCATCACCAACACTCCACCAGAATAGCTTGGAATATAGATGTTTCAATGACTAAAAGAACATTAAAGAAATATGGTCATTCCTCTGAGTCACACAGAATAAATGAATGGATATGGAGGAATAAATGGATGTAAAAGACAAGCTATTTTCTAGGAGCAGCAACCCCAGTAGTGAACCTGTTCAACTGTGAGAATGTGTTGAGTCTCATCAAGGAACTTTCAGGAGAACAAGGGTGGCAGGTAACAGGATGTTTCCACTTTTGGTTCTGATAGGATAATGGCAAAATCATACTGTATTCAATGGGTGCTTGGACTTAGTAGACTTTATTGGTAGATTCTCTTTGTTAAGCTTTTGAATTTGCTAAATATCCCCCTCATAGTACCCTCTGCCCATGACCCCTACTTCCCCACAAACCAGCAAAAAAGAAAAAAAACCAGAAATACATTTTGCCACAAATTATGTTCAATGAGTTGAATGATTTAATATCATGAAATTCATGACAGTGATTTTAGTAACCTGTATAATTCCCTCTTCCCTTCTAAAATAGGAATACAGAGTGGGGAAAAAAGATGTTGATATGGTTTGGCTGCATCCCCACCCAAATCTCATCTTGATTTGTAGTTGCCATAATTACCACGTGTTGTGGGAGGGACCTGGTGGAAGATAATTGAATCATGGGGGCAGTTTCCCCCATACTGTTTTCATGGTAGTCTCACAAGATCTGATGATTTTATAAGGGGTTCCCCGTTTCCTTGGCTCTCATTTCTCTCTTGCCTGCCGCCACATAGGACGCGCCTTTCACCTTCTGCCATAATCGTGAGGCCTCCCCAGCCATGTAGAACTCTGAGTCATTAAACCCCTTTTTCTTTATAAATTACCCAGTCTCTGGATTGTCTTTATCAGCAGCATGAAAACAGACTAATGTATGAAAACGGACTAATACGGATGTATTTCTTGTATCAATATTTTATTTTGAAATAAACCTATTGAATTAAACTTGTTGCATAAAGTGCCTTTATGTGCTACTTATACACATTAGTGGACATACTGTCTATAGTTTTTTATAGAGAGGAATACATTTCTGGGTTTATCTTCAATTTGCATGTCATTGAATAAAAGGAAAAATAGTGCCATCCTTAACTGACAGATTTGGAAAACAGTGATTAATTGAAGATTTAGAGTATCCTGAAGTCCTCACTTGAAACTGTGAGGCAAATTCAGAAAACAAAGGCTTTTGATTGCTCTTAGTTGGCTAAAGCCTACTCTTAATTAACAACATTGTACCTCTATCATTTCTTTCTCCTTAGGCAGATTATCTAGTTTGCTATATTTCGTAGTTTGATTATACTTAATATCTAGTTCAAATATGCAATCAAATATGTAAAATCCTCTTCCTAAATGTATTTCTTTATTCTGGAATAAAGAATAAATAAGCAGGATATTTTATTCTTTTCCCATTAACTATGTTGATATGAAAAATAATTGACAAATTATGCTGATTTAGTGTTTTCTGGTTCATGTGTTTAGGTGCTAAGCACAACATAGGTTAAACACCCCTAATCCAAAAATCTGAAATCTGAAAAGCTCCAATATCCTAAACTTTTTGAGCACCAACATGACACAAGCGGAAAATGCCACACCTGACCTCACGTGATGGGTCACAGTAAAAACGTAGGTGCACAAGACAAACAGTTTATTCAGCATCCCCAAGGGAAAAGCAAAATTACTTTCAAGCTATGTGTAAGGTGTATATAAAATTTAAATGAATTTCATGTTTAGACTTGGGTCCCATCCCTGAACTATATCTCATTATATATATGCAAATATTTGAAAATCTGAAAAAAGAGTTAATTGGAAGCATTTCTTGTTCCAAATGCTTTGGATAAGGGATGTTCAACCTTGAATAATAAATACTCCCTCGGATACGGTTTATATTGATGAAAGATAACCTAAAGCTGCCTACAAAATCAAAGACTTAACATTACTTACGTCTTGAATAAAAATTAAGAAAAACATTTTTACGCTTTGAATAAAAAGGAAAACCTTTTTAAAATGAAATGTTTCGCTTATCTCAACTAAATATTATAGATATTTTACTATAACTGTACATATTCCAAGTTGATTTAATTTTCAAATAGAAGAGAGTCATAAAACATTTTAGCTTCTTACATAATTCAGTAAGAACACTGAAATGTATAAGTGACATAAAATATCCTGCTCCTATTGATACACAGTCATGCATTGCCTAACAATGGGGATACGTCCTGAAAAGCACATCCCTGGGAATTTTGTCACTGTGCAAACATCATCCCTTCTACATTCCCAGGCGATACGGTACACAGTCCGTTGCTCCTGGGCTACAAACCTGTACAGCATGCCACTGTACTGAATACTATAGGCAAATGCAAAACAACATTAAGTATTTGTGCATGTAAACATAGAAAGGTAGTGTAAAAATCAGTATAAAAGATAGGAAAAAACCTGGTACACCTGTATAGGGCACATACCATGAATGGAGCTTGCAGAACTGAAAGTTTCTCTGGGTGCGTCAGTGAGTGAGAAGTCAATGTAAAAGCCTAGGATGTTACTGTGCACTAATTTTTTTTTTTTAACTTTTTTCTCTTTTGTAATAGCACTTGGCTGAAAACACAAACATTGCACAGCTGTACAAAATGTTTTCTGTCTTTATATCCTTATTTATAGCTTTTATCTGTATTCCCTTTTTAATTTTGAAACTTTTTGTTAAAAGCTAAAGACGTGTGTGTATTTATATGCAGTAACCTAGGCCTACACAAGGTCTGGATATCAACATCACTCTCTTCCACCTCCACATCTGGTCCCACTGGAAGGTCTTCAGGGTCAATAACAGGCACGGAACTGTCCTCTCCTGTAACAATGCCAAGGCCTTCTTCTATATAATACCTATTGATGAACCTGCCTGAGGCTGCTTTACAGTTAACACGTTTTTAAATAAGTAGAAAAAGTATACTCTAAAATGATGAAAAAATGTAGCAAATACATAAACCAGTAACAATTATAACCATTATCAAAGACTACATACTGTATATAATTAGAGGCACTAGACTTTTATATGACAGACAGTGCAGTAGGTTTGTTTACCCCAGCATCACCATAAACACAAGAGTGATGCCTTGTGCTATGACATTACAATGGCTAAGACGTCACTAGGCAATAGGCATATTTCAGGTCCGTTACAGTTTTTTTTTTTTTTTTTTTTTTTTTTTTTTTTTTTGAGCTCTGTCACCCAGGCTGGAGTGCAGTGGTGCAATCTCAGCCCACTGCAAGCTCTGCCTCCTGGGTTCATGCTATTGTCCTGCCTCAGCCTCCTGAGCAGCTGGGTCTACAGGTGCCCACCACCACGCCTGGCTAATTTTTTGTATTTTTAGTAGAGATGGGGTTTCACCTTGTTAGTCAGGATGCTCTCGATCTCCTGACCTCGTGATCCACCCGCCTCAGCCTCCCTAGGTGCTGGGATCACAGGCGCGAGCCACTGAGCCCGGCCAGCTCCATTATACTTTTATGGAGCCACCATCGTACATGTGGTCCATTGCTGACTGAAATGTTGTTAGGCAGAGCGTGACTGTATGAATCCCAAAGTAAGCATTCATTTTATTTTTTAGACCTTTTCCTGGAAATAGAAAATGTTATGCTATTATACCATAAACCAAGGGCTATGGAAAACCTTCCTGGGAATCTCTAGGCCTCACTTCCCTACTCCTTTCTCACTAGGATTTGCCTGATCTCCATCATAGCCACTAACAAAAGGCTTCCCAGAAGAAACAACTCCACTTTATGTGCCTAGTGATAATTAATACCGAGTCATCCTCATTGTCATGGTCACTTGGACTGGTCATTTAGGCAAGCTTTAGGCAGTGGCTCTAAAACATTAGTATTCTCTTACATCCTTGTGAAAAATGGGGAATTTTCTGGGAACCAACCCCCGGAACGTCAGGAATGGAGCCCAGGAATGTGCATTTGCAAGAAGTACCTTTCGTTGTTTTGAGCAACAAGGCTCCGGGGGAAATGAAAACCAAAACCAAACCAGAAATATAAGTCCTTCAAGAAAGACAGTTTTATTTAAAGACCTGGAGAAAACAATCTCGTTGTTTTATATTAAAATCAGCACAGGTATTTTATGGCATAGAAGGCAAGAGTAGCACACGATTGGAAGATAAAACAAGGGAGCATTTAAGCTTGTCTTAGACCATGTTAGCTACGTCTCTAGATGGGGAGAGCACTTGTTTTGCTTTCCTTAACTGTGAGATAAACTTAGCGTTGGAGAAGGACTCTGCCTGCAGATGGCTACTGCTTGTATGTGCTGTCTAGCTATCTCGAAGAACTACTGCCAATCTCACCCCCATCGGGCACCAGTCCAGTCAAGGAACACAGGGAAGGGAGGGACAAAGGAGAAGGAGAAGGATGCTGCTTCAGATGCTGCAGATATCCAGAACGAGTTGAATCCCAGGCACTGTTTTTTTTTTGCTTTCAACCTTTGTAATTTTCTCTAATCCTTAAAATAAAGGTTATAAGGATTGGTAGTGTTTTCTCTCCATTTATTATAGCCAAACTGAATCTTAGGTTAGACAACTCGTCCATGGTTGCATATTTACTAAACGTCAGATTCAAAATTCCAATCCAGATCTTTATCACATATGAGGTGTAGAACTTTGAAGAAGCTACCTAACGATAACTATAACAACACTGCCAAAAACAAGAGCTAAAGTGTATTGAAAAAGTCATTCATTTCACAAATGATTATTTAGCGTCTTAATATGTGCAAGATTCTCTTCTAAGCACTTTCCAGATTTTCAATCATATAATGCTTAACAATGCTAAGGAGTTCATACTCATATCGTCCCCATATTCATGTGGAAACGGAGGCAAAGAGAGCTCAAAAAACTTGTCTAAGCTCAGAAAGTGACCTAGTTGAGAATGCAAACCTCAGACTATCTATTAATATCTCTCTGTGCTGCCCAAGCTTCTCATTGTTTCTTTAGACTGTATCTCAGTAAACCTAACTTCCTTAACTTAAGGATATGAGTGCGGCACACCAACATGGCACATGTATACATATGTAACAAATCTGCACATTGTGCATATGTACCTAGAACATAAAGTACAATAAAAAAATAAATAAGAACACTAAAAAAAAGAGACATATCTACCTCAGATGGTTATTGTAAGAATGAAAATGAGACCATGTACAATGTTCAATAACGTTTCACTGAAGAAAGAGTATTGGAAACAAGACTTCTGAGCTTCTGATGGATTGGAATCTCGATTGTTGCTACCCATGTACTAAATGTCTTTGTTCTTCTTTTAACTTTTGTTTTAGATTCAGGGTGTGCGTGTGCAAGTGTGTTACAAAGGTAGATTGTGTGATGCTGAAGTCTGGAGTGTGACTGAACCCATCACCCAGGTAGTGAGCATAGAACCCAGTAGGTAGTTTCTCAACCCTTGCCCCCTTCCCCACTCTTGTAGTCCCTGGTGTGTGTTGGGCCCATCTTTGTGTCCAGGTGTACTCAATGTTTAGAGAACATGTAGTATTTGCTTTTCTGTTCCTGCATTAATTCACTTAAGAAAATGGCCTACAGCTGCATCCATGTTGCTGCAAAGGACATGATTCCATTCTTTTTTATGGCTGTGTAGTATTCCATGGTATATATGTAATACATTTGCTTTATCTAACCCACCACTGGCGGGCACCCAGGTTGATTCCATGTCTTTGCTATTGTGTATAGCATGCATTACATTTCTTTCAGTGACATCTTCTCAGATTCTCCACCTCTTGGTGGTATCTCTCAGGCGCCTCCCCCTGCTCAGTGTCTTCCCTCCCAATAACATCCACTGCCTTCTTCACACTCAGTGAAATGACAAGCTCCTTCCCAGTGCTGGCATGGCTCTCATGCTCTCTGTTGCTTAAGGCTTCCCCCAAACATTAAAATGGAAGGAGTGGGAGGAGGGTGGAGGAGGTGGGAGAGAAGCAGGAGGAAGCAAACAAGAGATGCTTGGTTTCAAAATGGAAGCATTGGATGACTTGGGTTTTTGAACTAAAGTAATGATATTTTTAAAGTCAAATGTTATTTTATTTTAAATCAAAACCCTATGGGCATAAAATTCATGCTCATCTGTCAAAATCTGATTATTTTTTAAAAAACACTACTTTAACAGTTTCTCAAAGCTACCCACAGAACCTACTGGTTATTTCAGCTCTTTTGCAAGTTGGTATTGTGAACTGTCAGTGTAAATTCTGAAACAAGCTTTGACTGAATTCCTGTAAAATGCAAGAACTTAAATAATTGAAGAAAAATGCTGGCCAGAATACATTGTGAAAATTGTTCAGCAAGATGTGGGCAACATTGAAAACACTTTTAAAAGCAAATCATTGCCAAGTTGGCACTACTTCCAACTTCACACAAATTTCCCTAAGTTAATAATACATAAATTAATGAAAAATACAGAAAAATTACACAATATCATCACACTAATAGCAGTTCCCCAAACTGTATTTTCTCTGCCAAACATACATTGCCAAGAGTATCTGTAATACATCCAACTACATTTTCAGATTAAATCCGTGATAGTGTTTATTTTTAAAACTTTTTTTTCAAATGGATCAGAATTATAACTAGAAGAAGATACAGTAGCCTAGTGGTATTTAAAATAGTTATAGTCAAATTTGTTCACAGCTTATTTTTGTGGGACTAAATTTTTAAGGGATATCTGCTGAATATTCCTCAGTAAAATTAACAATCTAGGAAGGTGTAATATGCTACCTGAAAGATGACTGGGGTGAGGGCAGAGAGCAAAGATGCAGGAGGCTTTAGCTGTCAACTTCAAAACTAGCATTGTCCTAGAAAAAATTATTTTATTCAAGCTCTTATTTCAAATTGTTGGTTTCCGCTACACTGAAGAAAATTTCAAGATAAAGTACTTCCCTTTAAATTGATGAACAATGAGCATCAACTGACACATAGATTTCACTCTCTCAACATTTATTAAGGAAAGACTCAGCAGGTAATATTCCTAGTTGCAATGCACAAAGGTGATGGTCTCAGTAGCGGGAGAGAGAAAATTAACAGGTAAAAAAGAAAAAAATATATATATTTTTCAGAGTGGCAATAGCTGATAAAAACAGGATGGTATGATTGAAAGTGTTTGCAAATTAAATTCAAAGGTAGGTAGGAGTGAATTTCAAGGCAGAATCAACCACACAGTGACTGGCAGCAGTTGTCATCTTAAGTTACACTCGGGCACAAGGTATTCAGAAAAAAGTTTGAAAATTAATGTATCATTATGAGTTGCCACCCAGACCTACATAGTTTTTTTTTTTTTTTTTTTTTTTTTTCATATTCTACTGGAGCTGTGGTAGAAAAGGCAGATGATTTATATTCACGTTGAGTACCCCTGAGCCTCTCAGTCTATGTAATGGGCTTCTCCTCCATAATTTTTATTACAATATTCTTCTGGGCTCCATTATAACTTGATTATCTCCTTCTCTCACTAAATGGTAGGCTCTGTGGGAAAAGGATAGTGTCTTTTTCATTGTTTTTTTACCTCCAGTGTTGAGGACGTAGTAAGCACAAAATGAATGTTTGCTAGAATGCTTTAATGACTAATTTAATAATGAAAAGAAACAGTATTTTTCTCAATTTGCCAGTAAAATCATTGAGATCTTGCACAATTAATTTATGTCTGAGTCTCAGTTTTCACTCTCCAAAATGAGCTAGAAGACTAAAGTTACTTCTATTTCTACAAATTAAAGGGAAGGATATCTGATCTCAGAATATTAAAAGGAGGGGGCCAAACTTTAGCTTTCATTTTAACCATGAAGGCAGCCAGTTCCCCAAAGGCTAGATTTCAGAAAATGTAATTAAAACAAAGAAATAAAACAAAATCAAGGTTCCAAGAATTTTTGGAGAAAGACAATGACTGTCAGAGTGACTGATCAGAAATTTGAAAGGAGGCCCAGCCCGACAGATATAATTCAAACTGAAGTTAAACCCACTTACTGCTTAATTTTCTACCTTAATAATCAGGCTTATTTTTATATTTTAATAATGACTTCTTAAGTTATTTAACAGAAGGCAATATGGAGCAGACTAAATGAATTACTGTTGAATAGATTATAGCCATGTGGATGTTGACTGTACATACTTTAGGAGTAAAATGAGCAACAAGATATATTTATAAATATTTTCATAGATTCACACAGGTCAAATACTGTTACCTAATTCTGTGAAGAGCTCCTGAACCATCAAAGGGAGCACATCTTACAGTAATAGTCATCTGTTGTCCACCCAAATATCTCCCATAGTGTATTCAAAACCACTTCTATATTTTTGCGTTGAAGTTTGGGCAAATTTAATAGATCAGGCTTTTATTGTAATGAGTCAAGAAATACACACACACTTGGGAGGCTGAGACGGGTGGATCACGAGGTCAGGAGATCGAGACCATCCTGGCTAACATGGTAAAATCCCATCTTTACTAAAAAATACAAAAAATTAGCCAGGCATGGTGGCGGGCACCTGTAGTCCCAGCTACTAGGGAGGCTGAGGCAGTAGAATGGCGTGAACCTGGGAGGCAGAGCTTGCAGTGAGCAGAGATCAGGCCACTGCACTCCAGCCTGGGCGACAGAGAGACACTCCATCTCAAAAAAAAAAAAAAAAAAAAAATATATATATATATATATATATATATAACAAAGACACACACACACACACACGCGCAGACATATACATGTTTTTTATTTATTTATTTATTTATTTATTTATTTATTATTGAGACAGAGTCTTACTCTGTTGCCCAGGCTGGAGTCCAGTGATGCAATCTTGGCTCACTGTAACTTCCACCTCCCGTGTTCAAGCAATTCTCCCACCTCAGCCTCCTTAGTAGCTGGGATTACAGCCACACACCAACTCACCCAGCTAGTTTTTGTATTTTTAGTAGAGATGGGGTTTCACCATCGTGGTCAGGCTGGTCTCGAACTCCTGACCTCGAGATCCACCTGCCTCGGCCTCCTAAAGTGTTGGGATTACAGGCATGAGCCACTGCACCTGGCCACACATATGTTTCTTTATTTCACTGTTTCTTTTGAAATAATTTTAGATTTATAGATATTTACAAAAATAGTCCAGAATTTTTTAATATACTGTTCGCCCAGCTTTCCCTAATGATAACAACTTACATAACTACAGTGCAATTCTCAAAAATGAGTAATTAAAATTTGTGTAACACTCTTAAATATGAGAGTCTATCCAAATTTTACCTTATTTCCCCCCCTAATGTTCTTTTTCTGCTCTGGGATCCAACCTAGGATCCTATACTCTATTTAGTTTTTATGTATGTCTTATTCTCAATCAGCAGCAATTTTCATTCTTTCTTTATCTTTCATGATCTTGACACTTTTGATGAGCACTGGTCAGTTACTTTGTAGAATAGCTCTCATTTGGGTTTTGACTGATACTTTTTCATGCTTTGACTGACATTTGGCAAGACTCCCATAGCAGTGACAGGTTGTCATTCTCAGCATATCGGATTGGAAGGTCATGAGGTGATGTTTTATTATTGGTGATATTAACTTTGATCATGTGGTTAATGGGTGCACGCTGGGATCCTCCACAGTAAAGTTATTATTTTTTATAATCACCAGGCCCGGTGGCTCATGCCTGTAATCCCAGCACTTTAGGAGGCCAAGGCGGGTGGATCACGAGGTCAGGAGTTCACGACCAGCCTGGCCAACATGGCGAAACCCCATCTCTACTAAAAATACAAAAATTAGCTGGGCATGGTGGGGCATGCCTGTAATCCTAGCTATTTGGGAGGCTGAGGCAGGAGAATTGCTTGAACCAACCCAGGAGGCGGAGGTAGCAGTGAGTGAGATCGTGCCACTGCACTCCAGCCTGGGTGACAGAGCAAGACTCTGTCTCAAAAACATAATAAATAAATAAATAAATAAGAAGGATATACTTTGAGGCTACACTAACATCCTATTTTTCCTTAAACTTTCACTGACCGATTTTCCAATTCATAAGTGGATCTTTCCTGCAACAATTATTACTGTCACACTGACAAAGAGCAATTTTAAATTTCACCTATTTCTTCTACACATATTACTTGAACCCATAGGTAAGGAAGAACTGTTCCTTATTTATTGGTTTATTTATTCAATTACGTATTTGAATAACATTGTTGTCTTGGATTTTTCTTGTTGTTCCATGAATTATAATCCAATTCTGTCATTGTTTGATTGCTTAATTGTCCTACTTTGTCCCTGGGAACTTCTCCGGTTCATCTGGCTTTCTTTGAACACACCCCTTCCTGTTTGAACACCTCGTTTTCTGCAGCCACAAGAAACTTCAGGCTTACCCTGCATTTTCCTTGCCCCAACCTGAGCATCAGTCATTTCTATAAAGTGTCCTTGTTCCTGTTCTCGGAGACTGATATTTACGGAAAGAAGGTATTGTTTCCTAGTCCACAGAAGATACTCCCTGGGAATTCCCTTAAGATATGCAGGGGACTGAAGGTCCCCTTGGGACAGTATGTGGTCATAAGTTCCCAAAATTTGGACATAAATACCAACTGAATCCATTCTTTTCTTTTTTTTTTTTTTTTGAGACGGAGTCTCGCTCTGTCGCCCAGGCTGGAGTGCAGCGGCCGGATCTCAGCTCACTGCAAGCTCCGCCTCCCGGGTTCGGGCCATTCTCCTGTCTCAGCCTCCTGAGTAGCTGGGACTACAGGCCCCCGCCACCTCGCCCGGCTAGTTTTTTGTATTTTTTAGTAGAGACGGGGTTTCACCGTGTTAGCCAGGATGGTCTCGATCTCCTGACCTCGTGATCCGCCCGTCTCGGCCTCCCAAAGTGCTGGGATTACAGGCTTGAGCCACCGCGCCCGGCCCTGAATCCATTCTTAACCACTGTCTGGCAAGGTTTCAGGAACTTGAGGTTATAGGATTAAAGGCTATGGTGCTAAAAAATTAAAAATACAATATCCAAAGTTCCTGTTCTGATCATTATTCCAGCTACAGTCCTGTTCTCTCATCTCTACTCAGTGAGAGAGCCAGGTTTTAAACTGATCTAGAAAATTTCCAAACCAGGATAAACACATGATACGAATATTTATTCCCTGCATTTGCAGCCTCAGGGCCAAGATTTAATCAGATGTGCTAGTTTCATTAAACAAGGTGAGTTATCATTCACAGTGTTGCTTTAATTAAGTTCATTTGGATAATTAGAATGATTCATGTTAATATTTGCATTATTTATAAACGACAGAAAATGAGCATACGTTACAAGTATACTTGTGTATGTACTGCCATTTCCAAAGTATCCACACTTGGTTGTAATAAAAACTAGAAAAATAATATTTTCATCTTAAATTTTAACTGTAAGCTAAAATTTCACTCTATTTGAACATTTTAGAAATTGCCATTTCCTTATTGATGGGTCATGGAATGAAATATAAAAGTACTGCATCTAAATGACACTGAAAAACAGTGCAATTGACTTAATAAATAGCTTGTTGAAATGTCTAATATTCATGAAGGTTTACCTACCTCTGGCAGGTTTAAAATGTATTAGCTGAACGAGAGGAACAGATTAACTGTTCAAATGCTAATTTATTTTAATAAATCCCTCAAAGCTGGAAGAATAAATATTTAGAACAATCAAAATTCAGGTGCTGTTAAATACATTCAGTTCACATTACGTAACAAATGTTTCTTACGCATTCTTAAATCTATCAGGTTACAATAGAAAATGGAATGCTGGAATTCAGAGTTTGCAAAATACCCAACCAATCTTGCAATATTTCCTTGTTTCTCTATATTCCTCTTTTTTATTATGTATGTTGTACTGTAAATTATGTTTTTCATTTTATGTACAAATTTATCCCTAAAATATTTAACCAAGGCTACTGAAGTCTAGTTCCCCACCATAAATCCTCAATTTACTTTTGTGGTTACTCACTGTGCCGCTGTATTCCAGATACAGCCTGTTCAACATCCATCCAGGGATTTAGTCATTTGTGTATTCATTAATTCATAAACCAAAACAAAGGGCCACTCAGCAATCTGATATTAAGAATTAAAAAGTGAAAAAGAGAAAGCAATGGCTTTCAATGTAGTACAAAATATAGGCAGCTGTTAAAATTATTGAAATATAATCAGTAACACAAAGTAGTACCCTCCAAAACGTGGACAACAAAAGTGCTATAAAGAGAAACCAAAAAATAACAAAAGCAAAACCTGTTTTAGATTTTCCTCTGAGATTACTTACTATGCAAACCTGAAAGGGATTATCGTCTCATCTGCATTTTTCCTCATCTGAAAATGAGAATATTTTGTGGGATTATATGTCCTGAACTAATTTTATTACCTACTTCTACATAATTATTTATTAGAATGTACTTATTTCCTTTATTTTATAGCATTTTTTTCTATAGTTCCTTCTTGAATTAACATGTTTTGACCACTGTTATAATGGTCTATATTTGATATGCGTTATTCTCACATATTTTGGACAGTAAAAATAAGCAAACAAACAAAAACAGTAAGAAAAACTCTGGTATTTCACATCCTAACAGCTGTGGTGGATTGGCCTTTAAGAGATCAACCCTACAGCCAAGAACAACTAGAAAAGCTGAAAAAACAACCTATTTACACAATCCGAGGGTGCTATGGTTTGAATGTTTGTCCCTTTCAAACTCACGTTGAAACTCAATCCTTAATGAGGCAGTATTAGAGGTGGGGCCTTCAAGAGGTGACTGGGTCATGAGAGCTCTTCTCTCATAAATGGATTAATCTATTCATGAACTAATGGACTGACAGGTTAATGGATTAATGCATTATCACGGGAGTGGGACTGGTGGCTTTATAAGAAGAGAGACTTGAGCTGGCAAGCTCAGCCCCTGCACCATGTGATGCCCTGTGTCCCTGGGGACTCTGCAGAGTCCACACCAGAAGGAGACTTCCCACCAGACGCTGTCCCTGAACCCTGGACTTCCCAGCCTCCATAACTCTAAGAAATCAATTCCTTTTCTTTATAAGTTACCCAGTTTCAAGTCTTCTGTTACGAGCGACAGAAAACAGACTAAGACAGAGGGCTACTAAGGAAGTGAGGATTTGAAGGCCCCAAATCTTAAAGAGAGTCAAGGCCTAGCAGTGAGCCCTTCATTTCAAAGTGTTTTTGTCTTTTTTTTCCTTCCATGTTTGCCTGAAGAATTTGCTGAATTATACGCTGTGATGTAGTGGTGGATAAAATGAGCAATAACTGGTATCCAAGAGGGTGATAAATGACAACACTGGGGGCTCCAATGGAAATGGGAGGCGAAAATATCAGTTTAGGATCTAGCAAAGAGAATGACATCTGGTGAAGACCTCAAAGCTAACCCAAAATAGATCCAATTAAAAATAAAATAAACCTACAAACCTATGTTCAAAATAATTGAATCTTCATTGGATCAAGGTGATCCTCCCCCAACTAATGTGCCTGCCAGGGCAAAACTAAGTACCAAATAGTAAATCTTTTAGGGACTCCAGGCCACATAAGATTTCTTGCCACATATGATTGCTCTCTCTTTCTCTCTCTGTCACACACACACCTTTTTTTTTTTTTTTTTTTTTGAGATGGAGTCTTGCTCTGTCGCCCAGGCTGGAGTGCAGTGGCCGGATCTCGGCTCACTGCAAGCTCCACCTCCCGGGTTCCCGCCAGTATCCTGACTCAGCCTCCTGAGTAGCTGGGACTACAGGAGCCCGCCACCACGCCCGGGTAATTTTTTGTATTTTTAGTAGGGACGGGATTTCACCGTGCTAGCCAGGATGGTCTCGATCTCCTGACCTCGTGATTCACCCGCCTCGGCCTCCCAAAGTGCTGGGATTACAGGCTTGAGCCACCGCGCCTGACTACACATTTTAAACATGTAAAAAACATTCTTAGCTTGAAGACTGTGCAAAAACCAAGTTGTGCGCTAGATTTCGTTTTCAGGCTGTAGTTTGCCAACTTGTGACCTAGGCCTTGAGTTGAACTTGCATGACGTGCTCCATGTCCTCATCCACGCTGGTCACCATCTATTTTATTTTGTTATTGTTGTTTGATTTTTGTTATAGCTATACTGGTGGGTATGAAGTGGTGCCTCACTGTCATTTTTATTTGACTTCCTTAATGCCTGATGGTTTTAAGCTTTTTTTTCATGTGTTTGTTGGCCATTTGTGTATCTTCTTTGGAGAAATGTCTATGTAAGTTCTTTGCCCATCTTTGGTATTTTTTTGTTGTTGAGCTGTAGGATTTCTTTATATATTGTGGATATTAAATCCACATCACAAAAGTATAAAATAAAATAATTTACAAGATCAAATGATGGAAGAGCAAGAGAAAAAACACATCAAGCTATATACAATGTATGTTTTATTCACTTTTCTATAGGTATATTATACTTCAGCGTAAATTGTATAAGTTAATCAATAAAAACATCAGAATATTTGTGCCATATATAGTGTTATTTTAATTTCCTCTTCATGTTTTAGATGTTTGTTATTATAGCTATAGAGTAAAACAAATCTGAAATGTTTCAATCAGATTTTTCAAGTTCCTAAAAGCTGTAAGACTCGTGAACTCAACACCATCCCATTTTCATTATTGCAAACTCCAAAACCAATGTAGATTTTTTTTTTCCACAGTCCCATTCCTGTGACACAATTACATAGCCTATGGCCACATTAAGGGACAAAACTCATGAAGGATTAAGTATTCTCTTTAAGAAATTTTTTTTATTTGTTTTTTTAACCTCCTGAACAATTTAATTTAGAAAAAGGCCACTCAAAAATATAGCAGATACTATCTTTTAGCAGACTGAGTTTTTTTTTTTCTAGGAGATATTCAAATAGTTGAGCAGTCTAAATACTACTGTATTTTTAGTAACTATGTCTGAAAGTATTTCCTTAATTTATTATTCAATGTCAGAGTACTTTTGCAAAATCAATCCAAATATAATCTCTTTCTCTGTGTTCAGTTTCTCATTCAAGATGTAGAAATAATTAGAGACCGAATTATAATTTCTTCTCAGCATATCATTTGAACCATATCATTTAGCCTATATGATTCAGGAGTGATACAAGTGGATAACTGTGAGTTTAAAAATCCAATTTGGTTTCATTAATATTCTTAATATTGTAGATCTACATTCAGGGAGCATCACTCTTCTTAAATTAGGCAGCTTCTGTTTCCATCTGACCACCTTCATGTGCTCTGACTGTCACAACTGGTTGTTTGGTATTGAATTTGAGGTAATAATGAATATAGACATGTAAGTTCTGAAAGTAAAGATTGGAATTTGGGCCAAAAGTTTTAAAGTATTTAGTTTTGAATTTAGGAGTCATCAACAAATAAATGAGAGATGGAATTGTAAAAGTAGACAAATTCACTGAATTCAGCATAGTAAGTGCAGTGTCTCGAGCTTGCATTTTACTTTAAAGAACTTGCATGTGTTATCTCAACTGATAACGACAGCAATCTGTGGAATTAACAAAGAAACTATGAACATGCTCATTGTATAACTGCAGAAACAGCTTGAGAGGTTTAATGACATTCACCATAAATGTTTAAAATGTGGATCCAAGACCTGAAATTTTATTTTCTCATTCCTAGTCTACTGCTTCTTAAAATATGTGGATAATAATTACACTTAAGAGCAGGAGAAAAAAAATCCAATTAAAGGAGACAGTTAAGTGAGAAAGTACATCCACAAGATCTTGGTCAGCCAAAGGAGCAGTGTCAATGAGACGGCAACGATAAGAATGTCAACTGCTAGACAGAGTTCAGGGCCTCGCCACCTTGGTAGCTCTATGCAAATGTTACGTATTATTTACCACTGTTGTTATTATTCTGTGAACACACTAAAGACCATTAAGTAATTATGAACACAGGCTAACTCCTGGAAAATAAATGCAAAAGTCTTAGGAGGTCTTGTTGGAGTCTTTTTTCTAATATAAAATGACAATAACCAAATGAGGTTTTTCAGTATGTATGGTGATAATAAGCTCTTAAAATGAATGTGACCAATAGTTTTCAGAATAACAGTTGCTTGAACAAAATCAATATTTCCATTCAAACTTCTGCTTACTCCTTATAGTTATAGCCTCACACTCCCCAATTAGCTGGTTGTAAGTTAGTAAATCACAACTCCTTGCAGAGTGAGAGACACTCACAACATCTGTACAATGTGTCCAGCACTTTGCTTTAGAGACCCCCAAAAAAGCATATTTTTTTCTTCACTCTCTTTAGGCTGATTGCATTAAAGAAAACAACATAATAAGTCATAAAATCTCATATTTATCAGTTCCTTCTTGAGAAACTTCAGAGTAAAGGTTGTTTTGGTAATTAAAATGCTGAAGTTAAAAATGCTGATTGCTTATGCAATAATGGCATTTCTAAAACAAATGGCATCATTATATCCACAACCTTTTTTTTATTTATTCAAGTGCTAATTGTATTTACTCATATGAAGTTAAAAATCTCAAAGTCTTTAAACTCATCTGCTTATGCTTTAGATGTTGTCATGAGAGGATAATGCTTGTACTCCATGAAATTCTAACTCTGACACAGTGAGGGTGGCAGAAAAGAGCCTGAGTCCTGAACAATGTCATGGCACTGCCAGACTAACCCACATGGTCTCACTGAATACTGTACAGCCATAAAAGGGAATGAAGTAGTGACACTTAAAACAACATGAATGAATCTTACAGACTTTACACTGAGCAAAAGTCCGACACACAAATATATATATACTGCATATTTCTTTACATCTAAAATTCTAGAAAAGGAGAAATAATCCAAGGTAGAAACATAAGAAAGGTAGAAAACTGACTCTGGAGTTTGAGGACTGAGTGGGAAGTAATAAGAGGGAGACCCTTTGGAAGATAAAGTGCTTTATGTTGTGGAAATGTGTAGGTTACACCAGAACATCCATTTGTCAAAATGGTACTGCTAAGATGTACGCATTTTGATGGATGTAATTTTTACCTTAAACACTGTAAAATAATAAGAAATCAACTAGGGGTGAGGGGAGTGGGTGGAGGTACAAACTAAATAAGAATGGCAGAATGTTGATAACTACTGAAGATTGGTGATATGTGAATAAAAACGCGTTAGTTCCATTCTTACTTCTTTATATGTGTTTGAAAATTTCTAGAATTATAAATTTAAAATTATCCCATAATTATTTATTATAACTCAAAGAGTTCTTTCTTCTTCGAAACCAAAGAAAAGCCACAAGGCAGACAAAAGTGACAACCACAAAAACAACATGATATGACTTCTCACAATGACATGATTGCTATTGGACCGTGGTAATGGAACCAAATCACAAAGACGTTCCCACCTCCCATCTGCGGCTGATGTAACAGACTTGAGGATTGTATAGCAACAGTCAAAGCCCACCGTCGGGTTCCACTGTAATTTTTATGTCTGAATTCTGGCAATGATTTTGTTATTATTTGGTATCAGTAATGATTTGGTATTAATAATGAAATCTGATAGTTCAGTGATTTGCAAACACTTAGGGTTGAATAAACTGTCATTTACCATTTTGAGGATCAAAGGAAGTGGCTCCGATCATGTTCTGTTAACAGCAACTGTGGCCACAATAAAAAAGAATGATATTTTATTTTCAATAAAAAACTGGTAGAAAAAAAATGTTACCTGATATTTTTACCATAAGAATTTAGAGTAACTTGTTTGCCAAAGTACCATGTTAGCCAGGCAAGATGGCTCACGCCTGTAATCTCAGCACTTTGGAGGCTGAAGGGAGCGGACTGCTTGAGCCCAGAAGTTTGAAACCCATCTGGGCAATGTGGTGAGACCCTGTCTCTACAAAAAATAAACGAAATTAGCTGAGTATGATGGTGCCTGCCTGTAGTCTTAGTTACTTTGGAGGCTGAGGTGGCAGAATGGCTTGAGCCCGGGAGGTTGGGTTTGCAGTGAGCGCACCACTGCCGTTCAGCCGCAGTGACAAAGTGAGAGCTTTTCTCAAAAAAACAAAACAAAACAACAACAACAAAAATTCAAAACACGTTTTTGCTACAGGAAGTCTCAACTGAAATGCCTGACTCTACATGTTTCTTTTAATAAAATAACATGTTTTCATATTTCTAAGTCCATTTACTTCTAAGGCAGATGTGCCCATTCTTCTAATCAAAGCCATGCTATTTCCGGGACTCTTAATCATTTTAATGGAAAGCGTGCCCACAGGTGAATGAAGCGTAAAACCTTAGACCAGTTATTCACAACCTTTACTGCCATTAGACTCACCTAGGGAGGATGGAAATCCCAGTGTCCACACTGCATACCCTTAAACAAGAACCAGTTAAATAAGAAGCCTGTGGGGGTGGTACCAGCATCCACAATTTTTAAGCTCAATATGCAGCCACACTGGAGAACCAGTGGCCCTGGGCTTCCGTTGTGCGTAGCGATCCCCCTTTCCCCTTACTAATGAGGAAGAATGTTTTGTTTTCTGTTCAGTTTGCCATGACAACAGTATTATCTACATTATAGATCCCAAGATGTCTATTACTTGGCACAGATATGAAAGAATAGAGAGGGAAAGAAGAAAGTTATAGTTTAATTGACTACCAGGCACTATCATCAGGATGGCATCCCTGAATTAGGCAGGAAAAACTAACTTAAAGTGAGGATCATATTTTCTGATTCATTTTTTCATTTAATTGATTCATTTGGATGATTCCCTTTTTTTTTTTTTTTTTTTTTTTTTTTTTTTTTTTTTTTTTGAGACTGAGCCTCGCTCTGTCACCCAGGCTGGAGTGCAGTGGTGTGGTGTGACCTTGGCTCACTGCAATCTCCGCCTCCCGGGTTCAAGCGATTCTCCTGCCTCAGCTTCCTGAGTAGCTGGATGATTCCTTTTTTATTAAAAAAAAAAAAAAAAGTTGTTAGTGCTATAATGGCATTGAAATGGATAACAGAAAATTGAACAAGGAAATTGAATCAGTCTTAAGCCTTTACTGTTCTTTATCATTCTTTGTGGCACTAAGGACAATTCACCCTTTAACAATTAAGAGGATTAAGTCATCTTTAACACAAATAAAATGGTTTTGTGACTAACTGCTAAAGAGTACTTACAATACACTTAAAGAAAATCTGTGTTCACTTAATACAAATATTGTAAGTGGATATATAATCTTGCTATGATTCATGATCATGGGCAGTTAATTACCTCAAAGTGATATATTGGACCGTAACTTGTGATGTAATTTACAACTAGCATTAATGCTGTCATGATTATCTTCTATAGAGCCATTAATATTATAAAATACGTCATGCGACACCCTTAGTATAATACCAGTGTATTGGGTGTGTGTGGGGGGGAATAAATACAAGTACTAATGGCATTGCATTCCTCCATTATTTTGTACCCAGGAAATCACTGGAAATCTCATTAAATTTCTGTATCACTTTTTTGTATTTTGTATCTATGCTTATCTACACTTTAGTTCTTGAATGTCCGTAGCAATCATAGCCAAAATTTTAAAAAGACATTGAGAAATATTGGTAACCCTATGCAAAATTACCAGTAGTTTTCAATGAATTATAAATATACTGTCTATGTTTGTAAAAATTAGTGGATAAAGGGCACGAAACAATAATTTGGCACAAAAGAAATACAAGTGCTCAAATAGTGATTGAAAATATATTCAACCTCAATTGCAATGAAATCAAGCCAATGTCTCTCCTGAAAAATCAATCCTGAATATGAAAACTATTAACCACAGATGAATTGCAACATGACTGACATTAGCAAAAGGATGGCCTGCTAGAGCAGAGATAACCTATAGGTTGTTTTTCTCAAGACAATGCCTGCAAATGGGCAGCCAGACATTCCTTTTTCCTGCCTTAGGAGGCTCTTCAGGCTTCAACTCTGTCTTATCTGCTCATTATTTTAATTCCTGAAAAACATTATTTGAGGTGTTCAGTTTATTTGATTTCTAATTCAATGGAAGGCATTTGAGCTGTAGATCAAATAAGTTTTGTCTGCTTGTGTATCTGTCTTCTACAACGGCACTATTACAATATAAATATACATGTCTATTTATCTATTTAACTCTACTTTTAACGAAGCAGGCAGCTCATTAATGGTGAGTACATCATCTTACTCGTTTTTCTGTCTGTTTGAAACCTGGTAGTCCCTCAAAAAATGATGAATGAATAAGCAATACAACAATGAGCAAAAGGAACACTTGTCTTTGGTGACATACTTTCTCTGTACACAGAAGAGGTTAGAAACAGAAGACTTGGACAAAGTGGATTTCAGTATGATGTCATTCATCTCTTCTGATTTCTCTGTCACATTCACTGGCATACAGAGTTCTTGACCACTTGAGTTATGACCAAAACTATTCCTACTTCTGAATGCCCGAGTGTGATCACTACCATTTTACTTTTCTTAAAATTCTGAGAAAAGTCCTGAGGCAAATAAGAATCATACACAGGCAAGAAAAGTCAGAGTTCCCATACACATTGGGAAAATGTGAGCTCACATTTAATGAACTAGCATTATCCTCGTAAGAGGTCTACATGAAGGTTCACGGGAGGAACAGGTGCAAGGAAGGTTGAGCTGAAGAACACATTCAAATACGAGGCAGTGCGGCTTAAACTTAATGTAGAGACTGGTGGTTAGCAGATAGAATCAGCCCCATTTTGTGTGATTATTCTCAATTCTGAGTCTCAATTAACATTTTGCTCACCAGAGAACAGACTATAATATAGTTGGAACACATGGTAAATTCTCTAAAAGCACATTGCTTATTTAATGGATTTGGTTAGTATGTAGCTTAAATTTCAACTTCATGTTGGTGGTAGTACAGAGTATTTTCTTTTAAATAATTTTAAAATTCTAATATTTGTCCTCAAAGTTTTACAGTAGCGAAAATTCCTTTCAAGCAGTTCTTTATAGCTATTTTATTTCTTCATTTTAAAAGCAGAATACTCTGATGTATTAGCTCAAACACCCCAGATGCCAGTTCCACATGGTGCTACCAATAAGGTGGTATGCAAATGTTGTGTTAGGTTTTGTTTTTTTTGTGTGTGTGTGTGTGTGTGTGTGTGTGTGTGTGTGTGTGTTTAGTTTTTAATGTCTGGATACTTGAGGTAATAAGATGTAACTTCTGGGCTGGATGCGGTGGCTCATGTCTGTAATTTCAGCAATTTGGGAGGCCGAGGCAGGTGGATCACTTTAGGTCAGGAGTTCAAGACCAGCCTCGCCAACATGGTGAAACCCCGTCTCTACTAAAAATGCAAAAATTAGCCAGGCATGGTGGCGGGCACCTAGCTACTTGGGAGGCTGAGGCAGGAGAATCGCTTGAACTCGGTAGGAGGAGGTTGCAGTGAGCCAAGATCATGCCAGTATACTCCAGCCAGGGAGATGGAGCGAGATGCCATCAAAAAAAAAAAAAAAAAAAAGTGATTTCTCCTAAAACATTGAAAAAAATAAGTAGTTTTCTTTACACCAATAATGTCTTTACATCAAAGTATCACCAAAGTATTACCATAAATTTCATTACATGAAATATAAAGTAGAAAGGTGATACTCTTGATATGAAAATAATGCTAAAAATAACTAGAAGAGGAACAACAATAAAATCTTGGTTTTCTTTGTATATTGAGTTATGGACACATATCAACCACTTTATCACAAAACATAATAAAATCATTTATTATTATTATTATTATTATTATTTTAGATGGAGTCTCAGTCTGTTGCCCAGGCTGGAGTGCAATAGCGTGATCTTGGCTCACTGCAACGTCTGCCTCCTGCGTTCAAGTGACTCTCCTGTCTCAGCCTCCCAAGTAACTGGGACTACAGGCGCCCGCCACCACGCCTGGCTAATTTTTGTATTTTTAGTAGAGATGGAGTTTCATCATGTTGGTCAGGCTGGTCTCAACCTCCTGACATCAGATGATCCACCCGCCTTGGCCTCCCAAAGTGCTGGGATTATAGATGGGAGTCATAGTGCCAAGCCATCTGGATTATTTAAGACCACACATGAGTGAAAAGACTAGTGAGACATTAGAAAATATGGCTAGGAAAAAAAGGTATCAACTTGTTAAGAAAAGAAACTCAGAGCTGGCCAAATATCCTGAATGACGTTATAACACATTTTTTTTCCCCAAGAAATGAGATAGCTCCTCAGCTGTTCCCGTCTCCACTATCAGTACTGTTTGTAATTTTTTTTTTTTTTTTTTTTTTTTTTTTGCTTGAAGGTACTTCATCTACAGTCTACATTATAAAAGGAACAGTAAAGGATGTCTTGTACAGAAAGATAATTCCTGTTCCATCCCAGCATGCTTCTTTTAAAGATAAGCATGTTTACCATCAAGTTTAACTACCATTAAAACTGTATGTCAGTTCTAGGGCTATCTAAAAATTAAAAGGATTGATATTGTTTCTTCAATTTGAAAACTGTCAGCTCTTAAAACACCTAGTATCTCAGAACTTTTAAACTTTCTAATTAATAAAGTATTCATTTTTGTACACAGAGTTTTACTGGCTTAGATGTAAAGACTGTAGTCCATTAGACAAAAGGATTTTCTTAACACTAAACTGTATTTAATCATGTATTAAATTACATTATATTTCATAATGATATGATAAAAATAATTAATGAGCTAAATCATCACAATAGAGTCTCCCAAAAAGCGTTCAATAAAAGCCTAAAAATTATTGAACAGCAGACATTTGGTTTAAGACTGCAAAATTAGACATTTCCAAAACTGTTTTCTGTACTTAGAAATCATAGTAATAACGTCAAGGAAAATTAGAGTAGAACCCTACATCTTTTGTGAAATTAAGAGAGATCTAAAACCTGGAATCACAACACATGAAGAAATAAAAGGAAATGGAGAAGGGGTAACTGACCTAGCAGAGTAAGAAAGCTTAACTCAAGTTAGTGGCCACTCTGGGGAATTTGCACAGAGAACTCTGGAAAGATGTGAAAATTCTCATCTACCAATATAAAATTATCCAATCCGCTATTTAAGTGCCTTACTCTTAACTAAGTAATAATAAGTATCACAAGATATTTGAGGAAAGCTCCCTACATAAAGAGACTGAAAGCAAAATAAACCAAGAAAGGAAATCTTGGGGAAATTGTCAACATAACATAAACACTAAGTATTGTGAATAAACTAGAGAAGAAGATCTCTTGGAAATTTAAAATGTAATTGTTGGAATTTTTTAAAAATAGAATACTTGGAAGATAAAATGGAGAAATCTCTAGAAAGCAACAAAGAAAAAAAAAAAAGCAAAAGAAATGACCAAGAACAGGATCAAGAATAGGAGATAACCAACTCATGAAACTCCCAAAAATATAGAACACAGGGAAAAAGAAAGAGGATTTTTTTTTTTTAAACAACAATGTGTTTTCCAGGACTCAAGGCATGAGTTTTCAGATTGAAAAGACACTAATCATAATGTGATAGGAAAATAAATTTCTGGACCTCAAAATCACTACACCAAAGGGAAACGTCAAGCAGGGAACTATGTCAGGCAAACCCACCTCCAACTTATTCCTCAATAAGATAGCTACAAAGATTAAAAACAAACAGACAACAACAATGAAAAATAACCACATACCTCCCTCACAATTTGTCCACAAGAAAATTCCTTGTGGACCTCAAGATCTTTACCCTAAAACAATTCTGTTGGATTTCACCCTGGCAATGTAAACTGGTAGCCTGTCTTCACAGATGCAGGACAAAGGACAGAACTCAAAGTCATCCCTCTGCTCACCTGAGACAAATGTGTATCTGATTGTTTTCTCTACCCTATTGCTTATGTAGAAATGTAGATTCACTGAGCCTGTCTAAGGCAAAAGTGAGTATTCCTCTAGCCTCCTCTCACATGTAAATTGTGTATTTAGTGAAAGGCTGATCAATGATTCAAAAGAATGCAACCTTTTGTCTATTATCTACCTATGACCTGCAGGCCTCCACTTCAAGCTGTCTGCCTTTCCAGACTAAACCAATGTACATCTTACACATATTGATGGATGTTTCATGTCTCCCTAAAATGTATAAAACCAAGCTATGTCTCCCAAACCTTGGACACATGTTGTCAGGATATCCTGAGGATGTGTCAGGGGTGCGTCCTTAATTTTGGCAAGACAAACATTGTAAATTGGTGGAGACCTGTCTCAGATACTTTTGGTTCACAGTAACTACAACTTAAAATAACTTTAAAGCAAAATTAGAACAAGGAAACAAAAAAGTACAACAGCAAGTCACTGACTGTGATTTACCACCTGACCATTTTCTAAACATCTCTCAAGTCTACTCTGTTTCTCTCCAGCCCCACGATCCCTACCCCTGCAAAGGCCATAGGCATCTCGTCCTAGAACTCCAGGATCACTTTCTAATGAGGCTTTAGGCTCCCAGCTGGCCTTCTGGAATGCGCTTTCCACCTAATGGTCTGAATAATCTGCTACAAATGCGAGTTCTTCCATTTTTTTCCTTGCCTTAGGATAATGTGCTAATTTCTTAATGAGACTCTGGGAGTGCCCCTACTTAGACCTTCTTAGTTTTATTTTGCACCACTGTCTATACTCCCTGTTCTCTTCTCCCTAGTTCCATCCTCATCTTGATTCTTCAGAAAGATTTACTTTCCTTTAGATCCTACATTGAACAATTTTATCCCATCTGTCTCCTACTCCCTCATACATGACCCTCCCTTGAGTAGAATATACTCTTGACTCTTCCTCTGCAAGAGTCCTATTCCAATTATCTCAGCATTAACATAATTTTCTCTTGAAAACTTCCTCCTGCCCTAGTCTTGTTTAGGTGGACACTTTGTTGGCCACTGAGCTCATCCCACAGGGTTTCATTGTCTTTCATCCATTTATGTTTCCCATTAGACTCTCTGCCCTGGAAGGAATCCTGTTTATTAACTGCTAGCATCTTCAATGCATAGCACAATGCAAAACACTTAATAGGCACTTGAGAAGATTAGCTGAATTGAGAAATGAATCGATGAATGAAAGCTCACACAGTTCAAATAGTGGAATCAAAGCCATAAAGTTGTCATCTGGTGGTGGTGGAATAAGGTAATGAATCTGAAAGCATTTTCACTGTGCTCCTTCATTTTTCTATGAAAATACCAACCCGAATACTCCTAAAGGGGTTGTTACCCTGTGGATTCTCACAACATGCTCCAACAGTTAACTACTCTAAGAATTCTCAGTTCTCACTTTAAATTCGACTTGAACAAAATTCAAAATATGACCTTTTCTTTCATATTGGCTACTTTCTGAATGCCCTTTCTTTGTATCAAAATTTAAAAAGTGAAAGAATTAAAGAATTCCACTACTCTTCATTTGTATACAGTAATACATTCTTTATGTTTTCTTATAAATATAAATTTCCTATAAAAATATAAAGATGTACTCAGCTTCACCCTTATCCCTCTGAGCTGGACTCTCTGCACTAAATATTACCTTCTAATACTCATCCCATACCCATGTGATGGATGTAGCCAAACTCACTTTGTTAAAACACTGCTTTTCACTGGATATTTAAACAATAATATTTTCTTGTTGCATGTGTAGCTTTCTCTTACTGACTTGGAAAGTCTTTTATAATCTACCTTCAGTGCTTTCTCTTGGATACTTACTTTGTCATAAAATGTAAAATACATAAAAACTACAGGCAATTTCATATTGGCACTGAGCAAATGCAATTTCCAAGGTACCTTTTTGGGTTTTCCTTTTCTTTTTAGATTTTCTTTTGAATAAGTGTTTTCTATATGAGAAATTGAAACGTAATCCTTTTAGGTCTTTCACCCTTACCAAGAGTGAGCCACGAACATTTTTGCAGTTCTTTTCTATGCTCAGCTTGCCTCTCTATTTTTACTGAGCAGGGTTTTTTAAGTGTTTAGCATCTCTCTTTGCTTAAAATTATTTTTGTTTTTGGCTTCTTTCTTCCAAAGTAGTAAAAATGAGCATATCTCTTTCCAATAAAAATGATAAATGAATTGAAGCCCAAAATATCTTAAGTCTTAGGACTTAAAGCTGTAGTTTTCTGTTTTTAAGAATCCACTTCTGCTTATTGCTGACTTACTTGCAACCGGCTGTCTAATTTTACATATACTCTGGTCAAAGAATAACACCTAAATCTTCAATTAAGTCATCATTGCAATGATCACAATAAGCAATACATGGGAACTACTGAAAACCAAACACTTAAACATATTTTTAGAAATGTAAATGAAAGATCTTTTCTAGGAAATGAGAAAAACTATTGATTGCTATTTAGTAGATATACAACTTGCCTAACACTATTGTGGAAACATTAGTAACCAAGACTGTAATTCTGATTTTGCAAGAACTCAAATAATACTTAGTTTTACACTTACTCTTTTATCATCTGTGACAAAACTTAGCAAAATGAAAGATTATCTAGAAGCAGAATCAAGATTGTAAAAAACTATTTTCAAGAGTTAGACAACCCATGCATAAAATCATTTATTGAGACACGCATATGTGTCTAACAATACATTTTCATACATCTTTAATAAACTATCACTAAAGCACATCTGTACTGGGGTGCCAATCACCGATTTTTAATAAAACCATTCTATGATCCCATTGAGAGAGGTATTGACTTTTATCCATTTTGTCTATAACAACTTTATATATGGGAGGTTTAAACAAATTAGAGGTTTAAAGACATGTAAAATTCCTGGGAATAATCTTTAGATGCAAGTTTTAAAACCAATCTATCCCCAAATTCTGATTCTAAAACACAATGTTCAATCTTAATTTGGAAGGAGTAAGAAATGTGCAGAACAGATTACATTTCTAGTTTGATTTAGACCTTTAATTCTTAACTTAATATTAAGAGCATATACTAGACTATTATAAGAAATAGTAGCATATAACATATGAATGTTTATAATATGTAAACAATAACTTATTAAAAATAATTAAATTATAATATCCACACCACAAAGACATCTGGGAATTATCTAGAAAAACTGAGATAAAACAATGAGATAAAATTGAGATAAAATAAAGCATTAAAACATAAGATATAGAATTTTCTGAAAAATAAAACGTCAGCAAATTTCCAAGGTAATTAAAGAAAAGAAACAAAACCAACTAACAAACAAGTTGAGTAGAGCATTAAAATGTTAAATTTTTGGAATAAAAATGCTTAGAAAGCAAGCATTCAAAATCCAATAGCATCAGTGAAGATTCTCATGCTTTTCTATCACTGCTTTCCATAAGAGGCATGCAAGTATGATAATAAAATACGACTGAGCATAAGAACTCTGTCAGAAAAAAGCAAAGGAAGCAAATAATCTTTTTTTCTATTAATTTTGTTTCATTTTATTAAAAAAGTTCTAAGGAATTATTTACAAATGAAAGTTTTCTGAAAAAATATGTGAATATCATTCAAAAAAATATGTCAATATCATTCAAAACATAACAAAGCTTTCTGAAAATTTTCACCTGTTATCAATTGTACAATTTCTGCTTTAAATAAAATGGTAAGCTAGAATTTGTATTCATATCTTTTTGCACGCAATGTATCACTGCCTTAACATGGCTCTGTAAGTTACTGAGTTATTAAATGCTTGCAAATTGCAAAAACCTGTAATTCATTCTATGGTGAGCCATGTTATGAGTACCGCTTTTTTCAAACCTTAAAAATATATTAGGAGAGAGACAGCATTCATAAAGTATGACTTTCAGAAGGGAATTTAGATTTCTACACATTAAATTAAAAAGCCTATATACTTTATACTTTGAGCAGAAGGAGAGGAATAATGGAAACTTTCATGTATTGTGACAGGACTAGAAACTGGGGCTGCCTCTTGATAGTGCAACTTGGAAATACTCATCAACATTTTGAACATTCACACCCTTTGCCACAATGATTCTACTTTTACTATTTTTCCCACAAATGTTCTTGCACATGTAGGCAGGACTATGCATAAGAATGTTCATGGTGACATTGATCATACAGCAAAAATATAGGGCCAAACTAAAGGTTCATTAACAGAGAATGGTTTAAGTAAAATCCATAAAACAACAATAAAGATTCAATCGACATGGTCCACCTATGGCATAAAGCAAGCACAATGCATACAGTATAATTGTTGCCCTTTGTATGTCAATTTTTAAGTAAGTGAATTTATTTTTCCAAGACTCATCTTACATACATGTTTCTACATAGACTTATGATTGTCCGGAAAATTTTGGTTAAGCAGCAGAGTTCAGGGAATTCAGTTTGCTAAGTCACTGTCCTAATATTTTAAAAAGGTGCTCAAAGATGGAGACAGGTGTCTCTCAGCATTGTTTGATTGAAAGATGTGAGGGAGAATGTGCCAAGAGTTAGAGCTGGGCCAACTGGTCCTCTGGCCATCATAAACATCCCATCAAAACCATCAGGGTTGGGGTGGAGGGCGTTAGTGATAAAATCATGAGTCACAAAAGAATGTTGAACTGGTGAATGTGGGGCAGAAGAATGCTGTGATTAGATGTATATTAATATATTGGAAGATCACTCAGCTAGGAGCATAAAGGATGTATTCAGGGAAGGACCAAAAGTGGGAAGGTTAATAAAATGACAATTGCAATATTTGATGGAGATATGACAAGAGCCTGAATTCAAGCACTGACAGCCAGGAACACCACTGAATAAACAGGATGGAACAGATAAAGACTCAATATAAGGAGTATATTTGTTAAAAATTGGTGATTAATTAGATATGAGAAGAAAGTGCGTATGCTCTTTTCTGCCTTGTTCTTAGAGGTTCATAAATATAAAAAGAAACACATGTAAATATTTAAGATAATCATTAATTCATTAAATATGCATAACTATATAAGGTAGGTTCTAATATTATCAGCTTATACAGATGAATAAATAGGAATATTGTAAGGTTTAAATTACTTGTCCAAGTTCATGCAGTCAGTAAATGGTGAGCTCAGAGGCAGTTGAACACCACTGCCTGTACATTTAGCCACTACATTCTACCTCCCCTCAGACTCCCCTGATCCCTTTCAGACTTTCTATGATGCTTGGATTCCAACTTAGGTGAATGGGTGAAAAGAGCCATCACTAATCCAATGAGGAGAAGCTGGAGTTAATGGAATGACCACAAGGTCAATTTAAAGGGCTGAAATTTGAAGTATTTGAGACACACCAAAGTTGAGGTATTTAGCAGGAGCTTAAAGAACAGAACAAGGCACCAGATATAAACTTCATTCCTCTTGGTAAAACCATGGTATACTGAGGTATAGACATGGAAGGGATGTTCTAGGAAAGGTAACCTCCAGTCTTTTGACTTGCTAATTATATGCTATATATACACTTCTCTAGGGGGTCTTTTAAATATGTTCATATCAAATAAACAGACATTGACTGGTGGTAAGAAAATATGGCCATTTTAATCCTTTAAAATAAATCTGAAAACTATACAATTCAGGAGAAAAACACCCCATCAAAATCCTTTCCTTTGGAATTATTTCCTTAGTTTCTGCCACCCCAACACACAAAAAACCAAAACCAACCAAACAAACAAAAAAAAAACGTAACCAACAAAATAATCTTCTTTTGACCCATTCCACTGTTAATCAGGAAAACCCTCAACTTCAAATGGACTTCTTCCAAATCTTTGACTCATTTTCTTACTTCCTTGCATCAACTCCTTAGTTTCAGAGAATGAGGTCAAGGGACCTAAATGATCTTAAATAGTTAATCACGATGAACCTAGAATGGGTAATAAAAAGCAAATCTTGAGATAATCAGGAGTGATTCCTATAATCCCTCCATCATTACTGTTGAAAGAACAGGGCTCCTTTGAGTAGAGAATGTCGGTTTATGGACATTCACCAAGTACGCTATCCCAGGCCCTGTGAAAACAATCTACGACAGGACAAACTCACTCATTGCATTGTTATCGATTGCAGGATTTCCTCAGATAACAAAAGCATAAGATGACCTTAATAACCTTATGATCTCCCATGCTCTTTTTGGCTGTGAATATCTCTGAATTTATATTAATAAGATTTTCTCAACAAATAGGAGCTATTATATCTTTTAAAAATTATTTTTATTTTTCAAGCTCACAGCTCAGAAAATATCTTTCACGCATATTGATCAGAAAGGGGCAGTATTCATCTCATCACTGGTGATATCATTAAGAATGGTATTTCCTATCAACATTTATAAAAAAGAATTTATGTGAATAGAAATAAGCTAAGGAAGTCCAAAATGTGGAGAAATTGAAAATATGATTGCACACTGAATTTTAAGATATGTAGAAAAAGTTAAAGTGGGCGAAGCAAATCTAGAAGACCTTTATCAAAAAAGGATAGCAAATGTTTTTATTTTTGTGGGTAAAGCAGTCATTTTACTTTTTCCCATCAATATTCACCATCCTAATGAGGGGCCTTTAAATTTGAAAAGTGGAGTTTCCAAGATAAATTAATGAGTTGAAGAGAACAGCCTGGCTAAAGGAACAGAACAGAAGCAATTTTATTTTTCTGAATATTGAGAAAAAATATGAGAACATTGCAAGAGATTGATATGAGTATTAATCATTTCCTTGTAGTTTGTGCAATTTTCCCTGCTAGAAGAACATCCTGATCTCCACTGGAAACATTAAATTTGCTTTGTGAGTTGAAGGAAAAGCTAAGCTTAGCAAGTTTGTTCTAGGTATTTAAAACAGATTTCAGGAATAATTAGTGAGATGGCTTTCTGAGGATTGAGATGTTTTGCCATTTTTATTTCTATAAAAAAGCAGCCATTTTCAGATCTCTACATGGTTAACAAGTTGCACTCAACTTGAACTGAACTTTGGTTTCCACTAATTGCCATGGGTTGTTCCTGGCCCCATGTCTAGAACTACACAGATTCTGCCTGTAATGTCTTTTGTAACGCATCCTCTCAAGTGTCTAAAAAGCTCCGGGTCCTCCTAAATGGCATCTTATCAAAAATAATCATTTCAAATGTGGTATCAGTTTGAGACACTGGACCTGTTAATGCTGTTTCCATCACAGTTCTATCCATATCCATGTTTAAAATAAGAATTCCCAAACTAAAAAAAGGTATATATTTCATTTCTGTTGCATTACAGCAACTAAGGCAGAGTGAGATTATTCCTCTCTTCTCTATTAATGGAGCCTTACCCCCTAGTTTCTTTGTTTTTTATAGCCATACCACCTACCCTAATAGCTTATCATGGATATAGAGTGTTTGCTAAACTAGGACTCCTTGTCTTGTATTTGTGAAGATTTTACTTAAACCTGGGTGAGATCTCTGTATTTTTCCAGGGATAACAGTTATTTCCATTGGCTGGTCATGCGAATCCAACCTTCTTTTGTATATGCTCTGCAATTCCTTATCCTTTCAAGTTGGTATTTTTCCTTTTCAACATTTTCTAGGATAAACTTTAAACAGCTCTATGCTCACCTACATGTAACATGGGTAAATCTACATACATATCTATCTCTTATCCAAAAGACTGGATAATACACCTTGTCGGATGCCTCATTACAAACCATAAAGAAGTCTTAGAACATAAATAATCCATGGCATCAGACCGCAAACACTAATTTTGGATTCTTGTGATGACTTATTATTAAGTAAACACAAAGCAATCATCCAGTGCTAGAAATTAACTACGGGTCATCATTATGCTATCTGTTCTCTAACTCCTTTTGTTCTCCTTTTTGAATTAAAAAAAAAATACCCCATTTGTGATTTTTCTGGCACCTCCACCCTAATCCCTGGTTTGTGAATGAACACCAAGCATGACTGAAGACCAGACTAAGAAGAGATTTCTTCCAGCAGCCTCCTGGATGTGCTCCTCTGGTCCTAGGAACATCAGATTTTGATGGGCTCAGTATACACTTTCTCTCCTCACACAATTTATGCTTCAAATTTCATAATCATTCTTTGTCCACTCTTTCAAGTCCACAACTCTCCTGTAAGGAAGGAGACAGGCAAAGTGGAGGCTGAGTTGCTTTACCATTCATAAATTACCTCTTTTCAGAATGATCCCCAATACGATGTCATTTCTGCTCCAACAGTAACATTTGCTCCACCAGATTCCATAGAGTCAAGGGTATTCCTGTCCCCTTGGAAGTCTGCACATCTTTGAATGCCACAGGCCACACTTGGATATACCAAGAGCTGTTATTTTTTGAGATCCACCACAGACTTCACTTTCTCTCTTGAACTAATATAAAGCTTAGCTGTTTGTTTGCAGAACGCTTATCTTTTCATGAATGAAGTTTTCTGATTTTATTAATAGACCATTGGAGTATTGACAAGCAAGGACCTGTTAAGAGACCACTACTGGACTGTGACCTTCCAGATTTTCGGCAGCAGGATTCAAGTCTCTATCTCCACAAAATAGCAAATGCTTCTGTGCTATAGAACTTCTGATTAGTGTGAACATAGTTCCATTAAAGAATATCGTATCCATAATTCCTCAGCGTCTGCTGAATAGCTGTAACAGCTCCACTCAGATTTTAAGACACTTCGCCAACCTTTCTTCATTTTAGGTTTGCATCTTCAAATCACTATTTTAAAAGTATTGAGAAAATTCAACTGCACTGCTCAGTTTCAGTCTTATATGACTGTTGTTTATTTTTGGAGATTCAGGGATGATTATTTGATCTGCCTCTGAGTTTATTTCTGATGTTGCCACCTCCAATTATTTTCTCTATCTTTTTCTCATATAGCTCTTTTTAAAACACAAATCTGATCAACTTCCTGTGCTTAAAGTCTTCCAGTGACTCCTACTCACTTACCCCCAATCAGATTGTGAGAGATGAAATGAAAGCTTGCCTGTTTTCACAGCCCAGAACAGACTCTATTACCTGTACTACAGTCGACCTGCAATAAACATTTCTCAAACAGAAGGAATGTGCAACAACTAAATTATGAAAACACTCCATTGTGCTTGTCCCTGGTCTTATGTTTATCCTTCCTTTTGTGCCTAATTTTTTGTTTTAAATTGTAACTTATCCAAGAGACTGTTTAAATATACCTGCCTTTATTTTCTCTAGGAATCCGGGACTTTGGGAGGCTGAGGCAGGAGGATTGCTTGACCCCAGGTGTTGACCAGCCTGGGCAACATAGCAAGACCCTATCTCTATGAATAATTGAAAAATTAGCTGGCTTGGTGATGTGTGCCTGTAGTCCCAGCTATTTAGGAGGCTGAGGCAGGAAGATCCCTTGAGTCCAAGAATTCGAGGTTACAGTGGGCTATGATTGTGCCACTGCACTCCAGCCTAGGTGACAGGCAAACAAAAACAAAAAATATTTTCTCTAGAAATTTTTTCACCAGTAGGAAATAAAAAAGTGGCTTTAGAGTGTTTTCATTTGTACTATTGTCCCAGCACTTTGACAGTATTTTTCAGTCCTTCCTATTATTTTTCTGAATCATGGTATCTCATACTTCTAATCAAAGACATGTTTCAAAAGGTCTATCATTTTAAAATATTTTGCTTTTTACCCATGAAAATCCTTTAAGAACTTATTGTAATGTTTCTTTCCTCTGGATTGAATATGCTTACCTAAACTCACCAGAGACAACCTCAATTTGCATTTCTGAGGTCTCTTTTAAGATACTTGACCTTGTACTTAACTTTCTGGTTAGCAGATTAAAGTACTACATTTCTGGGAGTGGAGGGAAGAAAATCTGTTTAAAACAGTATCTAGGGCACTTGTGCACATTCACAGGCAAAATTCTAGAAGAAAATCCCTAAATTCCAAGAAAATATCCACCTGCTAGATAATATCATTGCATAGAGGAGTTACTGTGGGTTAATCAAAACATTCTATTTCTTCACCATGCATCGACTCACAGAATGTTGTGCATCAGTTGTGTTTGTGTGCATAAACATGTAATCTCATGAAACAGTGGCCAAACTTTCCTGAAATATTTCTAACTTTTCAATAGTTTTTATTACTTCTACAGAAATTATAATTCATTACAAAAGAGCTGAAGTTAAATTGATTGATATGTGACAGTTATGTCAAAGTATCTACTGTCCAATAACTCAAGGTATATTATTCAATGCCATGTAGATCATTTCTATACTACGATATTAACAAAACCTGGATGAGTCAATTTGTTCACTTTAGCCATCTGAAATGATTTATGTCTATTGCCACAAATTTGATTTGCTGAAGAAATTGAATCAATTGTAAAGATGACTATTTCAATCCACTCCCTCCTGCCAAAGGCAGTCTCTTCAATCAAGAGCTATCTTGAAATCATCAGTGGCTTCTCTAAAAATATGGAAGTACTCAGTTAACATATGATTTATTTTTCATGTTCTAAATATTATTAGGACACAACCATTGACTGTATTTTTGAGAAGCATAGTGTGCATATAAGACAAAATGGCATAATCCAGTATCATATGCATAAAAAATACAAAGAAAATAATACAAATAATATAAAATTGTATAATGGCCTGAAATCAGAATGCATGATGATGAGCTAATTTTTCCAAGTATTTATTTTTTTCTAAGTTCTTTCACATCTATTTTAAAAGTAAAACTCAAGGCAATCTTATCAGACATTTTATAACCCCTTTCTGACTAAAGGCATATAATTCATGGAATATGATGGTTTGCCCAAAATTAGTATGTTTCAGAGCTGAGGAAACGCAAATGGAAGACTTGATTTTTTTCCTTGACTTCCAACATTTTATTATACAGTCACTTATCTTTTAAAGAATATAATCCGGCTGGGCACAGTGGCTCATGCCTGTAATCCCAGCACGTTGGGAGGCTGAGGCAGGTAGATCACCTAAGATCAGGAGTTCAAGACCAGCCTGGCCAACATGGAAAAACCTTATCTCTACTAAAAATGTAAAAATGAGCTCGGCATGGTGGCACGTGCCTGTAATCCCAGCTACTGGGGGCGCTGAAGTAGGAGGATTGCTTGAGCCTAGTAGGCGGAAATTGTAGTGAAGCAAGAGTGTGCCCCTGCACTCCAGCCTGGGCAATGAAAGAGAAACCCTGTCTACACACACGCATATGTGTGTGTATATATAAATGTATATGTATATGTGTCTCTGTGTGTGTAATCCTATTTTTTCATTAAATCGTTTCACTAGCCTCGAGTCATCCAAAAAGGAAAATATAAAAATTTTCAAACAATTGTTTTAAAAAATCTGTGGTAGTGAAAACAATTTTGAAGTAAGAAATGCTAGGAGGCAGGAATCAAGAGGCTGGGATTTGAGTCCCACCTACATGATATAAAATCTGGAAAAATTAGCATCAGTCACATCTTAGTGCACCTGAAGCAAAGTTCAATGGAGATGAGACCTGCTTACACTTTCTTCTATTCTCCTTCTGATACATGAGAATGTTGAAGCATAGCTGGTCTGAACAGAGCTTCTCGGGCCTTCCTGGTGCATGAAAATCTGGCCAATCTGGCCAATCACAGGTGTTAGAGCAATGTCATGTAAATTACCAACTTTATTAATGATTAACCTTTCCTACATGCAAGACATTGTAATAAGTGATTATATGCATCATTTTAATTAATTCTTAGAACAATTTTCATTTCCCCCATTTTATAGCAATGAAAACTGAGACGAGGTTAAGGAACTGGCCTATTCATAGCCAGAAGATTGGTCCAGATTCGGACTCAGGGTCGTTATGGAAGATAACACTGAGAGGACTGAGTAACCTAATGGGTGTTGTATTAATTTTCCAATTAAAATGAGTGTTGAAGGTTTGCGAATTGTCTACAGAATACTTTAAGTCGGCTTTAGACCCTGCAGGGACAGAATATAAGAAACCAGCAAGCAAAGAATGTGGCTCTTCAGCATGGTGCCCAGGGATAGTGTCTCCACTGGGCCCTGAAGGTGATCTCAATTAGAGGATTCCTTCACTTGATCCAGCCAGGGTAGCCAGATCCTGTCACAAGAACACCTACCCCTCAAATCATACATTGAAGGTTTTTTTTATCATCAACAAAGGTCGGAACAGAGAACTGGGACTTTCACTAAATTTTTAGATGTTATGACTTTCTTTATGTCCAGTTGCTAATTTTAAAAAGTTGTAGTTCTTGTCCGCAACTTTGCTATCAGGCAAGGAGAATTATAGCTTTTACCCGTCTCTAAATACTAGCAGCCACCAAGACCTACAGAAAGGCTAGCCTGGCCTCTTGTCCTCACTCAGATGGGGCTTGGCTTGCTGACTTGCAAGAGGGAAAGTGTTGGGTGCTGCAGTCTTCCACCTTGAAGCTCTGTTGAACTACATTCATTTCAAGAGAGATCATTTTATAAAACCAATTCAGTATGAATGAGGTCCCTGTGGCTGAACCATTCTATAATGGGTAATATCCTAATAGACAGTCATTCACATTATTTTAATACATTCTTTTCTATTATCAGGCTTTTGGTATAATTACCACTTAATCAAATGTCACTGAGTGTCCTAGATATGGTAATTTATCTGACTTGTGAATAATTTCAGGTTGATGAAACATGATAGCAATACTTTTAAAACTTTTTACTGACTTGAGCTACTGGACCTCAAGTACATCTTACTGAGTGATCATTTCCGTTTTTCTTCTTTTTACCTATTTGTGGTTGCAATACCAGCATTCAAATGGCTAATGGTTTGCTCTTCTGTACTTGGTAATTAGCCTGAACAGCCATCAGATATTAAAAGTATCCTGGTGACT
The DNA here is from genome assembly GCF_024542745.1 of Macaca thibetana thibetana. Classification (NCBI taxonomy): domain Eukaryota; kingdom Metazoa; phylum Chordata; class Mammalia; order Primates; family Cercopithecidae; genus Macaca; species Macaca thibetana. Next base: position 86,995,913 of record NC_065594.1, read on the forward strand.
GTTTATGGGTGAGTCTGTAAGCCTCTGTCCTTGCCATCCCTCTTTATAGAGTGGCACTCCAGCTGCCAAAATCCTAGTCATCCTTCAGATCTCAGTTTAAAAGTGCTTTCCTTTTTCCTTTTTTTTTTTTTTTTTTTTAAGACAGGATCTCACTGTGCCACCCAGGCTGGAGTTCAGTGGCACGATCACGACTCACCACAGCCTCAACCTCCAAGGCTCAGGTGATCCTCCCACCTCTGCCTGCTGAGTAGCTGGGGCTACAAGCATGTGCCACCATGCCAGACTAATTTTCATAAAGATGGGTCTCACTACATTGCCCAGTGCCCAGGCTGATCTTGAGCTCCTGAGCTCAAGGGATCTGCCCACCTCGACCTCCCAAAGTGCTGGGATTACAGCTGTGAGCCACAGTGCCTGTCCGCTTTTCCTAAACACCCTTTGATTTCTTCCAACTTTTCATCTCCTGCAAAACACACACACACACACACTTTTGTTTAACTGTCACTATTATTTTCTGTAATTTCCCTTTCCAGATTCATCACACTCATATTCTCTGTGCGTAGTGTATTGTAGGTGCTTACAACAAACTTTTCTAGTAGTTTGTTCAAAACATTTTAAAAAATAATTTCTAATTTATCACAAGTTAAACTCCAAAGTGCAACTGGTATGAGTTGTTCTCCCATAAAGCATTTTCCTTCTGTTACATAAAGACACTTTAAGAAATGGCCTTGACAAACCTTTGGTTTCTCTGCTCTCCTCTCTCTCTTCTATTGAGATACAGTGTTTTGAAGAAACAGAATGCATTTCTAAATGAATAGTACAATGCCTCGATCAATCCTTTTATCCATGTCCTGGCAAAACAATTTTCTAATCTCAGTTTTTAAAGTAAGAAATAGAGGAATAATCTTGCAATCCATAGTCTAAGCCTCTAGGTTTACAGCAGGAAATTAGGGTGACAGCACTTACGGTTTCCAGGCTCAACCATAGAGTGGCGGCCAACACTATCAAAAATTTACCCCTTTTGCAGAATCTTGAGCCATCACATCTCCAATGCAAACGAAAAGGGGTTTCAGGAAAGAGACTAACCCAATAGGTCTACCAAAAATGTTGTAGCTAGGCTTTAAATTAGAGGTACAGTGTTTCACCAGTGTGACACTGCAACATCTTAGATAATATCATGAGGAAGAGCATCCCAACGAGTTATCAAAATGAGGTACAGTGTTTCCCCAGTGTGACACTGTAACATCTTAGATAATGTCATGAGGAAGAGCATCTCAATGGGTTATCAAAATCAAGACATGTGCAACATTCCAGAACAAACGTGTACCAGAAATATAAAATAAGTATAATTCCTTAACACAAGGCTTTAAACATAAAATTTGTTAGGAACTGAAAATACGTCTTCTGGAATTTAGAAGAGCACAGTTTAAGAACGAAGGCTTAATGAGCAGTAGAGTTTGATTTAATAAAAAAGATTAAAATCTCAATGTAAGAATTTTCTAGAAATTCATATAGCAATTTAATAACAAACGGTGTGAAAGGAGCACTCTACCTAAGTCATGGCAATCTGATCTCAACTATCCAGGGACCACCAGGTTCTGACACAGATAAGGGTTTTCCAACAAGCCTCATTTTCACCGTCCAGCAGCTTCGCTCCTGGGAATACCTGGCGTGACTCTTTAATTTACTTTTCGAGAGAAAGAAATTGTCCTTACAGATTTTATTGCCTAACTTTACCTTTTAAAACTTTAGACGGTTTCTGTCCTCCCTGCTTCATTTCAGATCATAGGATTTGGGGAAGTAAGGTTTGGGAATGAAACATTTGATTTTTGCTTCAGAGTCTCCTTTGGTTCTGGAGAACTCAGGAGGGATTACTCAGGGAAAATCACTTAGATCTCCCTGCCCAGAATGGACCCTAGGCTCAGGCCTCCTAGAGAAGACTGCATTGAAGAGCTACACAAGGCACTTCAAGGCTGTAGCCTTTGTTAAAACCACAGTCTGACTGGAAGGCTTGTGGTATAAATTGAGGCTGGTTGCTGCCCCCAGAAATGAGAGGAGCCGATGTGTTTATTTTGGTTGTAATGATGAGGAATTTGAAACGTCATCTACTTGATGTCCAAAGAGAAAAGATGTTGAGAAATATATGAACACATTATCTCCATCATATTTAATATTCAATATTCATAAATATCATAACTGAATATTTAAATTTCTATCTATATATCTGGTCTTATGAAATCGATGAAATTGTGGGGAGTCACACTCTGAATCAAACTAATTCTCATTTGGTTCTCAATTTGGGTAAAAAAACACAACAAGATAGCTATTAGTTTATATTTATAACCCAATATTAGTACACACAACATAAGGGACACTGGATATTTTGGGGTTTCACCCTCTTCCTAAAATGATGTTTCAAATACGGAATTATCACATAAGGTCTTTTTTCACAGACTCTAGTCCTGTGTGTTTTTGCAAGCTGTGGGGCTGTGTCACCATAGTTACAGAGGGATACTGGAATAAATGTGCTTCCAGGAATAATTGTTTCATATTTGTGTACAAACAGCTGAACTGCATATTTCCATTTCAAGTGCGATCAGTCCAAATTCAAACCCTGTCATGAGGAACACCATAGAATGCTCAAACAAGAATAAAAATGAAGATTTATGCTAACAAAATTCTTTCAAATACATGAAAATGTTTCTATTATCTTATCTTCTTGTGCCATAGTCTTTTTCTGTGTCTGCATTTATCTTTTCTCTATTTTTGAATGACTTTTTAAAATAGTTGACTATAACCTGTTTCATGAATTATAGGAATGCAAGATGGCCCAGAACATTTACAAAATAGGTAATAATTGCAGTGAATATAGATTAGGATGGTAAAAGAGGATTAAAAACTACTAATAGTAACAGTTTTAAATATTTACTTTTTCTAAAATTGTTTATGGAAAGATAGTAAATACATATTTGGAAACTTCAACTTTATAATATTGAATGAAAATGACTGTTTCAAAAACCATTTTTTAGCAGTTAAATTTCAAATTTAACATTTTTTTTCTGGTATTGTATCACTCTTAGTAATGTAATATTTTGAAGACTGTAGTACAATCGTTCAATTGCTTGTCAAGACTGAGAATCAATTTGTTAATAAATAATAGAAATATTTTAAGAGATAAAGGCAATGTTCTCATAGCACTGTAATGTTTACCATGTTCTTATGATCCTATGCTTTCCTCAGAGGACATGAACCATAGAGGAAACCCAGTCTCACCACAGTGTTTCACAACTGGAGAAACAGAGGCCCACAAAAATTAAGTATTAGGTGGATGTAAAAGGAATTGTGGTTTTTGCCATAAAAGGGATGGCAAAAACCGCAATTACTTTTGCACCAATCTAATACATTGTAGACGTTTACATGGTTAACTAGTAGCTGAGCCAGTATTAGAATTTTGTTCTCCTGACAGTCATTCTAATCTGTTTTCTCTATTCTTTATCATGAAATAACAATAGGATTTAGATAATTGTTCATTAGAACATGAAGCAATTTTTACATAATAGATATAATTTTCTTTCAAATAGAGAAAAATGTTATGCATATTTGTAAAGACTCAGAAGGGATCAGACATTTAGAAAAGAGAATAAAAATGTTTATAAATGTTTTTGTAAGACACTATAATTTTATATACCCTAAAATATTAACTCTTAGATCCTGAAGAGCACATATTTCAAAGGACATCAAAATAGTCTATGAAAAACCAAGAGCAAAATTCACTCAACATCCTATGTATACTGTTTACTTTTGAAAATAGAATTATTCATAAAATATTTTCTTTAAAAATAATTGCCAGTAAATTTAAATTACATTTCAGTGAAAGAACAATTCCTGGATATGAACATTAAGGCGTAGTGTCTGATATTAGGTCTTTGCAAACAAACCCATTTTGTTTATAAAACAACTAGCTTTTAAATGCATAGATTATGTTAAAGTAGCAATCAAGACCCCACTTTCAAAAACATTCATTTATGAGTTCCATAACAACATTGGAATGACCCTTCTCTCCCCACTCAAATCACCCAGCTTGCAGAAGGGGGCAGAAACACATTCAGTGGTGTGCCACCTGCCATACAAATAGAGAATTTAAGCATAAAAGGGAATTACATCAACACTGCTTAGACAGTGAGAAAAAAAATCTGCAAAGGAGCAGCAGGAGTAGAAAAATACAACTAGAGGGTGTCCTTTTTACTTAACTGTGATAGCTGACAGAGCTACAGCCGGAGCAAAGCCCTTTCCAGTGCTGGAGGCGGACCTGGGTCAGTGGAATACAGACCCAGTCTCTACTCACAGCCCTTTAGGAGCAGCTGTGGGGCCAACATATTTCTACAGAAACAACTGCTTAGATTGAATTCCAATTTGCTTTCCAAAATGATTTAAAAACAATATTAATGGGATTCTATTTCTGATAAACAATTTAAATAAAAAAGTAAATTTAAGAAGGTACTGCCTCTTTCTCATGGTAGTTATGCTCTACAAAGTTACTGTGAACACCTAGTAGTGGATACAGAGCCATTGCTCCTAGTAAATTACATGGATAAGGTCCCACGAACCTTTGTTCACATCTAATTCAACCCATCAGCCATCAGTACATCCTTTTTTTTTTTTTTTTTTTTTTTTTTTTTTTTTGAGACAGTCTTGCTCTATGGCCCAGGCTGGAGTTTAATGGCATGATCTCGGCTCACTGCAACCTCCACCCCACGGGTTCAAGCGATACTCCTGCCTCAGCCTCCAGAGTAGCTGGGATTACAGGTGCGTGCCACCCACACCAGCTAATTTTTGTATTTTTAATAGAGATGGGGTTTCACTATGTTGGCCAGGCTGGTCTCAAACTCTTGACCTCAAGTGATCTGCCTGCCTCAGCCTCCCAAAGTGCTGGGATTACAGGCATAAGCCACTGCACCTGGCCTACATCCTTGTTTTATGACTGTTTCTGATTAAAGACACCTGATTCAACATATAATGTTGATTCATGAACACTGAACGCACGGCCAACGAACTATAACCCATGCCTAAATGAAGCTTCTCTAACACACACTCTGTAAGCCACATCACAGAATTCTTGGGCTTAGGAACACCAGACAGTGGTTCAGCACTCCACTTGGGAGTCATTTAGACTATAAAATCACCAACAAAAAGCACAAGAAATTAGAAAAACATGGTACTCATAGGCTTCAAAAAGGATGCATGCTTACAATATGAGAGCTGGACCCAGCCAGCAGGGAGGGTATGGTTCTGTGCAACCTCAGATGGAGACAGACCTGTGGAGGGACCCACCTTTTTTCACTGCTCTGGGCATGTCCATGAATGACAGTGGAAGTTCCGTGAGTATTGATGTGGGGGGCAGGTACAAGTAAATTTTAGCAAGTCGGTGAATTCACAACTACAAAATCAGCGAATAATGAGAATTGGCTGGATCTGGTAAAAGACCAAATACTCATATACTTGAGCTATTTTAAGGAGGTTGATCCATAAAAAATGCATACTAATGTATAGTGTCTTCAATCCCAAAGCAAGTGAAAGTCAAAGTGAAAGCAATCAGCTGTTACTTTCTCCTTTTACCTGAGGGGATAGAGAATGTTTTCAATTTGTAGACGGGATCATTTCTGTTCATTGACATGGGTGGTATTTTCCTTGCTATTCACAAACTGTGATTTGCAAGTTTCAGAATTTCTCACTGATGAATAATTCAGAGAAAAGGATGTATCTTTATTTTTGTATATTTTCCTTCCAGTTTCCCTTAAATAAAGGGAATGTATTATGTTCATTCATGCCACTGTTTCATTCATGAAGTTATGTTTAGAAGTAAAAAAAAAAAAGTCTCAGAAAATTTAGAAACACACATTTTAAAGGAAACTAAACATAAATTAACTATTCTTATTATATTTCAATTGCTGTGATGGCAGATCGAATTCAAGGAATTCAGACATTTTGACAAACCTTTATTAAGTATGGTAATAATAGTCTAAGATTTGCATAGAGGGACATCCTTTTCACGTGGCGCGCTCTTCCTAAACAGAAACCCCAGAATAGGAGTATTATAAAAAATGCTTTATTGGTGAATCTGATCACCTGATTTGCTCTTTCAGTTGAGAATATCCTGCCCAAAGGACCAAGGCTGAGGCCCAGCTTAGCTCCTCAGCTCAACCCTCCCTTTTGTATTCTGAGCCTTTTCCAACCCCTCCTTTCCAAGCACTCTGCCCAATGAGCTCTGGCTCTCTAGAAGGTTCCTTCTCATCTCTTTGATATGCACATTCTTCCAGATCTTTTACCCTCTTAATGAGAGAGAACCTTTAGGAGTTCACCAGTAGTAAGGTTATTTTTTCCACAATGAAAAGTGAAAGGTGGGGGTAAAGGTTGTATTTAGAATGTACACACAGTTTTTTCTTAGTAGAAGTGGAGTCCCTATTTACATTGACAGCAAAGATTTTTTTTTTAAACTTTTTAACTGGCTCTTCACACTAATTAGCAGCAGTTACTCTCGTATATGGGGGGAAATGTAGTGACTCCTTCAACACACGACTGAGGAACACAGTGTAGGATTGCTCTCTAAGTTCTTGTCGAGCCTGTCAACTTGATGGGTGCTTTGTCTTGCTGGGTGAAATGAAAAGCAATATTCTCAGGCTCAGGAAGAATTTGGGATAGAGGCTCACGTTACTGCTTGTTATTGGTAGTGGTGTTTTTTTTTTTTGTGGTTTTGGCTTTGAGATTTTGAGAGTTGCCATCAAACATGAAGAGAAGATGAGAACACCTAAAGACTTCTGAAGTCTTTGTGATCTCCTCAGTACCATGGTCAGGATGAAGTGCAGAGGATGGATTTGGAGAGAATGCTATTCCCTCCTCATCTGCCCCACACCCAGCATCAATATGCTTGCACACAAGCTCTAGACGAAGTCCTCTGCTAAAGGAAGGGAGGATAAGAAGGAACTAGGCACCACTTTCCATGGTCTCATCTTAAATCTGCTGGAAGTTAAAATTAGTGGTTTTGGCTCTATGAGAACATCAGATTCCTCAGGCCTTTGTATTAAGTGATACTTGACACTTCTATTGGGCACTGCCATTAAAACAGCAACTCCTGAATCCCTCATATTATCTGTACTGCAAATAAAACTGATCAAGTGTTTTGAAGCTATAACTAAGCTTCACCAGTCTTCACAGGTGCCAGAGAAAGCACGTATAAGACTTCCTATTAAAATCCACAGAGAAATGACCTTTTCCATTCTTACATCTAAAATTGAACATTTTCTTTTAATTTTCCACCACTTTAAAAGTAACTTAAAAATCCCAATTGTGAGGCATGTTTGTGACTTTTTCTTGGCTGTCTCAAAAACTGTAGCCATTTAGAAATATAATTGATTGTACTTCTTTTAACCTCAAGCAAGGCACACTCATTTTTCCCCTTTCTGGTAAGTGATAATGTACTGTTTCTATTCATGGGTAAAATCACGATGGGCAGCTGGAAAAGGAAAGGCAGATGGCCTTGGCCTCATTTGCCTCTACCTACCTTTTCAGTCGATTCTATCCCATGATACAACTCTAGAATACGCTTTACCCTAAGTGGGATATTGGGATACATTCACTTCACTCAGAAATGTAACTTCTAAATCTTATCTGGATCCTTTTATTAGTTTTATAAATTTCATCTTTCCAAATTCTAACTAATTTTTTTTTCAGTTTTAGGAAATGCATTTTTTTTTAAGTAAATCATCAAGCTAGTACGTCAGGGAACTGTGAAGTGATGGTGAATTTCTTGTACTTTTTCTCTCTCTTGCAAAATTAATCTCTTACTAGTATTTCAAATCTAATATCAGCCAGTCATGGTGGCTCACACCTGCAATAACAGCACTTTGGGAGGCTGAGGCAGGCAGATCACTTGAGGCTAGGAATTCAAGACCAGCCTGGCCAACATGATGAAATCCTGTCCTCAAAAATACAAAATTTAGCCAGACATGGTGGTGCATACCTGTAATCCCAGTTACTCTGGAGGCTGAGGCATGAGAATCACTTGAACCCGGGAGGTGGAGGTTGCAGTGAGCTGAGATCGTGCCACTGCACTCCAGCCTGGGTGATAGAGCAAGACTGTCTCGATGATGATGATGATAATAATAATAAAATCTAATATCTTCACGAGTAGAAAAATCAGGAGATTCACAGTACACATTTTAAAATAACTGAATTCTTATCTATATTTATTTGTTGATTGCTAGCAATGCAATAGCCACTGGAGTTCTAAAGGAATATGCTTCCATTCTACAGAGGAGAGAACAATCTTTGTTTCTAACATTATCAAGAAGACAAGTTGGGCAAACTCACACACTCTCAACCAACCCCGTCTTCCATTTCCTCTGTGGTATTAATGGGATCTGAATGTTAATTTCACGTGGTATAAAATTGTGAGTAAAGCCCATTTTCAGTAGTAGTTTCTTTTTCTTATTAGGAAATGATCCTGAAAATAATCTACAGTCTAATTATAAATTTATGTTTATAAATGAATCGATTTGAAGTGTCCCCAAGTCATTTTATTTCCTCCTTACTGTATTATACAGTTACAGCAGGATCAAGGCAGAAAATGAGAAACATCTTTTGAAGTGGCTGTTTCTAATAAATATTAATCCATTCATGAATAATGATCAATTGAATGAAAAGAAATTCCCCCCAAAAAGACAGAAATCTCTTAGAAACCAGCATTGTCCTTCTTTTATCCCAAATAATAGGTTTTCCTTAAAATAAAAAAGATATATATTCTTTCATTCACCAAAAAAGAAAAAAAAGAAGAAGAAGAAAAGAGACTCTTTTGGCCACATGATGGCATGGCTTGTACCCTGGAAAATGTAAGTATCTGGGTGGTCAGATATTTGTTCTGTTGGATCAGAAAGCCTCTAACTGGTTTTTTAGAATGTCTGCTATGGATTTCCAGTGCTCAGACCCAAGTGCAATATGAAAATGCATAATTCTGTTATGTCTTTAAATACAAAGTTTGATTACTTTGCAAGAGGATAAAATTTACTGTGTAAATTCTTAAAACCCAGTGTTATATCTGTATTGCTTTCAAATATAACCTTTTTAAACATATATGTTTAAATTCTCTTCTTTCTTTTAAATGTATCGTCTATCTTTGCAATTCTTCAGGGAGTTGAGATGTATTTTGGGGCTTATTGATTGCTGAGGCTTGTTGAAATGTAATGTGTCTCCTAAGTGCCATTAATGCTGATAAATAAGAACAGATGAATACTTTGCCTTCACATCATGCCTGATATTTCACCACTCAACACTCATGTCCCTTCATGCCCTTAATCCTATGAAAGCTATTTGAGGCCATTATTGTATAATTTCCTCTGTGAAAAAGTCAAGAGCTGGGAACTGACCAACTTGCACACAGAAAAGAGTTAAGGAAAGTATTGAGGGATTAGGGATCATGGGTGTATCATAGCACATGTCAAGATTTTGGGGTCAGACAGATATGAACATCAGTCTTGACTCTACCACTTACTAGGTTGGTTGTTGCTTAACGTCTCTAAGCCTCTATTGTCTTATCTATGCAATGTAATAATAATCTTTGCAGATTGCTAAGAAAAGTAAAAATAAATATACATCCGTACCACTCTGTCATGCAAATAATAGCAATATAAAAAATTGTAGTGTCTGTGGTTATGCTGGGAAAATCTGGCATTCATCACTGACTAAAAAGCTGTTACATACAAAGTGTCATATTTCATCCACTATATGATGTGTGCATTTGCATATTTTAACGTCTCCAAAATTAGGATGTTTCTTAGTGATGACATCTTGTTAAATTTAATGAAATGCAGTATAATCCTTGTCTACTTCACTTGAAATAATAATGAAAAACCTTTGCTAAATTTGAGCTCTTACTATGTGCTAAGCACTGAGCATTTTACATAGATTGTTTGAACTAATTCTTAAAATCCACATGGGGTAGAACCCCTTTATGTAAGAGGTTAAGTACCTTTTACATGGTTGGTGCCTGGGTATAGGGAGCTGGAATAGGGGACTGAGTACAAGTATGGGAAATGTGGTATAACTGGGTTGCCTCTTAACAACAATGTGATTTTAGGAAAGCATTTATCCTTTCACCCTTCTCAACAATAAAATAGTGTAAATATATTTACAATAAAGTCACTGGACTTAGTGACTAAGACATGTTCTCTAGAGCTAGGCTGCCTGCCTTTGAATAGTTAATTGCCACATATATGACCTTGACCATTGATTGACATAACCCCTCCAAGTAATTGTTTTCCCATCTGTAAAATAAAGACAATAATTGACCAACCTCATGGGTATGCTGTGAAGATTAGACACATTAGTATTTGCAAGCTCTTAGGAAAGTCCTTGTTACCTATTAAGAGCCATTCGAGATTAACTTCTATTATTATTACATAATAGAGTTGTGAGGTGTAAGAGGAATTGTTTGGAAAGTATCTGATGCTATGTAATGTTGGACCTGTTTGCCCCACGTGTTTCCTGAAGATGTGGGTACAAAACAATTGTAAAAATGTTACAGCTTGAACTCAAGACATCTAGTAACTGCAATGAAATAACCTGAAATTTATTTTATATTTTAAAAATCTTTATCTTATTCTCATTTTATTGTTGTTGTTGTTAGCTTTGAGACTTATGTGTTGGGTTTATTTTTAAATGTGGTTAACTTTCCCTAGGCACTGAGGGAGAAAGCAAAGGTGCTGGGTTGGTCAGACCCTACTCATCTCTTTGGCAATGTTTCTCATGTTTTAATGCACGTGTGAGTCATCTAGTAGGTTTGTGAAAATATAGCTCCTCCCACCCACCACCTCTGATTTTGTTGGTCTGAGATAGGGGCCTGCAAATTTGCATTTGAACAAGGCACAAGGGATAGTGATGCTGCTGGTCCATAGACCACTCTCAGAGGAGTCCAGGACTCCCCAGAGCTGTCGTACAAAAACCATACCCCAAAAGGAGCAGAGGAGTATGTGATTTCTAGGAGCACTGGCACAGCGTCCCACATGTACATTTTGGAGAACTAAGGTTACCGGCAGTGGATAATTGCATCATTTATTTTCTCAAAGTGAAATTCCACATTTTACTTCCCAGTAATGACAGGCCATTTCTCCATTAAGGCAAACACCAATTTTCAAAAATAAGCCATTTACTTTCTCCTTTAACTCTAAATAGATTTGTACTGTTCTCAGAAAATATTGTGCTTCTGACCTTTACAAGTTGTGTGATCAATAGAAATGTTATTCTATAGATCACAAACATACACACAAATATACATATATTTCCTAATTGTGTTCCACTATAAATTTTATTAATTAAAAAATTCCTTTTTCAATTCTTTCATTATATGTCCTATTCCCAAGTAATTGTTTGTCATTTGAGGCTAGACAACATGAAAACAGATTTGCCATGTAAAAACTGCTAAAATAAAGGTGCTGCTGACCTGCCTATTTCAAAGATGTGGGACTTATCTGTGTCTCCTTCCCGATCTGTTACTCCTCCTCTGTTTGCCTCTGGTTATATACATTCCATTAAATGTGTCACTTACATTCGTTTCTTTCCTTTTTTTTTTTTTTTTTTTTTTTTTTTTTTTGAGACAGTGGCACAATCTCAGCTCACTGCAACCTCTGCCTCCCAGGTTCAAGTGATCAACCTCTGCCTCCCAGGTTCAAGTGATTCTCCTGCCTCAGCCTCCCAAGTAGCTTGAGATCACAGGTGCCCACCAGCATGCCCGGCTAATTTTTGTATTTTTAGTAGAGACACATTAGGCTTGCTGGTCACGAACTCCTGACCTCAAGTGATCCATTAGCCTTGGCCTCCCAAAGTGCTGGAATTACAGACATGAGCCACAGCGCCTGGGCTTTCTTTCCTTTAAAAAAAAAACATATATATATATATATACACACACATATACATACACATACATACATACATATAAAGCTAGAAAATAAAATGTGAAAGGAAGAAAAGATTTACAGGAAGAGAGGAACAATTGTGTATATCTGTGGCAGTGGAATACAAATAGAGTCATTATGTTTGTGGGTGTTCAGGACCATGAGACTGCATTCAACTCCACTGTCTCCTTTTCATTTCCACTGTGGCCATCCGAAGTCTTCATTTTGTCCATTTTCAGTTTCAGTGTTTTAATATTTTCTTTACATTCCTGATCTATTTTTCCTCATAAATTCAATTTTAATAAACAACGTTATCTTAAATAAGCTACTCTACTTTATCACAGACTGCAATGGGACAGCCTTTCAACAACCACCTCTGTGAAGCTTGTACAAGTCATATGAACACAGCTCTGTAGCCCAGAGAAGAAATTTAGGTGAGATATTTGGATCTGCAGAATGCCAGCCAATTTGTAGAATCAAAGGTAGTCAGAAAGATTCAAGAAAAGTATTGTTACTGCCCAATTTTTTCGTCTCCTAATATCAGCCCCCGACCCTAGAACACTTGCATATATCTTTCTTTGATCAACATGCTGGATAATGGCAGCGATTTCTAACAGACATTTGGTGCTAAGGACAGAAGGCCTAGACTCTATCAATTGACAAACACAGGAGATGTCTTTTGACTGGACGAAGATAATACTTCCCATCAGCCTACTTTGATATAAGTAAGACAGTGAGGGGACTGTCTAGGTGGTGGAGTGGTCTTTCATTTTTGGTATGCTTGAAAACATAGGATGCAATGGAGAGGCACAATGAGCACAGTTAGCTTATGCAAAGCAACCGAAACACCCTGTGTGTGTGTGTGCATATGATCAAGCCAGCCTCTTCAGTGTCTTGCACTGCTGTTAAGAGGGGAGGTTCCAGGGTAAGACTTTCTGAGTTTGGATTCCTACTATGCTGCATGACCTTGGGCAACTTATTTAACTTCTCTGCCTTGTTTTACTTATCTGCAAAATGGCAAAAATAATATTACTCGTGGAGGTGGTATTAAAATTATATGTATATCTAAATTGTGCAGTATATAATACCTATATATATACACACACACTTGGGTACATATATATGATTTGTTGTATATATGGGATATACATATATATATCATACATTATCTATAGTATATACAGATAGAGTATATATTACTTACGCATTATATATTATCCATCTATAATGTGTGTGTGTGTGTATATATATATATATTTATAGGCTTTTTAATCTTCACCACTACCCAGGGTAGTATTATTTCATATATATACATACACATACAGAGATAAACTATATGTGCAGATATAAACTACACACACACACATACATACACTCACACATATATACAGTTTAGAATGTTTCTCACAGAGAGTAAATGCTCATTAAGTGTTTGATAGCTGGGAAATATCAAGGGTTCGATACGTAGCTAATGATTTAACTCTATTACCAAAACAACTAGACATTGCCATCGCCAGCCAAGCAACACAATTAGCTTATCAAATACTATAGATTGTGCCATAATTGGTCCACATGCCAATATCTGCCAAAGTAGTTCATTCATTAGCCATAAGCAATCCAAACCAAGAGAATAAAGACTAATGGAACAAACAAATCATTTGTATTTTCTATAAGCTTTTTTAAAAGTGGTAATGGCAAGAGCTAATGGAGACAATTCAAATATAATATAGTTTATTAAAAAAGTAATTCTACACAGTTGAGTGAAATTATTTTTGGCAAAAACAAATTGACAAAGGGACCAGATAGTAATAACCATGTTCTTAAGTATATTTTCATTGAAATAATTTTGTATTAAAATGTTACGAAACATGAAAAATGCCTCAGGATGTCAATAAGACACTGGAAGAGTAAGTCCCAGTCCTTATTTCCACAACAATATACAGCCAAAAAACTTTTATGAGAACTCCAGAAAGCAGAGAAGCAGCAGCAGAACCATGGATGAGTACGACGGTGAACAGCCTTATTGAAACAAATATACAGCATATGCAGATGCCATTTGTGACATCAATAACATAAAACAAGGGTGGAGAGATACAAAAGAGTAGAGTTTTTGTGTACAATTGAAGTTAAGTTGATAATGGCTTAAAATCAATTATTATAACCATAAAATGTTTTATGTTAACCCCCTGGTAACTATAAATAAAATACCTATAGAAGAGATATAAAAGGAAATGTAAAAGGAGTCAGAGCATGTCCATACAAAAACAACAACAAAACCAATGATTCAAAAAGGAAAGCAATAAAAGTGGGGGAAATACATGTATCTAACATCAAAGCTCTCAAATGTATGAAGGACAGAAGTGAAGGGAGAATTCAGCATTAACACAGTAACAGGAGGAGATCTTAACACCTCACTTTCAACAATGGATAGAACAATCAGACAGATGGTAAGTAAGGAAACAGAGACTATAACGACATTATAACGAATTGAACTTAACAGACATGGATAAAACACTCTACCCTACAAAAGCAAAATACACGTTTTTCTTAAGTTCACAGAGAACGTCTTCCAGGATAGATCACACATTAGCCCACAAAACAAATCTTAACACATTTAAGAAGACTGAAATCATACCAATTATCTTTCTGATCACAATGAAATAAGAAATCGATAGCAGTGGGAAAAATGGAAATTTCACAACAATGTTAAAATTAAACAGCACACACTTGAACAATGGAGTTAATAAAGAAATTGAAAGGGAAATTGATGTAGTTTGACTTGGTCCCCACCAAATCTCATCTTGAATTTTCACATGTTGTGGGAGGGACCCAGTGGGAGGTGATTGAATCATGGCGGCAGGTCTTTTCCACGCAGTTCTCATGATAGTGAATAAGTCTCATAAGATCTGATGGTTTTAAAAAGAGGAGTTCCCCTGCACAAATTCTCTCTCTTTTCTTGCTGCCATCTATGTAAGACGTGACTTGCTCCTCCTTGCCTTCTGCCATGATTGTGAGGCTTCTCCAGCCAAGCGGAACTGTAAGTCCATAAACCTCTTTCTTTTGTAAATTGCCCAGCCTCAGGTATGTCTTTTTCAGCAGCATGAAAATGGACTAATAAAGAAATTTAAAAATATCTTGGGACAAATGAAGAGGAAAACAACCTAACGAAGCTTATGGGATGCAGCCAAAAGCAGCACCAAGAGCAAAGTTTATAGTGGTAAAAACCTGCATTCAAAGGAAAGATCTCAAATGAATAAACTTTATACTTCAAGGAATTAGAAAAAGAACAAAGCAAACACATAGTTAACAGAAGAAAGGAATAAACATTAGAGCATAAATCAACAAAAGAGAATAGAAAATCAAGAAGAAAAAAATTAAAAACAGAGTTGTTTTTTTGAAAAGATTAACAAAATTGACAAACCCTTATCTAGACTAAGAAAACAAAGGAAGACTTGAGTAACTAAAATCAGAAATGAAAGATGAGACATCACAATTGATGCCAAAAAAAATGAGATAATCAGAGACTACAGGAACTATATGCCAGCAAATTGAATAGCCTAAAAAAATGGATATGTTTCCAGAAATATAAAGTCTACCAAGACTGAACTATGAAGAATTAGAAAATCTCAACAGATCTATAACTGTTAAGAAAATTGAATCAGTAATCAGAAATCTCCCAATAAATAAAAGCCCAGGACCAGATGGCTTCACTGGAGAATTTTATGAAACATTTAAAGAATAATTGCCAATCCTTCTCAAACTCTTCCAAAAAACTGAAGAGGAGGGAAGACTTCCAAATTCATTTTATGAGTCCATCATTACTCTGATACAAAAGCCAGACAACGATACTAACAGAAAAGAAAATTACAGGACAATATCACTGATGCATATTGATGCAAAAATCCTTAACAAAATACTAGCAAATCGATTTCAAAAGTACATTAAAAAGATTAGACACTGTGACTAAGTTGGATTTATTTCTTATATACATGATGGCTCATATACAAGAATCAATCAATGTAATACACCACATTAACCAAACAAAGCACAAAAATCACACACTCCTCTCTATTGATGCAGAAAAAGCATTTGACAAAATTCAACATGCTTTCATGATAAAAACAATCAACTAACTAGGTGTAGAAGAAAATTACTGTAACATAATAAAGGTCATATATGAAAAGGCCACAGATATCATTATACTCAATGGTTAAAAACCAAAAGCTTTTCCTCTAATATCAGGAGCAAGACAAGAATGCCCACTTTTACCACTTCTATTCAAAATGGCATTGGAAGGCCTACCAAGATAAAATAGTAGAGAAATATATAAATAAAATCATCCAAGTTGGAAAGGAAGAAGTAAAATTATCTCTTTTCACAGATGAGATAAACTTACACATAAAAATCCCTAAAGATTCTACCAAAAAATTGTTAGAACTAATAAAAACAAATTCGGCAAAGTTGAAGAATACAAAATCAACTCTCAGAAATCAGTTGTCTCTCTATATGCTAACAATGAACAAACTAAAACTAAAGAACAATCTCAGTTACAATAGCATCTACATACACACACGCACATTGCTGAAAGAAGTTAAAGACATCAGCAAATGAAAACCCTTTGTTCATGCATTGGAAGACTTATATATTAAAATGTTTATACTCTTCAAAGCAATCTATAGATTCAATGCAATTTCTATCAAAATCTCAATTGCATTTTTTACAGAAACAGAAAACAATTATAAAACTCATATGGAATCTGAAAGGACCCTGAATGGCCAGAACAATCTTGACAAAGAAGAGCAAAGCTGGAGGCCTCAGATTTCCTGATTTTGAAACACATTGCAAATTAAGAGTAATTAACAGAGTATGGTATTGGCATGAAGACAAAGACATAGACCAAAAGAACACAACCAAGAGCCCAGAAATAAACTCTTGTATATATGGCCAAGTGATCTTTGACAAGCATGCAAAGCCTATACAATATGGAAAGAAGAGTCTCTTCAAAAAATTGTACTAGGAAAACTGGATGATCATGAACCCTTATCTTACACCAGATACAAAACTAAGTCAAAGTGGATTAAATACCTACATTTAATACCTGAAACTATAAAACTCTTAGAAGAAAACGTAGTAAAAGAGCCTCATGATATTAGACTGGACAATGACTTATTAGCTGTGACTCTGAAAGCACAGACAGCAAAATATAAAAATAGACAATGGGACTACACCAATCTTAAAACTTAAACCTATGATTGAGAAAAAATAGTTCCCAAATCTTTATTGGATGGAGGGTTAGTATCTAGAACTTACAAAAAAATCTTGCAACTCAACGACACAAACAGTAACAATAAAAATCAACCCAAGGAGCATATAAATTAAGAATCTGAATAGACATTTCTCCAGAGAATACAAACAGATGGCCAACACGCATATGAAAAGATGCTCAACATCACTAATCACCATGGAAATGCAAGTCAAAACCACAATGAGCTATCACCCCATACCTACCAGGATGGGCAGCGTAACACAAAACAGAACAGAAAATAACGCACGTTGATGCAGATGAGGAGAAACGGGAAACACATTGCGTACTTTGTTGGGGGCGGAGGGGGGTAGATTGCAAATTGGCACAGCTATTATGGAAAGCGGCAAGAAATGCCCTCAAAAATTCAAAATAGAATGCCCATATGATCCAGCAATCCCACTTCTGGGTATATATCCAAAAGAATTAAAAAAAGGATCTCGAAGAGATATGTGCATACCTATGTTCACTACGGCATTATACGCAATCTCCAAGAGGTGGAAGCCACCTAAATGTACATCCACAGACGAATGGATAAAGCAAATATGGTGCATATGCACGCAATGCAACATATTCTGCCTTTAAAAAAGGAAGTCCTGTCATGTTCTACAACATGGATAAACCTTGAGGAGATCATGCTAAGTGAAATAAACCAATTAGTAAAATATTGCATGAATCCACTTATATATGACAGATGGTTATGAAGTAATCAAACTTATAGAAAGTAGAGTGATGATTGCCAGGGTCTGGGGGAGGGTCAAATAAGGAGTTGCTCTTTAATAGAGGTAGCATGTAGTCATGAAAGATGAAAAATTCCTAAAGACATTTTGCTCAATGATATGCATATAATTAATACTGTACTGTACTATTAAAAACTGCTAAAACAGTAAATTTATGATATTTGTTTTTTACCACAGTTTAAAAAATCCTTATTTGATGGATCTGTTACCCAGTCATATGAGAACAATCTAAATTATTATCTTATAGTTAAACCATAAACAGATGATTTTTAATATTAGAGTATGTAATCTGAGACAATTGCATATTTTTTCTTCATTCTGGAAAATTGGGAAGAAGGCTCACGATTTTACCAATGGCCTTTAAAGGAATATTTATATTCAGAATTAGGTTTGTAAATTCTGATTTAAATTTAAATTTTCTTATTTTTTTTAAATTAGGGGTCCACTTTTTAAAATTAGAGCAATGGTAGATTATATTTACCTTCATGTCAATGAAGTTATAAAATAAAAGTGTTCATATTTTTTAATGGAGAAAGGTACCCACAGGAGCCATAATGAGGCCCTGGGACTGGGCACATTTCTTTAGTTTTGTCAGACTCTTTTCCAAAGATCCTCAAGTTGATGGCTTTCTGAGGCATTCTGCCCCATCTGCCCTGGGGTCCTGTCATCACTCTGTGCTAGACATCAGGTGTTCCTCACTTGCCCAGGACACCGCCAATCATGTAGCACTCTTGCCTTTTTATTCTTCCTCAGCCCTGCTGAAACAAGCACCCTGGGGCATCTTACTCAGAAATTTCAAGGTCTAAAACTCTCTGCTTTCCTAGCACAGCAAACACAACCAGCCATGCTTTGAGTTTTGAAAAAAGGTATGCAGAATAGTCCATGTAATCATCACAAGCCTCAGACAGGCTCTCTTTATTCAACTACAGTACAGTCTATTTTAAAATTCCATCATCTTCTCTTTCACGGGCCGTCTATCCAGCCATGTCAAGTAACAATGAGCAAGAAATGCCCAACTGTGAATCAATGATCCTATCCTCATTTCTGCGATCAAAATAATACATTATGCAAAAGAAAAAGTCTGTGTTAGGTCAAATGAAAAGAAAAACACACTTTCTAATTACCAACCATACCTCTGTGAGGGCCTGCAAATATTGTACTTGTGCTAATAACAAGTGTAAACTCAGGCTTCAACAATGTCCACTGAGCATGTGATGACGATAAGAGTTCATTATTGGTTGCCCGTGAAATGTTCCAAGCTTTTAAGATGTGTGGGTATTATGACGCAAATGCTGCCACAAGAACGGTCCTGACCCAGCAGCGATTCTATGCTAGCCTGGTCTTGGGTCCCGCTCGTCACACCTCTCCGCAGAAAGCAGAAAAACATAACCATCCCTTTGGATTCTAAGGGTCAGAGCCATGGACGTTTTCCCCAAGATATCTATTTCAGAATATTCTGGTTAGTTTGTTAGTTGCCCTTAGTTATCTAAAAACATTTCTCAATTGTTTTGAGATTGCTTGAAACTAGTTTTAAATGTTATTTTATTTTAGTTCTGTGGAAAATACAAAAGAGCTTCTGAATGTTTGATAGGCTGACTATTTCAGAAGAAAATTAATAATATAGTTACTGTGTACTTTACGGATCAAATAATTTAATTTAGCTCTTTTCTAAATTATTGGATTTTTTTAAAGAAACTTCATTTGCCTTGAAAGTGTTACGTTCACTCAAAAGCAAATGTAACACTTTAACAAATAGCAATAATTGTGTCAAATTATTTGGAAAATTTAAAATGCATATAATAAAAATCTTAATTTTTTTAAATTTTACTTTAACTTCTGGGATACACGTGCAGAGCATGCAGGTTTGTTATATAGGTATACATGCACCATGGTGGCTTGCTGTACCTATCAACCCATCGTCTAGGTTTTAAGTCCCATATGCATTAGGTTTTCATCTGAATGCTCTCCCTCCCCTTACCCCCTACCCCCTGGCAGGCCCCTGGGTGTGACGTTCCCTTCCCTGTGACCGTGTGTTCTCATTGTTCAACTCCCACTTATGAGTCAGAACATCTTAACCATTAATAGAGTGTTTATCTCATTTAGTGACAAGTCATATATTTTCAGACAAAGCAGGCATTTAATATTTTAATGGTTTTTATAAATATGTAGTATATTTTTATATCATTTAAAAATATAAGAATAAGAATCATTGAAAGCTGCCACAATTCAACCGTAACATCTTGCTCATTACCGTTTGCTTCATGTTAAACCTCTCTTCCATTTCAGATGCCAGCAGCTCCTCCTTTGTAAGATGCAAAGATGCCAATAGTGGATCCTGCTCATTCTTCAAGAGCGTGTTTTTACTATCCTTTGGCAAATGAGAAATCAAGCTGAGTGTTATAAATGACACAGTCGCTCCACTACCGCACACTGTGTGTGGTGGACACCAGTCATATACAGAACATTTGGCATTCAGAGACATCTGTGAATCACAATTGTGAAATAGGATTTCCTGGGGACATTCTTATTAGCTTGATTCTATCTTACATTTTGTAGCCTGTGCATTTTCAGATATTTCAAAAGAGAAAAATCGCTTCTTTCTTCATTCCCCTCCTTCCCCACCTAGTGTCCTCCGAATGCCCAACTCACGGCTCCTGGCCTTGTGGCTTATCTCTGTGGCTCTTAAATAAAAGTGACATCTGCCCCTTGTTGACATCAAAGGGTCCTCAGTTCCTAGTGTGTCCCCTTGGAGAGTAAAGGTTTTGTGGAAGGCACAATTACTTGTGCCTTGAGACGATATAAGAAACTGAGGGCCGGGTGCAGTGGCTCACTCCTGTAATCCCAGCACTTTGGGAGGGTGAGGCAGGTGGATCACGAGGTCAGGAGATTGAGACCATCCTGGCCAACATGGTGAAACCCTGTCTCTACTAAAATACAAAAAATTATCGGTGCACAGCTGTAGTCCCAGCTACTCGGAAGGCTGAGGCAGAGGAATTGCTTGAACCTGGGAGGCGGAGATTTCAGTGAGCTGAGATGGGGCCACTGCCCTCCAGCCTGGTGACAGAGTGAGATTCCATCAAAAAAAAAAAAAAAAAAAAAGGAAGAAAAAGAAACTGAGGTAGCTGGTTTATCTCCTCTCTGGAAGAGAGCCATAAGTAGACCCTCCGACCTATTCAAGATTTAGGTGTTATGTGTATCCCTTGTTTATGTTCTCTATTGCGGCGGTTCCCAACCTGTTTGGCACCAGGAACTGACTTCGTGGAAGACAATTTTTCATGGACCAGAGGGGATGATTGTTTTGGGATGAAACTGTTTCACCTCAGATCATCAGGCATTAGAATCTCATAAGGACCCCACAACCTAGATCCCTCATATGCGCAGTTCACAATGGGGTTCATGCTCCTGTGATAATCCAATGTCGGCACGGATCTGACAGGAGGCCGAGCTCAGGCGGTAATGCTCCACAGCCTGCTGCTCACCTCCTGCTATGCAGCCCAGTTCCTAACATGCCATGGACCAGTACTGGTCCTTGGAACTGAGGGTTGGGGACCCCTGCTCTATTGTATGATAAAACAGTTCTGTGCAATCAAGACAAATTCAGTTACTAAGATTCAAATGTATTTTCATAAACTTAAATGTGCAATAATATTTCAACTGAGTTCCTGTAAAAAAATTAAAAAGCTTTACTACTGAGCCTCATGGGAGCACCCATAGCAGGTGTATTTTAAGTGCTTCACATAAAAGCAATATTCTTTTTAAGAGTTTAAAAAAATAGCTCCTCACACAGCAATAAACCTGTTGCTAGTCCTCTTTTCAATTGCAAAAGAGAGACTTAAAACAATCAGTGAAGCTGAGGGGACAGCTAGTAACATTAGCTTTGAAATCTCATGCTAATCCTACTACAAGATAGAGAAAAACAAATAGACGTTTATTTGATTATGCATTATTGCATATGTTAGATGATTTGTCTTACATATGTCTTCATTGAGGCAGAATGATTCTAATATGTGTCTATTTTTCCCTTTTCCTGAGTGTTTCCTTACTAGAGGTATTATTTTGATTGGGGATTTTTAGGCTATTACAGTGGTTCTCAAAATGCATCAGAATCACTCAGAGGGCTTGACGATGCATAGATTGCTAGCCCCAACTCCAGATTTGCTGAATGTGTGGGTCTTGGGTAGAGACTCCAGAAACTGCATTTCTAACAAGACCAAGTGACATCAGGTGACACTGATTCTGTAGTTTGACAATCACACTAGGAGACTACTGTGATATGACAACCACCGAAGAGTAACTGACTTCAGCTCAATTCTGCACATCTGGAGTCCGTTAAGTGATCCCATGCTAAATGGAGACATCATTGAACTCTAAATTATCAGTAACTATCAAGCTTTCCTCTGTTGCTGAAGCAGCTATCAGTGGCCGGTAAACCTTCCTATATGCTGATTTAGCTTGCATAACAAAGTCTGGTGATAAATGCAAGATAAATAAGTCCTAGAGATCTGTTATGCAATACGTGTCTCTGGTTAACAATACTGTGCTGTATACTTAAAAACTTGTTAAGAGGGTAGATCTCACGTTAAGTGTTCTTATTGCAATAGAAATAAATTGTGAAGGAGATTGTAGTGATGGTGTGAGAGTTGCAGATACCAAGATGAAATCACTCTTTTCAAACCCAAATAAAATAGGGCCAGAAATGCGTGAAGGAGAGGAGGTTCACGCTTACATGTCTGAGATAAGACCGGTTTCCCAGGACTTTCTCCCCTTTCTCATCCTTCACGCATCTCCTGCTTTGATAAGGCTTATCACAGACATTCTTTAGGACTGCAGTAATGCAGATAAGATGCTCCCGGAAGAACACTTGCCCAGTAACAGCATCTCCACCAATGAACCGACAACAACTCTGGCTTTGAGCCTCTGGAACCAATGAACTCTGTTTCTAAGCAGCTTATGCAAATCTCTCCCTTTCTGCTAATAAAAGCTTCCCTCTATCCTTTCCTCACCGGATGCACTGGTGGCATGCCATTCTATCCATTTCAGATTATAATCCTTATTTCTTATTCCCGAATACACTCAACATATTTAGAGACAATTTTCTCTAGTGTCTTTTTTTAGGTTGACATTGTCAACTGAGGAATTGCAAGGTTCATACATTGGGAGAGGAGAGCTTCATTTCTTAGAAAGGGTTGCAGCCTGCAGGCTGGCCATCCTGACAGACTGGGAAGCCACAGGCAGAAACCAGAAGCAGGCACTTCAAAGGAGGGAAGAGTAAGATAAGCATTGATGCTAAACAGATTGGCTAAGTACGCGTATTCAACAGGTTATTAGAAGGGCTATGAATATTTACGGAGGGGGTCTGCACCTCATAGTGAGCAAACATGCTTGTTACATATGTCCTATATTCACTTTAGGGTGAAGGCCTTACATTTACATGTATAAAAATTCGGCTGTGTATGTCAAAAGCTGAAATGGATGACACAGAGAAACCCTGTGTGCAGCCTCTGCAAACCAGCTAGCATCACTCCAGAGTCAGGAATGCTCGTAAGTTGTGTTTCATGGGAAGGAAAGTCTAATGGTAGTTAGCGAGGGAAGGAGTATAATGAGGTGTGTCTGACCTGCTGTTCCATCATGGTCGGGAACTATGTTTTTCAGGTTTCTCTGGGGTCCCCTTGGCCAGGAGGGGTTCATGTAGTCAATTGGGAAGCTTAGGATTTTATTGTTATTTCTCAACAGTGTCGTAGTCAGTTTGGGCTGTTGTAACAAATTATCATAGGCTCAGTGGCTTAAACCACAAACATCATTTCTCACGGTTCTGGAGGTTGAAGTCCAAGATCATGCTGCCAACGTGGCTGAGGGCTGGTGAGGGCTCTCTTCCAGGTTGCAGGGTGCCAACTTCTCCTTGTGTCCTCACAAGGAGGAAAGACGGCAAGAGAGCTCTCAAGTCTCTTACTGAAAGGAACTAATCCCATTCACAAGAGCTTTACCCTCATGACATAATCATGTCTCAAAGCCCCACCTTCTAATGCCATTATTAGGGCTCAGAAAGCAGTAACTCGAAGACTGGCACTTTGAAATAATAACACTAAGACTGACGGGCCTTAGCTTCCTCACAATGAAGGTTCCTCTAATTTTTGTCTTGTCCCAGCCACCCCAAATACAAGAAGAGACCCTTTCTTTGAGATTTCCTTATTTGACCAAGAAAGCCTCTTTCCCAAAGGCATGAAATTGTCTTAAGACTTCTTCCCTAGGAATCTCATCAAATAACCAGGAAAGATTAATCTCCAGAGAAAAGACTGGGTCACAGTGCTTAGATTTTTTTAATCTATTTTCTGAGAGCAACCACAAGAGATTTCCTGGGGAACTTACCCGCATAACGAGACAACCTTTGTACCCATGCAGCTTCTCCCCTCACCTTCCTTCTGCCTCCTGACCGTTCCCTCTCCCTCCTGATTTACCACTTCTCAGAAGAATTGTCTGCAGTCCTCATCCCCCCACTTCCCTATGGGAAAGGATACATAAGCTTCTCTAACACACTGGATGACTAGGTAGTCACTCTGTCACCTTCCCTCCTGCACACTAATAAAATTGTATTAATAAATTTGTATCCCTTTCCTTCTATGCATCTGCCTTATGTCAGTTTTTCAGTGAACCTTCAGAGAGCAAAGGGGAAAGTTTTCCTTCAACCCTAAACCATTGCATTGGGGGTTTTCTAAATATAAATTTGGGGGAAAACAAGCATTTTAGTCCACTGCAGATGGAAATTTTCTTCTGAGACTTGATGCACCATGATAAGCCATATTGCCACCTGGCAAAGTTCTCTAATCAATAGCTGTCTGTCTTGTGAAAAGAATCACCAACAATCTCTTTTTAGAAGTACATGTGCTTCATAATAATGTGGACGTTCATAAGAAGTTCATAATTGAGAATTCAGAAGTTCATACTAATGTGGAAAGGGTCAGAAGAAAAACAAGATCTGCCTGCTATAAGACCCAGCCAGTGAGGACTTGTGACTGACAGAACTGTGAGATCATAAATTTGTGTTGTTTTAAGTCACAAACTTTGTGGTATTTTGGCAGCAACAGAGAATCAGTCCAAGTGTTGAGTGCTCCTGTACACAAACCAGCAACTATGCTAGATTTAACCAGGGTGGCCTAATCTCTAACACAGGAATAATCCATTAATTTGTTAATAAATGCACAGATATTTATTCCTATACTTAAAAAGAGGAAGACTGGAAATAGCATTGATTGAGCACCTAGTACACGCCAGGAATAATTCTAAATGCTGAACATTTATTGGTAGTTTTACTTCTCATAACAACCTCAAACTAGATGAGACAGCCAAAGTTCTGAAAATATAAATAACTGCTCCAATTCACACAAAAATCAGAAGCTGATTCATCTCAATATCAAAGCCCTAATTCTTCAACTACAACTTAAATTAAAAGAAGAGCTTCAAACTATAAAATAACAGAAACAGCATTTTATTTGGTATACATACTGCCCTAGCTGTGTGTCACTGTAACTTGTGGACAGGGCAGTGCTGAAGGAAAGGCATTATGAGCCAGCTGGACTTTAGCAGGGGTGGAGGTGAGAACCAGAGACAGTAGATTCGCATTGCACGACATGTGAGAAGTGGTACTGGGGACCCTGGGCCATGCAGGAGGAAAGCGTAAAGAATCAAAAAGGTGTGGTGGAGAGAGAGGAGAAAAAAACTCAGAAACCTGGGGAACTGTGTGATGGTCAGCGAGACAGGAGTCTACTCTTGGAGATGAGGTGGCTCACGAGAATTTTGGAGGCTCCCAGTTTGGACTTCAGTTGCTGTAGTACCTTCCTAAGACCTTTGGTTCCTCAGTAAAATCCCTTATATTTATAAGCTATTGTGGGAGAGGGTTTTGTTTGTGTAAAAGCCCCTGATAAGTTTGGGCTTCCCACCTGCAATGGCATGAGGTCCAACAGCAACTGCTAGAGAAAGAAGATTCCAGAAAGTAGAAGACATGAGAACGAGAACATGATCACCCACCCCAGCTGAGGTCCCCAACCCCAGGACGTCACTGAAGGTTTGGAGAGGACTAAGGATTTCAGCAGGGCATGGATTTGAGACCTTCAAGTCTGGGAGGGAGGCTGCAGGGGGCATCTGGGCACTGCCAATCTTTGTTCTCAGTGATCTTTGCTTGTGGGCAGCCTAGTCTTTGGGCCGGTTGCCCTCATCCATCTGGGGGAGGCAAGTTACAGCAAAGTGACAGGTCTCACAGCAAATAGTCTCTGCACAATGAGGTTTGCAAACCCCAGTGTTACAATTTGTCATCTTAGGGGACAAAATGTAGCCACACACAGTAATAGAGTTTTTAAAGCAAAAGGGAAAAAAAGAAGGGAGGAGGGCAATGAATTAAGTTACAAGGTATTCTGTGGAACATTATGCATGACACTGGGTCTCTAACTCTAGTTTGATAAATCTTGGTCTTGTAATCCATTAATTGTGACAAAATGATGACAGGTTCTACAAAGTATTTATTCTTGAAATTTCCAAAGAAGATGCCTATTGATAAGGTTTGGCTCTGTGCTGCCACCTGAATCTCATGCAGAATTGTAATTCCTATTGTTCAGGGAGGGACCTGGTTGGGGGTGATTGGATCAGATTTCCCCCTTGCTGCCCTCATGAGTGTGAGTTCTCGTGAGATCTGGTTGTTTAAAAGCATGTGGCACTTCCCCCTTCTCTTTTTCTCCTGCTGCCATGTGAAGACTTGCTTGCTTTCCTTTCACCCTTCTACCATGACTGTAAGTTTCTTAAGGCCTCCCCAGTCATGCTTTCTGTACAGTCCGTGGAACTATGACCAAATTAAACCTTTTCTTCATAAATTACCCAGTCTCAGGTAGTTTTTCATAACAGTGTGAGAATGCACTAATACATCTGTGCAGAAAATGTTGACTGGAAATTGAGGAAAAAGAGAAGATGAAAGATTTTAATATGGTAGGACATCTGTTCTTAAGCAGGGTATGTTAGTGCATTTAATCATTGTTAGAGTTTCTGGCCCCTAAAAAAATAAAAAGAAATCTAGGATTGTTGGCTGCCTAACTTCTGTCTGAAAGCTGTCTTTACTATGTCAAGTTATTGCTTTTCTTAAAGCCTGTGAGTTGGGGCCCTGGGTACCCACTCCTTAACAAACACAGGGGCTGATGTCATGCTGCTAATACAGGTACAGTCAGCAGAGTTTAAAACCTCAGAAACGTCATAGATTTTCTGTGAAGCTCTATAGGTGTGACCGCTGCTCTGAAAGTAACTGTATTTCAACACTGATTCATATTTATAATTTAGTTCTTAAAGATGATTTTCACTAGATATTTCAGGATATTTGAATCTGTATCAGATTTAACAAAAATATAAATCTACAACAGCACAAGGATGCTCAATAAACTAATATTTAAATATATTAAGTGTATACAACAAAAGAGAAACTTAAATCTCGAATGAACTCAGTAACAAAGTGATTTGCTAAAGCTTAGATGCTTTTCGAGTACCGTATAACACCCAAGAAAACGTAAATTGCTTAGAAAGCAAAATGACACTTTGGGTAATCTTAACTACAAACTAAGACATTCTATCTATATGATTTTTCTAGTACTTGTTCCTTAGTCTGCTGTTTTCCTCAATTCATCCCCTATCCCTCACTTAGAACTCATTCTTAAGAAAGGTGATATTAAGTACACCGACCATGCAGTTCCCTTCACCAGAGCAAAGTTTTAGACATTAAGGGACTTCAAATAGTAACTGGCGTTAGTAGTTTTTTGAAGTTTATGATTCAACAGAAAACAAAAGTAGCTAAAACTCAAATGAATAATTCTCTTGTTAACAAGCATGGATAGGGAAATGTTCTGTTGTGGAATCAACCAGGGCCAACACATTTCAATACAATTGCCTAACTCACTATGAGAAATGTAGTTGGCCTTTGAACAACAATTTGGAAAACAAATGTCAACCATACACAACTTACTGTTTCTGCTTTATCTGGGCCTTTACAGTGTTACCATTCTACTGTTTCAACAAACATTTAGGGAATAATATGATAGTGGCCTGGTCATAGTACACATCATGAGGGAAAGGAGGATAAATCAAACACAAAGGGTCCTGAAATCCAATGGAGAACACAGGAGATATAATACAACTGCATTAGTCCATTTTCACAGTGCTACAAACAAATACCCGGGACTGGGTAATTTACAAAGGAAAGAGGTTTAATTGAGTCATAGTTCCACACGGCTGGGGAGGCCTCAGGAAACTCAAAATCACGGCAGAAGGCAAAGGGGAAGCAAGCATGAACCTTCTCACATGGCAGTAGGAGAGAGAAGAGAGCAAAGGGGGAAGAGCCCTTTCTATAATCATCAGGTTTAGTGAGAACTCACTCAGTGTCATGAGCACAGCGTGAGGGAAACCGCCCCCAGGATCCACTCATCCCCACTTGGTCCCTCCCCGACATATGGGGTTTATGAGGAATACAATTCAAGATGAGATTTGGGTGGGGACACAGAGACAAACCATGTCAACCATGTAGACAGCAATAGCTGCCTTAGGAGATACGTGTGTTAACAACAACAGCAACAACAAACAGACCTTACAGCAGGTCCTCAGAGAGAGAGAAGTTACTTCTGGTTGAGGGACCAGGGCATGCCTTATAAACAGAGTAGCTTTGAAGCATTTGAACAGATAAATGAAGAGGAAGGGCATGGCAAGAGAAGGATCCCTTTTCTTTTTTCCAGCACTTCATTCACTCTTATAAAAAAAAAAAAATGTTGCTACTAAAGAGCTGACACATAATCTGGAGATAATAATGGCAAATATTTCCATAAATTCCCTGCAGAAAACAATGCAATATCATATGGACATAAATTAGAGACGTTAGTTTAATGAATCATTTCTTGAAGGGTTTTCAAACAAACAGCACAGCAGGGCTCACTGATACTTCAGGGGTCACTGTGAGGCTCTCCAGGGCTCATCTTGTATCAAGTTTAGATTGATAATGATTTCAGCATCCCATTTGGGCCATGCATAAAATATGCATTTGCAATAAATAAATGACTATATATAATGAATATATGCACACACGTGCATATACATATTTATATACACATACATATATGTGTGCATATAGACATGTGTCTGTGGATATATGTGTATGTAAACACATATACACATGCATGTTTCTACCTATTTTATATACATAACATATATACATATATATTTATGTGTGCGTGTGTTTAAAATAAAGCCAACTGTTCTTACAAGTGCAAACTCTGGAAAAGACAACTTGGACTGATTCTTGGCTTTATCACTTTCTTGCTGTGTTACCTTTAGAAAATTACCAACCTCTCTGAGCCTTAGGCTTTGAAGTTGCCAAGAGAAGAGTAACATGATAACTGCTACAAAAAGTACTTGAGCTTCAGTGAGATCCAGGTGAAAAACACCTTGCAGTGCATGATACTTAGTAAGTGCTCAGAAATAGACCCCATCAAAATATATTGTTAACCTCATTTATTGGCTATGTAGTCATGTCTACCATATTATAAGAGATATGGAAGAGATTTGGGAAGCAAATTGAACTGTTTGGAACACTTGGCCTCATTGTATAAGAAGGTTTGAAGAAGAACCCCCGAGAAGCATATTTTTTAAAGACATCCAATAAAACACAGTGTTGGAAATTAAAAATGCAATACCTTCTGCCATCATCAGAAGAGTAAACCCTATGGATGAACCCTGAATCACTGAACTCAATATATTCTGCAAGTGGATCTTATCAACATTCTCCATGTGACATCTTGACATCCATCACAATATGCATGAGTGAAATGTTGATTTTGGTAAGTCCCATGTATTTTTCCTATTTACACACAGGTTTCTTTGGGATTGGGTGCCAAGCAATGGGGGAACGTTTCCTGTTGGCAGTTACTCTTTATGAACATTTCAACCACAAAAGCGTACTCTGAAAATGCCACTGTTTTTTGTTAGTTTTCAGTTTAAAAGCAGCTAAAACTTCTGGACATTTTTGGAGATCCTGAACTATTTTTCCAAGTCTTCCTTTAATCTTATATTCACTACTCTCACGGAAGCCTTCACTCCAGGTCGGCTGGTCCAGAAACTCCTCAAAACATGCTTTGAACATTCCCCTCCCTGAAATTCTGTTCATTCCTCTGTCACTCTTATAACTGATTCTTCTCTTTTTCCCAGATCAAATCATTCTCATCTTTTTCTCAGTTCTGTTTCTCTTGCTGCAATTTCTCTTTGGACACTCAAACCTACAGTGAATATCTCTCATGTCAACATTCATATATGGCACCACAGATTTGCTGTGTATTGTTAACTGATTTATTTTTTGTCGGTCATGTCTCTTTTATCAGACTCTTGAGGTCTGAGATACTATGGTCTTTGCCTTCCCTTCCCTCAATGTCTAAAATAGAAAGATGCATTATCTAGCTATATTTATAAGTGGTGTTACTGAATATGCCTTTAAAAGTGGCCAGTTAATAGATATTAAAGAAATATTAATATTCTGTCATATTCATTACAAAAATTAGAGTTTTGCTCTCTAAAAGTTTTGTTTCACTTTCCGCCTTCCTTCATTTCCTCCCTCCCTCCCTCTCTCCCTCTCTTCCTTCCTTCCTTTTGATTTCTCAGTGTCAGTTTCTCTCTAGTTGAGGAACCAAATAAAAAATGTTGCTGCCTCTAGGGGGTGGCATTTTAATAACTTTTTAAGTGGGGTCTAAATCAAAGAGCCCTTAAGGGCTTCAAAGATTCTGTCTTTGTT
The DNA here is from genome assembly GCF_024542745.1 of Macaca thibetana thibetana. Taxonomy (NCBI): domain Eukaryota; kingdom Metazoa; phylum Chordata; class Mammalia; order Primates; family Cercopithecidae; genus Macaca; species Macaca thibetana. Next base: position 87,026,690 of record NC_065594.1, read on the forward strand.
AGTCTGCCTTCAGAACAGAGTGTGTGTTCCCAGACAACAGTGGCAGAAGGAAACTATGCAACCACCTTCAATTATAATTTGTTCATTTGCACCTTAATGAATGAATTAGTGTGCCACATCAGTTCTGCTCCACTGTCATGATAAAACTTGCATTTATATAACCTGTAGTCATTTTTACTATGGGCACAAGGGAAAAATTGATTTCTGAAGTTGATGAAAATAAATAAGTTATGCTATTGCATAGAGATGAGAATTTGCAAATGACTTGTGGCAACATGCAAGAGACAAGTTGCAATTAAATACATGCCAATAGAAATAATTGCTTTGATGATGGCTGCTATGGCACTAATAAAGAGACAATAAATGTAGGCACTTGTATGCTTTTACAAGTAGATAAATTGCAGTGGAAATAAAATGAATCAGAGTCAAAGGAAGTGTGTATAGTCGCTAGTCATTTCTGACTCAATAGCAAATTAGAGCCTAAAATTCATTTAAACTGCAGCACAATTTCCCCTAAACCACAACACTCAGATCCCCAAAGAATTCAGACCCCAACTTGTATTACTCTTCACTTCAAGATCAAAAACCCATTGGAATCATCAAATTCATTTGAGGAAAAACTACTAATGAAACATCTCACCCTGTCGCATCATGAAAATTGGTGGATTCTTAGTTATTTGCCAAGTTCAGCCAATATTTTTTTAATTACGAAAAAATTCAAACATATAAAAAGAAAGTAGAATAACAAATGAACCCTCACTTATCATCACTCAACTTCAACTCATACCAAATCCTATTTAATCTATATTCCTACCGCTTTTTCACACTCTGGATTAATTTGAAGTAAATAACAGACATTATATTAATACACTTCATTTGGAAATCATATTTTAAGCATAATTCTCACCTAAGTATCACTGTCACAAACATAAATTAAATACTTTAATGTAATCAAATTGCCCTGATCACATCATAATTTTAAATAGCTTGTTCAAACTAGAATGCAACAATTGTAATAGGCTGATTTTTAAGTCTTTTCTAATCTATAGCTGCCTATCTCTTTCTTTCCTTCTCTCCTTTCTCTTATTCTCTTTTTCTCTGTATCTTTTTCTCTTGCCATATTTTTGACTAATAAAGCCTACTATTTTTCTTGCAGAGTTTCCTAGAATCTTAATGCACTGCTTACGTATCAGTGATGTTTAATATGTCCTTTCTCCCATATTTCCGGTAGGTTTGTAGTTAAATGTAAAGGTTTGATCAGTTTCAGGTTCCATTTTTCTCAGGCAAGTGTTACACATATAAAGATATTATTTTGTAGATCACCAATGGATCAGCAACCCAGAGCTTGCATTCTTCACTTCCCAATTCATTGTCCAGCAGTCTATTACCATAAATACATGCTTAGACAGATAAACAGAAAGCTACTAACTGCTTAAGTATCTAAAGCTACTAACATGCCTAAGTATACAAGTAGGCTGGAGGAATTGAGGGAATGACTATGGAAGGAAGTGATCTTTCCAAGTCTTGAAGCCTATTGGTGGAGGCTGCTGCAGGAAGTTCACTGAATGAACAAGACACTTGACTGGCTCAGGAAATAGTAACAAGTAATTGGAAATTTGACTCTGTTGCTGGTGGGTAGTGAAGGAACAGAAGCATCTACATATATGTAGACAGTACATGTGGTAAAATACGCGGAGAAGACATTCAAGGCAAAAGCACGGTAGGGGAACAAAAAGATCTTAGAAAGAATCCAGATTTATGGATCTGGAAAAGAAAAATGAGCCATGGAAAAAAAGTAAGGGAGTAAAAGAACCAGAAAAGCTAGAGAAGAAATAGTGCTGGAGGAAAAATTTCCCATCAGAAGATGATGTAGCACAGCTGGTTTTGCAAAGATGTAATAATAAGGTGAAAAGGGAAGGAATTAATATTTGTTGTGAGTCTACAACTTTTTATTTAAATCACACAGTAACCAAATATATATTAAGATCTCCATTTATAAGTAAGAAATCTAATTAAGGCTTTATCAAATACAGTCAGCTTGGCTGGTGATCCCCAACATGGTCAGCTGTTCTCTGGTCTGGGCACTTTCTCATCTCGTTGAAGTTAGGCAAGGCCAGATGATTCACTTTAGGCAATGGATGGTGAGTAAAAGAGCAGGCTCAAAGCATTTAGAACCCAGTGTATGATTTTCTATGCCTTCTTCTCCTGTCTATGAAAAGAAGAATCCTTGTTTTGAGATGTTCTGAGGTGGCACCATCATAAACTGTGTCCCTGAGAGACTAATAAACAGAAGTCGCACTGCCAGCCTGCACTGCACATGTAGAGATGGGGGGATTCAACTCTTATTTTCTTAAGCTACTGAAATTTGGGAGCTGGTTGTTACTTGAGCATAATCTACCTCATATTGACTGATTCTCCAAATGATAAGGTTACCTGATGGAAGGGAAAAACGGGGTCAGGTGGCAGCTCTGATAATGATATTCATGTAAACAGGAAGGAATAGTTGCATTCATTTTCTAGGGTCTGCTGTAATAAACTATGACCAACTGAGTAGCTGAAAACAAGAGAAATGTATTGTCCAACAGTGCTGGAGGCTAACAGTCTGAAATCAAGGTGCTAACAGTCTGAAATCAAGGTGCTGTCAGGACTACGCTTCCTCTGAAACCTGTAGAGTAGCATCTTCGCTTTCCTCTTCCTGACTTTGGAGGTATCAGGCAATCGGTGGCATCTCTTTAGTTGCAGCTGCATGACTCCAATCTCTGCCACTGTTGTCACTTGGCATTCTCCTGTGTGTCCTCTTCATGGGGCATTTTCCTCTCCTTATATCAGACACCAGTCTAATCAGACTGGATTAGAGCCCACCTTAATGACCTCATCTTAACTCGATCATCTGCAAAGACCTTATTTCCAAATAAGGTCACATTAACAGATTCTGGGGGTTAGGACCTCAACATATTTTGTCAGGGGGACACAATTCAACCACAAACAAGAGTCTGGAGGGATGTGGAGTTCCTATGATCCAGCAAAGTGCCGTGTCCCCTTTGAAAACTTCCCCGTAGGTGAGTATGTACCTGTCTGAGTGGGCACACACATGGAGCAACCATGTTGAATGTGAGTTTTTGGCATGTCTATAGTAGGTGGAGGGATTGGGTTATCTATACAAACCTTTAGGCACATTATAAAGGTAGAAACTCTATCTTATATCCCTTTTCATAGAACTATGATGTCTCCAAGACTCAAAATATTACCATATAATAATTGGGATTATAAAGTGAAAAAACAGATCTTAACCAGGAAACAATAGAACCCATAAACAATGCCTGAAATTCTACTAGAATAATTAAGTCGTCCAATACTAGGCATGTTTGAAATTGCATATAACCTTATTCAGAACACTGTGTTGATTCTGGATGAGGTTGCTAAACTTGGTTTATCTGATTTGTTCAGAATAATACATGGTTTTGGCTGGGTGTGATGGTTCATTCCTATAATCAAAGTGCTTTGGGAGGCTGAGGTAGAAGGATCACTTGAGCCTAGGAGTTTGAGATCAGCCTGGACAACAGAGTGAGATCACGTTTCTACAAAAATAAAAGTAAAAAAAGATTATTGGGGCATGGTGGCACATGCCTATAGTCCCAGTTACTCCAGAGGCTGAAGTGGGAGGATTGCTTGAACCCAAGAGGTTGAGGCTGAAGTGAGTTGTGAACATACTACTGCAGTCCAGCCTGGGTGATGAAACAGTGAATGGACTGTTTAAATCAAAGCAGTGAATTAATTTAATATTAATTTTTAAAAGAAGAATATATGATTTTGTTTTTGGCTTGCTTATGTTTAAGGTCCACAATACATGAGAAAATTTTTTGTCAATTGAAAAACCGGCTTCAAAATTTGTACTAAAGATTTCTTGGATCAGAATTTCCTCAATGGTCTTGATAAATAAAAGCATAAAACGTTCTGTTTTGTTTCAGAGGGAGGCTGCAGTAAAATCCAGTTCATGTTGTGTTTTCTAAGCTTCTCAAGAGATGGCGAGAGGTAACTTTGGGTTCTGAGTGATTGACAGGTAGCTGCTTTTACTGAGAATGTGTAGTTGAGTAAGAGTAGGAATAGGCATAAATAAAAATGAAGTAGCATGGGTTTTTGCTCACTGCATTTTCTGAACATTCTCATCAGTCTGTGCGTAATAAGAAGGTAGAAAATTACTTATGTTTTTAGTACCATTCATAAGATCATATTTGGAATATTTTTCTTTTTACTGAGAAACAAAAGCTGTTCAGTATTGTTTTAAAGTATCTTCTTTTTATTAAACAATTGATAGAGCTTCCAATGCTTAAAACATTTGCATAGCATGTCCATTCATGCATTCAAAAGCATTTTGATAAAGGGATCTAATTTTGATCTAATCATCTTATATATGAGCATTTATTGATCTTGAACAACAAGATGAAAATTAATTTTTTCGATGATTATAAAAGCAGGGAAGACACAGTGCCATAGCTGTGTGGATGTGAAATGCAAGGCATGGAGTGTACATTCAGGCTAAGCCCATCTACATGTGTAACATATTAAAGGGGTGAAAACACTGGGAGTGACATCGTCAGCATTGCTGAAACACGTTTCCTGCCAACTGCCCCATCTTCACTTTGGTGTTCAAGGCTGTCCAGACATGGAGGAGTGGGGTCTGCTCCTACGCTCTTTGAGAACAGAAAAGCCAGGCTGCTGTGTTCTCAGCACCCAGCGCAGTGACTGCCAGAGAGTGCAGACCCAATACACCGTATGTTATAGAACAAATAAATAAGTGATTTAACAGTAAAATGTGGTTTTTAAGTAAAGGAGTTAACATTTCCCTTCGGCTTCATCTTAAAGGTAAAGGATCTTCACCGTAACACAGAAATGGGGTCAGACACAAGCATCTGCCCCAAGCTCATAAGAGCCTGACAACCTGAGCTAGGATAAGGTGATTTTGACATTGAGGGGAAAAAAAGGCACATTTCACCAATATCTGATTCTGTGAACAACTTCTTTTTCTTCCTTCTTTCTTCTCCTCTCCCTCTCTCCCTCTTCCTCTCACCCTCCTTCTCCCCCTCCTTCTCCCCCTCCCCCTCCTCCTCTCCCTCCCACTCCCTCTCCTCCTCCCCCTCCTCCTTCTCTCTCTCCCTCTTCCTCTTCCTTTTATTCTTCCTCTTCTTATTCCTCCTCTTCCTCCTTCCCTCCTCCTTCTTCCTCATCTTTGCCTCAAACAATTACTAATTGCAAGATCACTTGAAAATATTTACCAACGTATATGATGATTAACATAATTTTATTGTGAAGCTGGTCAGGCCACATTTGAAAAGGCACAGAAAAAGCCACAACAGCAGAATACTGCTTTATAACCTACTAATAATTTATCAGCTGTTAGGGAAAATGTGAATGGGTGGTCTCCTGCTTAATTAATTTGGAGAGGAACCTGAATTTCTCTCCAAAGTTCAGTCCTGAGCTCTCTCCTATACACTTTTCCTCTGACAGTCCTACCGAGAAACTTCAAGCGACAAATACACATCTCTCAGTTCAGTGTCCTTCCTTCACTTTAGGGCTTTGTCTCTAAACTTTCCAACCCAAAGAAACATGGAAAAACTTGGAGAAGCAGAAAAGAACAACACATGTATGGATGTCGCAGTTGTGGTCTTTTGTTGTTTTGATGGTCCTTATCAAAACTTACATTTCAACAGTCCCAGGGAATGGTTACTGGGGAATGGTTGACCTATTGCACAGACATTTTGACTACTAAAGAGATTGTAGTATCCCTGCAGTCTCATTCCATTCCTGGGCTGAGTCAGACGGTGAATGGACTGTTTACATCAAAGCAGAGAGATCCTCTTTTAGAAATATCACTAATTAAATATATCCTCTGAGCTACAACATCATCGGCTTAGCAAATACCCTCAAACTGCACTAAAATATATTTTGCCTACTCCTGTTCACTATGCAGCATTACTAGCTCCCACAGACTGCTTGCCTACATGTCAAGCACCTTGCTATTTTAGGTTAGAATCTGATGAAATTGAAAGTTCAATTAGCAAGCAACAGTTAGATGACAAAGCCTCTTGTGGGCTCTGTTTAGAATTTCCCTGTGTGCTAAAAGCAACAAATTAAGTTATGCCACCAACATAGAAATCATCCTAATGCACACAAAGACTCACACAGAGTGATGATAAATCAGAATTTACTTTGATAGAAACAATAAAGTCATTCTTAGTATATGCAGAGACTCAATGCCAGTGAGAGACAGTGTAGCACCCTTACTCATGAAGTGTTTCTCTGGGACTGATGGTTTCTGTGAAACCTAGATTTAAATATACAGAAACTGTGTACTGTGCCATAATCTTAATACAAAAAAATAGGTTATGCTTTCAGATTCATCTATCCTTGTGATGATGAACATTTTTAAATATCTAACGTTGAAGAGGGCATTATAATAACTTTGGCTTCATTCTACATTTTGCTTCCCCTTTTTAGTCTCTGCTGTCTATGAAATTCTCCAGTGCAAAGCCTGCTGTAAAACTGCAATCAAATAAAAGGCCTGCCTATGTGGATGAGTAAGTTCATGATGCATTTACCAACAAAAGGGCTCAGCCCAATTTTGGAGGCAAGAGATTCTCATGATAGCCATCATTTTCCATTTATTTTATTCCTTCCATGACACACTGTTTATCAATACGACTAATTTGGACCACACTTTCAACTCTGCCGACTGATTTTTGCTTTGGAAAACAATTTTTGCTTTGGAAAATAAATTAAATTGTGGTTTACAGAAAATCCAAAATGACAGTGGCTAAGCAATATAGAAGTTTCAATAGTTCTCATTTAGTCGTAAGCAATTTAGGGTTGGTCCAACACCCCATATTGTGAGGGACCTCCACTCTTTCTCTAACATTGTTGATCTGTTGCCTTCAATATACAGTTTCCACATTATTTTCCAAGGCAGTTGTTCACATTCATGCTCACAAAGGGGAAGGAATGGCAGAAACACGTACATACTTTTAAGATACGAACTGGGTATCCTACAAGGCCTTCTAGTCATATGCCATCGGCCAGAACTTTCTGATGTGGGAAATGAAGCCTTCACTCTGAATGCCTCTGGGTACAGCTAAACTCCAGGGGTTATTTTAGAGGGAAAAGAGAAGAAGGACTATTGGGGAGAACTAGTCCCTTGCTCAAGCATGAAAGCAAAAGGGTAAAAGCAGAAAAGCGAAAAGTAAGGCAAGGAAAGAAATACTGCAGGTAAGCTGTATGTGCTTACACTTGGAAAATGAATTAAACAAATAAAAACTGAAGGATAACTCTTCTTACCACATACTTCATCTCCTTCATAAAAACACAATTCAAGCATTAATTATCATGATAAAAGACTGGGTTGTAAAGCAAACCTCTTAGAGAGAGAAACTGATCACTCTCATACAACCTAGGCCTGGGAACCACCAGCAGACAATTACTGAGTATGGCAGGTTCTGGGGCCTCAGTTAGACTGACCTGAATGTGGTCATTCTCATGATTTCTTGTTTCCAGCTGAAGAGGTGGAGGACAAAGTCTTGTCCTCATTTCCTGCTTGGAAGTATGAATCAATCATGAGTTTCCCATTTGATTCCCGTCTCTCCCGGCTGAGAGAGAACTTGGAGAGGAATTAATTACAGAAGTGGCCTGAGTATTGCTCCACGTGGAAGCAGGACACACACAAGGCCTGTGGCTTCACCGGGAGCCCCGTGGGCCTCTAAGGCAGGCTGTCCAGCAGATTTCCCTGACACTGTATCATGCTTGGAGGGCTACATGGGCAGGAGCAGACTGACAGCAAGACCCATTCTCACATTCAGTTTCACGCCCCTTGGGCAAAATAATACAACATTTCATTTTGATATCATGGCTATCGTGAGAGGCAAAAAAGATAAAGATCATTATCCGTTGACCATCTACTAGGCAAACATTCAGACAAGCTAAAAATTGCTCACATCTGGTTGGAGTCTAGGGAACTCAGGCAGACTAGTTTACTGTACTAAAAAGAAACATGCATTTATGTAAAGCATTCTTCTTGTAAAAGGGACATCTTTCTGAAGATGCTATCTTTTCTTTCAGTGCAAACATACTGAGCATTGTGGTTCTTTATGATAATAAAAGGGGGATGATGAGAATACTTTCATGTGAATAATTTGAGCATTTTAATCCTATGTATATAAAATATGTGGTTCTGTGTACTTATTTTTAGGTACATTCATAAGCAGGATAATTTGGCTCTTTATACCTTATTATAATTCTCAGAAAAATTCACGAGTCTTTGCATCTAAGGGTTATGGCCCCATACTAAAAGTTATAACAACAATATGGTTGCATGACTCTAAACTGAAGTCCATAGAAAGCTCTCCACTATGTGGCATATAATGCCCTTGGTATTCGTTTTCTGATCTGCTGTAATTAGCACAAACTTGCAAAGATAAACAACAGAAATACTTTTTTTTTTTTTTTTTTTTTTGAGATGGAGTCTTACTCTGTTGCCCAGGCTGGAGTGCAATGGCCCTAATCTCGGCTCACTACAACCTCCTGCCTCAGCCTCCTGAGTAGCTGGGATTACAGATGTGCACCACCATGCCTGGCTAATTTTCTTACAGCTCTGGGGGTAAAAAGCTCAAAGTACCATCAGCAGGGCCATGCTCGCTCCAGAGACTTTGGGGGCAATTCCACTCTTTGTCTCTTTTGGTATCTGGTGGTTGCAGGCACTTCTTGGCATTCCTCAGCTTGCAGCCCCTTCACTGGAATCTCTGCCTGTCTTCACAAGGCCCTCCTCTCTGTGTCTTCTCTTCCATCTGTGTCTGAGGACATTTGTGATTACATTCAGGGCTCACCCTGACCATCCAGAATCATCTACTCATGTCAAAATCCTTAACTTCATCACACTCCAAAGACCCCTTTTCCAAATAGGCAACATTAGCAGGTTCTCGGAATTGGTGTGTGGACGTATCTTTTGGGGGTCACTATTCACGTCTCTGCTCCCTTTATGGTATGGATCTCCATGTACATTTTAACTTCACCTCCTGCAATGCTCACCCCCTCAGTGCGTCATATTCTACCTATTAACTCACCATTATCAAATAGGTCAGGTTGTCAGTTTTGTGCATTTGCACTTTCTATTCCCTTTACATGAAATGCAGTTCCCTTCCTGCCTAACTTGCCAGCTTCTGCTCATTGTGCGTAAAAAATTCCCAATTATTGCCTTCATGTCCCTTTCTTCCAAGCAAGTAGAGCACTCTTCTTCTGAATTTCCATAGCCCCTTACGTTCTGCTCTATCCAAGTACGTAGCAGATGAACTCCAGTATGCATCACACATGTCCTCATCCGATTGTGCTTCCCCTCCCACAGAAGCTCATGATCCAGCTCTACATTTATGTTTCAATATATGAAGTATAATAGTTTTTAGTATGTGTACTATAAAAAATCTCAATACCTTTTCTTATTACAAGGAAATTTAGGTGATTTAAATATGCATAAATGAAAAAATCAAATTGCCTATGTCAAGAGGTAAAAACAGGACATGTTTAACCGGTGTATATCTTTCCAATATTTATATATTTTTCATTATGTATACATCTGTGTATATATAAAAGTCACTAAAATCAAAATTATCTGTACATTCTTTGTTCTCCTGAAACCTAGTATATGCTTAATAAAAGTTTAATAAATTAATGAAATGAATTAAAGATTTAAAACCTACCACCTAAACAGAGCTAATATGATCACAGAATAGATGATGTTATTACTTTGGCATAAATATGGGTCTCTGCTTGGATTTCTAAGCAGTTATTCCTAAGATTCTATCAAAAAGGGCTTTATTACTATCCAAATTTTATATACAGTTTTTAAGAACAGAAATAGAAGAATCCCTCTGGACAGTGATATTATGAAATAATTTATTCTTGAAATCATATAATATAATGATAGTATTTTTTCTTCACATTCTTAACTTCAATGTCTTTCCAAAGATGGCCTTGAGGCAAATGTAAGATGATAGTAATTGGGGCTTTGTTGTAAATGTCTAATTCGTTCATTTCCTAAACCAAAGGAGAAATAGAAAATATAAGAACTATAATGAATTTTCATTTCTTATGAATTCAGATTAACAGATCGCCCTGCAGGAGAAAAACTCGTCATGGAAACTTGTAGCTAGAATGCAATTCTTCTGAATCATGCAAATGTTACTTCGGGAAAGCTAAATGCCTATTAACCTGAGGCACAGAAAGTGCAAATCTGTGAACTTGGTTTAAGGAAAAAAATACCTCTACTTTCATTTTCTGCATTCCAAATTGTAGCTTGGGGGAAGTTAGCTTTCCTGCAAACACTTGTCTGGAAGGAATCAGAGGGCTTCCTATCCGGTGAACAGCACAGGCAATGGATGAATCAGCCCTAGCTGTGAGGCATACATCCTTCTCACCCCAAAACAGGCTGCTTTCTTCACTTGGAAAGATACTCGAGTTTCCAGAGTTTGCTTGGAGAGTGCAAACAGGCTCTTGCAAAGTTCTATCATCCTGTGTTCTAAAACTGAGGAGTCTCGAAACTTACAAAGCCTAAATCAGTAAATCCTGGACCACCCCAGAGACAAAATCTGTCCTGAGTGGTGACAGTGAACTGAAATCAACATAGCCTACAGTTAATGAGGCTTCAACTCTTCTGCAGGTAGATCCAAAAGTAACTTAATAGTTTTAAAACTTTTAATTTATCATCTATTAAATGACTGACATCCTCCCACCACCCCATGCTGAGCTGCTTCTTTAAACAAAAGAGTCAGAGGGTATATTGGAAAGCAAAACAGTTGTATTAGTCTGTTCTCATGCTGCTAATAAAGACATACCTGAGACTGGATAATTTATTTTATAAAGAGAGGTTTCACTGACTCCCAGTTCCGTCATGGCTGGGGAGGCCTAATCATGGTGAAAGGGGATGCAAACAAGTCCTTCTTCACATGTCGGCAGCAACAAGAAGTGCAGAGTGAAGTGGGCAGGGAAAACCCCTTATAAAATGATCAGATCTCCTGAGAACTTGTTCATTCTCAAGAGGACACCATAGAGGTAACTGCTCCCATGTTTTAATTACCTCCCACCGCATCCCTCCCACAACACGTGAGGATTATGGGAACTACAATTCAAGATGAGATTTGAGTGGGGACATAGCTAAACCATATCAATAGTTAACTTGGAATTCAGAGATACGCATTTCAGTCTTATTATCTGGGTCAGAATTTCAACTGTCAACCTAGGAGGAAGTTCTGAAATCAGAGTTTTGAGATATTGACCAGGCACAGTGGCTCATGCTTATAATCCCAGCACTTTGGAAAGTCAAGGAGAGAGAATCACTTGAGCCCAAGAGTTTGAGACCAATCTGGGCCACACAGGGAAACCCTGTCTCTACAGAAAACTGAAAAATTAGCCAGGCATGATGGTGCATGCCTGTAGTCCCAGCTACTTGGGAGATGGGGGTAGAAGGATTGCCTGAGCCCAGGAGGTGGAGGTTGCAGTGACTGTGGCTGAGACACTGCACTTCAGCCTGGGCGAGAGAGTGAGATCCTGTCTAAAAAATTAAATAAAACAAATAGCTTCAAGATACCATCACAGTAAAAATCCCAAATATAAAACAGCAAAAGTGGTACTTCATGAGACTAAACAGTTTTTTTAGAAGAGTATTCTTAAACCTTTTATTATGATAAAGTCAACCAATCACAACAAAGAGACTCTTTTGACAAAGATGTCTTTTTAAAAATTAGTCAATTAGTAGTTATTATTGAGGGTTGCTATTTTACATAGGTCTTAACATCTAGCTTATTTTCTGGTGGCCATGCAGACCTTGAGAAGTCGAGATCAAAAGGATTAGTAACTAACCCTCCAAAATCAGGTATTATTTATTCAGGTAGAAATGGCAAAAGTTAAACTTGCAGCATCGGTCAAGGGAAAAGTAATAACTGATGTGTTAACATTTCATTACAGTTTTAGAAATGTATCTTCTGAAATAAAAATTTAATCAAGCTTTTCCAGACTTCCTCGTCCCAGAATCCTACACACATTAGCAATAAGATAATAAGAAGGCTGCTCAGATCTCTCCCACCCCGAAGAGGCCATGATTCTGTGTGTTTGTTTTTTTGAGCTGAATAGGGTACTGTTTTGTGAACTCCTGCCTTGGAGCGCAGCAAAATGCAGAGAGGTCTCCTTATTGCCTGCACAGCCACAGAACAGGCAAGGTGTTGAAGGAAAAAAATAATTACAAGAGGAACTAAAGTCCCTGTTTCTTTCATCTTTCAGACTCACACAATCTCTTCCAATATTAATATTTAAACCATGTACATGGAATTCAAAAAACATTAAAATCTCTTTTGGATCAAGTCCTTCTGAAAATACTGTGATGTCTGTGATTTCTATTTTACATAACCTTCAAGGTTAGACATGCCATGCCTCTATTGCAACAATTAAAACTTCTATGGGACAAACGACACATCAACCATGAATATTGCAGGCACACGGAAATATAAATTATAATTTGCACGTAACCACATCATTTTACTCTCATAGTCCACAATTATTTACAGTATGCCTATTCATTGAAAGGCACTATACTAATTTTCAAATTAAGTTCTGCCCTGTAGGCATTTGAAATATAGCAGAGAATAAATACTTAATGAAATTTCAACAACAAAATAAATAGCATGATATCATAAAAGATAGTCATACAAACTTGATTTCAAACAACAGCTCTTAGAGATGGAGTAAATCAATGAAGATCTTCAATTAGATAAGATATTAGAAAACAACATTTGGTGATAGAGCAATGCTTTAAAAATGTGTTCTACAGAATACCAATCTGTTATCAAACATGCTTGAAAAGTTGCAATAATGTATCATCATGAAGGTTATCAAAGGTCCCAAGAAACTCTTAAGAAAATCTTTAAACACTCATTTAGCTCAGCATTTCTCAAATACATGTAACTATTAATCTAACTCTCTCTGTCCTAGTAATGCCAATTACTAGGATAGCAAATATAACTGAATTGGACCCTCACTTCCACTGCCAGCATCTGTTAACTTAATGAAGTCATTTAATCTCTCTGAACCTTTCTTTCTCTGTCTGTAAACTGGGGATGATAATAATACATGCTCTGATCCCTTTGGGATTAGTTCATATAATTATGTCAGTTACATAATCATGACATGAGTACTTATGCATTCATATAAGGACAGAGCATCTAACAGAGAACGAGGTTCTTCCTAGCACCTCACTAAATGTTGGATCCCCGTTCTCTCTTCCTTTCATTCTTCGTTAAGGAAGAATGACACTTAACAGGAACATCATATTTTAAAAATCACAAACAAAAAAGTAGATGTGAGACTAGCACCCGGATCTCTTGAAAACCAGCTCAAAATTCTCAGGAGATCGAAGATTGTGAATACCAGATGTTGAGACCTGGAGAAGGAGAGTAGACCCAAGACACGAGGAGGACCTAACATGGAATGGATCGGAGTAAATGAACTGACAGAGCTTCCAATGTTTTAGCATCTCAGCGACTTACTCAACATTTCACTGAGACCTGGGATTCCGATCCCAAGCCCTGGAATCACTTTGCCTTGCTCTGTCCCTCCTACAGCAGATGCAAGGTGGAGCCCGAAAGGGGTCACAGCCAACTGGTCCAGCTGCATTCCTAAACAGACTGAATAAAAGGCGTTCTACACATTTCCAGGGCTGCTCCATCTGATTGCAAAGGATACTCAGCACTCACGCCTTTCTAAGCATCAACCTGGTCTCTGAAATAGCCACAAGAGGGCAACAGTATCATCTCTTTTTTTTTTTTTTTTTTCCTTTTTGTTTTTGTTTTTTGGGACCATGAGATTTAGTCTCACCACACAAAGAGCACATGGTTTCAATGTATAAAGGCCAAATAAATCTGGCTGAGCATGGAAGAAGGTCAAGATTATCCATCAAAAGAATCTACCTTCTTTAGAGCAAGTCACATTAATTGAAAAAATTATGAAAGACCACACGTGGTGATCAACAGGTTTAACATACTTAATATCCCTTAAAATGGAACATAGCTTTTCCTATTGCCAAAGCAAAAATAAAAACGTTTGGGATGTTTTCTTTTTAATGAAAATTACTGATTTATTAAAATACTCACTTTTCTGAATTTTCCAATGTTTCCTTCATTAGCATGTTTTCCATGTTATTTTATAACTATAAAGGATGCATACTGTAACATCCATCAATGTCGTTCTCTGTCTGCTTTCCTGTGCAAGTACTTCGCTGCTGTAGTCAACCTGGACCAGTCACCATCCCACAAACACATCCTCCTCCCCAGCATAGCTTGCTTACATCATCCCTCTAAGGTATGTGAGGAAATTCTATGTAAAACGATTCACCATCTGGAGCAGGGAACTATTTTCAGAGAAAAATTTATCTGCTCTCATTCAGTACATGACCTCAGTGGACCGTTTTTATTGAGTTAGCTTCCCATCCAATAGGAGATCAATAAGTAGATCCTCTATCAAATTCTAAAATATAATTTATTTCTTGTTTATTTCTTAATGTTAATCTTAATTTATTTCTTAATGTTTCAGATTTCATATTACAAGCTAAGCTGTGATGGATGTTACAGTATGCATCCTTTAATGATAAAATAACATGGAAAACATGCTAATGAAGGAAACACTGGAAAATTCAGAAAAGTGAATATTTTAATAAATCAATAATTTTCATTAAAAAGAAAACATCCCAGATGTTTTTCTTTTTGCTTTGGCAATATGAAAAACTATGTTCCATCTTAAGGGATATTAAGTACGTTAAAACTGATTAGGGCATAAAAATGATAACTTATTATTGATATGAAGCAGCTTTCCCTTGAAAAGACTCATTTTACAATCATGGTATTCCTCACAGAAGTTCTGAATGAGACGCTAAGACTTACCCCTGTCTTTTGGACCTAGAGGCTGAGACTGCCCTTGTTTCACTAGCAATACCACGATGATTATAATCCCCAGAGCAACAGTGTTGGGAGGTGGGGTGTAATGGCAGGTGTTTAGCTCTGCCCTCATGAATGGATTAGTGGCATTACCATGGAAGCGGGTTTGTTAAGAAGGTGAGTTTGGGCCCCTCTTGAGCTCTCTCACTGTCTCTCCCATGTTATGATTTCCACCATGTTAAGATGCAGCAAGAAGGCTCTCACCAGATGTGGGTTTCTCCATCGTGGACTTCCTAGCCTCCAGGACTGTGAGTCAAATAAATTTCTGCTCGTTATAAATTACCCAGTCTGTGCTATTCTCTTAGAGCAGCACAAAACAGACAAAGAGAATATCCTCTACTGGTTTGAAAATTCACCTTAATATAGCTTCTAATTGCATAAATGGCTCAATTATATTTTCCTTAGTTTTACAGAAAAATAAGTATTACGTAAATTCAGTTGCATTAATTTGAATAGGATAAGTATAACACATTAAAAATTTTAGCAACCATTATCCAAAGAATAAAAATAAGTAAAAGCAAATAAATGTCTTAGGCTGTGATACCATGTGTGTAAATGCATATATATCATGTGTTTAGCTTTCAAGTATGTAGTTTCAAAACCAACAATCCTTTCCTGCCTAATCATATTCAATAAACATATGAAAGCTTCATTTGACATTTTCTATTTGAACACTAAAGAAGACAAATTGAAAGCTATTTTAATATTTTTTCATATTCTCAAAGAGACTCTGGAAAATACTTGGTCGCATTCTACATAAATATTTTTATTAAAAAATGTATATTAAACAAGCAAAATCATTCCAGAAAATATCTGTCATGTAAATAATTATGAAATGTCTCATTTTTGTGCTTTGCTCAATTTCAGTTACTATTAACTGCTGCTCCATGTAATAATATGTTGCATATTTGCCATCATCAATTGAAAAAAAAGGAATAATAGGTATATAAGGAAATTGATTTAAGCTTCGATTTTGAATTATCCGTTTAATTTTTAATAATATGAGAATGCTATAAAGAAAAGAGCCAATAGAACAGAAAAGTAACTCTAAGTTTGAAGAAAGTATCAACACAGGATATTATCCTCTCATCCTGATAAACGATCACAGTAAAAAGAAAAGAATGTTCTAGAGAGGATTCAGAGAGAATTTACCCAACTTGGGTAGGGAGCAGTATTGGGAAACAAGGAAACAACTGTGAAAGCCAGCCTCCAAAGTGACCTGATGCCCCCTCCCGACAGTCATGCTTTTATAAAGCAACCCGCTACACACACACACACACACACACACACACACACACACACACACACACACACACACACACACACACAATGATGAATGGGTCCACCAATGGGATACTACAGAACGGTGTTTTGAGACTCTGAGGCTAGATGATGAAGAATTTTGTGGCTTTATTCTTGCTCTCTCTGAATTGCTCATTTGGAAGCCAGACCTCATCATTTGGACAATCAAGCAACCCTTGGAGAGGCCCAGATGGGAAGGAAATAAGACCTCCTGCCAACAACATCAGAACTTTGCGTGTCCTGTCCTGCGATCCAACCCCACAGCTCCAATCAATCATTCGAGTGACTGCAGTCCAACATCTTGCCCTAATCAGGCCCCTGACCAGAATCATCTAGTTAAACTGTTGTTTTAAGGTACTAAGTTTGGGGGCAATTTATTGTGAAGCGATAGATAGGTAGGTATGTGTGATTAAGAAGAACTTTCACTTTTCCTCCTTCACAGTCTTCAACTGTATTTTAGGCAATTAGCATGTATTCATGGGCAGCAAACTTGCCTATGTTGCTTCCCTCTGGACTTCCATCCTTGGAGCAGGCTCTGGTACATAATTGGCTCTCAACAAATGCTGAATAAACTCAATGAGTAACTGCTTTCAATTAAAATTATGCCACAGGCCACCTAGGAAAATGGCCAGAAGATTCTCCGCAAATGTAATCCGCCACCATCTCTCCCCAAGGAGCTGCTGAAGACTGTAATGTAACAGAGTCCACGAATTATGTCCAGTATTTCCAAAGTACCTTAGCTCTGATTTGCAATGAACTGAGCTATAAATTCATCAAGTGTTTCAACAACCTAAAAAAGAGTTCATTTACTAATGATAAGGCTGTAACCCACACATATCCTAGTGAAAAGAAGGATAAACATTTAGCTCTTTTGTCATATATGTTTTAGACAAAAATGGAGAGAATTGCACAGCCCAGAAGACTGACCACACTGCAAATTTGTGCACTGACATCAGCCAGGCCCAGTAAACTGTCCAACAATTGTTCTGTGATTCCTTGTCAACTTGCTCCTGTTCAGCACAATGATGGCTATAAAACTGCCTTCATTCTCTGGCCGCATTTAATGCCAACCAATTTCTCTGTCCCTTCCCTCCCAGCGGATTATGTTACCTTGCCTCCTATTGTGTAGAGAAGACAAAAACCACCAGAAAGCAGCCCAAACCTCCTGCAGCTAAGTCTACACGTCATCTGCTCCCACCCCACCCCCCAGTGAAGAAGCAGTCATTGTCTGGTGCCATGTCCACTCACCACCCTTCTCCTTAGGACCCGGTGCTGATCAGAAACAAGGGTTTGTGTGTTCATCTGCTCTAAAGTGTGTTCTTTATTTTGAGGAAAGGGGTGGGACTGGGAAGGTGGGGACTTGCAGAGAGCTAGAGAGGAAGAATCTGGAGGCAGCTCTGTGTCTGGCACTTGGTTGAGGCTCAGCAGATGGGTTTCCTGCTGTTTCTACACTAGTTACTCAAGCAAGGACCTGTGTCAAAGCAGGAGGATCATGGAGAATCTAAAATAATATGTTTTGCATTCTGCATCTTCCCTTGGCAAGGGCCTTATCAGGAGGTCATAGAAATAAAGTATCTTGGCAGGCACGGTGGCTCACACCTGTAATCCTAGCACTCTGGAAGGATCACTTGAGCCCAAGAGTTCGAAATCAGCCTGGGCAACATAAGGAAATACTGTCTCTATGAAAAAATAAAAATAAAAAATAATAATAGTAATGAAAGGAATCTAAGATGTTCACAGAGATAAGAAAGGAAGAGGTCAAAGGGACTGGAGAATGCCAGGGCCTTCTCCCTGATTCATGTTCCTGGATCCTGCCCTGATTCTCAAGTTTTTCTTTTCAAAGTTTTATGGAAATGCACAGAATAGAGATAGGCATCTATTTATTTTCAAAATGATCTAGCAGTTTGTACTACCTTTCTTAATAATAAAGGTTTGGATGAGCTCTAAATTATTTCTGACTTTAAATATGAATGAGAAATGAAACTAGCCATTGTTCACAAAGTATGTATGTTATTATAATATTCCTTTCTCAAAACATCCTTTGTTTTCCTCCTAGTTTTCTCCCTTTGAGCTCTTATCAGATATGATTTCTTTGCTAAAATGCCATCTCTCCTCCTACTTTCTGATTTTCTTTTGTGGCCCCCTCAGATTTTATACAAAGTTAGAACTTACAGTGTAACAGGAAATAGATCCTGGACTTGCTGTGAGCCCGAGTTGCCTGAAATCTCAGAGTTACAATAGTCTTTATTTTACATTCTGTATGATGCTAGAAGGAATGATGAAATCTTTATCCCCAAAACGATCCAAGAGGTTCTTACAAATATGAATAGTATATTTCCCTGAAGTTCAGTTCTTCAAGAAATATCACTAATGCCAAGGGGTATTGGCTTGTTATACTTGAGTTATATATGAATAGTGAATAATGGTTATTACAATGTAATTGATTTTTAGTAGGTAAATAATTTGGAGATATATATATGTATGCATGTCTATATATAAATGATATTGGAAATACAGTCAATTTTGATGAAAAACTACACATTCAGATTAAACATACATGTACATACTTTACCAAGAGCTTTTGGGTATTCTGAAATAAAAGTCAACTTCTAAACTTACTCTGAGAGTGAGCTTTCTGAGGATTGTTTCTCTTTTTATAGCCATAAATACTACAAGATTTTGTCACAAATTCTGGTTTCAAGTGACAAAACATTTAGCTGAGTATTTAAAAATCTGAAATATTGAACATTTGAAATACTTTGAAATACTGAATATGAAATATTGTCAAATGTATTTCTGTTGAACAATATAGGTTAGAAAGGAAATGAAAATATACAGTTAGCACTGCAAGAAACAGTGGGTATTACAGCATACTTTTTCCAAATTTTAAAATATTATTGTTGAAAAATAAGACATAGAGGCATTTACTGTTTTTTAATGAGGTTTTACGGACAGAAAAACAAATAATATACTGATTATCCTGAAACACAGAACAATCAGGGTTTGATATTTTCAATAAAACATATAATTAAGATCTCATTAATCTGGATGCTTTTATTCTTTGCAGCATTTTGAACAAAGTAATGATCCCCACTGTGGGTTGATAAATCACTAACACTATTTGTTGTGTTTTGAAGAAATAATGGCTTTGCTGGTAACTTACAGGGCCCCTTTAAAAGGAATCATTTTATCTTTATAGACCACCTTGCAAGTTACAGATGCTTCTAAATAGGGCTGGCAGATTCCATTTCTTATGTAGCTTAAAAAAATCACTTTATGTTCTGTTGAGTGATAATCCAGAAATAACCATAGTTGTAGGCTGTTAATTAATTATAGCTTGTGTTATCACCAAGGAAACGGCCGGAAACCAGTAACAATGACTTTAAATGTCCTAATCCCAAACCAAGCCTGGGACAATTTTGTTATTGCTATAGTAACTCTCCATTAGTTTCTCAAAATGCTTGGGAATTTCTATGTTTCTACAAAGCCAAAATGCTAATTGACTAATAGGATGTTTCCGACTCTTTACATTTTTCTGAGAGTTCACAGCAAGCTCTAGGAAATTTAGGTCTGAAACGCAAGTTGGGACAATCCCAAAGGAATACAACGCAGAGGGAGTCCAACTCTATACCTGCACCATGTTTATCAGGAAACCTGCGCCCTTCTCAGGGAATGTTGCTAATGACAGCACAGCCTCTGTGCTCAAGACTCCAGTAATCCTGCTGCTCAGCTGTAAGACACCTAGGGAATTCTCTTTCTCGTCTGCTTCACTCCTTATCCAAAAATTTTGTTTGATTAACTCTACTCCAGCCTGATCACTTCTTATTCCACACCTGCTCAGAACTAATTAAACTTCAGAAAAATGGCACGTCTTAAGACAACTTATCACAGAATACACTTCCATTCAGAGGGAAATGATGGAGTGGGCAGATCACATGGGATTTACACTTAAGGTTGAGATTGAAAAGTCTCACTGTTAAATCTCGATGACATGGAGACACCAGACATGTCGAGACACAGTGAGTAAATGCTCTCTTCCACAGGCACAGACTTAACTGGTAATTTATTAACTCTTACTGAGTTTGAAGGAAAGAAAGTTCTACACACGCCAAGAAGTTTTCCTTAATGGGCTGATACGGCTCTTTTTGTTTTTGTTTTTTTTTTTGCCTATGATACTGGAAAAGTAATAGCATTAGTATTAATTTGTTATTTCATTATTTGTGGCATTTCTGAGTCCTTACCTAAATATATGTACTAAAACAACAATGTTTAAAAAGCACTGGTATTTTTAATGTTCGTAGTTCAGAAATAATGTTCTTAATTTTTGCAGACTTGAAATAGTGTTTCCTTTATATTGCATATTTTTCAAGATCTTATTGTTTATGTCATAGTGATTACAAGAACAAGAAATCATAAGGCTTTATATGCAAATTGTCTTGAGAAAAGCTTGTATGAGGACAGAGAAAGAAGTATGACTTGAACGCTTTAACCAATGAAATATAAACACGGGTCTATATTTGTGTGGCAGAGAGTCACGCAAGTACTAAGGTAAGGCAGTTCTGAGACATCAGAGTGATCTCCTTCCCTGAAATTCTCCCTGGCCCCCACACTCTTTTCAGTACAAAGGACATGGGGTTGTTTCTTTCCTGAGAGGGTATATTCCAGAAATAAACAACAACAAAAAATATTCCATTTTGAAGGAAAAGATAAAAGATTTTGTTAAAAGATGGGGATTTAAGAATACATACATTTTAGTAGAACTGGTTTATTTTCATTTCACATATATGTAAAATAAAAAATATGTGTTCATATATACATGACATAAAATATATATTCATGTATATGAAATAAAATATATATTCATATATATATGTATTTAAAAGTTAGAATAGAGGGGAAGAGGATTTAAAGAAAAAATAGATTTTTTTTTTCAGACAAATTATTGCTCTGTTGCCCAGGCTGGAGTGCAGTGGCATGGTCATAGCTCACTGCAGCCTCAACCTCCTGGGCTCAAGCGATTCTGCAGCCTCAACCTCCCAAGTAGCTCGGACCACTGGCATGCACCACTACACCCAACTATTTTATTTTTCTGTAGAGATGGGGGTCTCACTCTGTTGCCCAGGGTGGTCTTGAACTCCTGGGCTCAAACGATCCTCTCACCTTGGTCCCCCAAAGTGGAAATTATAGACGTGAGCCACCACACCTGGTAGAAAACAGATTTCTAAAAAGGGTATTATAGCCCTTTCTGCCACCTGCCTCCCTACGGACCCCACCACCCCCGGCTCCCACTCTTCCTAAAGAGACCAAGTTCCTAATAAAAGGGCTGGGAATGACAGATGTTGGGGACTCCTGAATAATTGATGGAGTATCTGAGAGTAAGGGAGTTTCATAGACGGTGTCAAGTCAAATTCCTCTGATGATGCCTGGGGGCACCAGGAGAAAGGTGACTCTCTTCTTCCCTGTGCTTAGCGCTTTTTAGTAGCTGTGCTCAATACTGTGGGGATGAGTGCTGCTTAGCTCTCCATCCGGACTTCTTCCTCTATCTCCCACTGCCTCTCTTGAAGATGCATTCCCAGCTTTACTTCCACCCGCCACTACTGGCTGCTCCTCCCCCCAAGCATTTTTCTCTGGGGAGAGAGTAGGACCACTCACCCTATTGCTCAGGCAGAAATAACAGGAATCATTTGCACATTCTCTTTTTCTTCTACCTCTCACCTGGCCCATCAATATCAACTTTCTGCTTTTCACAATGGTACTGCTATGCCACTATCATCTCTTGCGGGGCTTCTGAAAGTGCCCCCTCATTCCATTTCCTGTGTTCATTCTATTCTATTTTCTTCAAATTTATAACATCTGCTGCACACAAGTGTGAATCCACTGTAACACCATGACTCAGTTGCTATATAAATGATATGTACATGATACATACATGGTACATGTATGACAGCATATATTGGCATATAAACTACGGTTTAAAAGCAAAAATCGTGTTTGAATAGTTATATAAACAACTCAATGCAAAAGAGGGATTTGGCTAAATATTCTCATTAACATTCTGTAATCATACAGATACAATCCTATCACCTTTAATGAGTTTTACTTAATTTTTTCTACTTTATATATTGAAATATATTTAGACTTACAGAGGAGTTGCAAAAATTGTACCCCTTTACTCAGCTTCTCCTAATGTTAACATTTTACATAATCATAGTTTATTAGAACTAAGAGAAATAAATACTATTATAATGCTGTTAACTGCAATCCTTACTTTTCCCCTTAATGCCTCTGTGATGTCAGGAACTGATCTGAGATCCCACACATTTTTCCTTGTCCTGCCTTAGTCTCCTCCAATCTGGGACAGTCCCTCTGTCCTTCCTTGTCCTCAGAACCTTGCCATATTTAGAGTGCTGATTGGTCGTATAGTAATATGTCCCCCACTTTATCAATGGACACTAGGAGTGGTGTTGTCTGATGTTGAGTTCAATCTTTTTTCCCCCTGAACGCTTCTGCCCTTGTGTGATCCATCACCTTTTGGCTAAGTGGCTGGTGTTAGCTCTGCTTTAGGGAATAAACAAGGGTGTGAAACAGACAACAGAAAGCTACAACAGCATGAAGAATTGATTGCAAGATACCCAGAGACAGCAGCTCTGGAGCTCCAAGCTGCAACCACCAGTGAGAACTGAAAGACAAACCCCAGATCGAAACCTGGGACATACAAGCCCTTCTCGGATTTCCTAGGGGTTTAAATACTGCAAGTTAGTAGTTGGGTACAGTTTGAATATTTTGTGACCTTATTAAACTCTAAGAATTCTTTTTAGCACATGCTTGCAAGATGCCTGCAGCTTCATAAAAGTGAATTTACCTCAGTTATAATCAACAATAGCTGAGGGTATTATGTGATTGATTACTGTTATCTAATACACAACTTTCAGAATAAAATGGCAAGATAATTTTGTGACAATTTTCTTCCAAAATATAGTCATTACTTTTATAACCTGAAAATAAGCTAGTCAAATTTAGCTTATTTATAGTATCTATTATGTTATTTCACCTCATTTGCAAGCTACAACTTTGGTGGTGTTCTACTGACCTGATTAGAATTTAACACAGTTATTCAATTCACATATCTATCTGTCAACTGTGTATATGGACTCTGTACACCTAAGGTGCAAGATTAATTCACTTCTGATCTTTTCACATTACTTTTCCTGAAACTATCAACCACTGAAGTTTGTTATGCTTACAAGGTCTACATGCTTAAAAAAAAAAAAAAAGTGATCTGTTTTTTTCTTGGGAAGTAATTGATACCTTTGTCATGCTTAAAAATATTTTGGGAAACAACTAAAAGATTTTGGGAATAATATTCCCATTCCTTGCACCAGAAGAGCAATTTGCCTGAAAAAATTCGCACTTTTTTCCTTTATCAAGAACAAACTCATGGCATGTAATTATAGCCCAGTATAAGAAGAAAAAGCCTTTGAAAAATTAGTAACAAAATTAGGAAGCAATTCTAAAAAAACAAAGAGATTATTTACCTAAAAGATAAATTGGCTAGTCCATTTTTAATGCACATTCTTAATGCAAGTATGTATTACTTGCCTTAGAAATTCAAGTTAAATGCAATTTAAAATTGGATGGATTAAGCCAGGTTTAGTGGTTCACACCTGTAACCCCAGCACTTTGGGAGGCTGAGGTGGGAGCATCACTTGAGCTCAGGAGTTCAAGCCAGCCTGGACAACAATGCAAGGCCCCATCTCTATAAAAATTTCTTTAAGGAATTAGCCAGGCATGGTGGCTCACGCCTGTGGTCCCAGCTATGTGGGAGGTTGACGTGGGAGGATCACTTGCGCTCAGGAGGTTGAGGCTGCAGTGAGCTGTCACTGTACCCCTGGACTCCAGAATGGGCGACTGAGTGAGATCCTGTCTCAAAACAAAATAAAACAAAAACAAACAAAAGAACCCTGCATGCTCTGTATTAGAACAAATGCATCTAAACCTGTAGTGTCCACGTACCTTTACAGAAATCTAGATTTGGCCTTTAGTTTTGCTTTTCATACAGTCTGCAAATTTAGCACCAAAGCTATTAAATAACTACTAAATTTCAAAAAAGCAAATTACTCCTTCAAAATTTTATCTGGAGTGTGAAAATTTGTTTTTGTTTTTGTTTTTTAATTTTTTTTTTGCTTTTATCCTTATAATTTATATCCCTTTATCGTGACTAAAATAAAATCATATTTCTTATTGAATCAGAAGTGAATAAATTATGATTTAAGTAAAACCAGGCAAGGCATCTTTTTCTTCTAATCAGACACAACATATGAACCTTTGTGTGTCTTATATTGATTTTTAAATTAACTTTCCTCACTTTGAATGTAAGTACATTTAAAACAAGAGAAGCTAAACCACAGTGGTGAACGAAAAGCTGAAGAAAGATCTGTCTCTATCCATCTGATACAAAAAAAAACTAAACCAAACACATGTATTAAAGACTTTGCTTTCTCAGGCAGGGCGTAACAGGGAGTGTGGTTCCCACCGGCTATGCCATTAGGACTGGGAGTCAGGCTGCCTGAGTTGAAAGCTCAGTTCCACTGCTTAGCTCTGGGACTTCAAGCAAGCAAATTTTTCCCTGTAAATCTGTTTCTCCATCTACAGAAAGTGGGTGATAATATCCATACCCAATTTATGTGGTTGTAAAACTAAATTATATACTCAACATACAGTGGTGACCAGTGGCTTTGGCACATGTTAAGGAGTAATCAATGTCAGCTATTATTCCTATCATTATGATTTCAAAAATCTCTAAAGCTGACAATAACAATATCTCATTTTATAGAGTTCAGTTAAACAATAAGTATTTCCTCCTCCTTTGGTTCTTTTTATCTTTCCTTGCTAAATAAAAATGTCTTCAATTGTCTTAAAAGCGTATCTGGCAGGGGGCAGTGGCTCACGCCTGTAATCCCAGCACTTTGGGAGGCCGAGGAGGGCGGATCACTTGAGGTCAGGAGTTTGAGACCAGCCAGGCCAACATGGCGAAACTATGCCTCTACTAAATTAGCTGGGTATGGTGACACGTGCCTGTAATCCCAGGTGCTTAGAAGGCTGGGGCAGGAGAATCTCTTGAAGCCAGAAGGCGGAAGTTGCAGTAAGCCAAAATCCTACCACTGCACTCCAGCCTGGGTGCCAGAGTGAGACTCCATCTCAAAAAAAAAAAAAAAAAAAAAAAAAAAAAAAAAAAGAAAAGAAAGAAAGAAAAGAAAAAATGCATATCTATGACAAGGAAAGGAGGTAAAGGCAATTTGAGTTCTTAGAAATTAATTACACTGAAAGTTTCTTAAAATAACAAGTTATCAGGCTATTTGAAGAACAAGATTCTGTTTTGTTCAATAGCTTGCAATCTGTATATGCCAATTCTTTAAAAATAGTATTCAAAGGAACAAATTTGATATTTCTACATTTTTGTCCCATTTATAGAAAGTGCTATTTCATAGCATATTTTAAAACATTTTTTCTCACTCAGTAATAATACTGAAACTTAACAGAATGGCCCTTGCTTTGTTAAATCCAAACAATGAATTAGAAAAAAATAATACCTCTTGGAAGATAAGCAGTCCGTTACTTCACAACTGCAAAATTAAAAGTGATGTGTTCGACAAGAAATCTTGAAATGGGTGAGGATACCTAAAGGTCTATAAAAATCGGATACTTTCCAATTTTAGTTTTAAAATAGAGCTTCCACCTTTAAATGACTTAAATTTTTTTTGAATGCTATAGAATACAAGATTATCATTCCTTTACATGTTTTGTTTTTTTAGCGAGAACTTGTTTAGTAAACTTGGCATTCAGGCTGATAGAAAAATCACAATTCAAAGATAGATATCTTCATTCAACATGTCTTTTCCTAGAAGTTACATTAACATAATTTCTAGATTATTCACAAAATAAAGTGTCTAAAGGCAACCCCACCCCCTTTTGGTTGACTATAAGTCAAATTGCTTAGTATCTTCTTCAGTTGTAAGAAATGATTGTGGAAATTACATTTCATCTTAAGTGAACATGCAATTTAATGTCTCTGGAAACTGGGCTTTTACACAACTGTTTCCAGGACTTGGAAAGTCCTTCCATAGCTCTTCTCCTAACTATTCATTCTCTAGAATGCCACTGAGCTGCCACCTGCTCTGGGAAGAGTCGTTGAAATCCCTAAGCCTGATAAATTCTTGCTTTTGTGATAAGCACTCCAGTGCTTGCCGTGGTTTTGCAGTAGCTAACTGTGTGACCCTTGACAATCACCTGCCTCTGCCAAACCAGGGAGATGGCCTGGTGACCTCAAAGCTTTAATATTCTGATGCTGATGCAGTTCTGATGATGCTGTCACAAATATGGCCACATAGCTTTCACT
The DNA here is from genome assembly GCF_024542745.1 of Macaca thibetana thibetana. Lineage (NCBI taxonomy): Eukaryota > Metazoa > Chordata > Mammalia > Primates > Cercopithecidae > Macaca > Macaca thibetana. The sequence goes on from NC_065594.1 coordinate 87,053,405, forward strand.
GGCCATTTCCTTAAGTTTTCTGAGCTATTTCATTCTAGCATGTCTACCTGTACCTCGAAAAACACTTACGTTTCCATGCCAAGAGCTTAGAGGCCAAAGGAAAGTTATATAAGATGATGGATATTCCAGGAAAAGGATGAGAACAAAGTTGTCTTTTAAGAAAAAGTGACATGTTGGAAAGAAACTACAAGCAGCTCTCATCTAGCAGTTGGCATGCCAGACAAAAGAATGATATATTTTCTGAGACTGGAAAGATTGCAGTGCATGTATTAGCTATGCACAAAAAAAGGAAAAGCAACAACATCAACAAAAAACCCCACAAACCTTTACCAAAAGCTTCAGTAGCTGCTTCAAATAAAGAGGACTATGATGGATAGATGCATCCCTGGGTAGAGAAAAGGAAAATGCCCAGTAAAAGGCATTTCAGCCATTTTAAATGTCTTAGAGATTTTAACAGTCCTGATAGAAATTGAATTATTTTTTGGACGGTATCCAACTGTGAACCTTTGAAAACTCAGAGATGTTTCGCAAATCTGTATTACTCCTTTTATGAATTGATTTCTCTAGTTCCATGACCACAGGTGGGATAACATCTGACACAGAGCTTCTGTCCCAAGTTCAACCCCCATTACACAGCACCAAGCAGCAGGTTCCTTCATTCCTTCACAAAGCCGAAGCCTCCCGAATAAGACATGACTTATCTTCATGCGTTTAATAAGCTACTGTCAACCCCCACTGATTAGGGTTTGTGGCTGCCGGTCTACTGCTGTCTTGTTCAATTGAAAGCATGCTGCTAGATTAAAAAGGAGTTTTCTAGGATGGTACAGAGGATCTGTTCAGTGTCACAAAAATGAACCCCCCACCTCCCAAAAACGACACCATTTCAATGATCACTTCTGATTCAAGACAAGATTTATATAACCACAATGTCCTAAAAGGCCAAGCCTTCTCAAAAGCTTACAGCAGAATTAGAGAGTCAGACTGCACGCAAGAGAAAAGTGCTGACTGCGCAAGCCCAGAAACCTACCAATTAGTGCAGCAACTGCCCTCATTTTGCATAAAACTGCTGAAATTCATAGGTACTTGTACTTTTTAAAAAAGCTAAGTCATTCTTCAATATGATTAAAATGCTAGCCTTGAGTAATTCACAGCGGTGGTATTTTCAATGACTTTCTTAGCATAGCTGGTCTCCCTTTTGCTTTTCTGTCTTGTCTCCTCATTGTCATGCATTAAAGTGCACCAGTTGCCTGTCTATTGTACACCCTTGCTGTATACCTGTCTAGCTGAACCCTCCCTGAGTGAATGCTTGTAGAATGTCAGTAGCACCAACCTCTGTCCATTGCCTTTTTCCCCTTGCAAAGTGGCTTTTAGCAATAAACAGGTTGCTAATCTCTGGTCTAGTTATTAAAAGATCAGAGGCATAACAGAATGTTCCCAGAATTTCCCTTATAGCACTTAATCATTTATAATGTACATCATTTGAAATACACTCAAAGAGATTTTTTCCAACTCTGATCTCATGCAAGAGAAAAGCTATCATGTATTTATTACACAGAATACTTTATGTCTATTGACCAGGGTACTAGACCAAAATATAAAAGCTGAGATATCTCTCTTTTTCAAAAGCCCTATGCTAAAAGCTCCATTCTCAATTACTTTGGAAATTGTAAAACTAGTGTGCCCTGGGGAGCTATGCTGGTGCATAAATCTGTGTTAGATTCTTATCTATATATTTGTCCCAACACTGCCTCTTTTCGAATGCTTAAAAAATTAGGAAAATGCCACCATATATTTGAGAAAGCACACATTTCATGGGAAACAAGACCTCAGTGCCATACAAGACACATCAGGTGTTGTTTAACACAAGAGTTTACAACCTAAAGAAAAAAAAAATTTCCCTAGATAGAGACACTGCAGGTTTTCCAATGAATGTTCTTTAAGCAAGTAAGTGTACTCCATCAAGAAAAAGTAAAATTTGTTTAAAGGGAATTGAGCCTGCATAGCCACAGCTTCATCGTGGTATGTAGAATTTGGGAGAGCCTGGAAAGGGCATCATTCCAGGAAACAACTGTTCTCTAACCTGCCCTCTATGGCAGAGATAGCAACATCTTTCCAGTCAATTAAAAAAAAAATCTCAATAATTGTTGTAGAGCAAAAACAGATGTAAGGATATACTGATATTACATTACACATTCATGTAAACTATTTCTAAACCTGCTATAACTTGTAAGTATCTTTAAAATGACACCTCCCATGATAGAAGGAAGTGTCAGGAGAATGCAATTCTCAGGCTTCAGGGGATGAAATAGTCGCTGCACTGAGACAGCCACCAGTCCATCTTCCAGTGGTACCTGTGCTTTTCCTGATACCTGACATTCAGACACAGGCCAGAGCGGCCAAGAGGAGTGAGAATGCCACATTATTTACTAGGTTAGGCTGCTGCTGCTTCAGCAGTAGCCACTGGCTCACTTCTACACTCCGGGAACCTGTCAAAAGTACTTATCACGTTGCAACACACTGTTATGAGTTGAACTGTGTCCCACAAAAAGATATGTTGGTGTCCTCACCCCCAGTACCTCACAATGTGACCTCACTTAGAGACAGGGTCTTTACCGAGAGAATCAAGATGAGGGCATTAGAGTGGACCATAATCCAATACAGTTGGTGTCCTTATAAAAAAGAGGAAATGTGGACACATGTGTAGAAGAAAGATGACATAGATACAGGGAGAAAACAGACATCCATAAGCCAAGGAGAGGGGCCGGGAAGCTCTCAGGAATCGATTCTGCCAATACTTTCACTCATTTTGTTGATTAAGTTATCAAGGTTGTGATACTTTACTATGGCAGCTGTAGCAAACTCGCACAAACGCCATCTAATTTACTTAGCTATTTATTACTTCATGGTTTGTTGTATGTCTACCCACACAAACACACATACACACTGGCATGAGAGCTCATGAAGGCAAGATCATGTCTGTTTTGTTCGCTGAGGATCCATTCTAACTGCATAGAAGAGTGCCTGGCATTTAGCACTGTTCAATGAACACTTATTGAAAGAATAAATTGTTTCAAGGAAGTAAATTTATAATATATATGTAATGTGATATGACAGTTACTGCAAAAAGTTAAATCAAAGAACTTAGATTTAATAGCCCAGTTATTTCTTAATTATTGCCTGTAAAACACGCCTGGTCAGATGTTTAAACATGACAGTAAAACTTCCAGGTTTGATTTCTCTTTCTCAATATATCTCTATCTACCTCACAATTTCTAGGGGAAGTTAATGGTTGGCCCATTTGGTAGTAAAATATATTCACTAGTAGAAGATTATTGGCCGGGCAACATGGCTCACACCTGTAATCTCAGCACCTTGGGAGGCCGACAGGGGCAGATCGCTTGAGGCCAGGAGTTTGAGATCATCCTGGCCAACATGGTAAAATCCCATCTCTACTAAAAATATAAAAATTAGCCCAGCATAGTGGCACATGCTACTCAGGAGGCTGAGACATGAAAATTGCTTGAGCCTGGGAGGTGGAGGTTATAGTGGGCCAAGATCACACCACTGCACTCCAGCCTGGGTGACAGAGTGAGACTCTGTCTCAAAAGAGAGGAAAAAAAAGGAAAAATTATTGAAAGGTTATTAACAATACTTTTCCTTTTTGACCAGAAACATAAATTGACATAAGGAAGCTTATAATCTTTTGAATTCTTGAATAAAGTATCTTAAAATATAAATAAGAGGCAAAAGCCAAAAACATTAGAACAGTAACAGATAAGCAACGATATGTAAAAACTAGTGGTATTAGAATTTACTTGAGGGAAGGTTGATTAATAGACATGATTAGTTACTATCCAGGGCCAACCTTGGACAATGCTGTCATTTTGCAGATAAGAGATGGATGGCACAGAGAGAGAGAGTAAATTGTCAGATTTCACATAAAAAGGGCAGCCAGAAGTTGCATGAAGCTTCAGACACAATAGGGTATTTGTAAAACAATCCTTTTTGTACACTACACGACCAGAAGCCAAGACCTGCAGCCAGAAGATTAATAATAATAATTAATAATAGAGGCTCTTTTAGAGAATGAAATGAAAGACAGACACTGATCACTACATTCAGCGTTTCTTTTTAAAAGTTACTGAGCATCAACCGTGTGCCAGGCATCACAACGAACTCTGGGAATAAAGTGTGGAGGAAGGAACATGGGTACAGATGTCACTACTACCCAGGACATAGGATATTTGGGGATGTCATTGGAAAGCAATCCTTTTTCTTCACTTCCTTATTTAAATCTCTTCCGTGTAAGGAGGTTTTCCCAGCTCTGGGGATAAAGTCCAGGATGGGTCCCTGGAACCACCTCCTCCTTCTCAGATGATAGAAACTGCTGAGGACTAAGCTCTGATTTTTTATCTTGCCCAAATTCCTACCTTAGAGTTCTAGGGAGTAATGCCCTGCAAACCACAAATTCTCTTCAGATGAGTTTTATTTGACCCTATATATCGTGACTTACTTTTCAATCTGACTCTGGCATAACGTTACGAGAAAAGGAAAAAATATTTAACCCCCAAATATGTTTCCTTGCCATACCTTGAAATTGTCCTGCAGTCTATTGTCGGAAAAATCCACATTCTATAGAGAATCCTGTTGCCTCTTTGTTTTCCTTCCTTTCTTTCCAGATCCAGGAGATAATCAACTAAGAGCCAGGCACCCTTTTAGGTTTGATAAGAAACATTTACAACCTGCTCTCTCTCTGAAGTCGGCTATCTGAGAGATTCCTCTGCACAATAAAACTTGGTGTCCATAATCCTAACCTGAACATTCCTTCTCACTGATCTTGTCTTCAGATAAATTTAACAAATTGTCAACCAGAAAATGTTTAAATTTACCTATAGCCTGGAAGCACCCTCACTGCCCCCGCTTTCAGTTGTCCACCTTTCTGAATCAAACCAATGTCTGTCTGTCTTTGGTTTTTTTTTTTTTTTTTTTTTTTTTTTTTTTGACAGAGTTTCCCTCTTGTTGCCCAGGCTGGAGTGCAATGGCGCAATCTCGGCTTACTGCAACCTCCACCTCCCAAGTTGCCTCAGCCTCCTGAGTAGCTGGGATTATAGGCATGTGCCACCATGCCTGGCTTATTTTATATTTTTAGTAGACACAGGGTTTCTCCTGGGTCAGGCTGGTCTCGAACTCCTGACCTCAGCTGATCCACCTGTCTCGGCTTCACAAACTGCTGGGATTGACCTCCTGAGGGCTGCATCACAGGCCATGGTCACTCATATTTGGCTCAGAATAAATCTCTTAAAATATCTTACAGTTTGACTCCTTTTGTCAACACCGTTGTAGCTCCTTTGTGGCTCAAAATCATGGTTGCAGTTTAGGAATTAAAATCTCTAGTCCACAAAATTATAAAATGGTCGAACTTGATTTGAAACCGTGACTGCTCCCTGCCTTTTATCCTCAAATTGTCTTCCCTTGTTTCTGCTTGTCTCCCTTTGTTGCCAATCTCTAGCATTGGACCCTTATGAAGGACAAGTGAGCTGGGAGGGGATCTTTCTTTCATGGGGTGCTTTTGTGAAAACTTCAGATTCTTTCCCTCCTAGTCCCTGAAGATCCACCCTTGCAGGGGCTCTCACCCTGGAAAGTGCATCACCAGCACAACTGCTTGGTTCTGAGTCCTTGCTCAGTCCCAGGAAACAGGAAGCTCCTCCAGCTCTTTACCCAGCACCCTCAATCTCTTCAGCTGCTCCAGTTCACAGGATCTGCTAAACACTCATGCATCCTTTTTCCTAACACACTCTGATAGCAGAGATAGCCCTCTCATGCAGCAGCTTTTCTTGGTTCTGTTTTCAAAAGTGGCCAGACAGGTTCTCCCTCTAAACATTTCCAAGGGCAAGGGAGACACCAATGTCTCTGTCTGTCTTTATGTTATCTGGCTGAAGTGTCCTTTTCCAAGATTTGTGGTGATGGGCAGGGGTTTTTAGGGGTGAGGGTGAGACTTAAAGTATGTCAAAGATTCTGTCTCCAAGCGTGCGTGTGTGCGTGTGTGTGTGTGTGTGTGTGTGCACGCGCGCATGCATGCATGTGTGTGTAATCTCAAGTAATACATTGGTCTTTCCACCCTCTTATATAGACTGGAGGTGATTGGTCAACTAGCATCATGAAACCTGTTTGGTGCTGTCCCCTTGCAAATTCTCTCAGTGTGACCTACAATCTTAGTTTGGAAAGTACCATCTACCATCTTGGACGCTTGGCAGAATTCCTGGTGGAACAGCTCCATTTTAACAACCTGTTATTCTGAGATTGCAAGAAGGGTCTCACCACAGTGGACATGGAGAAGTCAGTGGTCTCAGGTGGGGCATGGGGTATGGACAATGTTAAGGGGACAAATAATGTCTCATTTTAGGAACTAAAGGAACACCAGTGTGCAGCACAGCATCAAGTCCAGAGGAGGAAAGAAAGCGAGAAATGGAGGTGGAGGAGGAAAAATAAGCACATACTAAAATTCTGTTATCCACACTAACTAAATAATCTATTAACCAGATTTTAGGTTTGCTTTGATATTTTAGTTACTATAAAGAGTTACAGGAGAAAGAAGAAGGTTCCTTAACTTCAATTTATAGCTTATTCAGCTTTCCAAAATTTTAGATTTAAAATCTGAAATCTAAATGTGAGTATTTTTGTTAAGGAGAAGGAGGAGAAAGCTAACTTCTCACTATTCTAGGTCATCCAGTTTAGTCATTTGGCTTCATGGAAATTTATCCAGATTCTATACAATGTTTTCAAACTTATCAATATTTGGTGCAAGCAGTGGGGAAATAAAGGTCTTTGCTCTGAGACACGAACAAATTAACTTGCTATTTAACCTGAAGCAAAATGTCTAGCCTCTCTAGGAGTCCATTTCCTCATGGGGAAGGAGATGTTATTTAATTTTCAAACACTTCATGGCTCAGTGGGCCCATAGGTTTCTCCCTTCAATAGAAATGAAAAGACAGAGACAATTAAAAAGAAATAGCTCAATTAAAAGAAAAGGGTAGGGATTATGTTAGTGTTTATGTCTGCCAGCAATCATTATTGATAATTAAATCAACCACAATAAAGAATATGACTCTTTGAGAGTTATCTAAAATAAATTAACAATGGGATTCAGTCAAGGTGACTTGGGAGGACTTATTTTCACTATAAAACTGTATCTCTATATAACTCTAGGCAGTTTACATCAAGATTGATAAAATGAAAAAATAACATATATTTCTGCATTTAGAATGTTGAGTATCACAAATGAGAAAGAAATGAAGAGGTACTTTCTAAGACATTTAGCTAAAACAATAAAAAGTAAATTGCTATATAATACCTGTAGAGATCAGTAGCTGAGGAAGTAGTGTTAAAATGGATAGGAAATAAGGAATCAACTAGAGGGTTCTTGTGAGAATGTAACACACGCATGATGTCAACACCAAATCCACTTTTGGATTTATATGCAGCACTTTAGCATATTGTATCATCCTTTTCCTTATTAGCATTCAATCTAATAAGTTACTATTTTAGTGGAGGCTCAAGGGAAGGCATTAATTAAAAACTGTAATCTCCATTTCACTAGAAGTCACTAGTTCAGTAACTTATTAAAATGATACTGGGAAATATTTCCACAGGTTTCAGACGAACTGTGGCGGTGTATAGCTAATGCACTTGAGAAAATCTCAACAGCTTAAAATAAATAAGGTCTGCAAGTAATAGGGTTATTTTTGGTGTCAAAACTCTCTTCTAAATGTATAGAGTATATGTGCTGTGACCATATAATTTATCCTTCAGACTGGGACACTTTTGAGAGTGAAAGAAGGAACTGTTACTAGGTAAGCTAAGACAAAGTTGTAAACTGGGGCCATCACAGGCCTGTGTATAGACATATGTCATTATTTTTACGAAAAAAAGTCTAATAATGGAATTTACCCCAAATTTCAATAATATTAAGAATATATTATATCTTGGTACCTTTTTATTTGAAAACCAGATTTTTAAAGAAATGTTTTTGTGATGAAATTGGACTATGCAGTATCATCAACCTTACTATCCTACTCATTGGACTCTGGAATGGCAACTTCTGGAATAGTCCTTGTAGCTTCCCTGCTGGGATGGCTGGCTCAGTGCTCAGTGGAGTAGCAAGGCTGGCGATACTGCATAGTCCAATTTCATCACAGAAACGTTTCTTTAAAAATCTGGTTTTCAAATAAAAAGGTACCAAGATATAATATATTCTTAACATTATTGAAATTTGGGGTAAATTCCATTATTACAATTTTTCTCATAAAAAATGCTTACACTAAGGCAAACTTTTCATAGGAGAAAAATACAATGAGAAAATTATGGACAATCAGGCATTGTCAACAAATACATGGATCATGTTGAGTGGATGCTAGCAGCCAAAAGATGGCCTGGAAGGAACAATAAGAGAAAAAACAAACGCAAGGAACAGGGAAGGAAGAAGAAGAACAAAACAGTCTCTGCCAATATTTTGCTTATGCCTACCAGAAACGGCAGGAGATGTGACCAGTGGCACCCTCCAATGATATCTTGCTTCATTAAATCAAACATCATCATTTTGATTTTGCATTATGTGCTAGATGCTAGGAGAGAGATGCCAATATAAGGCTTAGTCCCCTTACTAAAGAAATTAAGGGTCTTTTGAGGCACTACATGAGAAATGAGAATGTTAATATTCTCAGAGAAGTCCAGTTTATAAATGGCAATAACAACTCATCTAAATAGTAAATGTTGGTTGCCATTTCATGACCGCAGTCTGTTGACAGCTGATTTTTTAAAAACAAGATCATCTTATTGATCACACTAAACGAATTGATTCCATTCATTACACTTACACCTTCTGTGGTGGCTGCTGAATTGATTACGTTCACTTGGTCATCCCTGGAGGTGGTTCTAGGAAAAGCCAAGATCTTCCCAACACTAAAGGCAGTAATAGCCTCATTCAAGGCCATAGACATGGGAAAAAGACAAATGGCAAGCCTCCTAGTACCTCTTCAGAGCTTGCCAGGAAGACACAGTCAAATCAGCACCTTCTTAGATTCACCTTTAAGGTTCCTCGGACTATACAGCTGGGTCTCCGGGAAGTATCACCATGGACTTCACAGGTGTGTCTGCTGGGGGTTTATCTCCCTATGTCATTAGGACTTTGGTTGGACAGCAAGTTTGCAATTCTCTCTGAAGCTGCATTAGCTTGCTAGGGCTGCCATAACAAAGGACGACAGACTGAGTGACTTCAAAAATGGAATTAACTTTCTCACAGTTCTTGCGGCTGGAAATCAGAGATCAAGTGTCAGCAGAGCTGGTTTCTTCTTGGGCTTCTCTCATTGACTTGTAGACGGCCATCTTCTCTCCATGTTTTCACATAATTTTCCCTCTGTACGTGTCTGCACCCCAACCTCCTTTTTGTAAATAAGGATGCCGATCATATTGGATTAGAGACCACCCTAATGATCTCGTTTTATCTTAATAACCTCTTTAGAGACTCTGTCTTCACATATAGTTACATTCTGAGGGGCTGAGGTTTAGGACTTTGTCTTAGCTCAGGCTACCATAAAAAATCTCTTAGACTAAGTAGCTGAAACAACCAATATTTATTTTCTCACAGTTCTGAAGACTGGAAGTCCAGGTTCAAGGTGCCAGCAAGGTCCATGTCCGCTAGAGCTTTTTCCTTGGGTTGCAGAGAGGCACTTTCTCACTGTGTCCTCCCGTGGCAGAAAGAGACATTTTGTTTCTTTTTCTCCTTGTAAGGGCCGTAGTCCAATCAGATTAGGTGGCCTATGTCCTCATCTAACCTCCTCACAGGCTCTATTTCCAAATATAGTCAGATTGGAGGTAAGGCCATCAACATAAAAATGTGGGAGAACACAGTACAGCTCTTAACGGAAGCATTCTGTGTTAGCAAAAGATCTCTCCTAAGGCCAGCGTCACATCCAGTTCTTCAGAAGTGCGAGAGAGAACATTCAGGGAAGTGCCCCTGTATTCGTGCTCTAATAGGCACAGCTGTGCTACCAAGAACATGTACAGTGAAAGCTCTTTACAATCAGGAAAGCATCTCAACGTCCCGTTCTGATGTTTAAAGCACTCCAGGGGACTGAGCTGCTACTGACTGATCATCAGGACAGCCATGACAGCAAATGATCATTCTGCCCGAGTAGACTATACCTTGTCATGGAAACAAGCCTTTGAGGCAAGGCCAAGTAAGAGTTAAATAATAATAACACACAGTACTCATGGAAAATATTCTGAAAAAGCACATTATTAGCACTTACTGAAAGAACTGTAGGGCTGTAGTGCTAGTCTCGTTAAGTTGTAGCTTATCAGGAGAATAAGCACGGTCTTCTCTCACCCCGCAGTGGAGAAGGAGTTCTCAGCAGTCTATGCTGCTCAAACTCTCACATCAGGAGCTCTGTGGACTTTGTGACTTCTGAATGAAGATTACAAAGTTGAAGAGCATCAATATTACTTGACTGATTAATATTAATCAGACTATATGTGTATGTTTTTGTGTTTATATGTTTGCATGTATAATACACATTTAAATATGTACAAAATTACGTAAGACCATGGCAGAGGCCAAAGGAAGCAAGGTGGCCTGGAGGCATATTTGGAGGATAGAGCACTACCCTTAGTGGAAGGTCTAACACCTGGGACCAGGGATCCAAGGTCTGGTTGGAACTCTGGCATGCACATCAGATGACTGGCACTGAGCACTGAGCCAGTCATCCCAGCAGGGAAGCTGCAAGGACTATTCCAGAAGTTGCCATTCCAGAGTCCAAGAGAGCCTACTTCTCTCGCTTATCCTCTGCAGCAACGGGAGCTGATTGATTGCCTTCTTCCTGCCCATTATCTTTCCCTTCTCTCCAGGTCTGAGAAATGATGAGAGGAGGAAAAATAATTACTTAGAGATGCTCCAGGACTCAACCTTTGTTCTGTGTGTTCCTGATGTTAAGGTAAAACTGCATGCACAAAATGCCAAAGAATCTTGACAAGGACCTTGAAACGCTTTTCAAACTCATTGCACCCACATGGCGCTGCTAAGTTAGGCTGACATGTCCATGAATTACATGTACTATCAACCGACAAAAATGGTTCGCGGGCACATCTCGTCCTGAGCAGCAATCACTTAGGATTCTAATCTTATTGTGTCTACTGTGCTCCACAGTCTGCCCTGGTTTCTGTCCATATTTGAAAATTACTCAGTGTTAAAATGTGACTTCCTACATTTTGGTTTCTTTTTTTTGTCTTCCAAGAGACACGGCCTTGAGTTCATCTCTTTGTTCCACATTTGTCAAGTAGAATAACCTATTACAGTTTCCAACGTTATGCCCTAGGTATCTAAGCCCTGGTGCTAGCCTCGTTAACCAGTGGTCATAAAAAGGAGGGGAATAAAAAAATTACTTTAAAGTTGAATATTAATCTATCTTCCTATATATAGAAAATTCTTACATCCTAAAAATAACCTGGGGATTGACATATAAGCTCATGATATAAATGATGACCATTGTGAAAACTGGTTAAAATTGGAGTAGTTAATATGCTGTTACATAATTAATCATGGTACAGATGAACTTATCTGATATTTATTCATTCTCCCTCCACCAGCCTGACAAGGTTCCAGAAGCAGACTAATAATAAGCATTTCATACTTCATCCTCATTGTCCTTTTCGAAAAACAGAATTGGGCATTTTTTCCTCCACATTTCATTATAAAGGGCACAATCTCCACCTTTAAAAACCCATTTTGAAGGAATAAGTTTAGAATCTTACTCCTTGCAAAACGATCATTGCTTACATATTTTCTTACTATTTTAGCTATCTGGATCAGCAACCACAAAAGCTTAACATTGGTAAAGTTCATGTTTCTCCCAGTTTTACAATGGATTAAGAGAAAAAGATCTTCCCTTAACCAAATAAAGGCGATATAGAATTTTAGATGCTGGCAGCTGTGACTATTTCACCTGTAAACAAACATTAAAAAAAAAAAAACCAGTATAGACTAACTGAACAATGTGAACTTTAATGGTCAAGGATATATACGTGCTGTCTCATGGATACTTCTGGAAACTGAATGAAAACATGTTAAAATGATGGTTCTTATTATTATTCTCAGAGAGAATGAGCAAATACATACTACAGTAGGTTTTGCTAGGTTGGAAATTGATTTTTTTCATGTGTGGTTGTTCCCAATGCAAATTATGTCCATATGTTACTGTTAATAAGCAAACTTGATCTTAATTCAGAGTAACTAATTTTATAACCTCACGTGCTTTGATCATTGATGTGTCTCTCAACACACAGCACAATTACTGGTAGATAGCTGATACTGAACAGATATTTGTCATATGAATGAAAGAATGGATTGATGGTTAGGAAAACACAAGCAATACATTTATCCAACTGTATGAGATGGGAATATCAAAGTCATTATCTTCAAATAGTTTACCAATTAGAAACCAGTTTCTTCACTGATGGCCAGGAACATTTCTACATACGAGGAAGGCTGAATTCAAAGGATTATAAGGAGCTTCTATGTTTGGAGCAGAAAGCTATGCTGGTACTTAAAAATGCCTGATGACCATCTTCACGAAGTGACATGGTCATAGGTTAGAGCAAGCACAGCTTTCTCAATTATCCTGGTAAAACCAATGCTGTTATAGACTGCATGCACCATATTTACTGTAGAAGCTGCAGACTCAGTGAGATGGCAGACAACGAAAGACCAGAATAAAAATTTCAGAGACTACTCTCTTACCTTTGAACTCTCTTACCTAGTGAACAAAAGTTCACTAGGAAACAAATGGAGGTAGGGGGTTGTATACAAATTATATAACCTTAGAACGTATTATGCTCTGGAAAGGATATGTTGTTGAACGTTTTACATAAACATAGATAATTGTGTGTGTGTGTGTGTGTTTCATAAAAATGAACAGCTTGTTACAAAAAACAGAATACTCATAATACAGTAAAATGATCAACATTCATAACACATCTAACCTATACTGTACTTTCCTAAAATAAATATCTGAAATAAAGTACACACAGCCTAGAGGGAAGAAATCAATCCAGTTAACGAAAGAGAAAGGTCCCCATTCTGCCGGCTCTGCCCCTGTCCTCCTCAAAGCTCTGTGGCTCCTGCCATGTCACTGTCATGAAACATTCATCCTACTCCTTTTACCTACAAAACCTTTGTTGGTTCAAATTTCTTGGTTTCCCATTTCCTAAATAGTGCAGCAATTCATACCCCACCAACACCCTCAGAATTTAAAGTAATGGTATGCATTACCAAGAGGAAAATGAGTAGCCCAACACTCTAATTCCTAGCATGGATTTCTGTTAAAATATCTGTTTAACAGTTCTGGTTCTTCCTTTACAAACATGTGACATAAAAGCCCAAACTAAAATGAAAGCAGAAAAGAATAATGAGGTACACATAATTATAGCATTCTGTGTACCATATTGTTGCAAAAATGAATTTTTTACATAAAATTATCTATCAAATAAAATCATTTCATAATAATGCTCTTTTAAAAGACCATAATGTTTCATTACAAATAATCTGGCAAGATCATGGTGTATAATAAAAAATGACAATAGAATTACAATTTTTCTAATTGTCTTCCATGACATTAACTTAATACTATGTTCACTGTATAACTCAACCTCAGAATTGTACAATATGTCTCATGCAGGTAATTGTTAACTAAATGATTCACCAATCATTTGATTTTTAGCATTTAGAGTGCAATCAGGCATATTAACATATATGAATTTGGTCTATTATCAATTATTTATGCACATTTAGGTATGGATTATTAAATAATCACTTTTTAAAATAGTAGGTGATTAACTTTGTGGTATTTTCTATGAAATTATGCTTATCTTAGGCAAATTTTAAGAATAATTTGAATTAGAGAATAAATATCAACAAAGAGGAGATGGCCTTTAACCTTGCTTTTTGGTAGTGGTTCTCAAACCTGAGCATCAGAAGCATGTTGTAAGGCCAGTCACGATGGCTCACACCTGTAATCCCAGCACTTTTGGGAGGCCGAGGCGGGTAGATCACAAGGTCAGGAGATCAAGACCATCCTGGCCAACATGGTGAACCCCATCTCTACTAAAAATACAAAAATTAGCTGGGAGTTGTGGCATGTGTCTGTAATCCCACCTATTCAGGAGGCTGAGGCAGGAGAATCGCTTGAACCAGGGAGTCAGAGGTTGCAGTGAGCTGAGATCGTGCCACTGCACTCCAGCCTGGGTGACAGAGTGAGACTCTGTCTCAAAAAATAAATAAATAAAATACAATAATAAAAAAATGCAGACAAATTAAAATTTACCTCATGTTTAACCCGAATAAACAGTTAGAAAACTTCACTTGTGAATCTTGAAGAATATCCTAAAGTCTTTTGTAATGACAGTTTATGCAACAAACCTTCGTATATCACTGGGCTCAAAAGCAATTCACTGGGCCACTTTAGATGAGATCCCACATACAAAGTTTTCCCCAGTGAAATTATTTAGATACCTGATTAACTCAATGCCACAGAGATGGGCTCCAATAACTTTGAAGCATAAATGCAATCTCAATTATGTGGATACAGTAGTGACCCCTTATCCATAGTTTGGCTTTTTGTGTTCCAGTGACCTACTGAAAACCATGCTCTTAAAATATTAAATAAAAAGTTCTAGAAATAAACAATTCTAAAAGTTTAAGTGTTACTGCATTCTGAGTGGCATGATGAAATCCTGTGCCATCCCACTCAGTTTCATCTGGTAGGTAAGTCCTCCCTTTGTCTAACGTGTTCTCACTGTACATGCTGCCTGCCCATCAGTCACTTAGTAGCTGCATCAGTGATCTGACTGAAAAATGCTAATATATCTAGGGTTTGCTACTATCCCTGGTTTCAGGCATCCCTAGTAGCCTTGGAGTATATCCTCCCCTCAAAAGGGGGCACTACCATATTCTGATTTGGCCAACATGGAAATCTTTGTGGAACATGGAGAAACTAAGCTCAAACTTGGGATACTGAAAGGATTTAATTTTCTTGCCCACTAGTAATGATGCTGTCTCTTTAAAAATCAAATCTGAAGTGTCTTTATCACAACAAATACTGGAGATAAATTAAAACAAATTATTATTTTGTCAAATGGTTTTTGTATGACAGGCTTTTCTCTGGAGTTGTTCATTTCCATGTCAAAGAAAAAACAATATTGTGCATTTCTAAAATAAACAAACCCATTTATAAATTATTCTCACCCAACAGAAATAGTTGTTACTTTGAAAAAAAAAAAATGTTGAATTTCTTTTCCTGCTGTAATAATTGCCAGTTAGCTGAAATGGCATGTGGCTGCAGATATGTGATTACATAATACATTTAGGATAGCAACAAAGTCACAATCAAACCCCTGTTGGATGACTTGCAGTTAAGAAAGACTTTTTATACAATTTGATTTTTTAATTGTTTGCTAATTATTTAATTATTTATTTTAGCATCATGCTGAACAGTCATTACAGTCATATCATTTCTTTCTTTTTTTTTTTTTTTTTGAGACAGAGTCTCGCTCTGTTGCCCAGACTGGGGGGCAGTGGCGCGATCTCGGCTCACTGCAAGCTCCGCCTCCCGAGTTCACGCCATTCTCCCGCCTCAGCCTCCTGAGTAGCTGGGACTACAGGCGCCCGCCGCCACGCCCGGCTAATTTTTTGTATTTTTAGTAGAGACGGGGTTTCACTGTGTTAGCCAGGATGGTCTCGATCTCCTGACCTCGTGATCCGCCCGCCTCGGCCTCCCAAAGTGCTGGGATTACAGGTGTGAGCCACCACGCCCAGCCAAAAACTCTTTTAAGCCAATTTTTGGTTGCCTGGTATGCAGCTCTCCTGCGGAATGAATGTGCTTGCTCTCACAGAGCCAATATTCAGTGGGTAAGAATCCCACCAATTCTGGAGCTGTTCTGCACACTGATCATGCCCGGGAAAAAAAGTAGCATGCCTGAAGTGATTAGATTTTCAGACTATTCCATTACTCTGTTTATTTGGTCTTTAAAATACATAATTCAACATTTCAGATTTGCTCTGAAAATGAAAAAGTATGCATTTTTCATAGCTCACATGACATGTTCAATATGATACTTAAGCAAGTTGTTAAATCAATTCTGCAAAGCAGCAGTAAAAAGTGGTCCACAGTTTTAATAAATGCTAACCACTGAAGGCAAGTTCTTCCACAAGGAAATACAAGGCCTTCTTTTGCCACAAAATTTAAAAAAAAAGACTCATCTTTTTTAGAAACATTATACTTATGAATGAAATTATATACCACTTTAGCTTTAGTTTTTTATCTGAATGAACAAACTTCTTCTTTCTTCACATAACCATAATCTCACAGTATTGAAAAAGTGGTCACAGGATTGTTTTTGTCCATGGAAAGGAAGAAAAGGGAGGAGTTACTATTATGTTTTCATCTCTTGAATTCTATGACATAAAACAAAGTCTGATAATTCATCAGTGTTAACAGATGTTTTTAACCTGTATTTTCATGCATCAGGGTGCAATTAGTAAACAATTAAAAATAAAGATTTAAAGATATTTCTATAAGGCACAGATATGAAAGTATAAACATTGTCATGAGAAAGGTAAGCTTAAAAAGTGACTTCACTCTAATTGTCACCTTTTGAAAGAGATGTGGGATCAAAATAGTCACTTTACCCAAGGGTAGGTTTTCTTCTTGACTAAAATTTATTCTTAAAGATGATTTCAATCATTTCATCGTTGTGTAACCACAACTTAGAGGCCAAAAGGCCTGCTGAAACCTGCATTAACCATTTCAAATGGGGATAATTATAAAGTAAATGGTCACTCTAGTGCTCTCAGTGACACCGTGAGAACTTCCCAGAATTAATGATAGCTTCAAAGATTTGTACCATAAGAGAATATGGTTTATATTTGAAAAAAAGAGAAAAATATCTTGACAATTATAATAATGGTCACACAAACCACTGAAAACATTTTAAAATTAAAATTGACCTACAGAAAGGAAATTCAAAAGATCAAAATAAAAATTCAGTTCCTAAGAAGGTAATTATTTTAAAAGCATGCAATAAATGCTCATGAAAAGTACAGGGAACAAATTTGGTACTGAATAATATACAGAGATGTCAGAGATGATGTTAGAAGGTCAACAAATATTCCATTATTATCTATCATGTATATTTCAGTACGAACTATAAGTTTGCTACAAAATGAGTTTTATGAGTCCTATTATTTATTTATTATGCATTTTCCAGAACTACATTCAGGACCTTTTCTCATTTTTCAACACTATTGGGTGAACAGTCCAGTTACATGGCTAGTAAAACAGTCTTTCACAAAGAGAGTATAATTATGTAGACTGCAGCGAGGAATGTAACCTGTGACCTCAGTGTCTACTGTGTGACAGTCACTCAATAGAGTTTCATCTATGTGTGCCTATGACAGCATAACTGCAATAACTATTTTAAAATAAAGCACCCTGTGTATGCAGGGTAACTTCTTTTGGATCTGGGCATATTCTATGTAGTTTTCGCAATGATCCTTTCAAACCTGAAAAACATATAGGATCTATGCACTTCATAATATGTTAATATCCATCGTTGATTCCATTTGTTTATATTTTGCTAATATGTATAAAATCAGGTCTGCTATATGGCAGCCATTCAATTTCCCCTCCTCCAAAATTGAGGCACCATGTCTGAGCTCTCAGAGCATCTTATAATGAAAGTAGAAACATAAATGAAAATATCCAGGTTTCATTAAATACCTTCCAAAAGGTCCTCTTAGCTTTGTTAAATATCACGTATAGATTTCTGCAAACCCATGCGGAATATGAAAAAGGTCAAAAAATGATCTAACATCTATCCATCGCACTATACCCATTATTGGCTGATGGATGCCTTCTTGCCACATGTCTCTAGTGCCACCCCAAATCTAGTGCCTTGAAGTGGCCTTTTTGTTGATTTACCCACATGTAGCTGCAGCACCAGACTTCAAGATTACTCATTTCTCCTCCTTTCAAGTTGGCCAAAATTCCCTTTTCTTTTGAGCAGTTAATCTTGGGCAGTCAGGAGTTCAGTGTCTAATGAACAATTGTGATTTACATTAGAACTCCAGAACCCTTGGGAAGTGCTATTTGTATTTTAAAAGATCTTATAAATAAAATTCTTCCTCATAGGTCATACTGTGACCACATTGATGGGAGAGGGAGGAATGAGGTCCACAAACACCTCAACTATGCCATTGAGAGGATCGTAAAGCACTAGTCTTACATTAAAAAAAACTCCAGAATGGAGGTTTCTGTGCTGGCAAAGATAGTTATTTAGAATAGAGAAAAGACTACACTAGTAGATTAAAGCCAGGGACCACATAGTAAATCAGGAGACCTGTGGTTCATGTTAGAGTGGCACTTAGCAAATTCAGCCAATATAATTACCTCAATACTTGTTCCATTTCACACATAAAATGTGTACATCTCTCTGGAGATGTACAGAATGAGTTAATTCCAAAGCAAACTTTTCCATGGTGACTATCTCTCAGAGGATCACCACTACTACTTAGAATCACTTCTTGTGTTCTAACTGACATGGCTATCCAGCCAACAAATTTATCATTTAGGATAGAACAAACACATCTAGGAAAAGAACAGCACACACTTCCTTTGTGAAGTCACTTGATTATTTAAAAAAACAAACATTTTTATGGCTATCTTTAAAATTATGTTGCCTTAGGAATAAGTTCTTACTTAACAATAATAACATTTAATGTAAATAGATTAAACTTTCCAATCAAAAGATATCAAGTGGATAAATGGATAAAAAAAGACCCAATGATCTGTTCCCACATAGAAATGGTAGTGATTTGCCATATAGAAACACTGATAGTGAGCAACCTGAAAACAAAATCAAGAAAGTTATCCTATTTAAAATAGTTACACACGAAGTTAAATACCTGGGAATTAACCAAAGAAGTGACTCTACAATGAAAACTATAAAACATTGATGCAATAAATTAAAGACGACATACAAAAAAATGAAAGGATATTCCATGTTCATGGATTAGAAGAATCAACATTGTCAAAATGTCTATACTACCCAAAGCAATCTACAAATTTAAGACAATCTCTCTATTTTGGTAGAGATTAATAGACTGCTATTCTTTACAGACATAGAAAAAACAATCCTAAAATTTATATGGAACTATCTCTACTCATTTCTATTTTGATAGAGATTAATAGAATGCCATTTCTCACTGATATAGAAAAAAAATCCAAAAATTTATATGAAATCACAAAAGACCCAGAATAAACAAAGCTATCCTAAGCAAAAAGAACAGAATGGGAGAGATTGTACTACCTCACTTCAAATTATACCACAGAGCTATAGTAACCAAAACAGCATGGGACTGGTACGAAAACAGACATATATATCAGTGAAATAGAATAGTGAACACAGAGATAAATCCACGCACCTATAGTGAACTCATTTTTGACAAAGATGTCAAGAACATACAATCTGGAAAAGACAGTCTTTTCAATAAACAGTGGTAGGAAAACTGGATAGCCATATACAGAAGAACGAAACTCAGACCTCCAGTGCTCACCATATAAAAAAATATAAAAATGGATTAAAGACTTAAATCTAAGACCTCAAACTATGAAATTTCTAAACAAGAACATTGAGAAAACTCTTCAAGATACTGAGCAAAGATATCTTGTGTCATACCCCACAAGTGCAAGCAACAAAAGCAAAAATGAACAAATGGGATCACATCAAGTTAAAAAGCTGCACAGCAAAGGAAATAATCAACATAGTGAAGAGACAATACACAGAATGGAAGGAAATATTTGCAAACTACCCATATGACAAGAAATTAATCACCAGAATATATAAGGAGCTGAAACAACTCTATAGGGAAAAAAATCTAATAATCGGATTTTAAAATGGGCAAAAGATCTGAATAGACATTACTCAAAAGAAGACATACAAATGGCAAACAGTTATATGAAAAGGTGCTCAACTTCAATGATCATCAGAGAAATGCCAATCAAAACTACTGAGATATTATCTTACCCCAGTTAAAGTGACTTATATCCAAAAGACAGGCAATAACAGATGCTGGCGAGGATGTGGAGAAAAGGGAACCCTCATAAACTGTTGGTGTAAATGTAACCTATCTGGAGAATAGTTTGGAAGTTCTTCAAAAAACTAAAACTAAAGAGCTACCATATGATCCAGCAATCCCACTCCTAGGTATATATACACAAAAGAAATAAACTTAGTATGTTGAGGAGATATCTGCAAGTCCATGTTTATTGCAGCACTATTCACAATAGCTAAGATTTGGAAGCAACCTAAGTGTCCATCAACAGACAAAAGGATAAAGAAAATGTGATACTCAGTATACTCAATGGAGTACTATTACTCAATAGTACAACATACTCAATGGAGTACTATTCCTCCATTAAAAAAAGAATGAGATCCTGTCATTTGCAACAACATGCATGGGAACTGGATGACATTGTTAAGCGAAATAAGCCAGACACTAAAAGACAAATTTCACGTTTTCTCACTTATTTTGGGGAGCTAAAAATTAAAATGAAATAATTGAACTCATGGAGATAGACAGTAGAAAGATGGTTACCAGGGGCTGGGAATGATAGTGTGGGAGTGCATAGGTGACAAGTAGGAATGGTAAATGAGTACAAAAAATAGTTAGAAATAATGAATAAGAACCAGTATTTGCTAGCATAACAGGGTGATTATAGTAAAAAATAATTTAATTGTAGATTTTAAAATAGATTTTAAAATAATTAAAAGTATATAATTGGATTATTTGTAACCCAAAGGACAAATGCTTATGGTTATATATACCCCATTTACCCTGATGTGATTATTACACATTGCATGCTTGCATCAAAGTATCTCATGTAACCCATAAATATATACACCTACTATGTACCCACAATTTCTTAAAATTATTCTGCCTTTAGCTCTTGGGTTATCCATGTGTTTTGCCATTAGAAGATATTTAAGAACTTCACTGTTAGGCTACAGTTGATTATTATCGCTGCTAGAGAAGCAGGGCACACAGAACAGTGGACAATTCTGAGAGCTAGTTCTGTATGGACACAATGGGTAACACAATTGCAACAAGTGACATTCTTTATGCCTCCTGGGTTCCATTCCCTGACAGATGACAATCATCAGCTTAATGGAAAGTCATGATCAGATTGGCTTCCCAATCCATGATCCTTCTATGTGCATTCACAAAGCCTTATTCTACTGAGAGAGAAAGGTATATGGTAAAATACTACACAGTGAATAAATGATATAGGGGGAGATTTTTATGGAGAGGTTTTGCTTAATCACATGAAAATAAAATACAGAAGAAAACTGAGATGTCAGTCATGATGTAAAATATAAAAATCGGAACCAACCTTAAATATCTTTTTTTTACTAGTTTTTCTCAATCCTATTCATATTAAAATGTACCAACTATTTATAGAAAACCAAGAAAATTCTGTTTTCCTGAAACAAATCGCAAAATAAATTTGAACAGTGTTATAAACAGGAGCTTAAAAGATAAACATACAAAGCCCAATATGAATAGACTATCAGTTTTATGCTGAAAGACGTTCTCACAGACAGGAGGCATGGCTACTGACTAGGCCCCAAGTGGTAGAGGTCAGATCTCTCAGCTCAGTTTAATGGGTTCTCAAGAAAGATCATCTACCCAACCACCACTGCAGTAAAATAATGAAAAATCAATTCAACATCATTTATTTGTTTATTTATTTATTTATTCAACAAATAGAGATGTAAGAATACCAAGTTCTATGCTAGATGTTGGAGATACAATGATGAACCAAACAGAACTGAACCCTCATTGAGTTTGTGCTCTTGAGAAGAAATTAATCAGATCACCACAATCAATAATGCAGAATTGCAAACTGTGAGAAGTGAAGGAAAGATAGAGGGAAATATGGGGAAGAATAATGAAAAGATCTGGTCTGTCAGAGAGAATTCTTGGAGGACTGATGCTTGAGCCAAACTATGGGAGATGACTGGGTGTGAATCAGTGAGGAATATTGGGGCTCAAAAATCAGTGTGGGACAAGATCTCAGAGTGGGAGACAATGTGGGTACATTCAAAGAAGTAAAAGGACATCAGTCGTGGTAAATCGGATTTGGGAACTGAACCTACACTAGAGCTTTGTGCATGTTATTTCATTTAACAATCACAAGAACCAATCAAATTGGTGTTAATATGATTTTCATTATGCATATATAGGCACCAACACTTACAGAAAGTGTAAGCAACTTATCCACAGCTACCCAGAAAGTAAGTTATAGATCTGGATCTGATAATCTCGATTCGTCTGAAATACATAAAGACACCATACAGCTAGAGTAGGGAACTTCTACCCTTGCCCTCATCTCTTGAATACTACTGCCTCTTTTAGTGCCCCAGCCTATAGCTGCATAGTTCAGAGCAAACTCAATCATTGCCAGCAAAGCATTTTTTCCTATCTGCTGATTAAGCATATGCGGTAATGCAAGACATCCATTGATTTTTATAAATTCCCAAATGCTATAAACTCCATCAGCTCTCAAGGATGGAGTTTTATGAAATTTTATGAAAATATTATCTTTCTATATTCGTAAGCAACAATGCTTGGTGCTTGTCCAAGAAGTGGTAAATATTTAAAATAGAAGTGGGCTCAGGAAAGATTTTTTTCTTTTAAGTTAGGTTGATGCAGCCATAAATGCTCATTGTTCAACTTATTTAAATTCTCTGTGGCAGCTGATTTCTCTTCATTCCACACCTTTTCCCCTGGGCTTTCAGAAGGCCACCCCCCCTGCTGGTTTTTCCTTGTTCCTCAGGCTTCCTATGTGTCTCCTCCTCTTCCCTGTTGGTGTGTCCCATGTCTCTGAACATTGACACACCCATGTTCTACCAAGGATTGGCCTATCAAACAAAAAATCCGTAGCTTCCACTGTAAAGACACTGGCAATATCCAACATCCCTATGTGGTTATTTATGTAGGCATAAATGGTTATTTAGGACTTGGAACAATTATACAGACCCTTGAAAAGAATCAAGCAAGTAAAAATACACACACGCGTGCATGCACACACATACACACATACGACAATGCTGCTAAAACACTTGACAATTTTCCCAGAAAAACTAGGGAGAAACTTTAAATGTATCAGGAAGAACAATAAACCAGATTCTGTGAGGTAGTTAGGTGCAGACAATCTGGATTTTGTCAACAAGTGTCAGAAGACTTACCTCAGCTGTATACCCTATATCTCTTATTTAAAATTATAAACCTTGGGGGCCATAAAAGACAAGGGCAATAATGATTAATATTTCACAAACTCTGCAAAATACTTACACAGAGCTACGACCTCTGTTTGAATTTTATTTCTAAATTAGAATGAAAGACTTTTGGTATGAAAGAAATTTTAAAATGCCGAGTCCACGGGAGTTCCACAGTCCTCAGATTTTCAATAATAGTAAGATTGGGGATTGGAGATGGCACAATACATTCAGAGTCAACGAAATTGCAATGGAAATGCTTGCAACTGGTCCTCCAATTTGTTAAGGCTGCATATTTAGAATGTGGAAATAATATGTTTCCTTTAGCAGCAAGGTCACATGTCAGCTTTCAAGACCTTAGCGGTGGTTTGAGCTGTCTTATAAGCCAAGGACTGTTGGAAAAGAATGCAAATTCAAGGACATGTAAGGATATTTAAGAAAGGTTGTGAATTTTTCTTCGTTGCAGTGCTCAGAACACATTTCTTCTCCTGGGAATGCCTTGTTGTAATCCTGCCCACAGGCTGAAGGTGAAATGTAGAATCTTGTTTTTTTTTTCTCTTTTTTCTTTTTAATCGAGACAGGGTCTTGCGTCTTGCTCTGTTGCCCAGGCAGGAGTGCAGTGGGGAGATCATGGCTCACTGCACCCTTGACCCCCTATGCTCAAGTGATACTCCCACCTTGACCGCACAAAGTATTGGGATTACAGGCATGAGCTTCCATGCCCAGCTGAAATGTGCAATCTTCAACTGACTTGAAATCATGGGTTTATTCCTCATTCAGTCGTTCAGTTGTTCAGCTCTCACTGAGCCAGGTGTAGGGCTGGGCACTACAGATAAAGCACTGAGAAGTCATCATTGGCCTACTCTTCGCCACGCTTCACTATAGCAAGCAAGGCAGATATTGACAAATGACTGCCAGTCTGATGTGTGTCACTAAGAATGGCAGGACATTGGAAAGAAAGAACTGTTATGCCAACCCACTCCCCCACAACGGCCTCACTACTGAACTAGAATAAGTGGGGTCTGGACAGACCTCCCTGAAGAAGTTACATTTGAAAGGGTGAGACCAGGATCCGGTAAATGGAAGTGGAAAAGAGGGGGCTATTCCAGGCAGAGAGGACAGCTTGGATGGATGTCGAAGCAGAACACACCGAAGGCTGGCTAGGAGTTCGAGGATGGGAGGTGGTGTCAAGGGGTGGCAGTGGGGAGGCTAACGTGGAGGCCACAATGTTGACCTCTCTTTTTCTGTTAGACGAGGAAAAATGAAACCCACTGGCAGGGTCCGATTTACACTTTAAAAACTGCACAATCCTCAGCTTATGAGTGTATGTTAAACTCACAACCTCACAGTGAAATGAGCTGTGACTTCAAGTGACAGAGACACCAAATTTCCACACACTTAAACAGTAGTTTCCCACATGAACCTCAGTTTTCTCCGAAAAAGCAATAATCATAGCTGACACTTACTGAAAATTTTCTTACACCAAGCACCAGTCTAAGCATGTCACAAAAATTGTGTCATTTAATCTGTGAGTTAGATACTATTATCACTTTCATTTAGTGAATAAAAAAGGTAATAATAGTAATATTTAAAAAAAAATTTTGCCCAAATTGAAAAACAACGGAAGTAGTCCTCCTGTTTTGGTGTCCACTAAAACCTTCAGGGCTCCAGGGCAGTGATTTCATAGATAATTTCACATCACTGACTTGTTGCTGTCACTGCAGTATTCACGCTGAACTCATAGACTGCTGGATATACTATCTTCACCAGTACCATATGTTTTCACAAAGAATGATAGTAGTAAATTGCTTGCTCTATTTGTGCCCCTGCAGCAAGTCACAATTGCTGAGTTCATATTGCATTTAATATGTTCTGCATGTGACTGTCACATTACATTATGGCTGTAACACAGCATAAGATAATTTTTCAGTCAGTTGTTGCAAGAATATTTACAATACTATCATATCAAAAAATGCATATCTACCCATTCACACATTAACCAATATTGTGAGGGCACCGGTTTCAGCCCTATTCCAAGAGAGACACTTGGCATAATAAAGTTGTCTTAAAAGGGAAGTAATGAATTTTAGGCTACTTGAACTTACACAATCTTCCTTTTAAATAGCAAAATAAACGTGATTTTGTGGAGGTAGAGTATCACCCTGTTTATAGCAAAAGTACCATTTTTTATTAGGAAAGTATGATAAGAAGAATTTCACATTGAGGATGATCTATGAAAACCACATGAAAAATTTTAAAATGTAACCTGAATTGTTGACTATGTTCATATTAGTCTTCTTGCCAAAAGCAGGAACATCTTTTCCAGAACTGGGTAGAAGGGAACACAGTGTAATCAAGTAATAATCCAATGTCTATCTTCTGACAAATTGAAAAGTTGCCTTTGATTTTTCCATGAAATAGTTAGCATTCATTATTGCACAATATGTTTACATACTACTACAATATTTCAGAAAATGGTTCTGAATAACCTGTACAGAATAATAACCACACAATTCTAAGTGCGTGCTATTTGCTATAATAAAAATGTTCACTGCTACATCTTAAGTTAAACTTGGAGTAAAGAAAAAACATCGTACATTAAAACCTCATCTATTAACAAGACCTATGTGCACATTATAAGAAAATCATAAAGAAAATGCTGAAAACTCATCAATCTTAAATAATATCTAAAAATGTTTAGATCATATATGTTTAACAAATGGGAGTGACACAATTGAATTGTGGATGCTGGTTAATTAAGTAAAATTACATGATGTGTAACAGGTGACTATCTGGTTTTTGGTCACTTATTTTTCTTCTTTTGTAAATTAATCCTTCATGTATTTTAATAATGTTTCCATTTGAGCCTTTTTTTCTCCACTACATGGATCACACACCAAGACTACACATTAGGAATACAAAGACTACTGTACAGGTTGCTAAAACATCTTTCAATCTTTCATTCAACTTTCAATCATTTCAATGAAACAGTATTATATGGAAATGTTCTTAATATTTTATTTTTTGAGATGGAATCTCTCTCTGTTGCCCAGTCGGGAGTGCAGTGTTGTAATCTCAGCTCACTGTAACCTTTTCCTCCTGAATTCAGTCGATTCTCCTGCCTCAGACAACTGAGTAGCTGGGATCACAGGCATGCATCACCACACCCAGGTAATTTTTATATTTTTAGTAGAGTCAGGGTTTCACCATGTTGGCCAGGCTGGACTGGAACTCCTGATCTCAGGTGCTCAGCTCACCTTGGCCTCTGTCCTCCCAAAGTGTTGGGATTAGAGGCATGAGCTACCACACCAGGCCAATATTTTATTTTTAAAATGCCATGTAATCAAATGAGCTATTAAAAATAATTATTATAAGCATATAATCATTAAACTTCCTTTATTGAAAATTATTTGAAAAATATATATATAGAACTTTTACGAGGCTAATTTTTAATAAATATTGGCTCCACCTGGAATTAATTTGGTAAAATGTCTGAAGTAGTAATCTAGTTTTCTTTCTTTTCTTCTTTTCCTTCTTTCCCTAACTCTCTCTCTTCCTCCCTTCCTCCCTCCTTTTTGTACATTTTTCAAATGTATATCTAGGTATTTTATGAGGAATTCTTACTGTTTTTAAATGGAATTTGTAGGCTATTTTCTCTTCTATGATATTCAGTAACTAATTACCACATATACATAGGGAATTTATTAATTTCATTAAATACAATTAAAGTATAATTAAATATGTTAATTATATAGGCAGCCTCATCATTGCTTACTCTATTATTTTCCCGATTAGATTTTCATTAAATTACCTTGAGTTTTCTGAGGATAAAATTACATCATATCTAAATAATAATATTTTCCATCTTCCTAATTAAAAGGAATAGTGCTAACTTCATTAAATGCATTTCTCCCATGATCTAAGTTGTCATTTATTTTTTACCATACAGATTATTTCCATAAAATTTACTTCTAAATCTTGATCAGGAGGTTTCTGTAAAATTACAGTTGTGTGTGAAGTGAGTGTGTGTGTGTGTGTGTATGTGTATTTAATCAATTCTTAGAAGTGGGAATCATAAATATTCAGGCTATAATAAATATTTTTAAATAGTCTAATTCTTAATTAGTATTTGTAAATGTGTTTACCCTTACACAATGTTCTAGAAGCAAGTGTTTCAAAACTTCAGCATATATAAAGTCAAAATTGTCATTGCCTGATAAAAAATCTAAAGATAAATTATAATGTTTACCTTTAAAATCAACATAAGGAAAATAATAGCCTAGCAATATTGGCATTGTCAAAATAAACTGTAGGACATTTTACTAAGTATAACTTGACATAATTTTTAAAGTTAGTTTTCAAACTCATATTTTAAATACACACCGATGAAATTCTCTGCCTAACATACATCCTATCTTCATAAACAACTGCTTTAATTTCTTTTATTATGATGTTGAGGAACTAAAAGACTAATGTAGTTAATCAAAGAATATATACACTTTCAGTTTGTGAAGGAGATACTGGATTTTATGTCCACTTCAAAATGCCTAACATCTTAAGGACAAACCGAGGGCCATAAGGAAAGAGTTTTTTTTTCTTTTTCTGTGTGAAACAGACTTCTCTGCTTGAAAGCAACAGTACATACTGTACTACCTAGACTGAAACAGATTTAGGATTAGTAGTGGGCGAAAACTGGCAAGTTTTCCTTCATATAAATCTTGCTAACAACATAACAGATTTCATTATACTGAAAAAAAAAATCTTAAAACTTTCTAAAGCAAAAGCAAAACAAACTATGTATGACTTTTTGCCCAAAATAATTACTGCTGCCACAACAGTCACTTCACTCTGAATATGTGGAGAATTGTATAATCTCATCAGGTGGCCTCATAGTTTATCTGTCCTCTAGTTGTAAATAAATAAGAAATTAAGATAACCAATTTCGAATTTTACTTTCCATTTAAAGTTATCTATAACGTTCTTGGAAAGAGGTACCCAAATTAGGTGATCCAATGTGATCTGGTACTTTAATAGGTTTTCCATTTCCTAACTACAACATTGAGAAATTTTACTTGGACACATCAACTCTGAGTTTGTTGTATCTGACATGTAAGACCTCCTGCTCGATGTTGACGATCTACTTCCCAGTGTTTTCCACAACTGTATTTGTCCCTTGAACAACACAGGTTTGAACTACAGACCACTTATATGCAGATTTCTTTTTGGGGAGACAGAATCTCGCTCTGTTGCCCAGGCTGGAGTGCAGCAGTGCGATCTGGGCTCCCTGCAAGCTCCACCTCCCAGGTTCAAGTCATTCTCCTGCCTCAGCCTCCCGAGTAGCTGGGACTACAGGTGCCCACCACCGCACAAGGCTAATTTTTCTATATTTTGTATTTTTAGTACAAAGGGTATCTCAGGCCTGCTAATTTTTCTATATTTTGTATTTTTAGTACAAAGGGTATCTCAGGCCTTCATAAAAGTAAATGTCTATTATCTTCATCTAACAACCCCAAATTTGTCTAGTGTAAAAATGATCAAGTGTGGCTTAATATTTCATTATATCAAAATTCCTCCGATATTTGTTTGTGGAATACATTCTTAACATTTAATTGTCTCAGTATGCTGAACTTTGTGTCTTCCTGGCCTAGATGTAGACTGTAACATCTACTGGGTGTGTAAGGTGCTTATTTCTCTATAAAGCAATGGGATCCATGTATGGCAGTAACAACTCCACTCCAGTCCTCGTCTTCCTTCCTGCCTCCTGTTTAGTAAGATCAGCAACATATTAAATGGCAGGATTTTCAGGAATTCGAATATGGCCTTCTGGCTCTTTTCCTTCTTTATTATATTCAAAAATACATGGGCTAGCCAGGCGCAGTCTCTCACACCTGTAATCCCAGCACTTTGGGAGGCTGAGGCCAGCAGATCTCCTGAGGTCAGAAGTTCAAGAACAGCCTGGCCAATACGATGAAACCCTGTCTCTACTAAACACACAAGAAATAGCCGGGTAGGGTGGCACATGCCTGTAATTCCATCTACTCGGGAGGCTAAGGCAGGAGAATTGCTTGAACCAGGGAGGTGGAGGTTGCAGTAAGCCGAGATCACATCATTGCACTCAGGCTGGGTGGACAGAGTAAGACTCTGTCTCAAAATAAATAAACAAATTAATTAAATACATGGGCTTAAATAAATAGAAGTTTTCCATTCATAGTGGTACTATTTGTTCTCTCTGAGTTTGGCCCAGTAGAGGTAAATTACTGTCTCTAGTCATGTCACTGTGGTGTGCTCTTTGGAGACGATCCCTATGCAGGAAGTCTCTACAAGGCTTCCCAGCAGTTCCTGCCTCCAGTTTCCTTGCCCTAGTGTAATCCCCTCCCCTCTAGTGTGAGCAGGAATCACTTACTGCCTTATCTGTAATGAAAAGGTTTGGCAGAAATGACAGGATGCAACTCCCAATATTAGGTTGTAAAAAGATTGCACTTGTAGCTTGGAGATTGGGTTCACTCTTTTTGTCTCTGTGTTCCTGGATTCTTAACACACAGAAACTATGAGATAATAAAGATTTGTTTCTCTCAGCAGTTGCTAAGTTTTGAGATTATTTGTATGCAACAGTAGATAATACAGTCATTTCTTTTTTTCCCCCCAACTTTTATTTTAGGCTCTGGGGTACATGTGCAGGTGTGTTATATGGGTAAATTGCATGTCAGTGAGGATTGGGGTACAAATGATCTCATTGCCCAGGTAATTAACTTAGTACCTGCTAGGAAGTTTTTCAGCCCTCACCTCTCTCTCACCCTCCCCACTCTAACAGTCCCCAGTGTCTATTGTTTCCGTCTTTGTGTCCATGTGTACTCAGTGTTTAGTTCCCATGTATAATTACAATTCATTTCGTACACACATACATGTAATACCACTGAAACACAAATGACTTATACATACCCAAAATCTAAAATAAGTAATCCCACTTAAAAATTCTTAACTTTATTCCAAAAAAATTGTTGACTAACATTGAATTTTACCTTTTATTACCTGAGACGGAGAAGAAAAGTAGATGGCAAGAATATCATTTTAAATAAAGCTGAGTATATAAAATTATAATTCTACCCAATGCAAATATAAATAAAAATAAATAAATGATAGCATTAGTGAAGTTTCTTGTGCTTCAGAGGTTAACCGGCCTCACAAAGTGCAGATTCACTAAACTGCATATGTGTTGACTAGATTTATTTTCGTCACGGGAGTTTATAGTTCTTTCTTAGTTTGGAGATTTGTATGATTTCATTAAAAGTAATTTCTCAATTAAAATTTGATCAGATTAAAACAAAGGTCGATTATCCTCCAAATCTATAGAAGTGTAAAGATCTTGTAAAGCTATATTTGTTAAGAAAGATAATATTTATTGTTGGGTGTACCATATGTGCCTATCTCTAAACTCAGGCAGTTTTCTGCATATAGACCATGATTCATGCAATATCACTATAAAGCTAATCCTGTCATGAACAGAAAATGAGATATAAGTTTTGTACAGGAAAGTTTTGTACAAGGTAGCTATGCTGTTTTTTTATAATGATGTCTCCTTGACAGTTATCACAACCTAAACATAGAAAATCAGAAAGATAAACGAGAGGGTAGTTGCGCTCTGATTTTATAATGATGCCTCCTTACCATGACAGCGATCACAAATGCAGCAAGGTGACGTCAGTGATGTCCCCTTGGTAGACTTGGTGATGGCTGGGAAACTGTGTCAGCAAGTGTCACAGAAAGCTTGCCCTGTCAACTTTTGACCTTTCTTCTTTTTCTGTAGTCATTGAAAACATGCTCCAGGATGACATAAAAGGTCAGTATGTTGCTGGTTTTCAGCCCAGTCTTCAGCAAAGTGCTAGTACATAATTTTGGAACAGGTAAAATGACAACACTGGGGATTGAGAAGCAGAGCACCATGAATTGTGTTTTCTGAAGGTGACAGTCAATAAGGCTTCAAATCCTCTTTTGGCACTCTATTCCTTGTGAAGTAACAGTTCTCTTCATGTCACCAGTCAACCCTCACCATAAGATGTATTCCAGGTACTTTATAGACAGCTCCTTGGGGTGGAACCACTGTTCTCATTCATCATCATGGGAACAATGACTCTTATGAAAAGCATTCATCAAATTCCTCTTTAAACATGACTGTGCTGGGCATCGTAGCAAAAATTGAAACTTGTATTATTCTCCCTGTTAGGCGTCCACTATTTACTGCTGCTAAGATTGATATAGAAATACTCTTTATTGTTTATAAGCCTTAAAAACTCAACTGCTTTCCTGCTGTTACCTCAGTACATGGATATGATGAAGAAAAGCTTATATCAACAACTGACTACTGACCATACTTTATTTTAAACTAGCCAGAGAGAAATTCCATGATACATTAGAGTCTCACAAAATAGAGTTTAAAAACTACTGCATGAATAATAATAATCATAACAGTCGTCGTCATCATCATCATCATCATCATCAGTAGCAGCAGCAGCAGCATCACATTCAGGACATTGATGGGCCCAAGTAGGGTTGGTTGTTTTTACATCTTCAACTTCCTGCTTCATGTTGTCTTTTCTGCATAATGATGGCAAGTTGAGCATAGCAGGTAGAGTAATGGCTCCCCGCAAAAGCCACTTCCTTATCTCTAGAAGCTGTGAAATGATATCTTACATGGCAAATGGGACTTCGCAGATGTGACTCAGTTAGGATTTTGAGATGGCGAAATTATCCTGTATGATCTTGGTGGGTTTAATGTAATTACAAGGTTCCTTAGAAGGGAAAAGGAGAAGTCAGGGTGTTGGAGGAGAAGACGTGACTAACAAACCGAGGTCTGAGACACAGACTGTTGCTGGCTGGGACCACAAGCCAAGGAACACAGGTGGTTTCTAGAAGCTGGGAAGGCAAGGAAATGAAAGCTTTCCTAGAGTCTCCAACAGGATTGCAATCCTGCTGACAACTACATTTTAGTTTAGGGAAACCTATTGTGACCTTCTGGCCTCTAGAACTGTAAGATAATAAAGTTGCGGTGTTTCTCACCCCTACATTTGTGTTCATTTGTTATGGCAGCCATGAGAACCTAATGCAGTGATGTTGTACTGACTCTGAAATACATCAGTTTTGTTCACATTGGGGATATGAAAACATTAATCCCTGTGGTGGGAGGCTACAGCGTGCTAATGCATTTCTTTCTACTAATGACTTAATGAAGGAAACTCAATTGAAAACGAGCGACAGTTATCAGAGAGCACAGTCTGACAAGCAGAGGTCAGGAACGCTGGGAAAAATAAGAAGGAAAGATAATGTGGAGCAAAAGGTCCTAAATTCAGGAAGTCTAAGACACAGTGCGCAGAATGATGAGCAAGAGACAGGAAAGAAAGCTCTCGTCGGTGGAGGTGTCCGTCTTGCCCTGTCCTGCAGCCCAGGCTACTGTCACTGGCAGTATTTTATAGAATTTTCCATCTTCTCTGGTGGGGAAATCTAGTGCTCCCAAAAGAAGCCTCCCTTACAAACAGCAAATATTATTTCAAAAAGAGGAAAAATAATCGAATTTCTGAAAACAGAAATTTTCTTTATTTTCTTCTCAAATGATAGGAGAGAAAAATGAGGAGAGAGAGAAAATGTGTGAACAAACCCTGCCTTAAGCTTTACTGGTATACCTCATTATAGTTTCTTCTGATGAGAATACAATATTGTCATATTGAATATTTTCAGCTTATATGAAAAATAAAATCAATCTTAGAGCCCTAAAAGCATTTTGAGTTTTGGAACTGCCCTGGAAAGGCAATAAATTATGAGTTTACATAAGACATATGTATGATCATGTATATCTTCCAAAAGCTTTATAATAATTTGCCATGCTGATTATTAACCTTCAAATTATGTACTTGCAAGATGTGTTTTGCTGCAAAGTAAGATTGTATTATGTGCTTGGGATGATTTGTTTCAGTAGTCCTCTACTGTAGGCTACTAGATTTAGCATCCATTGATGGGAATGGTCTGAAGCAATTACTACTGGGATGTTTGCTAAGTGTGACTTTCTGTTTCAATAATTTCTCCTGTACTTAATAACTGTAATTCTGCTGTAATGAGGAAGATACAGCTATTAATTTTATTTATTTATTTATTTGAGACAGGGTCTGGCTCTGTTGCCCAGGCTAAAGTGCAGTGGCACTATCTCAGCTCACTGCAATCTGTACCTCCCAGGCTTAAGCCTTCCTTCCACCTCAGCCTCCCAAGTAGCTGAGACTACAGGTGCAAACCACCATGCCTGGCTAATGTGTCTATTTTTTCTAGAGATGGGGTTTTGCCACATTGACCAGGCTAGTTTTGAACTCCTGAGTACAAGCAATCCACCCCACTCAGCCTACCAAAGGGTTGAGATTAACAGGCAGGAGCCAGCGTCCCTGGTGTCAATATTCCTTATAATCAATGTAAAGGTAATGGAGGAGGTGACAGGGATACTGGCATTTCCATTTCCAAACATAGTAGCCAGCTGCATACCTACCTTTGCTGCTACAAATCATGACAATCATGTACTTGAGAATACAATATGAAGAGTTACGAAGCAAAAGGAAAGAAAGGGAAGGAGAAGAAAAAGAGAAGGAAGAAGAACAATGACATTCACTTGTAAAATGGACACATTCTGATTTACTAATGGAGAATACTGGCTAGCTTCAAACCAAAAGCATGGGAGAGATATTTGATATTTATCATCTACTACTCATATAAATGTAGCATTGTTGGTTCTATTTATCTACCTTCTTTCAAACAATCTATCCATCTCCTTCCTTGCAACCTCTTATGATTCCTATGTAACAGTCATTTACATGCAACTTTGGTATTCTAGGTAAATAAATAAACCTTTGCTTGGTATACTGGTCTCTGTTCCTTAGTATTTCCATATAAATGGAACACATCAAATATATCGTCCTTTCACGTGTCAGTCACAAAGCTCCTCAATCTTCCTCATTCAGTGAGAAAGAAGTATTTCCTTTTAGATTGTTGCTCTCTGTTAGGCAAGCCACTTCTTCTCTAGCAAATGAAAGTTGTATTTTGCTCCTAATTTTTCCTACTTACAACATTGAGAAAGAAAGTTGATTTGAACAAAGTCTAAGCTGCTAGTAAACTTTGAGGAAAGAATCCTTTCTCGCCAAAGGTGAAGTTTGGAGCTATGGGTTGAAGCAATATGCACAACCACAACTCAGTTGTGGGTGAAAATTTAGATATGCTCTTCCTGTTAGTAATTCATCGTAACCTAAGTGCGTTTCTAAAGAGAAAAGTCTCACCAGTGAATCTAGCCTAAAATACTATAAAAGTGTTTTCCTAAATAGCATAAAGAGAGCACATATTTAATATAAATGTATGAAAGGAGAAGAAAAGCAAAAGCCCAACTTAGAAATAAGTTATTCAGAAAATATTGACTCATTTATTATTTCTTAAAGAACATATTAAATATCAATGTACTATGATGTTGACTAGGTACTATATTTAATATCTGTGTACAAATGATGATGTTGAATATTTACGTACTATGATATTAGATATCCATGTACTATGGTATCGGATATCTCTATACTATGATGTTGGATATCTGTAAATTATGATATTGAATATATATGTACTAGGTATCGGATATCTCTCTGCTATGATTTGGAAATCTATATACTATGATATTGAATATCTATTTACTATGATATTGAATATCTGGGTACTATGATATTGAATGTCTATGTACTAAAATATTGGATACCTCTGTAGTATGGTGTTGAGTATGTACTATGATATTGGATATCTATGTACTAAGATATTAGATATCTCTGTATTATGATACTGGATATCTCTGTACTATGATGTTGGATGTCTATATACTATGATATTGAATATCTGTGTACTATGATATTAAATGTCTCCGTACTATGATATTAGATATCTCTGCACTATAGTATTGAATACCTCCTTTCTGTGAAACTATGTTAGACATCTTTTTCCTCAGGACCTTACTTGCTGCTGTGCACTTTGTGGCTTCCTCTTGCTTCTGGAAGATTGCAGGCTCACCCCTCCACCAGGGCGAGGTGCTTTCTCTCTCCTCTGCAGAAATGCTCCCCGACAGTTTGTATCCATCCCTTACCTCTAACTTTACTTCTATTTGCTCCTCAGATTTCAAAATTACTTCCTTATGAAGGCCTTCTTTGACTTTTGAATCAAGATCAAGTTTTTGTTAGGTGAGGTTGTAGAACGAGGTTTTTTCCCTGTGTGTTCCTTCCTGTATTTACTTGATTAATATCTGCCACCTGTGCTTGAAAGCGCCAAGAGAACAGGAATTGTTGAACAAATGAATAAATATGGTGTAAAAAAGTTTAGAAAGTTTAAGAAACTGATAGACAGGACAAATATTTGAACCTTCACATGACTGTTGTTAGAGGCCATGAGATTTTCCCCATATCTGAATGCCCAGGCCCCTCCACCATCTTTGAAATTTAGAAGTGTGTTTGGGTTAATTATTTTTTACCATATTTTCATAAGCAATGAACCATAAAAAAGAAAAGAGCTTGTGAAGGGTCAAATCACATGTGCTTTTGAGATGAACTAAAGAGTGTGGCCTCCATAAATGCTTGTGTATAACTAGGTCCTAGTCTAGAAATGTAATGTAGCTTCAACATTTCTCAATTTTTTTCAACAAAATAAGCACTATCTTAAAATACACAAATCAAAGGGTTTAATTAGACTGCTTCTAGATTTCTTTTTTCCCTAATCTTTCTTTTTTTTATTCATAGTAGCGTACTGCTTGGAAAAACTCAATTGACGGTATCATGTTATCTTGAGTCATAAAATAATTTAAATTTCAGACTCTTGATAAAACAGAATAAAATATAATACAGTTACTAAAATGAATAATTGTAAACATCAAAAAACTAAAATAATATTGGTCATCTTATATTAAGTGAAACAAGTACCTAGAACATTATATAACCAAAACAATGAAACAATCTTAGCCAATTACCCCAATTATTATTATATATTTTAACTTTGCATGTAGAAGAAATTAATACACAAAACTAAAATTGTATGATGATATCAACATGATGTGTTAATGTTCTTATAATTAAAAAAATAAGCATATTGACATTTCAGGTAGATAAATACACAGAAATTAAGTAGTTGAAATTTTCATTAATTTTTAAATTCCATCTCACATACATAATTACAGTATATTTCCATTGTTTCTTAGAATAATCTTGGCTCTAAAATACTGTGCATTTTGTATACTTTATACTCTTATTGTATTTCTTCAAAAATACTTTTTAGCTCTAGAGTGTAATAACAGAACTTCAATTTTTTAAAAAGTAGTCCAACAAAATATGGCAATGATCTATTACAGTCATTTTGACTCTTTGGAAGAATTTTATTTTATTTTCCAAGAGACAAACTTTCTAAATAACAAAAATGTACATTTCTTTGAATTTCACTTCTTCAAAGAAGAACTTCTTAAGAAACAGAATATTTACGAAACTAGAACATGGGTGTCAGATTTAGATAATAAATTATTTGATCATTTTTCAAGTGAGTTAACTTTTGATGGGAAGGAAAAAAGAAATTAAGGTAGCAAAAAGAAAAGAAATACAAAAATGTGAACAAAAGTTTGTGATGATACATTTGCTTTTTAAAATTTGAAACCGAAAGCTTGCCTGTGCTTTCTCTTCAAGTTTGTTCAGGGCTACGGCTATTTGGCACAGAGAACTGGATTTCCTTTTCAGACCCAATGTCCAAGCTTCCTCTCTTGAGGAGCTGAACAAGAGTTGTTCATCAGCTGGCTGAGCGCTTCCTTCAAGAAATATGAAGCCTCCGTCTAAATACTATTGAGGATGGAAAAAAGATAAAAGCTCTCTCTAAAGTTCAATATCCTAAAGAACAATGCAATTCAATTCCACAAGCATGTATTTAACTTGAAATATTCTCCGGGGCCTATTGGACAAACAACCTTACTTAGGGAGAAAGACATCTAGTTATTTAAAGCAGAATGAAGTAATTGGCAAGACAGAATTTTGGGGGAAGAAGCAACTAAAATTGGTTTGAAAGATCTTTTCGAAAACAGGGAGCATGAGCTCATCCTTGGAGGAGTGTAGTGGAGCAATGTTAATAAAACAGAGCTGCCTCTGGCTAATAAGTGGTGTTTCCCATGAGCAGGGCCCTAGTTCAAGCCTTTCATGCCTATTAACCCAAGTGAAGCCCTGCAACAGCTCTATGAGGTCAGGGATATTATTGTCCCATTTTAGAGATAATAAAACTGAGATTTAGAAGTGATAAGCCTCATGCCTGAGGTTGCACTGCTGCTATAAAAAACTTAACCAGGACTGGAAGACTGGCAATCTAGATCCAGCATTTGGGAGCTTTGACACGATCTATGCTGCCTTCTGTATGGGAAATCAGGAAATGTGGATTTATTAACATACATGTAAAAAGTTGTTCTCTGGATTTCAGTTTTATCTATAATTTGAGCAGTGTATGTGACCGTATTATTTTTAGGTTCTCCTCTAACCCTAAAATCCTGAGGACAGGGCCTCCTAGAATCAGGAAACAGTCCTAGAAAAGGCGCCAAGCAACAGAACAATAGGAAATGTTAGGATGGAGAGACGGTGGTGTACTGTTAAATTCTGGATTCTCAGATCTCTAAGCAATTATTTTGAAAACAAAACAAAACTAAAAACACCTTTACCTCTAGCTCCTCTAACTTCACTGCTTTTGTCTATGGTGGCTTCTTGGTCTTTTAACGAACTATGTATGTTTTGCTTCAAATTAATACAATTTCAGCTAGTAACAATCCTCTATCTTTTTACACTATTTGAAGAACCCTCCATATAATGGCTTAAGTGAATCATCAGACAGTCAAAGGTCAATTCTTCAGTCTTGTTATTAGGTGCTTAATATGAATACATTATTTTTGTGTCCTAATAATACAACCATATTTTTTGAAAAGCTTGCAGTCTGGATTATTCAGATCTTTAAAAGAAAAGAGATTAGGCCAGGTGCGGTGGCTCACACCTGTAATCCCAGAACTTTGGGAGGCTGAGGTGGGTGGATTACCTGAGGTCAGGAGTTTGAGATCAGCTTGGTCAACAAGGTGAAACTCCCTCTCTACTGAAATACAAAATTAGCTGGGCGTGGTGCTACATGCCTGTAATCCCAGCTACTCAGGAGGCTGAGGCAGGAGAATCACATGAACCCAGGAGATGGAAGTTGCAGTGAGCCACGATTGTGCCACTGCACTCCAGGCTGGGCAACAAGAGTGAAACTCAATATTTAAAGAAAAGAAAAAAGATTATAAAGCAGTCAAAATATTTCCAAGTGTGTATTATGCTGACCTGACAAATATAAGTTAATATTATTTGTAGGTAAAGCACCAATCGCTAAAATAATGGAGGGAGAATGGAAAGGACACCTATCCCTGCTGTCTAAGATACTGTTTAGATAAGGCAATAAAATTGGAGCATGGTGACAGCACTGTTGAGCCGACATGTTACTCACTGGAGAACCAGTCTCACTAGTGTTTGATAAACTAAATAATATTAAAGGAGACAAGAGACTATAGTGGTGGGCTCTGAACTCTTGCCTTCACTCCCTCTTACTCAACAGTGTTATCAATGACTTAAGACTACGTACAGTGCTTTGAAACTAGTAAGAAACAAGATGATAAAGACAGAATCAAAATCCAAAGTAATCAAATGTAGGAGAAACACAGAACTAAAGTACCTGAGATTAATTTAACAAGGATAAATGCAAAGATCTGAAATTCAATCTATAAATACACATGTACAGTTTTTGAGACAGTATTGTTTCACAAAGACCTGGAGTTTTTCTATGCCTTAGCTTATTAAGAGCAAAATTCAATAAAGCTGTTATACAAACACATAACCTGTGAGACCGCTTAACTTCCCTATACAAGGGTTGATAAATCATACTTGAATTTGGGTGTTGAGTTCTGAGCCCTGATTTTAAGAGAGATATCAATTTCTGCAGAATATATTTACAGCAGGGAAAATCAACTGAAGAAAAATTCTAGAGCTTATGTATTCATTCATGTATCTAAACATCCGAATATATTTATTGAAAAGCTATTTCATAGCAAGCAGTTGGAATATCATAGTGAATAAGGCAGAAAATTCAGATAACCAGCACTGACCACAACGAAGCTGCAGAGCTGAGAGATACCGAGCTTTCTATCAAACGCAGTTCTGTCCGACTCCAGAGCACATACTCTAGTTACTCTACTGCTTTGCTTTTCATAATTTGGTGCTCTTCATGTTGTCCTAGTAAATTATCTTATTAAAAAAACAGTGTCCTTCCTAATGACACACCTCCCTGTATGGCACTAAGATGAGTGGACCTCTTCGTTTGCTTGAGAAGGTCTCACTTGATGATTGATGTTTCAGCGTAGCTATTGATGGTTTCTCCTAAACACACACACACAATGTCAGTTTGGACAACAAATAACTTGCTCTCCTTGCCTAATGCCATGATGCCATTTCATTTCAATGCATAGCATAACTTGAATTGAATGGCTATTCACTGCTAAAAGGAAGAAGTGTTAAGTAAAAGTGCCATCACCACTTAGCTATGTTCTTCCTGAGCACAGGAGTGAGGGATGCTAGCCCGTCACGGTCTAGGCACCCAGGACTTTGCACTATTTCAGGACTAAGTAATGTCTCCCAAATATCAGTCATTCTGTACTTGCTGTTTGTACTCTCTGTAATGCCCCTCTTCTGTCTACCAGACTTTCTTAACAGGGGTTCTGTGAGGAAAATTAAGTCCTAACGCTCTAAAAAGGCCACTGTATGCAGTGAATTAACTTCTCTGAACTACATCTAGAATCGCAGTGATTATATCAATCCTTGGAGAAACCAAAAAAAGTTGCTAAAATTAGTTTTGATGTCCTGCGGTGAACATGAGGGAGCATTTCGTTGCATCTTTTCATCAATGTATTTTCTGTCTGTGTTAGACACTTTTCTGCATTGCTATAAAGGAGTACCTGAAACTGGGCCATTTACAAAGAAAAGAGGCTTATTAGGCTCACAGTTCT
Source organism: Macaca thibetana thibetana (assembly GCF_024542745.1). Lineage (NCBI taxonomy): Eukaryota > Metazoa > Chordata > Mammalia > Primates > Cercopithecidae > Macaca > Macaca thibetana. The sequence goes on from NC_065594.1 coordinate 87,093,882, forward strand.
GCAGGCTGTCCAGGAAGCGTGGAGGCGGCATCTGCTTCTGGGGAAGCCTCAGAAAGCTTTCAAACATGGCGGAAGGTGAACGGGGAGCAGGCGTCTCACTTGGCAGGAGCAGAAGCAACAGCATGAGGAGGCGCCAGGCTTTTAAGCAACCAGGTCTCCGGAGAACTCACTCATCTCCAAACTCACTCATCACCAAACCATTCAGGAGGGATCTGCCCCGTGATCCAAACACCTCCCACCAGGCCCCACCTCCAACACTGGGGATCACATCTGAGATGTGGAGGGAACAAACATTCAAGCTATATTACTGGCATCAAAACTTCTTGGCAAAATAAGCTCTAGGTCAGTGCTTTTCAACCTTGGCTATGTGCTACAATTATCTGGAAGCTTTAAAATAGTAATGATGTTCAGGTTCTATCTAAAAAAACTGTCAGAGTCTCCAGGGCAGGACCTAAGCATTAGAAAGTGTCAGCTGCTTCCCCAGGTGATTGAAATACGCATTCAAGAAGGAGAATGTCTGCTACGAATGAGTGACTGTGAGAAAGCCAGGTGTCCACTACACCCCAGCCTTCAACCTCTGGATGTGGGCGAGGGGTGGCTCCAAAATTTTATGCCAATGTAAATTTAAAGCCCTCAACAAGAGACGTCAATTTCCCTGGGGGTCTCATGTTCTCATGGTCATGTCTAGCCCCAGCCTGTTACCTATACTATCTTCATTTTTCTTTGGAATTTCAATAATTTGCCCATTCATAACTTCAGATTATGATTGGTTTCATTTATAATTTTGTGGCAATGGTTAAGGTAAAAAATAAACTTACATTCATGGTGGCAAATAACTTATGGTAAATTAGACATTCATCTCCTAAAGTCTTCTTAATCTACTCCCTGCACATCAGCCCAGGGAGTCCCTCAAATCCACACCTTCTGACTCTTTTTCCTCAACCCTCTCATTTACCCCTTGACCTTTTCTTTCTTTCTCATCTCAAGATAAACTTTAATGTTTGACCGTATCCAGAAATTTGACTATTATCTTGTTGTTTTTGCCACAACTAGACTACCTTTACTTTTAAGGAAGTTATAGAGGCATCTTATCAAAAACAGCCTGACCTTAGGAAGAATTCTGGAACCAGTAGTTAATATAACCAAAGGTCCATTTTGGTAATTCTGTGAAGTAAACAATGATTAAATTAATTTTTATTGTACATTATAATAACTTTATGCTGGAAGAGAGACTAGTTGCTATACATCAATGACTAATAACTGATAACTGTCTATGGTTAGAATAAATGTGTCTTCTAAAATAAATCATTTAAAATTGTTTAAGCTGCATCTTAACTAGTCACATATTTGGTTTCTAGGGTGATTGCCCATTGTATATCAAATTAATCTAGAGTTACAGATTATGGAAAGGAGATTAAAGAGATAATTAGTTATTTTTTACCTGGAAATACACTTCCCATTTCTTCAATTTAAAACTTCTAATTTTGTGTCATGATAGAAGCACCATCATCACAGATTATATACTATCAGAAATTCTCAGAGAAACAATAGATTTCCCTAGAGATCATTTTTCACCTAGCTTACAAGGTTAAATGAACTCCCAGATGCTTTGCTGGAACACAGACCCATCTCAAGAAACATACAAGCAGCAGATTTGCTGGTGATGTTGAGATGAACACTTAGGAGCTGGTTAGACTGCTGTGTGTTTGAAGAGCACACAGGATCTCACAGACAAGCAAGGCTTGTCCACTTGTGACTATATTACTAGAAAATGTGAATGAATCAATTTTCCATTGAACTAGGAGGATGTAATAGAAGATCAAAGAAAGTGAGAACCGAGAAGTTGCATATTTCTGCTCCACTAAAAGATGAAGTAAATTGACTAAGTGCATAGCCAATTTGAGAATTCTACAACTGTCATATTCTGAATAAGAGGTCTAGTTTCAGTGGTGTAAAATCTCTCTCATTTTATATTGAGTTGAACATTATTGTGTTAAAATGCAAAGGAATCTTAGTGGACTCTCATTTTTCAATTTCTGTATTTGTGAAAGTAGGAATTTTATACCAGTTGACTGTAGCCTGACTATCATTGACACATAAGAAGTTAATGCTCACATTTACTTATTTCTCAGTGAGTGAAGTGGTATCTTTTCTCTAACCATAAAGATGGTGAATAGGTGTAGTTTACACTAACCAGAAATTTATGTTAACTGGCATTGTAGAAAGAGACCATACGATTTGGATGAGGTTATTTGTTGAGATTTTACACTCAGTTTATTTTGCCAGCCTACATCTCCTGAATCACTAAGTGACTTCCCCTTTTCCAAAATAAACAGCAATAAATGCTCACAGATAGAGTACAACTTGCATCACTGGACCTAAGTCATGGGAGTAGAGCTATGCAGAGGCAGTATCATAGCGGAAGAAAACATGGAGTTGAAAATCAGCAAATCTTTCTTTAAATTCTAGCTCTGCCACTTACTAGCAAGGCCCTTAAAGACTGAAATATCCTCTCAATAATATATTTGCCCCATTTTGCAAATGCAGAGAATATTTTATCTCAAAGAATCCCAGTTAAGATTTCAATATGGCATTGAATCTAAAGAGCTTAGCTGAAGGCCCAAAATGTAAACAGTGCTCAGTAAACATAGTTATCGTTATCTTCACATGAGAGTGGGATACGCACACTCTGAGGTGGCATATTGAATCACGTGGCCATATTCTTTCTTCTGTGACATCGATCTTCCCAACTTCATTGGCCTCAAAATGGTCATATTCACCAAATAACAGGTGGATTTCTGGAGGCAACATGTATGTTTAAAAGATGCTTTTTGCCATAAGTGCCCTGCTTTGGTTTTATGATGGGCTTAGTAAGATTTGGTGGTGGGGGTAGGGTGGGGCATAGCCTTAGCAATTTAGCACCATTTATAATTTGGCTTCTATAAGAAATATACAGACAAAAAGCCCGAAGTGTCAAAAAGAGTCCCATCTGTTTAGGAACAAAATAGGCATGTTCCTATAGTTCTGGCCCTAAAACAAATCATTGAGATGTTCCATAGGTTCTAAAAATCTTTTCCAGCTGTGGAGCTGAGAAGATAGTAAAATAATAGCACTTAGAGGTTGATGAGAAAAAACCTCAAAAGTCTAGTTAGCCCCAAATGATGTCAGCAGACCCGCTTGAGGTGTTTTCCTTCATTAAATTAATACACACAGACAGCTGTTTTGGCTGTTTCGTTTCTCTCAGCGGTGAATCTGTTTCTTAAACGGCTACTCCATGATTATTTTGGGACGTAAAAGTTTATCTTCCACTCGTGAAATAATTACATTTTGTTCTAACTTGCTCACAAACCTATCCGTTTCAATGCAGTTATTCACCCAGCCAATTCCTACCTGAAGAAAATTATTACAATAGTACTTGAGCTTTTTTACTTCATTCAAACAGGCTGATGGTTCAGTGTTCTTAAAGATGACTTGCAATAAGTAACAATTTGATGCCTGAGATGTGGGAACCTTTGATAAGTATTTACATCTTTCATAACAAAAGAGTGTAACAAAGAATTAAGGGGGAAGGAAAGCAGGGGTCAGGGGGATGATACTGTGTAAACAGAACAACCATCTGACAAGAGAACAGCCACTTCTCCATGTTCATAGGAAGCCCTTTTTGCAACCTACTTAACCTGGGGCTGAGTTTCCTTGTTGCTACGAACACCATGGTGGCAGTTCCACAGAGCTACAAAGCTGCAGCCCAACACTGTTGTAAAACTGAGCTATCTGTCACATACAAAGCTGGGTAAGGACTTCACCCCATTAGGGGAGCCATCTTTCTAAAATCACTAGGTCAAAACTTCTGCTCCGAGGGCAAGACACACCAATGGCAACAGTAAGCTATTAGCCAATGAATTTTGTGCATGGATTAATATATTTTTTCTGTAAGTCATTTCTTCCTAAAACATTTTAAAATAACTGTATAAACCTGTTCTCAGAAATAAGATTTGCAGTTACAATAGCTCAGAAAATTTTCCAAAGAGAAAATTCGCTTTGCTGAAAAAGTAAAGGAAGTAAACAATTTACAAAACATCTCCTTGAATCTAGATATTTTTAAAGGTAGAATCCATTGATGTATTAAAAGGGTAACCATTATGATTAAGTGGGGATCATCCCAGACAACGTGACTGGTTTAATATTTGAAAACAAATCTGTCATTCACAGTATTAGCACAAAAACGAGAAAATGAAGCATAACAATTTTTTAAACCTATGATCATTTTAGTCAATGCAGTAAAAGCATTGACAAAATTCAATATCCATTCATGACGTAAAAGCATTTGACAAAATTCAATATCCATTCATGACAATAACTGTCAAAGCAAACGAGTAAAAATAAATTTCCTCTATTTTATAATAAGCATCTACCAAAAAATTAACAAGTAGCATCATAGTTAACAGTGAAATATTGAACATTTTCACCCTACAATTAAGAATGAGATAAGGATGTCTGCTTTCATCACTTTTATTTATCATTCTACTCGAGTTTCTAAATAGTACTCTAAGGCAAGAAAATTTCAAAAAAGCATAAAGTTTAGAAAGAAGAAGTAAAACTGTATTTGCTGATGACATGATTGTTTATATAGAAAATCTAATTAATCTATAAAACAATTACTAGAATTAATGCAGAATACAAGTCCAGTAAGCAAAAATCAATTTTGTTTTTACCTACTAACAATATATTTTTGTTTATCAAGAGACTATATTAAGAATATAAATAGCCAAGACATGACTTGTCAAAATATTTTAAAGACATATAACTGAAAAATAAGTGGTATTCAGGACATACAAAGGACTTCTACAACCCAGTTATATAAACATAAGCAACCCAATTAAACAAATAGGCCTAAGATTCAACCAGACACTTCACCAATGAAGAGATGTATAAGAAAGCACATGAAAAACTGTTCAGCATCATTACTCATTAAAGAAATGCCAATTAAAAGCACAATGAAACACCATCACCCACTCAACAAAAGGGCAATATTTAAAAAACAAAAATGAATACCACTAAAACCTGCCCCACATGCAGGGGTACACTGACTACCCTGTATTGTTGGTACTGGTAAAATAGTCCAATCACTTTGAAAAATGACCTAGCGACTTCTTATAAAACTAAACATATGCATGTCCTGTGACTCAGTTTCTCCATACTTAAGTATTTCCTTTAAAATAAAAAAAGGACCACAGAAAAACTTGTAACAGAATGCTTATTGCAGATTATTCATATGGTTCATAATTGTCAAACACTAGAAATCATCTAGGTGTGCCTCAAGAGGACACTGTCTGAACAAATCAGGGTAAAGGTATACAAAAAGATGTCTTGACATAAAAAGGAAGAAGCTACAGACATACACCATGGGAATATCTCAAAAATGTGACTGGAAGAGACTTTACAAAAGAATGCATCCTCTATAATTCAACTTAGAAAAGGTGTCAGAACAGCCAAAGTGAACACATGGCAGACTATGTGAGAGAAGGAATGGCTATTGCTAAAAAGGGGCATGAGAACATTCTTGGGAGCAATGGTAATATCCTAAAAATTGATGTTTGTATTATACTGGTTTACACATTTGTCAAAATACAGTGCACCACTTCATTTAATGTACATTCTACCTCAAAAGGAAAAGGGAGAGAGAGCAAAACAAAAGCAAATATTGACCTTTGAAGCATTTATTGGTGAAGTGTACTGATGTCAGTTTGAAATACATCAAAAGTGATAGAAGAACAAATTAATGTATGTATATAAAACAAATATAGTAAAATGTTAATTATATAATATAGATGATGGGTATGTGGACATCCAATGTATTTTTCAGTTTTTCTACGTGTTTGTAAATTATTCTGAGTGATCTGAATATATTTTAAAAATTAAAAAACTTGAAATGTACCTTATATTGCATGGTTTAATTATAGACAGAGGATTCTAGAAATTCTCACCAAGGTTAGTGCAAGTCAAATGTTTCTTAAGAAAGAAAATTCATCTTTGAGAAAGAACGAAATCCCAATATTTTTTTCAGATGTCCTAGATATTGTAGTTTGAAGAGGAAAATGTATAATATTTAATTTGGACAAGAACATTTACAAGTTTATCTGATCTGCTTAAAGTTGAGAATTGCTGGTTTTGTAAAGTGATAAAGGGATTAGAAACATTATTGAAAAATAACTTTTATAATGCTTGCCAAGATTGCTCTAGAAACAGAAAACTATGTTTTAAGTTGCAATCTGACATGGGTTGTTTCAAATTTGCAGAGCTGAAGTTAATAATAATATAGGCCGGGTGCAGTGGCTCACGCCTGTAATCCCAACACTTTGGCAGGTTGAGGAGGGAGGATCACGAGGTCAGGAGATTGAGACCATTCTGGCTAACACAGTGAAACCCCATCTCTACTAAAAATATGAACAAACAAACAAACAAACACTAGCTGGGCATGGTGACAGGCACCTGTAGTCGCAGCTGCTTAGGAGGCTGAGGCAGGAGAATGGTGTGAACCCTGGAGACGGAGCTTGCAGTGAGCCGAGATCGCACCACGGCACTCCAGCCCGGGCGACAGAGTGAGACTCCGTGTCAAAAAAAAGAAAAAAAGGAAAAAGAATATAAAGAGTGTTGATGTTTGATTTGAAAAAAGACTACTTGACAAGGTATGCCAGCAATAAAATCTTAGATATGTCACAATCATTCATTTTAAGGTATTTTTTTATGTTTTTGGTATTTTTGTTTGAATTCAGAGATGTCATGTATTAGAAATAAAAGTTGAGAGAAAGAAACTTCACACAACCCATTAGCTAAAACATACGCATATTTTAAAGAATTCACAAATAGTTATACTTTTATATTTGTATATTTAATGCTTAGCAGTCACAGTTCTGGGTAATTGGTTATCTCATTATAATCGACCTATGTGTTAATTTAGTATCCAGAACCTAAAAACAGAGAAAATATTTTTACCATACTCTGAGAACCTCAATCCTCATACTTAGTGCGAGATCACATCCACCTGGCTGATGCTGGCGTTATAACATCTAAAGAAAAAGACAAATCAACTTCCTGGAAGGGAAATGGTGAGAACATTCCCTACCAACAGGACCAGCACTAACAAACCTTTCTCTGTCTTCTCCTTTAAACCTGATTTTGCACCAATATTCAGTTCTTGCCACTGCTCTGGTTCTGCTGTTGTGGACACTGATATGTGGGACTAGGTCTTCACAGTGATGAATGACATTTCCCAGCTATCTTAAAAATACTTCACTTGCCCTTGGGCTGTGGTTTTAAGAAAAAAAGCCTTATCTACAGGAAGAAGGGCTCCTCTCCAAATGCAGTGTTGTCCTATCCGCTTTCCACATTCTTTCTCTCATGAATTATCTTTCTCTAATTAGATAGATCTCATTGATCTCAAAAGCTCTCAAATGTATTGTTAGGTAACTTTTCTTTCGTGGAGATAAACCAGAGTCACTCCACTTTCAGAGTAGTGTCATGATTTCAGCACTTCTTTGTCTTCTGACAATAAACCACCTTCACAGTGACACCGGGCTTTTGTTGCCAAAGTAAATAAATTTACCTGGAATATTGTGAGCTGTTTCTGAGTAGAGGAAAGAAAGGGTCAGAGCAGAAAGCAAAGTATCTCACCCTTGGCTGTATTATTCTTTAACTGTTGGCAAAATCACAAAGCGAATTAAAGGTCATTGACCATTTAAGAGAACAAAAGCCCACCTGCTTTAATTTTATGCATGTTTTAATATTTGGACTTAAGAATATTCTCACTTAATATTTTGGAATATCTGATTTTGTCCATTATAACTGCAGTTTGGTTTATGTAGAAATAGAGAATAATAGAAACAAGACATCCAAGGGATTTTCTAGTTCAACACCCTTAGGTTATTAATGAGGTGCTTGTGGTATATACTTTGAAACTTTGAAATATTGACTCATTTCTCTATGTATTTTTGTAATAAAATTAAACACTTTGTTGACAAGAGTGGAGTACTGTACTTATCTGAGTTGAGGAAAGGGTTATAGGGAAAACATGGTGGGGGTTGGAGTAGTTGTGGAAGATGAGAGAAACCTATTAACTGATGCATAGAAATATCAATTCAATACATTCCCTTTGACTGAGATGTGTTAAAGTTTCATATAGGTGGCATGACTAAGCCAGCTTGCAAGAATGTGCCACGTTCCTTCATTTATTCAACAAATAGTTATTTAGCATCACTCCGTGTACCGTTCCAAGTATCAGAGCAGCAGCAGAAGACATTTTTTAAAGCTAGTCCTAATGTTTGGACTGAGTCTTGAGAGAAAGAGAAGAGGACGCCGTGTTCTCTGACTGAGTAGTAGGCCGATTGTTGAAGCCTAAGGTGTGAAGGAGGAGTAATTGAATACTAGAAAACTGAGAATTTGATGATTCTGCACGTGTTTTTGTAGTTTATTCGTATTTGTGAGGATCGTAATACAGAATCTTGCTTGAAATTGGATTTTTGTGAACTCACCGAATTCTCCAAGTTAAAATCTAGGTGTTTTCGTCAATTTCTGTCATCAGGCTGAACCTGTCTCACAGTTCCTACGCTGTGTTGTTGTCCAAGGAGCTCCTTCAGAGATGGTCTTAATCTAAGTTTATGGCAAGATTTTCAGTTATAATTTTCAGCAACTTTGGTATAAATAAGACTGCCCCTCTCTTTAACCAAGGCAAGCTGGTCACCAGATTGCAGTATGTCATCTAGCCACAGGTAGATGCTACCTAAAAGATCTCTCTCCAACCTCCAAATTAATGTTTTCAAAAATTATGTTGCAGGGTCTGTTAGGATTCCCTTCAAGTATCCACTTTTGTATAATTTGCCATATTGGCCAAATCCTAGAAAATTCAGTGCATTAAAAAATATCAGACTGACTGTATCTCTTGCCCCCAACACCATCTCTGTCAGAGACAGAAAACTGTGACAATATTTGATACCTGACAAGATTGATATATTTCACTGTTGGTCCAACCAACAGAAGATGAGAGCAAGTCAGACCAGACATGACTCACCTGAAGTATGTAAGTCAATAATTATGAAGTTCTTTATTTCTATGACTAGACTGGATCTATTGAGGAATTTAACTTGAGGTAAATTAAGGCAACTTGAGGATCATTACAGTATAAAATGAGCAAATGGCCTATTCTAGGCTTTTGGATCAGGTGATGGAGAAGCAGAGTCTGCTGTGAGTAATACTGAAGAAGTGTGAATAATGGGACTTAGTCATGAAAGGAAAATGAAGCAAAGGAAAGAAGTCAAAGATTCACTCTTTGTGTGGGTGAATGGAACATGATACTGCTAAATACGGAAGTGGAAGGCTAGAAATTCCAGGGAAAGGGAGGAGAAGAAATGTTATGAATTTAGAATTTATTGAATGTGAGACGTCAACAGGGCACTCAGGAGGGAATGGTTAACAGGAAGTTACACATTTGGGACTAGAGAATTGTAGAGGGCCACGGAAGGGGGTGATTTCAGCTGGTGCCCTTGGGAGGCAGAGACAGGTGCAAGGAGACCAGTTACTTCTTAGTGGGCAATCTGCCCCTCCAGGGGTATCAATATGCAATGGCTCCTTTTGGTGGAGCACCAAATCAGTAGGTTTGATCATATAAGTGAATGTGCAATAGGAAATACTCAAATGAATAAAACCATGTTAGGAGGAGGCTGAGAGAGAGAAAAGAGTATAAATAAAATGAAAAAAAATAGCAATGTCAAATACAGTAAGAACTCAAAGTTAAAGTATTAGAGACCAACTTTTTTTTTTTTTTTTTTTTTTTTAAGAGAGCCAAAATAGGATGGATTGCCCCTAAGAGTGCTATTTGGGGAATATTTCTGGAGTGTGAGATTTGAAATACAGCTTTAACTGCCTGGTGAGCATGGCAGGCCGACTATAGGCAGGAATAATAAAGCGTTACCTGAAAACCTAGTTAGGAGAGAGAGGGAGAGAGAGAGAGAGAGAGGGAGAGCAAGAGTCTATGAGCCTTGCTCTCTTGGGGGCCCGGAGACCCTAGCAAGATTTAGGTCTGGGTAAGAACAATTTAGAATTCAGACAGGAATTTTGTCCATTTTGTTCACTGCTATAGAAAAGCACCTAAATACAGAGTTGTTCCAGAGATTATTTTTTACGTAAATAAACTATGAAAAGCAAAGCAAGAGAAAGACCAGCTTTGCCAATTCACTTGACTCTCTTATTGTCTGTGTACCCCTGGTTTACAAGTCTGCTGGCCTGGGAATATCTTTGAATTTTTCACATAATAAAAATAGGCTTTTGTTCACTGCACAGTTAACGGCGTTTAATGAAGTCGATGCTTGAGAGGAATGGAAGAATTTTTAAGGACAAAGATACCTGTCATTGGATGTGATCAGGGTCAAACTAATGGTGTCTCTTGGTATTTACCCGCAATTATCCTCATGCAAACCTTTTGAATTATCATTTTCTTAACTTTTTAAAGGAGAGATATTAAGAAAATCAATATTTTACTCACTTCAAATAAAACTTTGGTTAATATTTAAAAGGTTTTAAGTCACAATTTTAAAAATGCTGGTGTAAAAAAGTGAATCAATGTGACAAGTCAAAAGAAAATGGCAAATTGGTATTGATACAATGGTTAAAGTTTTAACTGAAAAACCAAGTGAAGAATGTAGACTCATATAACACAAGAGAATATTTTAAAATGGTGTCAAAAAATAGGCATAAAAGTAGTTGATTGGAGTAGTCCATAAATAACATAAACAAAATAGTCAAAAAAGTCTTAAAAGTTACTGGGTGTATTATAATAATTCATATTAAAAAGGCAGCATTTGTGGTGGGTTCAAGTGTTCAAATTTACCTCAGAAAAGAAAAATTCATTGCAATAGTATCAGAAACATTACAATATAAATTCATTATCTATCAATCTATCTATTTATCAATATATAATTTTGAGATGGAGTCTTGATCTGTCACCCAGGCCGGAGTGCAGTAGTGCAATCTGGGCTCACTGCAACCTCTGACTCCCGGGTTCAAGTGATTCTCCTGCCTCAGCCTCCCTAGTAGTAGGGATTACAGGTGTCCGCCACCACACTCAGCTAATTTTTTGTATTTTTAGTAGACACAGTTTTTTTGCCATGTTGGCCAGGCTGGTCTCAAACTCCTGACGTCAAATGATCTGCCCACCTCAGCCTCCCAAAGTGCTGGGATTACAGGCGTGAGCCACTGTGCCCAGCCTACAATATCTATTTAAATGTTAATGTTTATTTGTGAGAAAAGTTCCCACTTAAAAATAAGTCCAAATATACAGAAAACTTTCTCTTTAAACTAATTTTTATTGATTTGCAATTATGCTTAGCTATTGGTAAAAGTTTTGGAGTCATCTATTTGCAAATGGGTGTGTTTAGAAAAGGTAATCCCAGTCTAGTTGTGATTAAACGATGACAGAACATAATAGATACTGAGTGACCATGATTTAAATAAATACTTGCTAGGTTGGTGTTATTAAATTTATGAGACGGGATCCTAGAGAAATATTTAAACAATAATATTTAATTCATTTGCAAATGTGCATATTTTAATGTGCTTAGCATAATTCAAGCAGTCCTTCTGGTAATATATTTAAATTAGCAGCTTCCAATTTTATTAGCAACGTGAGGCATTTCATTTTCAGTATTCATATTAGTCATACAAAATGATTTTCTTTTTAGTTTTGGTTCTCCTGTAATTATCTTTTCCCAGTTTTTCTTGCATATACCTGAGTACTTTGATATGTCTAAGATAAAAATTGATTACAAAATTAGGATTATTTTACTGACAGAATAACCACAAAAATCTGACTGATTATACAATGAAAACTTTCAGCTTATTATGCTAAGATAAAGAAAAAGACATTTATACTTGGCACATTACTTTAACTGGGCATTTTTGCCTAGTAATAATTACTTTATGAAATGCAAACATAAATTTTCACAATTTTTTTTATTATCTAGAAAGAAGAAAAGCTATGTAGAGCAGTCTTTGACTTGGTCTCTTCACCCTGTAGCAGATTTACGTTGATTGATGGGTTTGAGCTTGTAATTTAATGTGGCAAATTTTTGTTGCCTACAAATATCAGGAGATTGTATGAGCTTTTCTACAGGGAAGAGGAGTGGCAACTATGAACCCAGCAAACCGGAGTGAAACTTAATTTTCCCATATCTTAATATACTTATTCTATAAATAAGAGAGTTGGAGTAATGCAAAAAATCTGTTGATAACAAAATAAAACATAATTTGGGGCCTAGAATAAACCTTGAATGGACCACATGATCCCACAATCTCTTACTTGCTTGGGCGGGCTGTAATAGAACTATGTCCTGATTGCAGAGTATTTTTATATAGCTTTTTCCCACTTCTCACAAGAAGTTGTTTTTTCCTTAATTATTCTCTAAAACAAGGAGAACACCATATTTATACAAGTTGTATGCAAAACAAATAATTTTAGAAATTTTATTTTGAGTACTTTACCTTTTTAGTGCTTTATTTTGGATTTCCACATATGTATAATAGTATAATTATCCTGCAGCTCCTTTTAGGTAGTTTCAACAATATCAGTATTTTCCCAATCTTACTTCATCTATTCTTGCAAACACAGTTGCAGAATTTTTTTTTATTTTGAAATAATTATAGATTTACTGGAAGTTGAAAAAAAATAAATATACAAGGAGATTCCATAAGGCTTTCTTTCAGCTCCCTGCAATGTGGTGCTATATTGCATATTTATAGTAAGCTATCCAAATCAAAAATTTGACACTGGTGCAATCCACAGCATTTTCAGATTTCCACCAGTTTCACAAGCACTTGTGTGTGTGTGCGTGCTTGTATGTGTGTGTATGTTCCATGCAATTCCGTCAGTTGTGTAGCTTCAAGGAGCCACCACCACAATGAAGGTACAGAATGACTCTGTTGTTCCTTGTAGTAGCACTTTACAGTCACCCTCTGTCTCCTCTCCGAAGTCCATAACCTAATCTAGTCTTCATTTCTCTAATTTTATTGTTTAATGAATTTTACACAAATGGCATCATGTCATATGTAAACTTTTGAGACTAGTTATTTTCCATTCAGTATAATTCCCCTGACCTCAATCCATTTGTATCAATAATTTGTTGCTTTCTATTGCCTAGTCCTATTTCATGGTATGGATGCATCACAGCTTGTTGAACCATTCATTCATTGAAGGACATTTGGGTTGTTCCAGTTTCGGGCTACTACAAATAGAGTTGTTGAAACCATGAGTGGACAGGTATTTGTGTAAATACAAATTTATCTCTTTGAGACAAATGCCCAAGATTGCAATTACTGGTTCATATGGTAAGTATGTGTTTAGTTTTAAAAGAAACTGCCAAAGTATTTTGCAGAATGTCAGTGACATTCTGCATTCCTACCAGCAATATGTGAGTGATCATTTCTCTGCATTCTCATTAGCATTTAGTATTTTTTTTTTCACTGTAGCCATTTTGATAGGTGCGTAGTGATATATCATTGGGTGTTATCTGTCTCTCCACAGTTTGCATTCCCAAATGGCTATTGGTGATGAGCAGAAAAAAATTAGTTTTAATTGGTATAATGCCACCAATTCACCTGTGATTTATTTTTTTAATTGAACTCTTTATTATAACGCTTTAAACATACTGGTCATATTTATAATTGAGACAGATTTTTTTTTTGATGGAGTCTCGCTTTGTCTGGAGCTTTGTCTTTGACAGGCTGGAGTGCAGTGTCACAATCTCAGCACACTGCAACCTCTGCTTCCCGGGCTCAAGCTATTCTCCTGCCTCAGTCTCCCAAGTAGTTGGGACCACAGGCGCATGCCACCATGCCCAGCTAATTTTTGTGTTTTTAGTAGAGACGAGGGTTCACCATGTTGGCCAGGATGGTCTCCATCTCTTGACCTTGTGATCTGCACGCCTCAGGCTCCCAAGGTGCTGGGATTATAGGAGTGAACCACCGCACCTGGCGCAGATTGCTTTTTATAGTTAAAATAAAGTTCTGATAATTCTTTTGTCTAATTCTGTTCATCTTTTATGTTCTATTTCCTAAACATTTTTTGTGTTTACACAACAAGGAAGAGAAGTAGCAACAAAAACACATCTGAAATCTCTACTAGTAACTTAAGTAATGCCATACTTAAATTCACGCACACACACACGCATTTTTACTAAAGTGGAATTACACCCTTTATGATACTGTACTCATTGCTTTCTAGAATTTAATATACTATGTATCATCTTTTTATCCACCATTATTCTACATTATTAAATTTCATGGCAGTATAGATTATTTTTGTGATATTGCTTGTTTATTTTTAAGGTTAATTTTCTGAAAATGGTATTGTTTTCTCAAAATTTACATAGTATTTATAGTGATGACTCCTCACACTTTCTGCTTCTTAGTTTTTGCTCATTCGCCCTTTGATATAAAGAAATCTCTGAGAGGATACACAGGATCGATGTCAAAATTCTCATCTTCCACATTGTTCTACAATCTTATTATTTATGTCCTATATAAGAAAAAAATAGAGCACTGCTAAATAATTGCAGAGTAAATCATTTGTGCTGAAGCATCAATGCATTAAAAACTCTGGCATGTCTGAAACAATCACATGAATATTAAGCCAATAGAGATATGTTTGACTCCTTGAGAATAAAAACAGTGGTCTTTCTCTCACCATCCTATGCTTAGCACCTAGCAGAGTACTTGACAAATTGTAGATGTCAAGTAAATATTTGTCTGATGAACAAATGAAGTGCTGTATTGGGATTTTCATTTGAAAGTGTGTGTTCAGCCCTCGCTGGGAGCAAGAATGCTGTCTATTCCCTCTTCCTAGTTTGCTAAGCTGGTTAAAGCCAGAGGGACCAGCAGCTCCTTACTCCTTCCTCTTCTCCTTAGCCTCCTCCTCCTCCTCCTCCTTCTCTTGTTCTTTTCCCTTCTCCCTTCTTCTTTCTTCTCCTCCTTCTTCTTTTTCTTTATTTGTATTTATCTCAGCAAGATTGCTCAATAATCTGGCTGATTTTATCCTGCCTTGGCCCTTCCCGTGCAGGGCTCACCTGAAAGTCCAGACCACCTACAGGTGTTGTCACACTCTTAATTCCATCTCCCCTTTCTTCAGCAAAACCTATCACTCTGAGTCCAGTCACCACAAGATGCTCATTTCTTTTACTGGGTGATAGAATCTGCTGGATACCCGCAGGTTTCTGCATAACATATGGGAATCCTGGGAGCTAGCTTCGACTGAGCTTTACCAGGATGCTAGGCACCATTCTGAGCTCTTTACATTTTAGCTTCTTTATTCCTTTATTACAGCTCTTTCAGGGGACTGTCATTATTATTCCCATTTCAGAGTGAGGAAGCAGACGCAGAAAGTAGAAGGAAGTGGCAATGGATCACTGATCCAAGGAACAGGATCTACACTGTATCTTCTGTCCGGCTCAATTCCGTGGCAGCAGCTGCAGTCAATTCTACTCTCCTGCACCTGACACCAGACATCCAGCATCAAAGCTCAGAGTCATTGCATTCTTCCAAGCAGCCACAGAGCCTGCATCTTCAGAACCTGCCAATGATTTACCAGTGGGGAAATCACTGTGGGCTCGCTGCATTTGGCTTTGGCTGGTCTATATCTTTGGAGGTACTTGTAGAGTCCTGCTGATGTCAGAAACATTTAAAAGTCTTCTTCTCTAGTTCTTGGTTCTGAGGAATTGATGCCTGCTCTTTCAAATCCAGGGTAACTTTGACCTCTCTGCCTTGTGCCTACATTCTGACCGTTTCTGTAGACTTAAATCTGCTCCTTCCCTCTCTTATATAGTGTGTTCATTAGCCTGAGCCCCTGCCTCTCAGTCAGGCTTTCTGCTCTTTCTTGAGTTCTACATTCAGCATGTGTCTTGGCCCCACGTTCCACATCACTGGCTCATACCTTTGATTCCTGGCTGAGGGTCTGTATCAGGCCACGTTTCTGTCCACCTGTGCCCATCCACTGTGTGACAACTGGAGCTAATTTAACCAGAAAAATAAATCATGCAGATATATTAAAGATATAATTTGAATTTTTAGCAATGGCCATCTGTTTCCAATACCTTAACCTAAGGAGAAATCCCAGTATTAGGAATTTTAGTCTCATAGAAGTAGGAGACATGACTTTTGACATGCTGGCACCTTGGACCACATCACTGTACTTTAGCATAGAGTTGGTCTTGTCTCTGCAAGTGAAGAAGTAGAATATTTATATAATATGTACACGGAAGTTTTGGGAAGGATAACATCCAGGAGGGGTCATGTCCAGATTCATGTCACAAACATTCACATTTTCGTCATGTATTTTTATGCATTACTGATCATTCACTCACTTAAGAAACATACAATGAGCAACTACTGTCTCCAAGGAGCTGTTTTAGGTGACAAGCCATTTAGTGCTACACCATGGACCCATATTTGTATATAGAAGTAGCCTTGGAATTGCCTTTGAAAGCGTCTGAAAGTGGCACAATAGGATGTACAAATTCGAGTCCCAAGGGCACAGAATATTATCATATCCTTCCTTACGGTTCATGTAGGTACCACTTTTCTCAAGCTAATGTGAGAGGAGCTGATGGGACTTTTGCTGGCAGTTCTCCCTCTGCCAAATGCCACACAACTCTCCAGCAGAGCAGAGCTGTGCTGTCAGAACATCACACGACTGCCAGGTGCAGTGGCTCACTCCTGTAATCCTAGCGCTTCGGGGGCCGAGGCAGGTGGATCACGAGGTCAGGAGTTCGAGACCAGCCTGGCCAACCTGGTGAAACCCCGTCTCAACTAAAAATACAAAAATCAGCCAGGCATGCTGGCAGGCACCTGTAATCCCAGCTACACAGGAGGATGAGGCAGGATCATTTGAACCTGAGAGGCAGAGGTTGCAGTGAGCCGAGATCACACTATTGCGCTCCAGCCTGGGCAACAGGGTGAGACTCTGTCTCAAAAAATAATAATAAATTAAAAATAAAAAAAGAACATCACACAGGTGCAATGCACAAGACCCAGGGGATGTCTCGGGTGGAGTGTGAAACTGGAACAAGAAGAACTGGTTGAGAGACTTCCTGAAAATCAAAAGTAGGAAGGATGACTGACCTAGATTATTGACAATGGAAACATAAAGAAAGAAATGGATGAAAAAGGAAGAGGTAGAATTGCAAAGGGTGTATTTGGAGGACAAAAGAGATTAAAAAGAATAAAAGCGAGGAGTTTCAAGCAGGAAGTCTGGTAAAATATAACAATGCCTTTATAAAAAGAAGTCTAGGAAGATAATGCACAAGCAGATTTGTAGAAGTCGGTAAAGAGAAATTTTATTTTGAATCTATTGTGAAGATCTTGGGGAACCTGGAGGTCAAGACATCAATCTGGCCTTGGAGTTCAGAAGAGAAATTGGTCTAGAAATGTAGGCTAGGCAGCAAAGTTGCATTTAATAATAATAGCCAATTTTCACATGGCACTTATTATGCGTTGGAGGCTATTCTCGGTCCTTTAAATATAGTACATAATTTGATTGGCGCAATAACCTGAAGTAGATCTTATCAACATTCCAAATTTACAGTTAAGGAAACAGAGTCACACAGAGCTGTGTACCATAACTAGAATTCCACAGCTAGCAACTAGGCAGAGGCGGCTGTCTCCACGAACACACTCTCATTTGCTAGGGTACTCTGGCCAGTGTTGGCATCAGCAATTTTCTTCAAAGAATTTGTACAGGAAGATGTGAGGGTGGATACACGGGTGATATATATATAAGGGCAAGAGATTAAATGATGACATAAATCATGGCAGGCCTTCTATCATCTGTCCCCTCTAGAAGCCAAGCTCGGTGACTCCTTCCAGTTAGTGCTTTGTGTAGAAGACAGGGCTAAGGGCTGGCCTAAGAGACAGATGAAAACACAGGCGAAGAGTGGCTGGAAGCTAGACTAAGAACACCCATATTTGAAGGACTAGGGAAAACAAAAGGGAGGAATTGAGAAAGATAGAAAAGGAGTCATCAAGCAGAATGTGGGAAAACAATAACGTGCCCATCACAGAGCTATGGGGACTGGGGGCCTGGAGGAGAAGGTGGCTCTTGTGGCCAGCATGGGAGGGAGTGGTCATGACTGAAAAGACAAGGCATTTCAAGCCTTTGGAAGATCTGGTGAATGTGAAGGCTGAGATGTGAATAGAGCTGTTTTTGCAATGGGATTCAAGAAAACCAACTGCAGGAGGATGAAGCGCAGGAGTAAAATGTGAAAAGGCAAGCATTAGGTTTAGGCTGCTTCCTGGAGTACTTCCGAGTGTGGCAACGCTTAGGAGACAGAAGAGTTTTTGATGCAGGGAGAGGGGAAGAGAGGGCGAGAAAGGCTGCAATGTGCAAGGCTTCTTGGGGATGCCATGGGTGAATCCCCAGCGTCTGTGGTCGGAACTGGTTTAAAATGGAGAAATGAAGTGGGGCTGGGCGTTGGAGAGGAGCCCTAATTATTGCCAACCTCATTAGACAACACTAATAGTTATAAACAGATAATTTGCAAGAAGACGAAAGAATCCAAATTCATGTTGCCAATACTAAATATTTAACTAATGGAAAATATAGGCTTTGAATTGGCTGTGAAAACCTCAAATGACGAGTTAAATTTTAAATACTTTGTGCCCTGGAGATGATGTTTCCATCTCTGATTTTGCCAGATGGGGTGTGAGTCACAGCACAGGAAATAACACTGGATTTCACATTATTTTGCTTATACAAAGGATGTGAACCTTCTGAAACCAGCCGCCCTGCAGATGAAATAAAAACCCAAAGGGAGGCAATTAGGATGACTGTGCTCCACTGAGCCGACCTCACGTGTCCAGCAAAAGCCGGGTCAGAGCTCTGTGGCAGGAAACCAGGGATGGTGAGATTCTGCCAGCGCGGCCACAAGCGGAAATGTTTGCTTCTCCCCACGCCAGGAGGCAGATGCCAGAAAGACCCGCCAGTAAGATTCGTAACTGTGGAGACTTCAGCGTGGTGAGAGGATCATCTGGCATGGCTGTGAAGCAGTCAGATTTTCCTGATTCCCCCTCCTACTTATTTCATCTTCTTTTGAAGCACGTGTGCTAAATTAGACGGATTTAAACCTTTATAATAAAACATTGTGTCCTGGTCATTTGTGGGTTACAGTTCTCAGAACAAACAGCCATTATAGAGTCATGAGTGTGTGGATAAAGAGTGTTAGCTATACAAGCTTATGAAATAACAGGGACAGTGCAATGTTAAAGATAGCTGGGATGAGCAGCACATCTGAATACATGCTCCAGGTATTTCAGCCCCTTTCTTTCCCATCAGCATTTTTATTCTCTTTCCTCTTCACTGGTTCTCACACTTCTGCTGTACACTCGAACAGATTTCCCTTTCCCAGAAAAACATTATGCTTCTGTTCACTTTTCAGCTCAGTTTCTTTAACTCTCAAACTTCTTAACACATTGCCATCACTCTATCCAATTTTGCACCCTTTTTGTCTATCCCTCCTCTCTAAATGACATCTATGATACCTCTGCTCTACTAAGACCAGACCATCTAAGGTCAATAGTAATGTTACTGGCCAAACCTAGTGGATTCTCTTCTTTCTTATTGTGGAGATGCAAATCCCAGAAATAGGGTATGTGTTTCCCAAAGGAATTTACCCCATCTGCAGTACCTCCCTTACTGGTGTCCCTGGTTTCATACTGATTTTTTTTCTCTCCCTCTCTTATCCATCTATCCATATCCAGCTCTCTGTCCTTCCTATCATGTGCCTATTCATACAGTGTATTTCTTTGACCTCACTGACGCTTCTTCCTCCTCTGCTCCCTCCTTCCACTTTTATTGGTGGGTGTTCCCTGGCTCAGCTCTTTGTGCTTAGCCCAGGATGCCTCAGCAATCTCTTCCTCCTGCCCATATCTTAGTCTAAAATGTAAAACCCTGGTGATCCATAGGCACATGGTCTTACATGTGTTATTAGTCCATTTTCGTATGCTATAAAGAATGCCCAAGACTAGGTAACTTATAAAGGAAGAGGTTTAATTAACTCACAGTTTGGCATGACTGGGGAAGCCTCAGGAAACTTACAATCATGGTGGAAGGTGAAAAGAAAGCAAGGCACCTTCGTCACAAGGTGGCAGGAAGGAGAAGGGCCAAGTGAATGGGCAAAATCACCTTATAAAACCATCAGATCTCATGAGAACTCACTATCATGAGAACAGCATGAAGGTAACCACTTCCATGATTAAATTACTTCCACCTAGTCTCTACCTAGACATGTGGGGATTATGGGGATTACAATTCAAGATGAGACTTGGGCACAGACACAAAGTCTAACCATATAATTACACCCCTGGCCCCTCCCAAATCCCCTCCCACCTTTCACATTTCAAAACCAATCATGCCTTCCCAACTGTCCTCCAAAGTCTTAATTCATTCTAGCATTAATCCAAAAGTTCAACTTTAAAGTCTCATCTGAGACCATGAGCCTTCTGCCTATGAGCCTGTAAAATTAAAAGCAAGTTAGTTACTTCCTAGATACAGTGGGGGTAAAGGCCTTAGATAAATACGCCCATTCCAAATGAGAGACATTGGCCAAAGCAAAGAAGCTACAGACCCCATGCAAGTCTGAAATCCAATAGGGCAGTAATTAAATCTTAAAGCTCCAAAATAATCTCCTTTGACTCCAGGTCTCATATCCAGGTCATGCTGATGCAAGAGGTGGGCTGCCACAATCTTGGGCAGCTCCACCCCTTTGGCTTTGAATGGTACAACCCCCTCCTGGCCGCTTTCATGGCTAGCATTGAGGGTCTGTGGCTTTTCCAGGCACACAGTCCAAGCTGTCAGTAAATCTACCATTCTAGGGTCTGCAGCATGGTGGCCCTCTTCTCACAGTTCTACTAGGTCCCCAGCGGGGACTCTGTGTGGGAACTACAACCCCCCATATCCCTTCTTTACTTCCATAACAGAGCTTCTCCATGAGGGCTCTGCCCCTTCAATACATCTCTGCCTGGACATCCAAGCATTTCCCTATATCCTCAGAAATCTAGGCAGATGTTCCCAAACCTCAATTATTGTCTTCTGCACATCCACAAGACTAACACCACATGGAAGCCATCAAGGTATGAAGTTTACAACCTCTGAAGCCATGGCCTGAGTTGTATCTTGGTCCCTTTTAGCCACAGCTGGATCACCTAGGACACAGGGCATCAAGTCCCTGGGATGCACACAGCACGGGGCCCCTAGGCCTGGCCCACAGAACCATTTTTTCTTCCTAGACCTCCAGGCCTATGATGGAAGAGGCTACCATGAAGACTTCTGACATGCCCTGGAGACATTTTCCCCATTGTCTTGGTGATTAACATTTGGCTCTCTGTTACTTATGCAAATTTCTGCAGCCAGCTTGAATTTCTCCTCAGGAAATAAGTTTTTCTTTTCTGCCACACCATCAGGCTGCAAATTTACCAAAAATTTCGTGTTCTGCTTCCCTGTTAAACATAAGTTGACACTCCAAACCCTCTCTTTGTGAATGCATAAAACTTAATGCTTTTAAGAGCACCCAAGTCAACTCTTGAATGCTTTGCTGCTTACGAATTTCTTTTACAAGATATCCTGAATAATGTTTCTCAAGTTCAAATTTCCTCAGATCTCTAGAGGAGGGACAAAACACCACCAGTTTCCTTGCTATAGCATAGCAAGAGTCACCTTTATTCCAGTTCCTAACAAGTTCCTTACCTCCATCTGAGACCACCTCAGCCTGAAATTCATTGTCCATTTTGCTGTCAGCTTTTTGGTTGAAACCATTCAACAAGTCTCTAGAAAGTTCCAAACTTCCCCACATTTTCCTGTTTTCTTCTGAGCTCTCCAACTATTCCAGGGCCTGCCTTTTACACAGTTCCACATTTTCAGGTATGTTTATAGTAGCACCCCACTCCTGGTACCTATTTACCAAATTAGTCCATTTTCATATTACTATAAAGAACTGCCCCAAATTGGGTAATTTATAAAAGAAAGAGGTTTAATTGACTCACAGTTCAGCATGTCTGGGGAGGCCTCAGGAAAATTACAATTATGGCAGAAGACAAAGGGAAAGCAAGGCACCTTCTTCACTAGGTGGCAAGAAGGAGACTTGCCCATCAAAGTGGGGAAGAGTCCCTTATAAAACCACCAGATCTGGTTTGAACTCACTATCATGAGAACAGCATGGGGGAAACCATCCCCATGATTCAGTTATCTCCACTTGCTCTCTCCCTTGACACGTGGGGATTATAGGGATTACAATGCAAGATGATATTTGGGTGGAGACACAAAGTCTAACCATATCACAGATGTATATGTTTTGGCCTGTAGGGTTTTTCTTAACAGTGAGACACGGTTTTAAAATTGAGAGGTTTTCACGCTTCTCTTGGAAACTTTGTAAACCCAGAAATATTGAGCCTCTTTTTTGTTTCTACCTGAAACCAGCTGCATAGCACCCTTCTGGATAGAACATGGTCTCTATGACTCATCCTAGAGTTCTCTGCTAGGATTGTCAGCCATTTAGGCTATTTAACTGGGCTCTATAGACTCTTTTCATTACTACTGTTGTTGCTGTTACTATTGTTTGCTAAGAGTTAAATCTTTAAGTATGAAAATGATAATGTTTCTGAAGAGTTGATATGGTTTGACTTTGTGTCCCCACCCACACTTCATCTCAACCATTAATCCCCATGTGTCAAGAGAGTGGAGTGACTGTATCATGGGGGCAATTTCCTCCATGCTATTTTCATGATAGTGAGTGAGTTCTTACGAGACCTGATGATTTGATAAGAAGCTCTTCACCCTTTACTCACATATACTCTCTCACCTGCTGCCATATAAGATGGTACCTGCTTCCCTATCCACTATGATTGCAAGTTTTCTGAGGCCTCCCAAGCCATGCAGAACTGGGGGTGAATTAAACCTGTTTTCTTTATAAATTACTGAGCCTCTGGTGGTTTTCTTTATAGCAGTGAGAAAACAGACCAACACAATAATCATAACTAATATCAGACATCTCAACAATTCTATGTTTAAGAAAAACTTTCACCTTTTTAAAAAAAATATTTTTACAGCAAGTTTAGGTTCACAGCAACATTCAGTGGAAAGTATAGAGTTCCCATATATCCTGTGACCACACCCACGTACAACCACCCTGCCTCTATCTGCTATGAACATCCCACACCAGAGCGATCTGTTGGTTACAACTGATGAACCTGCATTGAGACATCACCATTACCCAGAGTTCATGTTTACATTATTGTTCACTCTTGATGGTGTACATTATATGGGTTTTGACAAATATTTAATGACATGAACCCACCATTATAGCATCATACAGAGTAGTTTCACTGCCATAAATATCCCCTGTTCTCCACCTGTTTATCCTCCTCTCCCCACTAATCTCTGGCGAGCACTGATCCCTTTGTCTCCATAGATTTGCCTTTCCCAGATTATCATATAGTTGGAATCAGACATAGCTTTCAGATTGTCTTCTTTAACTTTGCAATATGCACTCAAGCTTCCCCTGTGTCTTTTCATAGCTTGATAACTTTTTTTTTTTAGTGCTGAATAAGAGTTCATTGCTAGGATGTGCCACAGTTTACTCATTGAAAGGTATTTGGCTTGTTTAATGGCTTGGGTAATTATGAATAAAGTTGCTATAAACATTTGTTTACAGGTTTTCTTGTGGGCAAAAGTTTTCAACCCATTTGTGTACATACCCAGAAGAATAACTGCAAGATTGTATGAAATTTTTTTTTATTGCTCTCTTTTTGACTGAAGCCTTATTGAAAGGTAGGATACTGGGATAGAGGAGCTTTTTTCACTAGAAAGTTCATCTCAGACGGTAGAAGGCAGCCTGAGTGGGAATTTGACAAATTCAGCCTTTCTCTCACCTGACACTAGAGTGTCTGTATAATTCAGAGCTAGAACACAACTTATTTTTCTTTCTGTGAAATTACAAGGCGTGAAACTAAAAGCAATGGCAAACTTTCAGAGCACAATGCTACCCAGATTTATGTGACCCATGACATTTATCATTAATTTTTCAAAATTTATTTCTTATTTGAATCATTGCCTGTGTGACAACTTAAGAAGTCATTGCTAGGGACCAGTAGGAATCAGCTAAATAAATTATATCATATCTCAATGAAACTCTCCAGTTGGCCAATGTTAGCTTAATGAAATACTTAGGTATTCTAAGCTGTGTTTACTGGCTTTGTGTCAGGTTATACTACTTAGTATACTAATGGGGAAAACTTCCCCACTCTTTGTGGTTTCACAGCAGTTTCGTTTTCAGGGATGGTATCTAATGTGTTGCCAACACTTTGACCTCCCGTTATAGCTTGAAATTTCTTATCAGTTTTATTTTAGAAAAATAAATTGCAGAGAACACTTCCTAGACTTCAATGCTAGGAAACATGCTGGCACATGGTAAGCTTATTCTGATATTTACATTTTTAAAAACATATTTGAAATTACCATAAACTCTACGAAACGGTAGTGTCTCCTTAAGAGGTGAGAATTGATAGAGGTGAATCTTCACCCACAGTTCCCATAAAAAGAGGGATTAGACAAGTTATCTACCACCTTCAAGAAGTTGTATAAATTACCTTGTTTTTATTTAGCTCATGAACTTTAAATGATGACATTCATATGGCATCTGTTGATGTGAGAATATAAGGCCACAGTTAGAACACTGGTAACATGGAGAAAAAATTCTGAGGTTTAGATAAAATCATTGGAAAGAGTGTTTCTTACTTAGCTTTTCCATTCAAGATGAATAAATGCTGCCTTAACACTGAAGAACTTTATTTTCGAAAAGTTTATGGTATAATTGAAAGTAAAACTTTAAATCACAAATGGTAACACCATTGTCAGGAGACAACGACACATTAGATATATCCAGAGACTAGTATTGGGAGGGAATTTTGAGGCATTTGATCTAAGTACCTCTGTTTACTGGTGAGAAATCCGAAGCCCACATGGTGAGATGACTTATTTATGATTACCCTTTAACCATGGATGATCCAGAGCGGTACCAAATTGTCACTGGTCCTGGTTGCAAAAATCAGGAAACTATGAAAGAACATTACTTAATATTTGCCGACATTCATAGGTAATATTGGCCTCAATCCGATTCATGAGATAATTGGTTAAGTGAATGTGTATCTACAAACAGTGCAGAAACCCAAGAAAGGGTAGCAAGCACAGAAGAAGCAGGAAGGCATTCTATTCCCTGACTTAGGACATTTACTACAATACAACCTTATCATTCAGAGTTTTCAGGTGATGCTTAAGGTGTCATTTGCTAAACTGGTAGCTATATCTTCACAGGCTAAGATAAATCAAAGAATATATATGTTTTGTGAACCCACTGCTATTTATTGATGAAGGTTAAATGGCCAATTGAAGACAACACATGGAAATTAAAATCTCAGATAATTTTGAAAACCAATGTTGAGACATTTGTTTTGGTGACTCAAGCCTAATAAACAAACACTTTCCAAGGAAGCTTCCCTGTTCCATTTATTTATTTTTGGCAATCTCTGTTCACGTTTATTTTTCCACTTGTGCAACTACACAAAAGTTGGTCTTAAAAGACATTTCCCAGTGCAAACAGAGCTGTTGCTTCCACCTTTTGTATTAATTTCTATGTTGCTAATTCTTTTTTTAAAGTGGTTTAGACCACATTGATTAACTGACAAACACTCCACAGCCTGATCTTAATCTCTCATACTCTATCCCCTTGTTCTCCCACTGCCCTCAAAACCCAAAGCAGTGAGAAGGAAACAATACACAGGAAAACATTCTTCATTTATTCATTTGTTCTCTCTTCCAAAAAACATCTCCTTAATGCTAATTTCCTGCTGCATGCAGTATTTGAAAATAAAGGAACGGTATATTCTATGTCAGAAAAAAACAGCATTGAAGAAAAAAAAAATAGACACCTAAGTGACCAGCCCTCATATTTGGCATAAGAAGCATTTTAGAACCGCTTTGACAGGAGACCTAAAGGACACTTTATTCAGAGAGGGAACTAGGAAAGCTCTGGCAGAGATAATGGGTTACCTCTTAGCAAGAGTGCTAAAAATAGCAATGAGAACAGGGACCCCACACAGGAGGAACAGTGTGTGCCAAGGCGCAGAGACAGGGGCTGCCTGACAGCACAACCACTGTCGTTGGCAACACAGGGATGCCCAGTAATGGCCATGGGAAGGAGGCAAGTATTCCTCACGTGCAGGAAGTGCACACCTGGGTACATCCAAGTGCAGCGGGTCCTCAGGGAGTGATGGGAAACCAGAAAGAAGGCAGGCAGGCACAAGGTGAAGTTAAACAGGAAGACACACAACATTTAACAAGCCCTTGGACTTTAACACCACTGGGAAAATCACCAAGAAGAGCTGCTTTGATTTACTCACTCTTAAACATTTCTAAAGAGTATACCAACAATGCAGAAACATATATATGGAGACAATAGCAAGTCTGGGAGTAATTTTGGGCGTATGACAAAAGCGGTATTTTAATGTAAAGAGATATTATTTAATTGTTTTGTTGGCTCAGTAAATTATTTTTATTTATTAATACTGTTTTTTGGATCAGTGCTTGGTTTTCAGAAAACTGAGCAGAAAGTGCAGTGTTTCTATACACACCTTCGTGCCCCATCCCCATTAGTAATATCTTGCCTTAGTGTGGTACATGTGTTATAATTAATGACCTTGAGTTTGGTGATGGCTTTTTACATACTCCAAAAACACAATTCAGGAATTTTTTTTTTTTTAAAAGGTAAGCTGCACATCATTAAAATTAAAACCTTCTGCTCTGTGAAGACCATTAAAAGAACAAGAAGACAAGCCACAGACGAAAAGAAACTGTTTGAAAATATATCTTTCTTATAAAGGGCTGGTATCCAGATCCAAAATATACAAAGAACTCATAAAACCCAGGAAAAGAAAACAAAGAACCCAATAAAAATGGGGTTTTTAAAGATCAGAACAGACACCTCACCAAAGAAGATATGCAAAAGGAAATTAAGTGTGTTATTTTTAAAACAGGTGTCTTCACTTTGCCCCCTAGAGCCAGCAAATTGTAAACTGATAAAAGCTTTTAAGGTGAAACATATAAATATATACACAAAAGGCCTGTTTTGTTAGCATACAATAAAAAAGCCTTTCTCAGCCTTAGAAGACACAATAGAGCCAAAGACTGCTAAGTCTTACTGCATAAAAACATGAGAAAAACATTTTTTCATCAGAGACCACAATAATATTGTCCTGCAGTATTTTTATAGTACATTGCACATATTTTCTCTGACAGAGTTCAAGAAATATTTGCATTCCAAGACTTCAAGACAGAAAAGCCACATGGGCCCTAAAGCAGAGCTTATGTCTCCTGGAGCAAAAGCGAATAAAAGTCCTCTGTAAGAAAATCCTATCTAAGCCATTCTTGTCATGTTTCATATTTTTTATTTTTTAGAGTCAGGGTCTTGCTCTGTCTCCCAGGCTGGAGTGCAGTGGTGTGATCTCCACTCACTGCAGCCTCTACCTCCCAGGCTCAAGCGATCCTCCCACCTCAGCTTCCCGAGTAGCTGGGACCATCTGCGCGTGCCACCACACCCAGTTAATTTTTGTATTCTTTGTAGAGACGGGGTTTTACTATGTTGCCCAGACTGGTCACAAACTCCTGGGTTCAAGGGATCCGCCATCCTCGGCCTTCCAAAGTGCTGGGATTACAGGCATGAGCCACCTCGCCTGGCCCTTCTTGCCATATTTCTGACATTCTTTCTGTGCGTGTGAACTGAAGTCTTGTATTTTGGAACCAAACCAAATGTTCAATTAAAAAGTGCAATGAGTATTTCTTTATATCTCACTTCTTTCATCTCAACCCCAAAGAGGCGGGAGTAGGAGGGTGACAAGATGATAAATTAAAAAGCAAGAAGCCCAGACACCTCAAGAGATTCACAGCCTCCACATCTGTCCCCAAGCAGTACAGCTGTGTGATCCTCAAACAAGACGACCCACGGAGGTCCTGCAGATGGGAGCTCGGCAACCAGGATTATCGACTCTTTACATGACATCCAATTATTTTTCTAATTTAACACATATCTCAAAAATTCTGAGACTTGGCACCTTCCTCCAACATTATGAACTAACAACTGACATTCCAAGTATTATTCTGTGCTAGGAGTAGGTGTGCTCAGTCCCAATGTGCTGACTTCTTTCTAAGCCTTTTGTTCTATAAAAGATGTTTCTGGGCATCAAATTCAATTTTGCAAAAGGTACACAGGATTCTGTGGTTAAGCAAAGCATAGATATGTTTTGCACCCAGCAAATCTCAACATAGATTTTGACCTAGTGCTGTCTTCTGCAAGGTGGTGCATATTATAGGTCTAGAAATTTACAGATATTGTAATTGTATATAGTATGATGTACACTAAATTGTCCATATTGATAATACAAGGTCACTATATATTTTTAATGATTTTGCTTTTCTCTCAATTCATATTTATCAAAACAAAATTATTCTTAAAATATATTTCTTCTAAGGATTATTGCAGACTATATCAAATTTTGCCTTTAAATGTAAGAACATCTCTGACTAACGGCAATGTAATCTAATGATGGGTATTAGAGGTGAATAAAGGACATTAAGATTGTCTTTAACATCATATTTTTGGAAAATAAATCTATTTGTACACAAGGAGACACCTTTTAATACTTCACTGTGGGACCTAAAGCCACCTTTAAAATATAGAGTAAAAATCAGAGTATTCATCCTTGATTTTAATTGTCCTTCTAAAAGACCAAAATTTAGAGAATTATTTTGTTAAAAGAACCCACAAAACAAAATCCTGAAGAATAAAGACCCAAGCTATGGATTAAACCCAAGGCCTCAAATTTATCATTAACAATTATAAAAGGATAAATAATTTGTATCTCTTCTTTTAAAATGAGATCCTGTCCTTTTTTTTTTTTTACTATTGTCTTTTCCTTGGTAGAAAAAAAATAATTAAATATGATTTAGAAATATCCTTGTATTAATCAAAACTACTTATTAACATGAATTAAATGAGTGAAATCGTGCTGATTTGCATAAATATTCACATCCAATGTCATTTATGAACTAAACAATTGAGAAGAATATTAGACACATTTTCCATTTGCAGAAAATGAGTGTTAAGAAAATGCTATGAGAAACATTCCTTTTCCTCTGTATCAAACTTCCAAAACTCTACTCTATATCTAAATTCTTGAAACTCTCCCTACTACCATGATGTAGAATGAAAAATCATATTCTTTTCTTACATGCATATTTTGTTTTCAATTAGGTCAAAAATATTTTCAAGTTTTCAAAACATTTTTTTGAATTATGCTAGCAAATCTCAACACAGATTTTCAAATAGTGCTGTCTTCTGCAAGGTGGCATATATTGTAGGTCTAGAAGTTTACAGATATTGTAATTGTATATGGTATACTATACACTAAATTGTGCATATTAATAATACAAAGTCACTGTGGATTTTTTAGTGTGATTTTCCTTTTCTCTCAACTCATATTTCTCCAGGCAAAAAGAGCCAATGGAATTCTAAATTGAACTGAGAAAACAGACACTGGCGTTTGTCCCAGGTTTTGCCCTGGTCTCAGCTCCCAGCCTTTCTCAATCATCTCAAAGACTGAGTTAAAAAGGCAGTAGGTAATTCACATTCTTATCTTGAGGCAGTCCCTTATTTACCCATTACATATTTTCCTTGGCTTTTCAAACATTGGTTTTGACCCTCATCTTCCAAGTATTTCCTGGAAGGCTGAACCCTACTAAGGAAAGTTTTCTCTATTTACCCATAAATGTGTGAATTCTGCCATTTTGTGTACTCCAAGTTAAAGATCAATTTTTTGTGTGTCCTACAGTAACTATATATCACCAGCAACCTTCAAAAAACTCTGATATTCCAAAGAAATGCAAATACAAAATCTGAAGTTCGAGCAAATACAAAATTCATATTTTGCTTGGTTCTCTAAAACGAAAGAAAAAAAAAAACTTGTCTCTGAATTAATGAAATAACCTAATTATCAACTAATATATAATGCATATTACATATATTTGAAGAAATGTTAGATTATATCACAAGTTTCAGAAATGCATTTATTTATACAACCATTCAACAAAGATAGATTGAATATGAAATAAGTAGTGAGGAAGATCAAAGAAATGGGTATGTGAAATGGATGTAATTACACATGGCAGGTGGTGAAGGGTCAACTCAGCAGGCCCAGGCTGCCCAAGCCCTGCACATTCAAAAGAAAGGTTTGTTCCATGAGGACTGGCCCCTGCCTGGCTCCTGGGACATGCCCTCTCAGTCACTGGAATACTCTGCCCTATGAGAAGAGCACTATGCCTACTCAAGTGGTTCCCAGTGAAATCCTAGACACGAAGGCTTGGGTGAGCTTCCTTGGCAGCTACACTCTGTGGGTGTTATCCCACTGCACTGCTGAGAGAATCAGGTGCTGTCTATAGAATTTCACTGCAAGATGGTAACTGGAAGCTTGCACCTGGTTTCTCCTGGGCTTGCCCCAAGCACCTTTTCCCTTTGCTGATTTTAATCTGTATGTTTTAACTGTTGTAAACCGTAATCATCAGCATATAGCTTTTCCAAGTCCTGTGAGTCCTTCTGGGAAATCATGGAGCCCAAGGGTGGTCTTGGGCTATCCGGACACACATGGATGTGCACAGGATGGGCAGAGACACAAAAGCAGAGATGGTTCTGGTGGATTGAGGGAAGATGTCCAAAGATGTATGGTCTGAATCTTGAAGAGGAAAAGAACAGTACTTTCATCTCCGAATATCTACTAATACCAGATACAGTACTTTGTGATTTTATATAAATTGTTTTATTTAATATTCCTAAGTGTTTTTTTTTTCGACAAAGGAATTATCTATCTCTATTTTACTAATAATTAGGTTTATGGTTAGGGTTAATCTAACAAGAATCACACATAGATTGAAGAAATGGATTCAAGGTTCCAAGCTATGTCTGTTAGACTCCAAGGTTTCTGTTTCTTCACAATTCTATGGGCCCAGGGGGCATTATTCTATGTAATCTGTTGAGGAAATTGCAAATATCTGGGAGAGGGTACAGAATAGAGAGGAAGGAAAGGATGTTGCTGGACCAAAAAAAAAAAGCATGCATATCAAATTTTGAAATTTACTACGTAGGCGATATAGGTATACTGAGTAAGAGAAAGTCTTGTTGCTGTTTCATTTAGTTTTTGCCTCTAAGAAGCCTCTAAACTGAGAAGCATGAGAGTGAAAGATAAAACAGATGTACAGGTATTATAATATTATGTATTTGAGGATAAGATACTTATGATATATGGCAAAAGCAATGTTACAGAGGTTCAAAAATGAGGACAGGTGTTGTGGAGAGCAGACAGTTTCCATAGATTAAAGAGTATTCAGTAGAGAACAGAAGATGTATGAATCAGATTTCCACTAGCAAGGAAAAAGAGGAAAAGGCATTCCAAAAAAGCAGACACAGTTGTTAATGCCTTACATCAAACCAGAAACTGTGCTCATTGCTTGATATGATGATATGGAAGGCTCAGTTTCTTGCCCTAGGGAAGTTCGTAATCTAGTTTTGAAAAAATGATGTGTAAACAAATGGTTTCAGTAATAGATCATTGTAAGAAAAGAGCTATAAGTGAAGGGCTATACATTTTGGAACAGAAAATGTACAATTAGTTGTAGAAGAATAAGAATGTCTTTCCACGTTCTAATCCACCAGCCTGACCCCAAAACTCATGCTCACAACCAGGCAGGTGGGTGAGATTTCCAGCTCTACCATTTCCCAAGCTATGTTACCGTAGGCAACTTATCGAAGTTCTGTGAAATGTCTATTTTTCTCATATGTAAAACAGAAATGCTTTTATTTACCAACTTACATTTAAAAAAAAATGTCATAGTACAGTCAGTGATATGCAACAAATACTCAATAGAAGTTTGCTGTTACTATTAATACACATGAAGATGAAGGAAATTTAAATGAGAAATATTTAAGTGTGGAATAGATGGTATGGATTGCAGAAGGGGGCAGCACCAAAGTCGAACTGAAGTGTTAAAACTAGGGAGCTGGAAGAATGTATTAGATTGTGAACTCTCAATTATTGTATGACTTTTATTTGGAATTTTTGTGTTTTCAGAAATCATGCCATTGTTTAAATAAATGCAACACAATTTTTTCTTTTTTTTTTTTTTCGCTTTTTGAGATGGAGTTTCGCTCTTGTTGCCCAGGCTGGAGTGCAATGGCATGATCTCGACTCACTGCAACCTCAGCCTCCTCGGTTCAAGTGATTTTCCTGCCTCAGCCTCCCAAGTAGCTGGGATTACAGGCTTGCACTGTCATGCCCATCTAATTTTGTATTTTTAGTAGAGATGGGTTTTCTCCATGTTGGTCAGGATGGTCTCGAACTCCTGCACCTCAGGTGATCTGCCCGCCTCGGCCTCCCAAAGTGCTGGAATTACAGGCGTGAGCCACCCACACCCAGACGCAATACGGATTTTTAGACCATTTTGTTGAGGTATGCTCAACATACAAAAAGCAGTATATATTTAATGTATACAACTTGAAGAAATTTCAAGTAAATAAAATAATACAAGTATTATCTAATCTGATCTCTCTTCTGTAGTCATTATTAGATAGGCTTTATTTATTCATTTTTTTTTCACTATTGATTGATCCTACAGGTCACACTTTGTATTTTTTATTAACTTTAAATTTTGGTATATAAACTTTACTTTTAACATTTATATGTTTAATTATGGCATAAAAAAATCAACAAGTCTGCTTCATGATTTTTTAATTATTTCTAGCTTCTATTAAAATTATGTGAAACTTTGGTACGGTCACACAAGCTTTCTATTTAGATTTTTTTAATATAACAGGAAATGCCATGTGGCCCCTTGGTTTATTAAATATCTCACTTTTTGGTTTATTAAATATTTTCATGTTTTTAATATATACTATGAATCAAATTGCATAATTTTATATATATGTCTCTGTTATTTTTTTTTGCCTAGGCTTCTTTATAAATCTTAAAGTTTATACATTTTTTTAACTCTTTCTTTACCCTCCTAATTTAAGCACTTGTTTTACATATCTTAGCACCTGCCTGGGTCTCTGTGCTCTGGGAAAACCTCTATCACACAAGATTCTGATGAGCAAAGTAGTTCGGAGGAGATCTATCAGACTGCTGTCTTCACTGGTATATCCAATGAGCTAATGCATTCCTTATGTAATGAGCCTCATTTTCACCAACCAGAACTTGGAATGGAATCCTATTCCACATTGGCAATGATGCTATGACAGTTGATGAGACGGAGCACTGGGGAGTGTCTTTGTCTGGTGAGGCTTTCATAACAGAATACCTAACACTAGGTCATTTATAAACAACAGAAATGTCTTGCTCACAATTCTGAAATCTGGGAAGTCAAAAATTAAGGTTCCAGCAGATTTTGTATCTGGTGAGAGCCTGTTCCTCATAGATGGCATCTTTTAGTTGTGTCCTCAAATGGTGAAATGGGTAAGCAAGTTTCCTGAAGCCTGTTTTAATAGGGGCACAGTTCCCATTCATAAGGGCTGCACCTTCATGACTGTATTAGTCTGTTTTCACACTGCTGATAAAGACATAAGTGAGACTGGGAAATTTACAAAAGAAGGTAGTTTATCGGACTTATAGTTCCATGTGGCTGGGGAGGTCTCACAATCATGGCAGAAGGTGAAAGGCATGTCTCACATGGCAGCAGACAAGAGAAGAGCTTGTGCAGGGAAATTTCCCTTTTTAAAACCATCAGATCTCATGAGACTCATTCACTATCATGAGAACAGTGCAGGAAAAGGGCTGCCCCCATAATTCAATCGCCTCCCACCAGGTCCCTCCCACGACATGTGGAGGTTGTGGGCGTTACAATTCAAGATGAGATTTGGGTGGGACACCACCAAACCATATCAATGACCCAGTCACCTCTCAAAAGTCCTCACCACTTAATACTATTGCATATCAGTGATTGGATTTCAAGATAGGAATTTTGGAGGGCCACATACATGCAAAGTCTATTGCAGGGAGCAAGTTCAATAATGACATGGATAAGGTAATAAGGGCAAGAATGGTTGAGGTGGAAATCAGGGTTTCAGGAAATGGAAGATCCACTCAAATGCAGGTCTCAGGAGTGACTAATCTGGGGAGAATGTCTGCCAAGCATCTCAGAAAGAGACTCTGGAGCAAATGAGTCAAGGCTCTGCCTGCTTCCAGGTAGGCCAACAAATGCCTCATCCCTGTGGCCTAGAGCATATGGAAATCTTATAAAATCTTCAGATTTTTAGTTGTTTCATCCATTCAACTTCAGGCAGAAGCAGAGATTGAGAGAGTTTATTTGATTATTTGATTATATGAGAGTTTATTGAGAGAGTTTATTTGATTGAGAGAGCACATTTCTTGAAATAAGAAAAAGAAATTAGGCTAATCTGGAAAGGAGATCTGACCTGTAGAAAATGTCTTTGTATTATAAGATCCTGGAGAATTTCTTGTAAAGTGCTGTTTCTGGTTTTGTTTTCTTTCAGGGTGTTGTCTCGGTTTTCCTCCCTATTTTGGGACATGGTCAATGTGCAACTGGGGTATGGGTGTGGAAATCTGCTTCTTGCTTCTTTCAAATTTCTCTATCAACTTTATTCCGGCTTTTTCATTGATGTATGTCCATTTTACACTGCACTTAACTGACAATGATGCATAGTAATTTCTTAGAGATTTTACTTCCCCACCAACTTAACTTGAAATATTTGACCACTTTTTCTAAGGATTTTTTTTCATCTGTTAATTCAATATATTCTTTAAATGCATATATGAATTCTTGATAGATATTTTAATGTATGTTGGTAGCCTTTGAATTTTCAGAGCAGATTACATAATTTCATTGAAATAGAAGTAACTGAATCCTGATGACATTTCTATTACAAATAGAAATGATAAATATCAAATTAAAATCTGTCCAATTTTGGCACCTAAAATAGATATATACGTTCATTACTAAGAGACTAACGTTAAAAACATTTTACCTTAATTTGAATTAACCTTAATTTCATGGTTAAAAAAACTGTTCCCCAGAATAACTTCTACTAGTCCACATTCTTCCATTTCTGTAATATATTAAAATTTTCATAGTCTCCCCCCAAAGGGATAGCAGCATATTCAATCCCACTTGCTCTTCTTGAGTGTTGCTGTAAAATCAAGCTACTTAAATCCATAATAAAAATTTCATTACCTTCTCCTAATGTTTTATGATTAATAAAAATAAAGTAGCAATTAAGAAATTTATTTTGTTAATATTGCATTTAGTAGGGGAAATAGCCATATGATAGGCAAATAAAAACATTGAAAAGTCAAATACTTTAAACCATCAGTAAAATTCTTATATGATTTAGCAATCAATATTCAAGAAGTATTAAAATCAACTGTCTGGCAGAAACAGTCAGAGGCCGGTTCCGTGCCTCTGTTTTTCTGCCAGGGAAAGGTACTTGTTTATCACAAATAACAAATTTCTGATGTATTTTACAATTCACAGAAAAAAACTGTAGCAGTTATTGGTTTGATTTAATTCAACCCTAACTCATTAAAATTTACGTGTCATTACCTAAGGGAAAATGGAGGCCACTATGCCAAAAAGTTTGATTCCATTCAGCAAACATTAACAGATAAAAAGATGTATACATGACCATTTTTCCACTCTCATAGACCTTGAAAGCTGGAGGAAAAAGAGACAGCAACGCTCACCTGTGTACGTGGAAGAATGAAAGGAAGGCTGACCACGCACTGCTGTCAATCTTTATAGCCACAACTGGTTAAGAGGGGTTGATCCACTTCAATTGTGTGCATGTTCCCCCTTTTTAAAACTAGCCATTATAAAAAGTATGAGACTACAAAAAAAAATAAGTAAATCGATTTCTATTTTCAACAGTATAGCTGACCAGACATATTTTTAAAGCTCCAGATACAATATACATAGTTTCTGATTAAAATTATTATGTAACAAACACCATCAAATGTTTTAATGAATAACTGAACTTCTGGAAGAGTAAGAGGGGAATCGAATATGCAAACAAATAGTCATAATGATGGGTAATTTTAAGATTGGGAGTATGGAAAAAAAACACTTTGTCAACAAAGAAGAGAGAAAATCCTAGTATTTAAAGAAGATAATTATTTTATAGGTGTGTTTGCATGGTATGGAGTCAAAGTACACACAGTAACACAGGCACAATTACCTATTAAAATGAATATATTTTATGATTATCTAATAAAGATACAACAGCATGACTATAGTTGGTGTGTCTTGCTGAATTTTGAGAAAACTTTCTCAATAAATTTTTTGCCATAAAATAGGAACCTTAATATCTTCCAAGGTCCCTGAGGTTTTACTTTTACAGATAATACTCAGTTTTCTAAAATGAGCTTTATAATTCTACTCTCTATTTTTATACTCAGTTTTAAAATTCTACTCTATATTTAAAAATCACAGTCATAAAAAAGGTGTCATAAATTTATCCTATTCAACAAGGTATTCTGTTTTAGAGCACATTTATTTTTCAACCTAAGCTACATATAAAGTCTTTAAATATGACCTTTGAGAGAGAGATCAAAGATGTTATCATTTCCAGATGATCCTTCTCATACATGATTCTTCTTATAGATGATGCCTCGTCTTATTTATTTTAACAGTTATAGATAAGAGATGATTTTTATATGCCCAATTATGACAGCAGAAAAAAAAAATGGAAGTGTCCACTATGTGGTTGTAAAGTACACTTGGCCCTATGTGTCCATAGGGTATGATTCCAGAGCCTCCCTTGGTACCAACATCTGTGGATCCTCAACTACCTTACATAAAATAGTGTTGTATTTGCACACAATCTAGGCACATCCTCCTGTACACTTTAAATCATCTCTGGATTACTTTTAATACCAAATACAATGCAAATATTATGTAAATAGCTGACACACTGTATGTTTTTAAGTTTTTATGTTTTAATATTTTCCATCTGTAGTTGGCTGAATCTGTGGATGCAGAACCTGTAAATATGACAAGTCAACTGTGTATCTTTTTAATCAAGAGAAGTTTATGACAACCTCTTAGGGAATAAATCAATATTGATAATTGAATCTCACAGTAATTGTCAAAAAATAATTTTAAAAATGCTAGAATAATAAAATCTTGTCTGGAAAGGTCTAACGATCCCTAACTTTCTTTATTTGCATATGATTGTTCTTAAACTATTCATTTTAAATTTACTTCCTTCCTTATTTGACACCTTAGTTAGGTAACATAGAAAGGTTCCAAACATTCAATGCTTTAGGAGACCTATCCTCAAAAGTTCATGGTTGAACATTCTTTTATCTTTCAGGCAGAACGTACGTCTCATTTATGCTTGCAGATAGTAGAGCAAAAGTCTACTTGGCTACGGACAGTCAGACACATTTGTTCATATGATACGCTGTAAATCCAGGGACGTCAGGACGTTTTCTTTGCATTGCTCACTTTTGATCCACTATGAATAAAGTCAAAGGTCAACGTTTCACTTCTAGAAAGCTGTCCTTCAGAAACATTCACACAAATGCACATATGTACATGTACACAAATGTTTGTTGGAACATTATTTGTAAAACTGACGGAGCTGGAAAAACCAATGTGCCCCTTAATGGCCAATGTTTAAATGAATTATTTTATATGCATCCCATGATATATGATGAAGACATGAAAAACTATTAACATAATTAAAAAATATTAACATAATTCTGTTTGAACTGATATGGGGGGGTACCCATGAAATGTTTTGAAGTCAGAAAATGATTATATATAATCATATTATTATAATACACATATACATGTATACTTATGTATACACACAAAAGTATAATAAAGATTGTTAATAACTACTATTGTTAATAATTTAATGGGTGACCTTCACAAATTTTACATGCTTTCATATTGTGCAAGTTTTGGCTGGCAATCAATCTAGTTTGCTTTTACAGGTTGAAAATGAAGGCAAAAGCTGGTTTATGATTAAGAAAAAATCATTCCCACAGCTGGAAAATGTTCTTCAAGAACTATTTGCAGCATGGTATATTATGATATTTTGATATGAAGTCACTCTTATCCAAACACATTGATAACGCTGGCCATTCTACTGGAGAGGCTGAAAGAGAAATCCATGCATCTCTAGACTGTATAACTTATGGCATGTGTGTGTGCATGACACCATTTATTGCTATAACCAAATTACCACGTGGGACACAAGTTTCATTGTGATCATCAAATTGGCAATTTTTAAAAATGTGGATTATATTCCTTCTAAAATGCTAATTTATCTACCATATTTCATTAAAAAATAAGACACACACATATAACAAAGAGCATTTTGGTCATGTAATTTTAGAACTGTCTAGGGCAGAAGCAGGTGCAAAAGACGGGAGGGATGGGGTTTGCAGTCGGTCAGGGGATGGTGAAATGAGGTGAAGGGCAGGCAGGGGCAGCTGGTCAGGAGGCAATTACAGCAGTTTCAGCTGTACATACTCTAATATTGGGGGCTTATTTAGAAAGTGCCAGAGCATGGATATTATGCAAGTTTCCAGTATGACTTTTAATTACTAAGGAAATTATTTATAATTTATGTTGGCTTCATTGATGTCTTATTTTGATTTTTTGTATCCACTATAGAAACCTCAAAAATAAGGTATCTAATCAATGTGCCATTTGGGAAGAAATGTTTCTGTTTTGCTATCTGAAGAATTAGATATCTTCATCCATAGAGGAGTAGAAGATAAAATGAAAATATAACACAAGCACCCTTCTTTAAAAATGGGGTATCCCTGTGGCACTTAGAATTATTTAAGTCATTTATGCATTTATGACAGCTCATCCCAACGTATTAGTTTCTTTGAAAATGGCAGAGAAGAAAAAAGAGGAATCCGTTTTTGTCTCTCCAATTATTAAGATAGTAGTCAAGAAAAAAATGTATTAATCTATTCTGTATATCGCTGTGAACTTACCAATGGTACTTGTTTTGTGATCCATCTAGTGCTAAAATACAGGCTCGAAAGTAATCATAAATACTTCAGATAGAGCCGGGCATTGGCTCACACCTGTAATCTCAGCACTTTGGGAGGCTGAGGCCGGTGGATCACTGGTCAGGAGTTCGAGACCAGCCTGACTAACATGTGAAAGCCCGTCTGTACTAAAAATACAAAAATCAGCCGGGAGTAGTGGTGGGCGCCTGTAATCCCAGTAGGTTGAGGCAGGAGAATCGCTTGAACTTGGGAGGTGGAGATTGTAGTGAGCCGAGATCGTGCCATTGCACTCCAGCATGGGCCACAGAGCAAGACTCCCTCTCAAAACAAACAAACTTCAGATAACACTGGGGCTGTGATGGTTAATACTGAGTATCAACTTGATTGGATTGAAGGATGTGAAGTATTGTTCCTGGGTGTGTCACCAAAGGAGATTAACATTTATGTCCGAGGACTGGGAGAGGCCGACCCACCCTCAACCTGGGTTGAGGGTGGGTACCATCTAATCAGCTGCCAGTGTGGCTAGGATAAAAGCAGGCAGAGGAACACAGAAAGACTAGACTGGCTAAGTGTTCTGGCCTCCATCCTTCTCCCATGCTGGATGCTTCCTGCCCTTGAACATTGGCCTTCAAGTTACTCAGCTATTGGACTCTTGGACCTACACCTGTGGTTTGCCAGGGGCTCTCGCGCCATTGACCACAGTCTCAAGGCTACACTACTTCCTGACTTTTGAGGTTTTGGGACTCGAACTGGCTTCCTGGCTCCTCAGCTTGCACAGGCCTATTGTGGGATTTCACCTTGTGATCATGTGGGTCAATACTCCTTAATAAACTCCCTTTGGTATATACATCTATCCTATTAGTCCTGTCCCTCTAGAGAACCCTGACTAACACTGGGGGGAAACAGAAGCATGCTCCTCTTTTGCTGCTTTTTTCCTTTGCAACCTGAAATTTGTCTTTTCTATTCCCAAACACTGCTCACTTTCCCACTTCTCCTGAAACGCCTTCATCCGTTCTCTCCTCTTGAATGAGCATACTTTCCTCAAGGATCAGTTCACACACAGCATCCTCTATGAAGCTTTCTTTTGTTTTCACTTTCACCTTGTATAGATTCTCCCTCTGGAATACCAGAGTATTCATTATTTGCTTCCCTCGTGTACCACAGGCTTTTCTGTTTTTACACTAACTGACATTTTTCATAAGCGTAGGTCTAGTTTCTTCAGCGCCAGGCTCCTGGAAGGTAAGAACCATTTATTTATTTATTTATTTAGAGACGGAGTCTCGCTCTGTCCCCCAGGCTGGAAGTGCAGTGGCCTGATCTCGGCTCACTGCAAGCTCCGCCTCCCGGGTTCACGCCATTCTCCTGCCTCAGCCTCCCGAGTAGCTGGGACTACAGGCACCTGCCACAACACCGGGCTAATTTTTTGTATTTTTAGTACAGATGGGGTTTCACCATGTTAGCCAGGATGGTCTCGATCTCCTGACCTCGTGATCCGCCCGCCTCGGCCTCCCAAAGTGCTGCTCACGCCACCGCGGCCGGCGGGTAAGAACCATTTTACTCATCATCTCTAACATTGGGGTTTTGGAGACACCTGGAACTTGATAACAAATTCATGTGTTTGCTTTGTTGACTTAGAATACAGGAATGTTAATTCCAGTAAGCTCCTGAGAAGTCTCACACTGACTGTATTTCATGTATGACAAGAGTTCTCCGCATTCTCCACCAAAATTAAAATAAAACACAAGGTCAGCATTTTAATTACTCTCTAAGTCACCCAAGATCCATTTATATTGTAATATAATTTCAACAAATGGTGGTTGTTTCTCAGAAACAACCAAGAAACAACAAGAAAACAGGATATATGTCTCATACAATACCATGGCACTGCCTAAGAGAAGGTAGAGGGAAGGACCACTGAAACAACAATTTGGTTACGGAAAAGAGAGTCCAAAAGAAAGTAGCAGAATCACAGAAGTAGACCGTCTCAGATTTAGATTCTCATGGTCTTCATTTTAACTCCATTCAGCAGACACCCTTCTGCACTGCTCCCTCCCCCAATGGTTTGTACTGAATTACATACCAAATTCTACCCAAATAGTTCTTCTCACTCTCCCCATATCCAAGGGGAAAAAAAAGTGTGACTTCTCCCAGCCATCTGGTTTCATTGGCTGTTGGCTCCAGTGATGACAGCAGGGCCCTACACTGTCCCTGCACCTGCTTCCTGTGCCTTGTATGTGTTTTTCCCTGTATATGAACAAGGAGTGTTAGGAATAAGGGATAAAGACATGGTCTCCCCACACTAGTCCACTGGGACCATTGCAGCTCCATCCCTACCCTTTATGAGAGACAATTTCTACCCCCTTCTTCTCTCAAGTGTTGCTCCTTTGGGCACACTCTATTGACTACTTTTCTCAATACGAACATTCAGAACTGAACAAAATATTTTTTTCTGAAATTAAGGGACAGTACAGGATAACAACAGGCATATATAAGTTATTATACTAATTCAAATCCCTAACATTGTCAATGGAACAAGGACTAAATTTCCCTTTTCAAGGGTGCAACTGGAATGTTACATAAAAATACTAAACAAAATACTTCTGGTGTGGTCCAAACACAAGACAGAAAGTTAACTATATTTCACACTATCATCCAGAAACTGTACTTTTAATTGTGTTAGATTTTAGCGCCTGCCCCACATTACTCTTGGAATCAACTGGATTTCTATGTCATTTGTCCACAAATTGCTGCCAAGTTCTGATCTTTCTCATATTGATACTTGTGCTGTTTACTAGAACTAATACTTAACAAAAATATGCTAGATTATTTGAGAAATGTAATAATGTCTTCAACATACTTTAAAATGGATTAGAAAAAATATACATACATACAGAGAGAGAAAATGTAGCAGAATGTTAAATGTAGGTGTTTATTGTGTTATTCAGTCAATGCATCTGTAGCCTTGAGATTTTTCATAGCACACAGTCGGGAACAGAGATTTAATTGGGATGGGAGGCACTATGTAAGTATGTATATGGGTAGAGACAGATCCTACCATGGAAGATTTTCGGTAACAGAAGGTAGACGTTTTTGAAATGAAGTGTATAATGTCTGTGCCTGTGTTCTTTTGTATACTCACAAGTATAAGACATATTCTCTAAGAAGTTATTAGGCAAATATTGATCATATGCTTTCCTTCTTTCAGGGTCTCTAATTTCATACCAGTTTGAAAGCTTTCTGGTTTATTTAATGAGGTTGTCACATTTTCCTGAAACACAAATCAGAGCACATCATCTGCTAAGTGTCAAGTGGCCAGCAGGGTACAATATCTAAACTTGCTAGCTACCACCCAGGAAAATAGAACAAGAGGTTCTCATTAGAGAACCAAGAGGGGTACTCACATTTGAGAAAAGAGGCCGGAAGAGCTGAAATGTGAAAGGGAAACAACACTACAGGCCCCATCATTTGAAGGTTTGTCATCTGAACATTATATTTGAACTCAGCCATCATTCATTGAACACGTGTTGAAAGCACTCTTCAATTCTGCATATGGCATTTTGTATTCATACAGCCAGGTACTGAACAAAACACTTTTGATAGGGTCCAAACACAAGACAGAACATTACTCTATTTTATACTATCGTACAGAAACTGTACTTTGAAGGCTTATGGTAGTTTCTAGTGCCTGCCCTACTACTCTTGAAATCAGCTGAACTTAGACGTCCTTTGTCCAGAAATTGCTGCCAAGTCTGAGCTTACTCAGATTGATACTTGTTTTGCTTACTACAACTAATGATGAACAAAAATGTACTGGATTATTTGAGGGAGAAATGTATTAAATGAATTAAATGAGGGAGGATGTTAATTACTATAAAGTGATGAAGTACCCAGTGTTTAAGTTCTTAACCAAGTTGGAGATTTCTTGGGGTAATAAGAATTTACATTTCAAATCAATGATTTAAAGATACTCAAAGAGCCAAGGAATGAACTAAAAAAACTAAGCATAATTACAGCCTAATTTTATGGTAGAAGCTACTAAAGAAATTCTCAGGGAATTCTTGTCTCTTTTAGTCAATAAGATGAACACAATTAAATCAATAAAGATTATTTCCTCATATAAACTATTTATTGAGAGTTGTTCAACCAATACTACGTAGGAAACCAAAGACAGAGACACACATACCTAAAGCCTTCATCCACTGCTGCTCAACTACCATTTCCCTCTTTTTTTCTTCTATTGACCCAGGAGAGTTATAAACAGTAAAAAAAGAATGTGAAAAAAGCAATCCCAAATCCTATAAATCACTGGACATAATGCTTCTGAAGATAGTTTCACTGATGTTGGGAACGGGTC
Source organism: Macaca thibetana thibetana (assembly GCF_024542745.1). Taxonomy (NCBI): domain Eukaryota; kingdom Metazoa; phylum Chordata; class Mammalia; order Primates; family Cercopithecidae; genus Macaca; species Macaca thibetana. Next base: position 87,137,404 of record NC_065594.1, read on the forward strand.
CCCCAAAATCTGGCCATAAACTGGCCCCAAAACTGGCCATAAAGAAAATCTCTGCAGCACTGTGACATGTTCGTGATGGCCATGGCTCCCAGGCTGGAATGTTGTGGGTTTACCAAAATGAGGGCAAGAACACCTGGCCCACCCAGGGTGGGAAAACCGCTTAGAGGCGTTCTTAAACCACAAACAATAGCATGAGGGATCTGTGCCTTAAGTACATGCAAACCCATCCCTTTATTTTGGCCCATCCCTTTGTTTCCCATAAGGAATACTTTTAGTTAATCTATAATCTATATAATCTATAATCTATAGAAACAATGTTTATTACTGGCTTGCTGTTAATAAATACAGGGGTAAAGCTCTGTTTGAGCCTCTCAGCTCTGAAGGCTGTGAGACCCCTGATTTCCTGTAACTCCACACCTCTATATTTCTGTGTGTGTGTCTTTAATTCCTCTAGCACTGCTGGGTTAGGGTCTCCCCAACTGAGTTGGTCTGGGCACATTGAGAAGAAGAGATTTAAGGTATGTAGACATCTATATTCTTTTGAAAAATGTATCAGTACTTGGGTGACAGATTTAGATCTTGAAAAAATAGACATTTGAAAAGTATAGTATTTTAGAATTCATGCAGTTCCTTTTGAGGACAGCACCTTTGGATTACAAAAAGTGTCCTGCCCTTGCAGGCAGCCGACTTCTTAAGTCTAATTTGATGTCTCATGCACACAAATAACCTGTCTCATCAAATCCACTCATCAAAGGCGGTGATTATAAAATAAAATATTCCAAACTAGCATGCAATGTGCTATAAAGAGTTATGATACAAAGGTTTAGAATTTCTGATTTCCCTTACCAAATGTCTGACTATATCCTTAACCATCTGAGCATATTTTTTTTCTCATGTGTAATGTAAAATAAAATTAAATTAGATTAAGAGCTATTTTGGCTGCAAATGTATATAATCCTGCCTTTAAAACAGTTGTATTATTAATCTGATTATTTTAATACATTGCAAGCAAGTTTTTCATTCTAAGAGTAAGAACTCTATTATTTCGATATCTGAATAGTATCAAACCATCCAAAACAGCATAATCTTTCTTAGAGGAATGAATAAAGTTCAGATACTTTTTGACAATTTTAATAGTTCTGTTTATAAATACCCCTCACTTGCAACATGTGGAGCTGCGAATTTTTGCATTCAGTATCATTAGGTGGTGATTATAGATTTATATGGGAATCCTTAATGGACTCACCTAGTAGAAATTCTCTGGCAGCAGAGACAACCACAGAGACCCTCTGCTGGGTCAATTAATACAAGTGTTCTTCTAATGAGCCAAGAGGTATTTAGAAGCTCAGGGATCAATTAATTTGTAAGTCAATAAACAATTCAGGAAAGTAACTAGAGAATTAAAATGGACAATAATTTTTTTAGAATACTCGTCATATTAATATGACCTTAAAAAATATTTTCATGCAATGCTTGAAACTCTCACTAATGGCATTTGCAGTCAGGGAAACTGAGTTGATAAGAAGTCTAGTGAAATAAAAGCCATATTTGTCTTCTATTTCAATTTCTGAAAAACAAAAATATGTACACTTGAACTTTCAATAACATACTGTAAACTAAGACCTCAAGGAGTCCCATAGTTTAATTCCCAGGACCAAGAATTAGGGTCTTCTGCATCAACCTGACTTTACTACCTGTTTCACAAATATTTGCTCAGGAAGATAAAGCTGTAAGCCAGTAAATAACTTCATGGTTGGCTGCAGGAGCTTTCCCCAAACCAACAGACTGCTCAGACAGCACTCCTCTCAGCAAATTGCTCTTTTATAGAACAAATGTTTATTTATCAATATTTGCTTCAACACCCTCACCTCTACGAGTCCGCTAATCCTAAATCACAAAATCAGGAACTTGGGCCAATCCTACTAAGGTCCCTATAGGGAAAGATTTATCTTAAATAACTTGAGTCCAGACCTCAGAAAGCCCACAAATACCCATTCCTAGGCTCTCCTTTCTGAAATTTACTGACAGTCATCTTCTTGTGATCTTCCTTACTGGAAGCAATAAACTGAACTTTGCTTGATCAATAGGTTACTCTTGGTAGTTGCTCAAGATGACCTTCATATCTCCTCCATGTGACGAAACTTTAGACAAGTTTCTTGATTCCTGGACTCTTTTCTGTTTTAAAAATAATTTTTAAGAGCATTTATTTTAGGATTGATGTAGGGCAGGAAGCTTTAGAAAACTTGTAACTTTTTTTCCTGCCCCTTGAAGGTGTATGTCTTCTTCCAACCTGCTGCCAGGTTTTCAACTCAGGAATGTCTTTCTCAAGGACCTACAAGCCATTCGTTCGAAAGGTAATTGTCAAGGAAAATAGAACTTCTATCTTCCAGTCCTTATAGGAGGGTAGAAGCCTAACTTCAGCAGGCGCCTTGCTTCAAAGTATAAATGCCTCCTGTCACAGAAAGTGTATGTTTCCTCTGGAGAAGGTCAGTTAGCACATTCAGACAACCTACCATCCTGCTCCCTGCTTTCTGTGCTTAAAACTCTGTGGCTCTTTGTCTTAGCAGAGTTGAGCTCCTGTTGGGTTTAGTCTCTCTCTCTCTTATTGCAGTAGCCTTAAATGAAGCCATTCTTGCTGCATAACTTTTCTGGTGCAATTTTTGCTTCATCATGATCCTTCAGGGAGTTGGCAGTCAACACTCATTTTCTCACATAAGAAATGTGCATTTTTGATGTGCACAGAGTATTTGCAAAACTCAAAATACTTGTTGAAATGAATGTTGAGATTCCTAAATGTAATTTTTATTTCTGGTTGGACCTTATCTTTTTCTTAGAGAATTCAGCAAAATCTAATTATGCAATTTGGTAGTTAACATTTTAAAATGATTCAAAACAAAAATACCAAAAAAATAAAATTTATAAATAAAATATATCAAACAAGAAAAAAAAAAACAGTGTGAGACTATAGGTAATAATGTTTGATATTAGGTGTTGAATATTTTTAAATAACATTGTTCTTTGTATTAATTTACTATTCACAAAACACTATGAGGTTGGTGAAATTACTATTTTCATAGTACAGATATTTCTGAAAGTCAAAATAAAAACAAAGGGGACATAGAACTTACCCAGTGTCACCTAAAAGAGTTCAACAAAGCAAGTCTGGTTTTCCATTCTGTGTTTAAACCACTATGCTGTACTTACTCTCTGTTATGGATAAATGTTTATATTTGTTTTTATTTTTTTTGTATAATTAGGAAAATTAAAGAAACTCAGCCTTTTTTGATTTTCACTAAAACCTCAGATTTGTGCCATTTCAACATAAAAAGTCACTATTATATAATGTATTATAGAGTTGTATTGTGTTAAAAATACATATTTGAGAAATATGTGGAATGTTTAGAAAGAAATGTGCTTGTTCCAGATCCTAAAATAAAATAATTTCTGACTTTCCATGAAAGTAACAGTTCAAAAGTATCTTCAGGGTTTCATCATGCAGAGCACCTGGCAAACCAGGAGAATTAAAAATTCTTCACATCAAAGTTGCTTTTTAATTCAAATGAATGCAGAGTGCCAAAGGAATGACTTACACTGTCAGTACCAACCTTCCTTAGAAGATACCCTTAAAGTCAGTCCATTAAACCAGATGAGAGGCAGCTGCTGCATGTTCTGATCCCGCTGTCCTCTCTCCCTGCCCAGACACTCCAGTTTTTCAAAGATTTTCCTGAATATTGGAAACATCTGCATTGGCAGTGCAAAGCCCTCAACAGAGCTATCAGGCTCTGACTTCTGGGAATTTTGAAACTCCTGGCATCATAACTATTACCCTCTTATGATCATTTTGCTCCACAGTATCTCTGTTTTACTTTTACAATCATGTTAAAAATGCCAATATTATATTCATCTCCTATATTTTAAAATATTTTTATTTCTTTTACATATCTGTCAAAGAAGACTGATTCTCATTCTCCTCTAACTCCTCCACAATAACTTTTTAAATAGATATACTTGTTGCTGGCACATAACTGATACGTATCCACCTTCGTAACTGTGACTTTTGTCCTTTGGCAATTAGAATGGTTAAACAGTTAATTTCTAAACAATTAAAGTACTAGATGAATTTTTAAGTGAGATTTGCTCTTGGAAAAAACATGTAGGGAGGAGGAGCTAATGTCTTTTGTCTAATTACATGCACCTCTAATTAATATCCAGACTTTCAAGGAAGATAATATGCTCCTATAGTTTTAGCCTATTGTATAACAATATTTGAGACCCATGTAATGTATGACAGACATATATTAAAAACTTGCCTGTAACTTTTTAAAAATTGAAGTAGATTGTGTTTCAATAACTCAAGAGGAAATTAATGTAGAAGAAATGGCTTTTTTTTTTTAAAGTCACACCCAGTTATTTCCATTCAGTTTCTCTCTCTGCAATTTTTACCTTCATGAAAAGTGGTTGCAATACCAAGAATGAGATTGACACTAGGAAGACGGGTCATTTAAGTAATTTCTGGCTTGATGAAGGAAACGGAAAAATATGTTTCAAAGGATCCAATTTCAAAACACAACCTAAAACACTCATCAGTAGAGGGAATCACTCACTCATGATTTGGAGACAAAAGCTTTAAAGCCAAATTTAATGATTAAAACCGAACATTTTGAAGCACCATTTCTGCTAATATTAAACTCGTTTTATAGTTGAGGCCCAGTGAGGTCAAGTAAATGCACCAAGAGCACACAGCTAAGGAGCAGAGGAGCTGAATTTTGAAACTTGGCACAGTGACTTCAGAGACCCCTTTTAATAGCAAAACAAGTAGTGCCTTTCAGGTGGTGAAGGTTACCCATTAGCTTACTCACTGCCTTATTCATTTATTAAGTCATTCATTATCTCAGTAATTCTAGCATATCTGCCTTGCAATATTTTGACTCAAATTGATGCTTCAGTAAAATTCCAAATTGCTACATACATGTCTTGGATGTTTCAAGTCTCTAACAGGGGTGTCCAATCTTCCCTGAGCCACAGTAAAAGAAGAAGAATTGTCTTGGGCCACACATAAAAGACACTAACACTAACGACAGCTGATGACTTAAAAACAAAATAACACACAAAAATCTCATAATGTTTTAGAAAGTTTACAAATTTGTGTTGGGCCTCATTCAAATCTGTCCTGGGATACATACAGCCCACGGGCCGTGGGTTGGACAAGCTTACTATAGAACATTTAAATCTGTTTATACTAAAGATCTGTTTTATTTTTTATTCTAGTCTAAAATGAAACATTATAGAACAGGGAGAGAGATTGTATGAGATAAACTCTAAAGTTCCAATGAAGCCATAATATTTGCTAAAAATAGCATTTCTACTGAATCTCTAATTTATACAAAATATACCGATGAAGGCTTTCTCATATCGTTTGGATAATACTTCTATGAAACCCACTATAATCTTTAAAAATATTCCAAAGTAAAACAAACCGGGTTGAAAGAAAAAACTTTGATCGTTTGATACTGAAATAACCCGGGACTTTATTGAACAAGATAAAGATTTGAATATGTTAGTCCTTTTGACCATCTGAAGAGGTTTTGAGGCAGCCCTGGCTTTTTGAGGCTGAAGATTTTCTCTCTTATTAATTACTTTTAAACTGCTTAGGCAAACATATTACCACTGGATTGATTGCTAAGAGCTTAATCAATGCAAGAGTAGTTCTATCATAATGTCATTGAGATCAAGATGATGACGCTGAAAGATTCCATATCATGAAGTATCTCCCTGAGACTGAAAACTGCCCATCCCTTAAATGCCTAATAAATGACATACTACCTTGAAACAGTTTGCTAACAATACATCTTGTCACAATAATATATCTCAAGTGACTTAATAGTCTAAAATTCTTTCCTATAGCCCTTTCAAACTCAAATGAAAAAAAAGTTATTTTCTTTACTACTAAAAATAAGTTATTATTATAAAAGCACTTAAACTAAAATCAATTTTTTACCACTCTCTGAGGCATGTAAACAGGTACTGAACTTGACTTCTTATAGCTGAGTTTGTAAGTTAGTTTAAAGCTATCTATTAAGCACCTACTAGATGAAAGGTACTGCTCTCAGAGGACAAAGGATGAAAAGACACGGTGCCTTCTGCCCAGGAATCTCCCGGTGAAGCAGGATAAGTGAAAATCCAAGGGGGGGAGTGTGTGAAGTGTTATGAGGGCTTCAAGGGTGAACTGGGTGCATCTAATTAACAGCATAAGCAACACTTCTTGGAAAAGGTGATATTTGAAGGGCCCCTAGAGGATAGGAAGTTTTTGAGAGAAGTCCTCTGCTCCAATATACTGTGGTCTTTAAGTGTTTTTACATGGTCAAGGCATAGAAATATCATAAGCTTTAGCAGAAGTAGAAGAAGTTGACTTAACTCATGAGGAAAATACACTTTGATCCTTAATTCTGCCATTTGCATGACACTGATTATCTTAGTGTGATGGTTAAGTTTATGTGTCAGCTTGGCTAAGCCGTGGTACCCAGATGGTTGGTCAAACACCTATCTAGATGTCACTGTGAAAGTATTTTTTCATGAGATTAACATTTAAATCATGGACCTTGGGTAAAGCAGATCACTCTCCATAATACGAATGGGCCTCATCCATTCAGACAAAAGCCTTAAGAGAAAAGACTTTTCTCTCCCGAGAAGAAGGAGCTCTGCCTCCAGATGCCCTTTGGATTTGAGCTGCAGCATCACCTCTTCCCTGGGTCTCCTGCCTCTGCCTCCCCTGCAGATCGAGGACTTGCCGGCCCTCACAGTGGCATGAGCCAATTCTTTACAACAAGTCTTTCTGTCTCTGTCTATGCACACACACACACGTCCTATTGGTTATGTTTCTCTAGAGAACCTCGACTAATACACTAGGGGCCTCGTTGAGGATGTTACTCCTCAATGAAAAGCAATTTATAATATGCTTCCATATCGACAGCATAGGAGAAAACTCAGATATCATTTGGTGAGCATTGGAATTAAAAACAAGGGAAGAAAGGGAGAAACTGTAATAACTGCTATTTTAAGAAATGTAGAAAGGCACATTCTGCAGAACATATGAGAAATAAACAGAGCTTTTAGCAATATAATAAAAATAGCCCATAAAATTAATTTTCAGCAATAGCATGGGAAGTGGCCTGGAATAGTTGTCCTGGGTAAACAGAAATATATTTTGGCCTGGCTCAGGATGAGAAATGGATCGAGGTCAAACACAGAAGGGAAACTGTGAGGCTTTGACAGTCAAGGAGAAGAATATGAGAAAATGCAGTCCCAAAGCAGGTCCCAAGCCATACTGGCAATGTGCACTATGAATAATAAATTTTAATATGTAAATCACAAGCCACTTCTTCCCCTTCTCAATTAACACTCTGTCATCCTCCTGGCCTCAGCCCCATGTAACTCTCCCAGAGAGGCCTTCCCCAACTCCATGCCAAATGTAAGCTGTCTAAATGCCCTCCCAGAAGGGTGTTGCAGTTTTACGTTTATTGGTGGGATTATCTGATTGACGTCTACCTCCCAAATAGCATGTGAGCTCCCATATGTAAACATAATGCACTGATTATGTCTGTTTTATTCATCTAGCATCATGCCTGCACACAGGAAGAAATCACTAACCATAAGTTAAATGAACAGATGAATTAATATTGTATGACCAGCAAAATGAATGCTTTAAGCTAAGTTAGGTAAAATGCATATAAATCTCATTCAAAGTCCCAAATTTCCGTGATTCAAAGACAACTTTATTCCTCATGTCTTATATCTGAAATCTAGATGTATAAGAAAGTCAATGGCTTGTCACATTTTAATTGTGTTTTTCTCTTTTGTAGTCTTAAAATTGATAGCACATTCGATTTGGTAAAATGAAATGTATATTTGGTTTTCATATAATCAGATGTCCATCTATAATAAATCTGGTTTTAATAAATCTGATTTCTATATGTCATAGAAATCTATAAAGAGTATTTTTTATTTTTTAACCTGCATACAAAACTGTAGGCCTTTTGAGGAAGAAATCACTAGACAGAATAGACTTCAGATAATCTTAGAATAGGAATAATTTCTTAAACTGTACAATTTTGGTTCTAAGAGTTTTGAACCACTGACTTTTATTAGATGTGAATAAGATTTACATAGAAAGGAATCAGAGTTTCAAGTTGGAATTTCATATTTAATCTCTTACACTTGTGACATTACTATATCATTAAAACTAGTATGCAAAAGGTCAGCAATCTTCATTAAATACAAATTAATATATTAAATTTTAAATTAATAGCATTAAATATAAATGCTACATAAATATAATAGTTAAAAAAGCTTTAGAGATAAAAATACTATTTTAAAACAAATATATAAATTCTTGTAAGATTCACATAAAAATTCTAAGGAATAGGTACTATTGGTATTATTATCATAATTTTCACAATTTTGAAGATTAAATGTTTTATTTACCATTAAACAGCAAGTAAATGGAAAACTCAGCATTAAATGTAAATTTTCTAAATGTAAAGTCTTGTTCTTTATCCACCAGATCACTATAGCACAGTATAGAAGGCCAGAAAAGAATGAGAAAGTCATCATTCACTATAGCTTGTTAACCGTAGGATAGTAACTGAAATTTAAAAAGTGTGCCCAATATTCTAATATATTGCAGTAATTCTAAAAAAAGTGAATTGTCTATTTTTCCTGCATATTCTGTATTCAATATGGAATTGAACTAGTTTTGTGTCCATTTGTGACTCTTTTGCTTTATAAACACTTTCTGGCAAATTACTTTGGGGAATGGTCATATTTTCAATCATGAGAACATATTAGATATCTGAAACTGAAATTATTCTTTCATATTATGAAATCCCCATGAGGCCTTGACAAGGAGAACTAGTTTGGCAGGGGAAGAGTATATGCTCTGAAGTGAGAGGGACTTTCTTCTGTTTTTTCTTCTCCCTCCTCCAGCTTAAGTAAAGAACAAACAAGACCTTAACAGGGCTTTTTACCACCCATTTTTGGATTTCCAGTGCCATCCAACACATATTGTTGGATGAATGACCGTATGAATACATGTCCCCAATTCCTTGGTAGCTCTCATTCTGAGTGCAATATAGGACACTTGGTATTATGCAAAGCAGAGAGAGATAAGCAGGAATAAAATCCAGAAGATATTCTGATATTTGTACAGAGTTCTACATGGTAGCATAAGGGTACAATGAAGTTCCTGAGAACATCTCCTTTATGGACAACAGCAGGCAATATTTATTGTTTGAATCAGAACTCCAAGAACATATAAAACATAAGCAGGGAAAGTCAGCAGAGAAACTCTACTTCATAGACACAGTAATCTATTTTTAGTTGGAAAGCCTCTCAGAGAAATCATTTTTGCAGAGTATTTGTCTTTAGGGTATTTCCAGTGATCAAAGTACTTGACCAGTGGAACACAATGGGATATCAAATTCTGCTTATGTTTATAACTTCACGGGACATGATAGCCTCATAAATGCTAGGTAACTCACATAGGCTTGAAAAGACCTGAGTTTTCAGCAAACTTCCTAAATGTACAGCTATGATCTAAGTGTTATGAAGTAGGGCTGCATGTGTAACTCCTATCTTCTCCATGACGAAGGCTCCAGAGCTGCTGTGCATGTCTGTGATCATTTTGGAGATGAAGATAGTGTCTTTCACGGTTGCCTCTCTTAGTGATTGCCAATTAGATTTTTCAGTGTCACTCACTTTAATGATTGCTAATTAGTCACTTTACTGGCACTTCTTCTAGAGCCTCAGTAACCTCAATACTTGGATCCCATCAGTTCCTTTCCTGTTTCCCGGCATTCTAAAGTTTCAGACTTATGCAACGACATCAGTCCTCATGTTTTGTGAGGTGCTAAGCAATTTTGCAGGGCAAACAACTCAATAGACAGCAACATATTTTAAACAAGGACTTTACCTTCCACCACATTAATTATATCCATTCCCCACATCTCATTTACCATCAGATATTCAACAGTATAATTGTAAGTAGGTTGGGAACTGAACTGCTTGGGAACAGGCAGAGGTCATGCATCATTTATTTCTATATTTCTTGTACTCAGTAGAGAACGAAGTTTGCAGAACATTTTCAATAACTATTCGTTGAAGGCAAAAATGAACATCTGTACACAACTTCTTTAAGCAATTTTGCACTAATATTGCTACCTAAAATTTAACCAAAATCAAAAACCTTTTATGTACACTTAGGGTCTTTGTTTAGGTGGCTTTTCTCAGTTCCCTCAACTCTTTTGCAGGATGTAATGGATGGCTTTGCACATGCAAATGATCTCGGGCTTCCTGTCCATCACTTCTTTTTTTTTTTTTATTAGACTTTATGCTCTAGGGTACATGTGCACAACGTGCAGGTTTGTTACATATGTATACATGTGCCATGCTGGTGTGCTGCACCCATTAACTCATCATTTACATTAGGTATATCTCCTAATGCTATCCCTCCTCCCTCCCCCATTCCCCCACCCCACAACAGGCCCTGGTGTGTGATGTTCCCCTTCCTGTGTCCAACTGTTCTCATTGTTCATTTCCCACCTATGAGTGAGAACATGCGGTGTTTGGTTTCTGTTCTTACGATAGTTTGCTGAGAATGATGGTTTCCAGCTGCATCCATGTCCCTACAAAGGACATGAAATCATCATTTTTTATGGCTGCATAGTATTCCACGGTGTATATGTGCCACATTTTCTTAATCCAGTCTGTCATTGATGGACATTTCGGTTGGTTCCAAGTCTTTGCTATTGTGAATAGTGCCACAATCAACATATGTGTGCATATGTCTTTATAGCAGCATGACTTATAATCCTTTGGGTATATACCCAGTAATGGGATGGCTGGGTCAAATGGCATTTCTAGTTCTAGATCCTTGAGGAATCGCCACACTGTCTTCCACAATGGTTGGACTAGTTTACAGTCCCACCGACAGTGTAAAAGCGTTCCTATTTCTCCACATCCTCTCCAGTACCTGTTGTTTCCTGACTTTTTAATGATCGCCATTCTAACTGGTGTGAGATGGTATCTCATTGTGGTTTTGATTTGCCTTTCTCTGATGGCCAGTGATGATGAGCATTTTTTCATGTGTCTGTTGGCTGTATGAATGTCTTCTTTTGAGAAGTGTCTGTTCATATCCTTTGCCCACTTTTTGATGGGGTTGATTTTTTCTTATAAATTTGAGTTCTTTGTAGGTTTTGGATATCAGCCCTCTGTCAGATGAGTACATTGCAAAAAATTTCTCCCATTCTATAAGGTTGTCTGTTCACTCTGATGGTAGTTTCTTTTGCTGTGCAGAAGTTCTTTAGTTTAATTAGATCCCATTTGTCAATTTTGGCTTTTGTTGCTGTTGCTTTTGGTGTTTTAGACATGAAGTCCTTGCCCATGCCTATGTCCTCAATGGTATTGCCTAGGTTTTCTTCTAGGGTCTTTATGGCTTTAGGTCTAACATTTAAGTCTCTAATCCATCTCGAATTAATTTTTGTATAAGGTGTAAGGAAGGGATCCAGTTTCAGCTTTCTACTTAGGGCTAGCCAGTTTTTCCAGCACCATTTATTAAATAGGGAATCCTTTCCCCATTTCTTGTTTTTGTCAGGTTTGTCAAAGATCAGATGGTTGTAGATGTGTGGTATTATTTCTGAGGGCTCTGTTCTGTTCCATTGGTCTATATCTCTGTTTTGGTACCAGTACTATGCTGTTTTCATTACTGTAGCCTTGTGGTTCAACATACGCAAACCAATAAATGTAATCCAGCATATAAACAGAACCAAAGACAAAAACCACATGATTATCTCAATAGATGCAGAAAAGGCCTTTGACAAAATTCAACAGCCCTTCCTACTAAAAACTCTCAATAAATTTGGTATTGATGGAATGTATCTCAAAATAATAAGAGCTATTTATGACAAACCCACAGCCAATACCATACTGAACGGGCAAAAACTGGAAGCATTCCCCTTGAAAAATTGGCACAAGACAGGGATGCCCTCTCTCACCACTCTGATTCAATACAGTGTTGGAAGTTCTGGCCAGGGCAATTAGGCAAGACAAAGAAATAAAGGGTATTCAATTAGGAAAAGAGGAATTCAAATTGTCCCTGTTTGCGGATGACATGATTGTCTATTTGGAAAACTCCATCGTCTCAGCTCAAAATCTCCTTAAGCTGATAAGCAACTTCAACAAAGTCTCAGGATACAAAATCAATGTGCAAACATCACAAGCATTCTTATACACCAATAACAAAGAGAGCCAAATAATGAATGAATTTCCATTTACAACTGCTTCAAAGAGAATAAAATACCTAGGAATACAACTTACAAGGGATCTAAAGGACCTCTTCAAGGAGAATTACAAACCATTGCTCAATGAAATAAAAGAGGATACAAACAAATGGAAGAACATTCCGTGCTCATGGATAGGAAGAATCAATATTGTGAAAACGGCCATACTGCCCAAGGTAATTTATAGATTCAATGCCATCTCCATTAAGCTACCAATGACTTTCTCCAGAGAATTGGAAAAAACTACTTTAAAGTTCATATGGAACCAAAAAAGGGTCCGCATTGCCAAGACAATCCTAAGCCAAAAGAACAGAGCTGGAGGCATCATGCTACCTGACTTCAAACTATACCTCCCCATCACTTCTTATTGTTAATTCTAAGATAATTACATCCTTGAGGAAACTTGTCCAGATCTCTAGATGACGACAAGTTTTTCTGTTATATGTGCTCATGGCACTTAAAAGTCGTATTTTTCCATACATTTGTGAAATTGTTTTATGTATATCTTCCTCCACCTCCCACCCTTCTAAATCCTACAAGCCTACACATTTTTACAACCCATTTTATCTCTAGAATCTAGTTCGGTTACAGGCATAAAATTGAGTGCTCAAAATATTTATCAATGTTAACAAGGGTTGGTTTCCTCTATGGCCAAGATTGCAAACACCCAGGATACTCATCTGTCCTCATGGATCAGAACAGAGCTAAACTGATTGGACCCAGTGGGCTTTTTCTCCAGGATCTGGGTTGATATGTACCAGACTCATCTCATAATTACTAACTGGTGAAGAAAAAAGACCTCACTTTTTAGCTGAAAGGAATTCTTAGGGGAAAGATCATAGAAAGAGTTGTCAGTAAGCGAACAGGGAAAGCAAGATCCAAAAAATCTAGGAAGAAACAGCTTTTGTATTAAACCGTGGCCCAAATCTCCCCTTTTCTGGATGCCCACATCTCTGAGGCTACAGAGCAGGTCTGGATCTCAGGCAATAGAGATGCCAGATGCCCTCTTACATTGGTGATGTGTCCCGGGCTGCAATCAGTGAACCTTGCTGCTCTCACATGGGATGTGGAAAGAGCCAGCCAAAGCCTGGCGGAAAATAGAGGCACACAAGGTGACATAAGGAGGTTTTAGTTTTAATTTCTCACATCTTCTTTCAAATCTGATTTTTCCTGAGAAAAAAGCACAAAAATGAGTGTGGCCTTTCTTTGCTTCTCCTCATTCTCTTCTTTTCATGTAGTATTTCAACTCCCCGCTTTTGGATATTCAAAGGAGTTCATTTTTTATCATGTTTCATGGAGGTAAACTTTTTTTGAGAAAAAGTACAATTATTTTCTTAGTGAAGTCTTTGTGTAATATATTCCATACAAAGACTTCACTAAGAGTCTACGAAGAGTTATCTGTCCATGAAGACTCTGAAACCTAATTTTAGTGAAGCCTCTAGCAACTTGTAAACAGAGAGACCTCATTATACATAAAGTAGAACATGATCTACTTATAAACATGAATTCCTCAGTGCAGCTTCTGTGTGTCCCCAGATGATTGCCATTATCTGATGAGTTCCAGACCACCCGTGGGTGAGGAGCATCATCTACCGCCTACTCTCACACACATCAGGACATGTTTGCCACAACATATAAAATGTCTTATTTTTAAGCACATGAACATTGATTTCTAGATGGATAATATTAATATTTGAAAATTATCTGGAGTAACTAAGAATGGGCAAAGTACTGGTAATTTTCACTCGCAATCCTACACAGAAATCACTTGGCAAACAACTTTCCAGGTGTCAGGGCATTTCTTATTCTTCTGGATGATGAATATATTGTTGATAAGGCACTTACAAATAAATGGAAGACTTCTGTTTTAAAAAATGGGGATTTATAACCAACAGTATGAAAACTTTGATTACTTAAAATACATTAGGGTATGCACCACACAGTTATGCCATGCACAAGACCTATGGGGTGGACATATGTATCCACTGGGTGATAAACACCGTGCGAGATTTTGTTATTTACCTACAAGCAACAAATTTTTAAAAGAGTGTTGAACCAACCTTGGATTCTGCAGATGAAGCCTACTTGATGATGATGCATAAGCTTTTGGATATGCTGCTGGATTCAGTTTGCTAGTATTTTTTTTGAGGATTTTTGCATTAATGTTCATCAGGGATATTGGCCTGAAGTTTTCTTTTTTTGTTGTGCCCCTGCCAGGTTTTGGTATCAGGATGATGTTGGCCTTATAGAATGGGTTAGGGTGGACTCCCCTTTTTTTTTCTCCCATTTTTTGGAATAGTTTCAGCAGAAATTGTACTGGCTCTTTGTACATCTGGCAGAATTCAGCTGTGAATTTGTCTGGTCCTGGACTTTTCTTAGTGGTAGGCTATTGCTGCCTCCATTTCAGAACTCGTTATTGGTCTGTTCAGGATTCTAATTTCTTTGTGGTCCAGTCTTGAGAGTGTATATACCTAAGAATCTATCAAATTCTTATATATTTTCTAGTTTATGGATATAGAGATGTTTATAATATTTTCTGATGGTTGTTTGTATTTCTGTGGGATAAGTTGTAATATCCCCCTTATCATTTCTGATGGTGTTTATTTTAATCTTCTTTCTTTTCTTCTTTATTAGTCTAGCTACTGGTCTATTTATTAATTTTTTCAAAACAAACACCTCTTGAATGCATTGATCTTTTGAATGTTTTTTTTTCCTGTCTCTATCTCCTTCAGTTCAGCTCTGATTTTGGTTATTTCTTATCTTCTGCTAGCTATGGGATTTGTCTGCTCTTGGTTCTCTAGTTCTTTTAGTTGTGATGTTAGGTTACCAACTTGAGATCTTCCTATTTTTTTTTTTTTTTTCTTTTGAGATGAACTCTCACTCTGTCGCCCCGGCTGGAGTGCAGTGGCCGGATCTCGGCTCACTGCAAGCTCCGCCTCCCGGATTCAGCCATTCTCCTGACTCAGCCTCCCCAGTAGCTGGGACTACAGGCGGCCGCCACTTCGCCCGGCTAACTTTTTGTATTTTTAGTAGAGACGGGGTTTCACTGTGTTAGCCAGGATGGTCTGGATCTCCTGACCTCGTGATCCGCCTGCCTTGGCCTCCCAAAGTGCTGGGATTACAAGCATGAACCACCGCGCCTGGCCGAGATCTTCCTAATTTTTTGATGTGGGCATTTAGTGTTATACATTTCCCCCTTAATGCTGTCTTAGCTGTGTCCTAGGGATTCTGGTATGTATACACAAATCAATAAATGTGATTCCTTCCATAAACAGAACTGAAGACAGAAAAAAAAAAAAAAAAAACCACATGATTATCTCAATAGATGCTGAAAAGTCTTTCCAATAATATTCAACATTCCTTTATGTTAAAAACTCTCAATAAGCTACATATTGAAGGAACATACCTTAAAATAATAAGAGCCATATGTGACAAACCTACAGAAAATATTGTACTAAATGGACAAAAACTGGAATCATTCCTCTTGAAAACTTGCACAAGAGAAGAATCCCCTCTCTCAACACTCTCATTCAACATATTACTGGAAGTTCTGGCCAGGGCAAATAGACAAAATAAAGAAATAAGGAGCATTCAAAATAGGAAGAGAGGAAGTCAAATTATCCCTGTTTGCAGATGACAGAATTCTATATCCAGAAAACCCCATTGTCTCAGCCCAAAAATCTTCTTAAGCTGAAAAACAATTTTAGCAGTCTCAGGATACAAAATTAATGTGCAAAAATTGCTAGCATTCCTATAAACCAGTAACAGTCAAGCTGAGAGTCAAATCATGAATGGATTCCCGTTTACAGTTGCAACAAAAATAATAAAATACATAGGAATACAGTTAACTAGGAAGGTGAAAGATCTCTCCAAGGAGAACTACAAACAACTGTTCAAAGTAATCTGAGATGACACAAGCAAATGGGAAAAAACATTCCATGCTTATGGATAGAAGAATCAATATCATTAAAATAGTCATACTGCCTAAAGCAATTTATAAATTCAATGCTATTCCCATTAAACTACCATTGACATTCTTCACAGAACTAGAGAAAACTGTTTTAAAATTTATATGGAATCAAAAGAGTCCCTGAATAGTCAAGGCAATCCTAAACAAGAATAAAGCCGGAGGTATCAAACTACCCAACTTCAAACTACACTAAAGAGCTACAGTAATCAAAACAGCATAGTACTGGTACAAAAACAGACACCCGGACCAATGGAACAGAATAGAGAACCCAGAAATAAGACCTCACACTTAAAACTATCAGGTCTTTGACAAACTTGACAAAAAGAAGCAATAGGGAAAGGATCCCGTATTCAATAAATGGTGCTGGAATAACTGACTAGTCATATGCAGAAAACTGAAACCAGACCACTTCCTTACACCATATACGAAAATTAAGTCAAGATGGATTAAAAGTTTACATGTAAAACACAAAGCTGTAAGACCCTGGAAGAAGATAACCTAGGCAATACCATTCAGAACATAGGCATGGGTAAAGATTTAATGATGAAGGTGCCAGATGGGATCTAATTAAATTAAAGAGCTTCTGCATAGCAAAAGAAACCATCAACAGAGTAAACACAACCTATGGAATGGGAGAAAATGTTTGCAAACTATGCATCTGACAAAGGTCTAACATCCAGCATCTATAAGGAGCTTAAACAAATTTACAAGAAATAAACAGACAACTCCATAAAATAAGCTGGCAAAGAACATGAACATTTCTCAAAAGAAGACATACATACAGCTAACAATCATCGGAAAGAAATCTCAACATCACTGATCATTAGAGAAATGCAAATCAAAACCACAATGAGAAACCATCTCACACCAGTCAGAATGGCTATTATTAAAAAATAACAAATTCTGGCAAGGTTGTGGAGAAAAAGGAATGCTTACACACAGTTGATGGGAGTGTAAAATAGGTCAACCATTGTGGAAGATAGTGTGGTGCTTCCTCAACTAAAGACAGAAACTATCATTCAATCCAGCAATTCAATTACTGAATATATACCCAAACAAATGTAAGTCATTCTACTACAAAGACACACACACACTTGTGCTCATTGCAGTACTGTTCACAATAGCAAAAACACAGAATCAACCTAAATGCCCATCAGTAATAGATGGGATAAAGAAAATATATCATGGAATACTATGCAGCCATAAAAAGAGTAAGATGATGTTTTTTGCAGGGATATGGATGGAACTGCAGGCCATTATCCTAGCAAACTAACGCAGGAACAGAAAATGAAATACCGCATGTACTCACAAATCGGAACTCAATGATGAGATCACATGGACACATAGAGGGGAATAACACACACTGAGGCCTATCAGAGGGTGATGGGTGGGAAAAGGGAGAGGATCAGGAAAAATAACTAATGGGTACTAGGCTTAATACCTGGGTGATGAAATAATTTGTACAACAAACCTCCATGACACATGTTTACCTATGTAACAAACCTACACATGTACCCCTGAACTTAATTTTTTTTTTTAAAGGTTAATATCTATATAGTCGTCACACACTTGGGGTTTACTCTTCAAGTTTATTATGTAGAAACACAATGTAATATAAGAAATAATGAATAATAACATAATGTACTTGAGAGGCTAATAGAAATATTTAAGCAATTTCACTCAACTCCTACATATTCTGTAAAGACAAGACACTAAAGCTTCCAGCAACAAGGACACCTGTGCCCTTAACCCAGCTTGCTGTATTATCTCAGCAAAATCAAGCCATGTATCTTCCACACTCAACTCAAAAAGCTACAGAGTTCTCGATGTTAAAGGTATCTGATGAACTCCTTATGAGTCTAACAAGCCAGTGGATTATAGCTGGAGGCGTTTGTTTCAAGAAGACAGAAAACATGAAATTGTGGCAGACAAAACATCCTAAGTTGATTCCTGGAACAATGGAACACCTAGTTGAGATGGAACCAACTGAGAGGATGGTTGTACAGGTGTGGTGGCAGACTAGGTTCAGAACATTTATAAAGGCGTACAGAGTTTGTCTATTTTCCCCTCTAGGGTCACATAGAAATGACTGTCAGTTACAAGGAGTGACAGACATTGAAAGAAATCCCTCCAGGTGATTGACTACAGGTTTGAGAACGAAAAGGAAAAAGTGAATGATATCTGTGGAGATGACACGGTTTTCAGAAGCAGATAGGATGCTGACTTTTTAATTGCATGGTGTTTGGAGAGTTCAGGCCTCACTCAGGGAGCTGAAGTCCAGTGACTCAGAGACTGAGCCTACTAGAAGAGCATCTCTGATCCAGTTCCCCAGAGGTACTCTGTGAGTGAGGGCAGCCCTATCATTCTATACCTGCAAAGATTAACGATACAACTACGGAAGCAGAAGTAATAATTGGAATGTGAATGTCATCAGACCAACCACATCACAAACTACTGCTAAGAAATCTCATCTGTCTCTACCTTCCCCCATATTTAATGTCTTGTTTGTGCCACATTCTCAGTACCTTTGCGCTCCACCAACACACTCTGTCTTTGCAACATGCCATAAGTCGTCAGTAAATATAAGATGGTATAAATTATAATGCACATTTAATTCTTAGAAGGTTATTGTAAAAATTAAAAGAAATAATTTGAAGACAGACAATAGGAGTAAAAGAGAAGAAATAATAGGATCAATAATTTTAAATGTTAATGATAATATCATTTAAATTATAATAATATTATGATTATCCTGCTGATAGACGTCTGGGCACCTGTATCTTTTAAGGCACTCTGATAGGCTCCAAATATACGCGTGTTTTATTTTTACAAACTTGTCTGTTTGTTGTTGTTGTTGTTGTTGTTGTTGTTGTTTGAGACAGAGTCTAACTCTATCATCCAGGCTGGAGTACATTGGCACAATCTTGGCTCACTGCAACCTCCACCTCCCAGGTTCAAGCAATTATCCTGCCTCAGCCTTTCGAGTAGCTGGGATTACAGTTAATTTTTGTATTTTTAGTAGACATGGGTTTCACCATGTTGGCCAGGCTGGTCTCGAACTCCTGACCTCAAGTGATCTGCCCACCTCGGCCTCCCAAAGTGCTGGGGTTACAGGCATGAACCACTGTGCCCAGCCACAAGCCTGTGTTAAACTTACCCTGACATGAAGAATTAATGGCTCCAGAAATGGTACCAAATTGATGGTCTACAAACCCTACAGTAATGTCCTCTTGTTGCCACACATATTCTTCCCTGCACCGCGGCTTCCTTACGTTCCTTACATTTCTCATTCTATATCCTCACTCAGTTCATCTGTCACCTCCTTAAAGAAGCCTTCCTCGCCTTGCTCAGCAGCCTGGTATGATATCTTATCCATACTCTGGAATTGCAATTCTACAATATTTTTCTAATTGGCTATTTAATTTTCTCTCTTCCTACTTTTCTATCCGTTTTGTGCTGTCTGTTAATAGGATGTTTTTTTAAATACCAAAAGGAATAAACTATGATAAAAAAGATTAACTTATAAGACTATGATAATGGCTGTACATTATGGATAGGCAAGAATATATATTTCTGTAGTTCTTTGGATATAAAACTGGTTCAATCAGAACTGCAAGGGAAAAAAGGTCCACAATTTTGTTTTCTTTGAAAATAAAACATCTGTGACCAAAAAGAGACAGCTGTTGTAATGACTTCACAGTGATATTAATATGTAGAATAATTATGAAAAATGGAGCAATCTGTTATTAAGAACAAGCGTGGTTGAATTAGAATTTGTCACTAGAATTTTGTGCAACAGTGGGTCATCCACTGTTTTATCATCTTTAGAATTGTTGGAAGTGCTTTCATAGCCAATATTATAGTTTGATGGCTTTATCTTCCCATGATAGCCCTGATATGCCCAAAAAGATATTACAATTTCCATTTTATGTGTGAGGAAAATAAAAATCACTCTGGTCAAGAGATTTTTCAAAGCTGAGGCTCCATGCTGCTGGATAAAGCAGAAATGGCAATGAATGAAATGGCCAAGCAGTTGTCTGGAAATCTTTGTACAATAAGAAATAACTCCAGAAAAAAAAATAATGGAAAGTTAAATTTACTTTGAGCCTTTTCTTGTACATTGTGGGGACTCCTGGAAGCAGGTAGACCAGGCTCTCTTGGGTGTGCTGCAGTGTGGTGGCATTTGACTTGGAGTCTTATTGGATGAAAGTACATGAGGTTAACTCTATCACCTTCTGTCTACAGAAGGAAATGCTATGTTTATTCCACCTGTAAAAATATTGACTGCAGTAAAATTAGCAGTTAGGAATGTATAGAAATAAAGAAGTTTACAGTTCTGAGGGGGTTGGAACAAATTGCTGGTAAAAATAAAACAAAAATATTATGGCCAGGTGCAATGTGTCGCACCTGCAATCCCAGTAATTTGGGAGACTAAGGCAGGAGGGTCACTTCAGTCCAGCAGTTCCAGACCAGCCTGGGCAACGTGGTGAAACCCTGTATGTAAAATAAATAAAAGCAAGCAAACAAAACGTAGCGATGCGTGGTGGTGCATGCCTGTAGTTCCAGCTACACAGGAGGCCAAGGTGAGAGGATGGCTTGAGCCCCAAGTGTTCAAACTATGATTGCATCACTGGACTCCAGGCTGGGAGAAAGAGTGGGACTCCGTCTCTCAAAGTTATATATATATATATATATATATATATATATATATATATACACACACACACACACACACACACACATACACATGCACACACACAGGCACGCTATTGAAAACTATTGTCTGTGCAGAAGACATATTGTTTTCATTATTTAACAATGGGGTTGTCTAACATAGGTCTAATGATTTGATTTCAATACACTAAAATTTATTTCTACTTTATAAATGTGGTTCTGAAAATTGATAGGATTTGAGACTCAATTGTTAGAACTACTGATACAAACAGGTGATTGTGACATATAATAAAAATATTAATACAGGACCAACACTTGTCTTCTTGCCATGCTTAAACTGGTAGATGAAAATTACCAAAATAATCACTTTTCGATAGTCATAAGAGGACAAATTAATTCAATACTTTGGGTAGCGAACACCAAAAGGCAGGTAGACAGAAGGGTTAGTTGTATAATTATTCACATTAATAGCTCCAAATAGAGATGGCTTGGAGGGAACCAGGCACTTGCCGACTTTGTTGATAAAGAGAAAAAAGCGACAGAACAAATGGGCAAAACCCAAATAGAAGATGAAAAGACGAGACCTGAAATCAACACTGCTTTTCATTTCAAGTGGATATGGCATAGAATGGTCTACTTTCCATGGTTACTTTTGCTGTTTGTCCCCCAGGCCCTGATGTTCACGACCATGATTTGTGGTCTAAAGTGATGGATCATTCATTGCTGCATAACTGAGCAATAAGATTCAAGTGCATTGTAACCATGCATCTTGCAGTCTATTTGCTTTACTTACAGGTTAACTACTGTGCTTTGCATCAAGGTGTTATTAGTTTAATTTCTGACATTATAAATAGTATGGCAGTGTTTCCTAAAAGTTCAAATAGTGCAAATGAGAATGACCCAGATATCTCTGTACAAGGCTAAACGACCATGTGATTTTGATAGATAGAAGAACACATACAACCAATTGGATCGGAGGACAAGTAACCAAAACAGAGCATACTGAACAATATATGGAAATAATTGGGGTTTCGGCATCGTGAAGAACAGAATGTAAAAACACATATGGAAACTAAGTCTCACAAGTAGAGCATAAGACAATCAAGTGCTTCTAACCCAAGCAAAATAGTTTGTCTTCCAAAAAGACACCAAACCCAGACGGACATAGAGGCGTTACTGTTTGAGCACACCACACAAATGGATACATCATCATATCATTCTCTTGATTGCTCAATGAAACTGAGTCGTCACATTTCCTGCATCAGAAGTTGCAAGTAAGATGTTTCTAGTTTGAACAAAAGGGAAAATTTTGACAACAGATGTGTTGGCCTATATAGTGTAGAGCTGATTTTGCCAGATACCACAAACAATTGTGCTTTTTGTGGTATATAAAGAGATGCACCAAATTACAGCAACAACAATGTCAACAAAAATGTGAAAAATGTTCTTCTTAGCTCTTAGGTACTTTGATTTAGAAGTGGAGTTTTAAGTCATCATCTTGATTTCTATGAAGATTTTAATGAAACCACAGAAAGCATAAAATGAAAATTGTTGATTCTTGATATGTTGTCCAATGCCAAATAGACTCTGCTAGTTTATCTGCATGCTTGACAGAAAGCACACATATGAATGTTCACAAATTCCATACAGACTATAAATTCTATACGCCAAACCCCTCCCCGGAAAAATCTTCTAAGTGTCCTGTATACCCTGTAGAAAATATTACTTTATTTATTTATTTTTATTTTTATTTTTATTTTCTGAGACGGAGTCTCGCTGTGTCACCCAGGCTGGAGTGCAGTGGCCGGATCT
Organism: Macaca thibetana thibetana; assembly: GCF_024542745.1. Taxonomy (NCBI): domain Eukaryota; kingdom Metazoa; phylum Chordata; class Mammalia; order Primates; family Cercopithecidae; genus Macaca; species Macaca thibetana. The sequence goes on from NC_065594.1 coordinate 87,160,192, forward strand.
CAGCTCACTGCAAGCTCCGCCTCCCGGGTTTACGCCATTCTCCTGCCTTAGCCTCCTGAGTAGCTGAGACTACAGGCGCCCACCACCGCGCCCGGCTAGTTTTTTGTATTTTTTAGTAGAGACGGGGTTTCACCGGGTTAGCCAGGATGGTCTCGATCTCCTGACCTTGTGATCCACCCGTCTCGGCCTCCCAAAGTGCTGGGATTACAGGCTTGAGCCACCGCGCCCGGCAGAAAATACTACTAAAACAGGGTGTGATTTGATTTTCTGTGGTGTTGAGGTTTTCATAATTAAAGTTGTGGCCACTGTTCAGTTTCCTCGAAACATAAAGCATCATTTTTTTTGAAATCACAGGTAGGAAGAAGATAGTCTTTGTAGACAAGATGGTTATCGTTGTTGCCAGCCATAGAAAATGTGTTAAAATGCTCATCTGCCATAAAATCATACTTTCAGAGTTTGAGACAAGAAGCATGTCCCTCACTAATCTGATGTTCATTGAGGATGAGAATAAAGAAAACACTAGATTAAAAACCAGAAACCTACATGCTGCTTCTCCAAAAGTGTTTGATGACCTTTGAAGAGGTGAGGAGACTTGAGAGGAATGAATTGTCTACCCCTTTGTTCAATGTTATGTGTAGGTTATGAAAAAAACTCCTAAAATCACATGTATTTTTGAAACATGACTGCTTTAGAATGGAAATATATGTATATTTTAATTTGGGTAATATATCCTACTAGAAATGGGCCAACAAGCTAAATTGTTCTTTCTCAATTTCTTTACTAGAATTGTAAACTACCTTTGATTTAACAAGTTCAAATTATCTTTGGGTTTTAAAAGTATTTTCCCTGAGAAAGAGCAATTTAAGTTGAGATACCATCCAATGTGTTTTGAAATGTTAAAAATATCAGACATTGTAGGCACAAATAGTAAGATCAGTTTATAGATGCAAAGGACCTGACTGACAAACAGCTGGTCTACCAAAACAACCCTGTAGATACAAAGTAAATGGAAATTTCTGGAGAGCAGACAACTGATTCCTACAGGTCTAAAACTTGCTGTTGCTAGTAAATGAAATCATCAGGATCCCAGGCTCCAATGCTATTGCTGAGAGGGTGTTTAGCTTGATGTCATCACACTGGACTGACACCTGGAAGCAGTGCCATGAGTGTCTGGTAGGAGTAGAGCTGCCGGTCAGAGTGAAATTTCTGTTTAATCATGTTCAGTTTTACCACAACATGTAAAATGATGTGCTAAAGGCTACAGGGAGTCCCCAGAAGCATTATTGGAAAAGGAAATGTATTAGTCCATTTTCATGCTGCTGAATAAGGCATATGTGAGACTGGGCAATTTATAAAAGAAAGAGATTTATTGGACTTACAGTTCCACATGGCTGGGGAAGCCTCAAAATCATGGTAGAAGGCAAGGAGGAGCAAGTCACATCTTACATGGATGGCAGCAGGCAAAAAAGAAAGAGCTTGTGCAGGGAAACACCATGTTATAAAGTCATTAGATCTTGTGAGACTTACTCACTATCACGAGAACAGCATGGGAAAAACCTGCCTCCAGGATTCAATTACCTCCTACCAGTCCCTTCTTCCACAACATGTAGGAATTCAAGATGAGATTTGGGTGGGGACACAGAGACAAACCATATTAGGAAATAAAGATTTAAAATATTCTACTGGAGCGTGGACAGAATGCAATATATAAGTTTTTAAAATACAAGCACTATCTACTTAAGCAGTCCTATTTTTAAATTTTCCTTTTAAAATTCTTAGATTTATCAATATTACCATTCCATAATATATACAGTCTAATAAATGTAAACATCCAATAAAAGGTTTAACAAGAAGTTAAAATAAATTGCTATATCTCAGAACACGAATAAGTATAAAAATACTCTTTTATTTTTGACATATATAATTTTAGTTATACTCATAATTACTATTAATCAACACTGATATGAGTTTTACTGTTTTATCTAAACATAATTTATGTAACAGAAAAGTCATATAGAACAATATATAATTTCAAATAATGACCTAAATTTATATTTTTATTAAAGCTATAACACCTATGTATATCATTATTCATTATATAATATTGCTGTGTTTTCATTTATCTTACATGGCTATATGGTCATCTCTACAAATGTGGTCCTGCTGATCACCAGGTTTATCTGCCATGCTCAGGAACGTTACTCCATTCCTCTGATGTACACTTTCTTCAAGTACATCCTTCAGGATCATTTAAGATCCACATCCAATGCTATTCTATCAATAAAGCCTTTTTAAATAAGAGCAAACAAAATTAATAATCCCGAGTGTCCCTATAGCACTTTGGATACAGCTATCTTATAATTGGATTGACATTATAGATATTTGTGTGTATACAGGTTTTTCTCATCTATTACAGACAGTCCAAGGTCAGAAGCCCTGCCTTGTGTAACTTCATATGCTTATAGCTCCTCTGGTAGACGGAGGCATTTAATTAATAACTAAATATGTTTTTCCTGCATCTGATAATTAAATACAAAACAACTAAATCACAAATTAGCAAATCTGCCATATGCGTGCAGATAAAGTCAATAACTGTAAGCTTTATTGTTTCCAGATGATCAGAATGTTTGCCCTTGTTAGAATATGAAACACGACAATATTGTTTAAGTGCCTTACAAGTACTGGTTTTCATGCCAAAAAATCAGATGAAGCTGATAACATGTGATATTTTATTTTATTAGTTTGATGTTAGACTAGATGAAATATTGATTATCTAATTTAAGAGCTATCACAGAAAGCAAATCATGTACACATAATCTATGTGTAAACAAGAAAAAATAATGCCTAAAGCTACATCTGGTGATGAATGTATCCCATATCAAAGTGAGGCAACCGGGAAAATATTAATCACATGGCAAAAAAAATTCAGGCAGATATGTCAAACTGTAGAAAGTTCAGACATAAAGTCTTCCCACTGATGGATCCATGACAGGCTAACTACCGGTAAAGAATTGAAGAGCTTGGGAGAGGACTGTGGCAGATTAAGAACAATTTATGTTGGGGAAAATAAGAAAGCCCTGGAGATGCCTACTTTCCTGTCATTGTTAAAAAATGGCTTTGGATTCCTAAGTCAATTGAATTTTAGTGTGATTTTGGAGGTTAAGCAAGTTTTGGGCAGAAAGAGATATGGAAATATGATGATTAATGATCGAAGGGAAAGATATCTGTTGCTGCAATTTGAAAAGAGAAAATGGTGGAAAGAACACAGGAGGAGAACAATGTGGAATCAAGAAGTAATTTAAGAACTTAGGAATTCCTGGAAAATGAGACAATCTCAATCAGGAAGGGAAGTAAAATGAAAGAATATACTTATGAAAGTATTAAGTAGGAGTTTGAAAAAAAAGATCTTTGAGAGAACAGTTAGAAGTGCAGTTTTCATTCAGAACCATTAAAAAATGCATACATGTAGGAAGAGTAATAGATTAGCAGTGATACAATTTTAAATGTCATTAGGGCTTCATCAAATGTGTATTCACATTCTCAAAGATTATTTAGGATTAACCTGAAAAAATCCCTTTCAGCCTCTAACTTGATGGCCACTGTCAGAATTACTGTTTCCATTTCCCTTGTCAAAGAACATTTAACTCATTGTCAAAACAATAAAAGTAACAAGGATAAAATTCTTTTATTCAAACTCCTACATATATAAGTATATATGTCTGTATGGGTGTTCAGTACATATCTAACACACACACATAACCATGACACAGCTTAATGACAATGATACTTCAACAATGAAAAAAACCATCAACACACTCAGACACAAAACTGAGATGTCTGATTTTTAAGTGCTTTAATTATTTTTGTAAATGAATTAACTCCAGAAGTTAAAAAACACATATATATGGTCACCTTATAAAATGTATTAATATAGGGCCTAAAGGACAATTAAAAAATACTGGAAGTATTTATTTTCTCAAACATTTTGAGAATTATAGAGCCCTGGAGTTGATAAACTATTAGAGCTAAATCCCTGTCTTCTGTTTAACAGTTATATATACAATAATTTTTTTTTTTCCTTTTCTGAGAAAGGGTCTCACTCTGTCACCCAGACTGGAGTGCAGTTGTGCAATCATAGCTCAATGCAGCTGCGAACTCCTGGGCTGGGGGATCCTCATGCTTGACCTCCCAAACTGCTGGGATTGCAGGTGTGAGCCACCGGGCCAGGCCATATTGAAGTCTTTTGAAGATACTTAGTCTCAGAATAGCAGAAATTCAACTTTTTGGTTCAAAATCCTAGGTTATATACCACATGCATGATCTTAAATCACTATTATACTATTTCAATAATGTATAATTTTCACAGTATCATTCTGAAAATTAAGGACACTGTAAAGAAGGCAAAATTTGAAGACCCAAGGGAAAAAAATTATCAGTTATTTCCTTATGGCTTGCTTTGTTTCTTGTTATTCTTAATTTAACATATTCCTGTCTAATTATTCTAAATTTCTTTTATGAGTATGTATTGTCTCTTTTCCTTCAGTTTATAGGTAACTTTGAGATTTGTCCTTACCTTATGTCTATTATCTAGTACAATTTTTATTTGTTATTTTAAAATAATATGCGGATAGATAACTCTTGTTTCTCTGAGGGAACTCATTCTATTTAAAACTCATTCTAATATTCCATTTAAAAGGTCGGATATAAAAGTAGCAACAAAATTATCATTCCCATCAAAATAGATCACACACAGTTCACAGGTCAACTGAATCAATTATTATGTCTAAGACTAGAAGTTTACAATTGGGCTTGTCAGCAGAAGCACACTGGAAGGCTTGACAATTTTACATATATTAATTGTAAAGTGGACAGGGATGCAAAAATTACTCCACTATTTTATTTTTGTTGTAAAAAATAATGTCCTAACACATCATTTTATATCTTAGTCCATTTTGTGCTGCTATAATGGAATACTTGAGACTGGGTAACAAATAAAGAACAGAAATTTATTTTTTTATACTTCTGGAGGTCACAAAGGCCAAGATCAAGGTGTTGGCAGGTTAGAGTTTGGTCTCTGCTTTTAAGATAGTGCCTTGGACACTGTATCTTCTGGAGGAAGAGAAAGGTCACGTCCTCACATGGCAGAATAGCAAAAGAAGGAGAACTCACTCCAGTAGTGCCTTTAATCGGGGCATTAATCTATTCCTGAGGCTCCACCCTCATGACCCAAACACCCCCTGAAAGTCCCCACCTCCAACACCACAGGCAGGGATATTTCCAACACAGGCATTTGGCAAATGCATTCAGAATATAGCAATGCTTAACATTACTTTGCTGCAACTCTCATTTCTTTTCACTTTGTTTAATTTTTTTTTTGTTTCCATTATGTCACATCATGAAGATGTCTGCTGAGAACTAAGCTGCTGGAGCAGCAAATATTTTGAACAATGACTCAATAAACAGAAGGATTTAAGGAGAAGCTCTGCTTTCACAGTGTCAAACATATCAGGTAAATGGGATTTTATGCATTTACCAAGTCAATGTCCTCATACAATTTTAAGCATGGAGTATGCATTATTTAAGGTGTCACTGATGGGATCAGAATTTTACTTTCTGTTGAATGTGTATGGTTTAAGGAGGATAAATAAAATGGTGATTTATTAGAAAATAAGAGAGATGAAATGCTGGGGGTTTTGCATTCTTCTATTCTGTAAAATATATGATTTCAGGCACTTATTTTAATGTGAATATGTCTTTTTAGTGTATTATAGCAACAACTAGCAATTTATTTATCCAACTGAAAGGATGGAACTCCTGAAGCTCATTTCATTGTTTTTCAAGTAAACACATGAAAAAGATTTTTGTCTGGGGCTCTGTTTTAGTGAAGGCAGAAAAAATATCCTCTCATTTAAAAGGACTGAATAAACCTTTTGTCATTTGCAGGCAATATTTGAGAACAACAATGCAGATTGGTTTTAGACTCCAACTTTTAGCAGAACAATATATATTTACTGCTAAACACCTGCTTCATTAAGGTCAAGAACACAAAGAATGTATTATCCCGAATGAAAAAAGAGATTATATCCTTTGTCTTAATCATTTGGAAATTTTCATGAAAATGCAAATACGAGAAAAAAACACTTTGATAAGTCTTCCTATTAGTAGTGTAAAATTTAGAAAAATACAGTTCATATTGTGTTTTTTTTCTAAAAGGGACTTTTAAGAGATGTTTGAGATTTCTGGGCCCCCTTCCATCCCTCAAGCACCGCACCTTGCAGCAAATGTAGACAGTCTTTCTCCTGTAATCCTCTGAGTTCAATTTCTGGTAGACTTTTATTATGTAAAGAGATCATTATCGTTTAGCTGAATTGTGATTAATTTAGATAGGTAAGCTACATTGAAGGATTTCAACGACGTTCATAAAACAAATGAGAGCTATGATGGCCTTGTTGAGAATATGCCTCCATGGAAACCACCTGTTCCATGTGGTTACCATCATCTCAGGTTACCTGGAACGTTCCAAACTCCTTCACCCATCTGCTTGGGGCTTTGGACGCATCCCTACCTTTGAAAACTTCTGCCAGATATTATGCTTCTTCTAACCATTTAAACAACACATTCTAGATGTTACAGATTCTTTCAGACCATGAGAGAAAAGTGAAAACAGGCACTTGATTAACTCTAGATGTTTCCCCCAATAGTTGTGTTTTTCTGTAAAATTTAACCTCCTAAAAGTTTTCAGGAAATATAGCTGAATTAATTTTGGTACTGTTAAGTAATGAGTATTTATTTTTTCTTTTCAAAAAAAATTCAAATGGAAGTGAAGATTGTCCATTTCTGTATTTATGCAAATGGCCATCAAAGAGCAACAGTTGTCCAGAAGGCAGCCCCACATCCCACAGTGTATCCGGCCCAAGAGGCAGTCCAGTGAGTTCACTTGAGCTTTGAGAGCACTCTTGCGGGCTCAGAGCCCACAGGCTCAATGCTACCAGCAGACGGGTTATGTTTACCACCAAGCTCAAAAAATAAAATTGAATGTGAATGGGGTTTGGCGGGGCAAGCCATCTCCAGGCTTACTTTCACAGGAACTTCAGCCAGGCCAGCTCATTCATTCAGTTTTCCTGCCCAGTGCATTCTTTAAGGCATTTGAAACTGTAGCCTTTGCAGAAGACAGAAATGGTAAAACAAAATAGACCAACACTTTAACAGACCCTTCAGTAACTAGTACTGCTTAATGTAAGTTTTCAAAAAAAAAAAATCCAAAAAGTAACAAATGATTTTTAAATTCCAACAGGTAGATGAAAAGGCACTCAACTTCACTAATCATGAGGGAAATGCAAATTAAAACCACTATGAGACATCCCCTCACACTTGGAAACATGGCTCTTATAAAAAATATAGGAGATAACAGATGTTTGCACTGTGTGGCAGAAAGGGAGCCTTAATACACTATTGGGAACGTCAACTGGTACAGTGAGTATTAAAAAGAATATGGAGGTTCCTAAAGAAATATAACTAGGGCTACCATATGACCCCGTAATCCCTCTTCTGGGCATATACCTAAAGGAGATGAAATTACCACCTTGTAAAGATATCTTCATTCCTATGTTCATTGCAGCATTATTTACAAAAGCCGAGATATGGAAACAACCTAAATGTCCATCCGTGGGCAAATGAATAAAGAAAATGTGTGTCTGGGGTGTGTGTGTGTGTGTGTGTGTAATGAAGTATTATTCAACCTTAAAAAAGAAGACCCTGCCATTTGCCACAACATCAGTACACCTAGAGGACATTTTCCTAAGTGAAAAAAGCCAGACACAGAAAGAAAAATATTGCATCATCTCACTTACATGTGAAATATTAAAAAAAAAAAAAAACAGCTCAAACACACAGAGATCAAGAATCAAGGCAGGGCACAGTGGCTCTTGCCTGTAATCCCAGCACTTTGGGAGGCTGAGGCGGGTGGATCACTTGAGGCCAGGAGTTTAAACTAGCTGGCCAACACAGTCAAACCCTGTCTCTACTAAAAATACAAAAATTAGCTGGGGGTGGTGGCATGAGCCTGTAGTCCCAGCTACTTGGGAGGCTAAGGCTGGAGGATCCTTAAGCCTGGGAGGCAGAGGTTTCAGTGAGCTGAAATTGCACCACTGCACTCCAGCCTGGACTACAGAGTGATGCCCTATCTCAAAAAAAAAAATCAAACACTGTTACCCATGGACAGGAAGTAGGGGAGGAAATGGGAAGATGTAGGTCCAAGGATGCAAAACAGCAGATTTGTGGGAGGAACAAGTCTAGAGCTCTGACGTACAGTGAGGATTAAAGCTCATAAAAGTTTATTGTGTAGGGATTTTTGTTAAGTAAATAGATTTAAACTTTTCTTGTCACAAAAAAATACGTAGCTATGTGAGATGACAGATATGTTAATCTGATTCACTACAGTATCCATTTTACTATCTACATATCCCATAACTTCACGTGATAAACCACATATGTACACAATAAAATTTATTAAAAACTCAATTTCTTTATTCGTTTCCATGTTGTTTGTAACACAAAGTTCAAAGTTCTTAATACTGATGTTGAAGGTTCCCCTAAATATGACGTCAACTTTTCAATTTTATTCTACGCACTAACCTTACCCCCAAAACTCCTATTTCTATTGAATATAACATATCCTTTCACTCAGATCTTTCTCCCTATTCTGTCTCCAGTTGCCATCATGGCATCTGGTGCCATTCTAACTTATTCCATTCATTCTAGGTGAAAAAGATCATCCTTTCGAAAAAGATCACCCATCCATGGGTGAAGCTGCTATGAGCCCTTATGTCTCCTTAATTTCTCCAGACACATCTGTCTACTCAACAAACATTTAGTGAATACCTGCTGTATACCAAGCCCTGTTTCAGGTCTGGGAGACCCAGAGTCAAACAACACCAAGGGCCTTGACTTCAGGGAGGTTTTGTTCTAGCAGGGGAAACAGACAGTGCGTAGATAGAACAATATGTATTTGCTGTAATTGCAAGAAGCAGTAAAGGCTATGGAGAAAATTCCAGGGGCAGGGATTAGAGATGACTTTGAGGACTTCAAGGATGACTTTGAGTAGGTAACAGTGGAGGAGAGGAGAACTGGCTGGGGTGAGGGCAGCATCATGGAAATATATGGAAGGACATAACTAGCAGACAGTACAGAAAGTTGGAAATTATTGCAGAGAGCACAGCATTGGAGAGGAATGCTGAGGACCTGAGAGAGGTAAAGTGCAGGGACAAGAGGAGGGAGCAGCAGGTGCAGGCCTGGAGGGTGTGGCAAAGAAGAGTGGGTTTTATTCCAAGTGTCAAGGGCAGCTGTCAGAGGGTTTGAATCAGAGAATGGCACATAGTCTATTTTGTGGTCATGAAGGGTCCTTCCAGCTGCTGTGTCAGAAGCTCACAGACAACACCGCAGTGGTCCTGGTGAGAGCCACTGGAGGCTGATTTATGTGGAAGGAAGGATGGCAGGATCTGCTGGTAGACTAGATTGGAGGTGGGGAGTGAAAGAAAAAGTCATGGATGACTACAATCTGTGGCCTGACAACCGGGAATGAGGAAGAATTAAGTACCACGGAGAGAAGAGCAAGTGTGGTGGGCAATGGAGATTAGAAGTCCCATCAGGCGTGTGTAAAGCTTGAAGTGCCTCTTAGGCAAATAAACAGAGATGGTCAAGAGAGCTTCATAATAGGTCACTGGATGCTGGTCTTGAATTTCCAGAGCGGAGTATAACTTTGGAAGTTACAAGTTTTGATTATTTCCATATTATTGTGAGAATTATTTTAGTCTTACTATCTCAATTGTATGTGGACAAATCTGTTTTTCTACCATATTGAAAACTCAGTGGAGAGAGAACATCATCAGTAGAGTGGTTTGCCTAGTGACAGATAAATGCAAGTAGATAGTATATAATGAAGGCTCAAGAAATACTGATTGAACTTATGATAATAAATTTTCTTTATAGGTAATTTACTTGATATAATACTTTTTGTTATAAAAATGGTTTTAAAGACTTTTAAACATGTTTAATGTTGCTCCACTGGCATTATTTATTAAGAATTATGATGTAAAATATCTCATCACTCAAAATGTCACACTTCAAGAATATTTTTGTTGCTATCATTGTTAATTTATGATATGAGAATGCTGTATATGAGAAATTAAAGATTTGACTTAGTCCAGAAAGGCCTTTAAGTAGTATTAATTTAAGAAAATCTTGTAATATTTATCTTTCCGTGAAGTCAAGCTACCTGTACGTATATTTTCTATTCCTTCACTAACAAGATTTTAAAAAATATACTAGATTTCAAAACAAAATAGTATATTTTAAAATAAATAGCATAATTGAGATATAACTTACATATAACACAGTTCACCTGTTTAAAGTATACAATCAAAGGTTTTTAGTGCAATCACAGAGCTGTACAACCATACCACATTCTAATTTTAGAACATTCTTGTCATCCCCAAAATAAAACATGTACTTATTAGCAGTCACCCACCCCAGCTCAAGGCAACCACTGTTCTGCATTTTTCTCTATTTCAGAAACTTCATATGAATAAAATGACAAATTATGGGTCTCTAGTGAATTACTTCTTTCATTTTGCATCATATTTTCAAGTTCATCCATACTGTAACAGGTATCAGAATTCATTCATTTTTTTCTCTGAATAATATTCATATACATATTTTTATTTATCCATTTATATTTATCCACTTATCACTTGCTGGACATGTGGACCATCTCTACTTTTTGTTAATTGTAAGTAAATCTGCCATGGACATTCATTTTGACTTTTTTTTTTTAAATTTCTCCTGGCTATATACATAGGAGTGGAATTGTTGACTAATAGTAACTTTTTAAAGAAAAATCTATTTTAAAAACTATTATGTAATTCAGAACATATTTTTAATTATCAGGAAAAATCATCTTTTACTGATAAAATATAAAAGATAAAGACTGCTGAATTTCTTGTGTATGGCCAACTTTTAATTGAATAGTTGATTCTTTCATGGAACATGTAAAAAATACAGGTACTCTTCATTCAACATAAATGGAGATACTAAGTTGTTTCCCAGGGAGAAAATAATTATTCAGATCTGTAATAGAATTTCATGTTAAGCTGACCTAGGTTAGGCATTTTATTAGGGATTTTCTAGTTAGCAGGTTTTAGGTAACTATAGGTTTGTAGGTAACTGCAGGTTTTTAACTATAAAGAATGGCAGTGGTATCTAGCAGGAAGATAGGAATTCTTCAAATTTCCTTTCCTTCATTTACTTAGAATAGAGGACATTTGTTTCTAACTAGCCCAGAGGAGAATCATGTATTTTATATGGTAGCTTTTTTTTTTTTTTAATGGAAAGTAAGTTAAATGAGAAGCAATTGGGGAAAATTAGGGTTAGGAAACCTGTTGATGTATGTTTAAAAGCCCATAGCACATCCTTTTTTTCTGCTTTTTAAACATCTCCCATTATGTCCTAGATGCCTAGATGTTTATTCTTCATTTAAAAAAAAAAAAAGGGGGGGCAAACACACCCAAGACAGTAGGGAATTGCAGAGCCACTTTTTCTAGAGTGCCCAAATCAGGACTTTTGGTTCTTACATTGTCTCAGCCTCTTAATATTGAAATTCCTTCAAACCATAGCCTGCTCTATTTATTGAAATCCTAGGAAATAACTAGACCTGATCGTCAAATTGATAATTGAAGAGCCAAGTGGAAAAATGAGTTTAAAAATGGCTAACTGCATTAGCCAGAAGACTAAATGTTGCTCAAAGTAACCGAATGCTTCTCCAATGGAACGCAGTGTGGCTCCACCCTATGTCTGCATCATCTCCCAAGCCACACACTCTTGCTAGCCCTTTCTGCTCTGAAATCCCACTTTCTGCATAAAAATGAATTAGCCTCAGCAATTAGAAAAAAAAATAGTAATAAGCTATTCTGCTCTGTCCTACATAAACACACAAAATGACTTTTGACAACTGGAAATATTCACAGGAATATTTGGCCATTAATAAAAGCATGAAATATATTATGTATTATTATTGTTTTATGACACTTGAGATGGTAAACATTAGAGGATATTGTGCTTTTTAAAGAAACTTTTAAAAGCAATGTTTCAGCTCCTTACCTTATCTTGTATAAGAACAGTATTTGGATATCTGAGACTAGTCATAAATGCTCTCAATTAATGCATAATCTAAGAAACTTATTAATATTTGATCTACTCATGTATATTAATGTACTTATATATCATATAGTGGTATATTAATGGCATTAGTATAATGTATTACTATATATTATACATAACAATATATAATCATTGTAAGCACTGATGAATACTACTAACAATAAAAGGAAGTTTAATAATTAAAAACAAGCTGAATTGCTTGCCTGGTAGAAGCCAAGTCACTAACCAGGTGTGAATCTTGAGCAAGTCATTTAATCTCTCTTAAACTTTTCATTTTCATCCAGGAAATTAACTTTCACACATTGACAATAAAATGCAGTTCTAGTATTCTGATTTCAGCATAACCTTTCAAATTCACATTGTTTTTTCTTGAGCAGTTTGCTAAAAAAGCAGCATCACAGATGAGGGAAAGACAAGTACAGCTGTGCACGATTACAGGCTTGCAACTACACACAGACCCCCAATCTCACAACTGATGCAAAATCAGAAAGAAAACACCAACCAAACCAGCCTCATCACCTGAGAGCAGAGCCAAACCAATCTTTCACTTATTAAAAAACAAACCAACAAAAGCTGGAAAATGCTACGCTTTCCCTGCTAAATTTAAAACTTGGATTTAGGAAGCTCATTTGCCTTTTGTTAGAGAACACTGTGATTATTCATTGTGAAAATAAGCCCAACATCAAAATAAATGTTTATTTGTGAATTGTATTTTAACAAATTATATTTAACAGCTAGTAAATTCAATTATAAATTTGAGATGTATATATGTCTGTTTAAAAAACGATTTTCTATTTCAAACAGAAATTGGCTCAAATATACAAATTCAGCCTGCTGTTTATGCAAAAGTGATCTATTGAGATTGTACTGTTAGCTTATATATTATCTTTTTCTAGGATATTTACATATTACATATTGTTTTATAATATTATATACAAACACATACATATGTACTCAAACACACCAGTCTCGGATATCTTATTCCATATTCATCAAATTGAATTGATTGCTCTATTTCTCACTATTTTAAGGCTTTAACTCCAGGAAATTTAAATATTAATTCTAAAGCATATTAATAACTATGAAACTGTTGTCTAGGTTTCCTGGAGCCAAACTCTCACAACAGTGATTTCTGTAGCAAAAGATTTACAAGAAATAGATTTAAAATAGAAATCCAGGTGTTAGAAAAATGGATTTAAAATAGAAGTCCAGGTGACTTGAACATTCAGTTTTCAAAGACCAAACACTTGTCAGTCTGTCCTTGAGCTGTAGGCACTTCACATGTCTCTTTTACAATGTTATTTCCAGTTTTCTTTTCAAAATTTCAGCATATCTTATTATACTCAGATTCAGCTCCTCACTTTAGCCACCATAAATGGAGAAAGGATTAATACAATCAGAAGTAAGTCCGCAACAAGTTATTACTAGCCATTTCAAAAGATTTCCTTATAACTGTCAGATTATAAGGCTTTCAAATAGACTCTCCTTTGAAATTCCTGAAAGAACAACTGGTTTCAATTGGTTTAACTACAATTAATCTTTTTTTCTTTTTTTTTTTTTTTTGAGTTAGGGTTTCAGTCTTTCACCCAGGCTTGAGTGCAGTGGTGCAATCTCAGCTCACTGCATCCTCCACTTCCCAGGCTCAAAAGATCCTCCCACATCAGCTTCCCAAATTAGCTGGGACCACAGGTGTGCACCACCATGCCCAGCTAATTTTTTATAAACTTTGTAGAGATGGATCGGTTGCTATGCTGCCCAGGTTTGTCTTGAACTTCCGAGCTCAAGTGATCTGCCCACCTGGGCCTCCAAAAGGGCTGGGATTACAGGTGTGAGCCACAGCATTTGGCCTGCAATTAATCTTATATTTTCCTTTAATAAAATCCATATCCCAGTAGAACACCTAATTAAAGCTCAAATATGTTTGTGATGATCACGTTGCTATCTGAGTGATAACATTCATTTTCACTGATGTTTTCACACCCAATTCCTCCTCTTCCCCTCTGTAACTTTGGGTAAAACCAACAATTAAGCTCAGTTCATGTCATGATTCTGAAGAACTGCTGCCCAAACACACTGTAAGGAGAACAGAAGAGGAATGCTATCTCATTTGAGCCTACAACAGAGGGTCTGATTTCATTACTTTTAAATGGAAAAATCAAGGAAAATCAGGGCCAGAATCACCATAGAGGTCGAAAGAATTTTATATTCTACAGATTTCTAAGGCAGCACCAAAATACAACTAAGTTTAAGTACTGAATATTTTTCAGATACCACATTACATACTTTAAAACCTGTCTAATTTAGTCCTTACTATAATCCTGCAACATTATACTTTATGCCCAGTGTATTGATATCAAAATAGTTGAGAAAGTAAAAAGCTGCCTCTGCCACCATCGAGTTTGCCTTGTGAGGCCTTGATACTGTGCGGCTGAACGCGATTTCACAGAACAGCAACACCAGACAAGGATATTCTGTGACCATGATGGACCAGGAGCTCTGCATTCACGCCTGAGCACAGACAAAAACACAAACATTGTTCACACCACACAAATGGTCAAAATTCTCTCCATCCTGGCCCATGGGAAAGACCGTTGCTTCCCCATAACAGCTTTAGTTTCACTCAAGTCCTCCCTCCTTCTAAATAAGATTTATTAAGATTCTCCAATTATAGAAATTCCCACGCTCATCCTATGTTCTGCTTCCTGACAGCATCTAGCCCAAAGCCAAGCACCACTCTTAAGCCCTATCCAAATCACCTGACCTGCTCTAAACCGTCTAAGTCCTCCTAATACCTTCTTCCTGAGATGTCCCATGCTTTCCCACGCGGGAGGGCATCCACAGTAAAACTCAAGAAGTTTGAAGTGACTTCTTCACGTGACAGATATTTTAATGAGCAGAAGCAAGTCTCAAATCCGACTCTTCTGTTGTCTGTACATAGTGTGACGAGATCGTATTGTCGCCCAGTGCTTATTCTATATGGCCTTAAAATCTATGACTTGTGATTGGGGTCACTATAAACTCAAACATTGGATTTCCAGGCATTCAGAGGAGAGAGAAATTACAGAAGTTTGGTGGAAGGGGTTGGCAAGCGAAATCTATACAGGAGGAGAAAACATATGCAAATGTGTAGAAGAGAAAAATAATAAACAATGTTACAATACTTCATAAATTCCCAAATACCAGCCAATATCAACAAGATGATAATAATTAACAAGTCTGTTACAGTAAACTCAGTCCTAAGTGCCTTACATAAATTAACACACTTTCTCATAACAACATTATGAGTCAGATAACTATTTCTATTAATACATTACAAATGGAGACATTGAGGCAGGCAGCCTTTATCTTTGCTAAGGTCTGAAGTAGCTGCTAAATGGCCATGCCAGGAGTCAATCTTTTATAATAGAAATAGTAACTGCATGTCTACTCAGAATATATTTCATTTCATATGTTAAAATTAGCTACAATCATATTGTGATTTTACAAGTATGGCTGTTTCAACACTTTACGAAAACAAAGTTATTCCTCTCTTCACCTGCATCTAATGCCTTTATTGTTGAAAAACATTTTGAATACCTGAAAGTAGTTACCCCATGCACATCACCTTCACTTCCCAGTCGTCTGAGTAGCAATGTTTCTGGCTGTCTTTGATGGCTTTACTGAAAGTCACATGCCAAATATGTGTAATGTTAGTACATTTGGTTGTTTCTTTCAGTTCTCTCTAGAGTTTATCTGAAGCACACATTGCATTGACAAAGTGATCTTTAGAAAAACCTGGTTTACTTTGGCCAGGCGTCGGGGCTCACGCTTGTAATCACAGCACTTTGGAAAGCTGAGGCGGGTGGATCACATGGTCAGGAGACAGAGACCATCTTGGCTAACACAGTGAAACTCTGTCTCTACTAAAAATACAAAAATTAGCCAGGCGTGGTAGCACACACCTGTAGTCCCAGTTACTCGGGAGGCTGAGGCAGGAGAATCGCTTTAACCTGGGAGGCAGAGGTTGCAGTGAGCTGAGATCGCACCACTGCATTCCAGCCTGGCCACAAAGCGAGACTCCATCTAAAAAAAAAGAAAGAAAAGAAAAAGAAAAAGAAAAACCTGGTTTAGTTCAATATCTAGACCTTGACGTTGGAAAGTCACACTGAGGCAGGACAGGTGAGCCCCAGCTTGAGACTCAGCTCATGAGGGTTCTTGGCTTTGCCCAGGAAAGAATTCAAGGGCCAGTAATGGAGTAGAAGAAAACAGCTGTACTGAAGCAGCTGTGGTACAGCTCCGTGACTGTCCTACAGAGGAGGGCTACCCCACAGGCAGGGAGGGGCAGCCCAGAGCAGTTCTGCAGTCATAGTTAGTTCTGCGGATTGAGGGGCAGTTTATGCCGAGATTTCTAGGGAAAGGGGCAGTCATCAAGGGTCCTTCTGGTTCATCAGGTCATTGTCATGGAAAGGGGTGGTAACTAACTCCAGGGTGTTGCCATGGCAATGGGAAACTGACATGGGACACTGGTGGGCGTTTCTTATGGAGAGCTGCTTCCACCCCCTCCCTTTTTTAGCTAGTCCTCAATGTGATCCAGTATCCAAGCCCTGCCTTCAGAGTCAGGCCCCTCTTCCTACCTCAATACCCCAAAAG